>NC_142492.1:24688587-25906296 GCF_965113065.1 Corylus avellana
ATGGGAAACCAAGGCAGCAGCCGTTCGACCAAACAACAGCAACCTAAAAGCATATGAGAACACATGGAGCTGTTGGATCAAACTAAATTAAGCTGTTCGATGATGATCATGCGTAATAACACAGTTGGATGAACAAGAGCTACTCGTTTACATCAAGGTTAAACCCTATAAATCCAGCTAGCTTGATGAAAACCCCCTTCATCTGTGTTTAACTGTACGATCCTGGTAGCTTAGTTTGTTAATCCAAATTTTAATAATAAAACTCCTAATAGTAAATAATATTCCTAATCCTAATAAGATTAGAAATCATAAGTACTGCTACAAATGGAAGAACAAGGGGTTTTTTGAAATATTTTCCCTGGCTGAAGCCTTGTTGGAAGATATAACAAAACAATTTTCTCCTTTTTTTTTTTTTTTCCAAGAGCTATCTTTGCTTTAGAGATCCAATTTTCAGAATGAATAAAAGGTTATATTTTTGCAATATTTGTATAAGAAAGGCTAGCAAGATTAAAGAACAAGCGAAGTCAAAGCCATGGCTATGACAAAAAGAAAATGAAAGCACTACAGAGATGATAGTTCATGGATACAAGTTAGCATCTATTATTGATATGATGCTTTGTGTATGTGTGCTGTAAAGTTCTACAAGTTATACACTGTTCGTATAGAAAGTACCATATTACACTGCTAACAAACTTCTATGATCTATTTTATAATATACAAATTTCCTTCACACTTTGGTTATTCCTCATGGTACAGCTCTTTCATAAGTTATTTGAGTTCTTTCCTTCTAATTTAAGCTGCTGGATTCTTTCGCGTAGTTTTCGCCGATGGTCGTGTATTTTCCAAAGGCCGTGTCCCAATATAACGGAGGAGTATATGCCATGGGTGATAATGGGCGCAAGAATATTATTCATCTGTCATGTTCGCATCAAAAGATAGAGAAACTAGATCTATTAGTCTCATCCTCTTGAAACTATAACCTACCATGACAACAAATTTATCATCAAGTAAACTAGACTGACCTGAATCCATTCAAAACCAAGGTAGAGTGCCAACAGGGCTTCCAGGAGGGGAGAATAGATCTTTTTTAATTGCCTCTTCTCATACCAGGCTGCAATCATTCACCAAAATGAAGAATAATGTTATTTCTTTTTCTTCCTTCATCTTCTCAGCAATCAAATAAACATAATGTTATTCAAAGTAAATGAACAAGACTCTTGAAAAATAACGAGGATGATATAAATCACCATTTGTAAATGAAAGAAAATATCTGTGCCCCAAACTAAGTGAAAAACTATGGATCATTTCTGATTGGAAACAGATCAATTGGCAACTAGTACTTGGCATAATGAAATTAAAGGTTAGATTGAAGGTTGATGGTAGTAACTTGGATGATAATGCTCCAACATACTTCACATTGTCATTCTAGCTAAAGTGGAATAACCACCACACTCACCATTACTACATTAACAAAATGAAAGAGGACATTTATTGGATATCCCAATTCAATTCAAGCAAAAGTTGATTAAAAAGAAAAAAGTGATTTCCAAACAATGGAAATGAAACAAGCTTATTTCAAATGTGAAGTAAGAAAGGAAACACCAAGAAATTAGAATTCCCTTAGGGAAGGGGTTGAACCTGCAAAGAGCTTTCTCATATCTTCGCGACCAGAGCGAGTTTGCAAAACAGGTGCAACAACATACGTAGGATCTGAAGGAAAAATACGCAACTCATAAATCAAACTTGAGACTTTAAGTTCAAGAAACGTTTCCTTAATAAATAACATGGGTATCTGAGAGTCAAACCTTTTGGAGAGGCAGCTACATAATAGAGAGAACCTGTAAGGCAAGCCGTAATCACGGCAGCAAATGCTTGAGCAAATGGGACAAAAGGAGGCAGCATCCCAGTCTACACTTGGAAGAAACTTAAAACAAATTAGTCTCACTTTACACTAAAAAATGGGAGCCCTAATTTGAAATATGAAACAAGTTTGCAACGGGAGAGTTGGCAACTGGAAATATGTTACTATTACTACTAATGACAAGAAGGAACATGACTTGGGCACACACCAGAGATGCCATTCCTCGAGCATCAGTTAAAAAATCAGTGCCCCGTAAAAATATATCAGCCAACGCTCCCTATGAAGTTGCACAAAAAAGAAAACATATATTAGTAAGAATGAAGTAAAGCAGAAAAGAAGTTTTAAAGGAGCAGCATTTAACATCTATGGCAGAAAAGTGATTCATTAATTGTATAGATTCCATGTACTTCAACAAAATTATGATAAAAAAAAAAAAAATTAAAAAAAAAAGGGTAACCTAGTTAATGCCCACCAAAGTTTCAAATGTTTCTTAGTATGAATATGAAATACACTGTATGGATAATTATGTAAACTATGCTGAATATAGCGGCAGGATTCCAAATCATGAAAATTCCTGAAAGCTAGTGGGTGGATGATTGAATCTAGGATCTGAAACTTCTAAGAATGCTCACACAGTAACTAGATCAGCTTGAAAAATACGGAGAAACAACTTAATATTTAACTTAGCACTTCACTAATCTTGCACTTCAAAATAGAATCAACTTAGAGTGATTTTATCACAAAGACGACCGTGACACATATTTTTCAATACAATGTTATTTCCTTGGCTTTTATAAACTTTTCAATGAAGGATTACGACTGAGTGTTAAATAGCTTAAGCATAGGACAGGCTGACAGAAACTCGGATCAACTAGTCCTGAAGCCTATGATTTAGCAAAAACATAACAATAGTCCTCAAAACAAATTCAGGTTATCTCTTACACTATGCATTAAGGGTAGAAATAAGACATCTTTATGAGAACAGACCTGAACAGCAGCCCGGTAGAAAAGCTCCTCTCCCACTGAGCTTGCAGCTACAACTAGCATAAACTACAAAAGGCAAGGATAATTAAACCATTTCCCTTACACTACAGCCAAATGAAGTTCATACAGCTTTAGATAATCTACCTGCCAGGGTGACATTCCATAAAAGAAGTTCCATAGCTCCTCATCCTCCACATCTCTGATAGCACGAGCATGAGGTGACAACTTTACAACTTCATCCTGTAACCAAGTCAATTCGTTAAGGTATTATTTTGTATGTGTATATATATAAAACAAAGTCCCAAATTCAAAAGGCAAGTCTATTTAAAATAAAGGATAACTTATGACTTGAAGCATATAAGAACAAAGCACAATTCAACTAAAGCAAGCGAGAAACATAAGTGATTTTCTAAAACTTTTAACTAATAAATCAAATCTTACATCTAGTATAAACAGAAGGGCCATGATTGGAGGAGCTGCATATCCAAGTCCTCCTAATATGGCATCTAATGATGGATGGAAACCACCCATAGAATCAATTCCAGAGATTGAGCATATGAACCTTCCTGCTAGAGCCATTGCACCATATATACCTGATAGAACAAAACCAGAAAACACATTATGATTTTAAATAAAACAAAACAAAACAAAACAAAACTTAAAAAGAAACACAATTTTTCCTCTCTCTCTCTCTCTCTCATGTGAGAGTTTTGTTATATTCATATCAGAATATACATGCTGTTTTTCTCGATTTCAAACTTATTAAGAATATAATGTTTTAACAGAACAAAACACTATGGGGCTGTTTGGGTCAAAGGATTCCCATTGCTTTCGAGAAATCTATCAGAACTCCCACAATTAATTCATGGTTCTGAACCAAGATTCTGGCTATCTCACATTCCTGTGATTTGTGTGAATGTGATTACCATGGTAGGGATGTTGGGTTCTAAGCGTAATCTAAAAATGCCACCAGACATTTCCATTCTGCCAACCACAACCCACCAACCAGGCCATTATGAGCACAGTGGGATTTTTGGAAACCCAGATAAAACCTATTATCACTCCTAGGAATTTTAGTCTCATCAGATGCAGAAATGTTATATTTCCCGGAAATCTAACAGGAATAACACAGCAAGTTAAATAAGAAAATTCCACGTTCCCAGGTAACTAATTCCAGAAATGCAGGATTCTGTAATTGAGGGCTTTAGTGAGAATCCTATATTCCGCAAACCAAACTGCCCCTATATGTAAACCAAACTTTGATACATCTTTTAGTTACAAAATAATGTAATTTGAACCATAAAGCCCTGTGTATCACAAATGTCCACCACTTTTAAAGTTGATGCGTGGACCACACAACTGGTGGTTTAAGCCATAAAGATCACATCCGTTAGTAACAAAAATGTAGTGTGACTTGTTGTAAGAATTAAGATGTTTAGCACTTGTAACATCACTCTTCAGCACCTACACTGGACTCTAAGGTTTTGAACAACACAACAAAATCCACATGACACATTAGTAAGTGTTTCAGCATTGGGGTCCCCAGAGAAGCTCAAAAGAATTCCTCTGGACAGCACATTCAAGTACGTAACCACAGCTCACAGAATCAAAGAACTGTACCTCTTAAAGTCCCTTAAATCCTGGGCGGAACTAACTTAGTAGTTGGGAGGTCTTTGGCAACCACAAAAAATTTTAAAATTCTTATAAAAATGTTATTTTTTATACCATTACTTTTTCACTCTCTAGATGGCTAGATGATTTAGCTTTCTACAGTTGTATATGTCTAGTGCAAACTAGAAAACCTTTGTATTTGAAATGGAAGTACTTTTTAAGGATGATTTTATAAACATGTAACTTTTGCATACACTTATGGCTTATGACTTGGTATAAAATTAAGTTTAAGACTTATCTATTTTTATTTTACACGTGCAACCCTAAACCCTATATGTATTTATGTATTTATCTATTTATGTCGGTTCTTACCCTTATTTCTCAATAAATACTTTAAATTTTGCCACCAAAGTATTTATTGTTGTGAGTGTTGAGTCCCACGTTGAAACAGTTTAAAAAAAAAAAGGAGTAATTTACCCAAGTGGATCCAAACTCATTAACTTAAACTTTTGAGCTAAATTAGTGTTTAAATATGCATATTAATGTGTCCCCGAGGGTAGCTCAAGTAACTGTGCACCACGCCTCATGAAGATCATTGGTTTGAATCCCTAACCGTTTATCTCCCCAACATTTATGACACATGAAATACCCTTAATTCTTCTTTCAATCATTGCATATCACATAAAATAAATACTGAGGGAACAAAATCCGAACCATTTAATTTGAAAATAATAATTAGAATTTAAAGAACCTAGAAACTCAAGAGGATCGAGCCCCCACCCACAAAACAAAAAAGACCCAAGAAAAAGAAGAAAGAAATGACAAAAGGGGGCAAAAAACACTTTCTAGTTGAAGGTCAAACCGTTGCTTTGCCACAAAAAAGAAAAAGAAAAAGAATAGCTTGCCTCTTTTATTTTACGTCCAGAAGTCCAGATGATCCTAATCTAACTTACATATCCCCTGCCCCGAAAACAAGAAAGAAAGAAAGAAAAAAGGGCAAAAACAATACTTTTTAGTTGAAGCTCAAATTATTGCTTTGAAAAAAAAAAAAAAAACCGAAAAAGCATCAACAGTACTACTTTTTTAAGTGTTTTGCCACCAGACACGTACTTCATATCATTAACAGTACCTTGGATATTACGGAAATCCAAAATCCGAATTGGAAACTAAACGAAATAAACAAATAAAAAAAAATCAAAGAAATTAATGAAAGAATCGAACAGACCGATTCCGTAGCTGAGTCTGACCACAGCGCCGATCTTCTCCCAAACGGGAAACTCGGCCTCGCGGAAGCTCCCGTCAAATGTGGTCACCTCCATGGCCGGGCTCGTGAACCCACCTCGCCCTCCACTCTCTCCTCCCTCTCTTCTTCTCCCATCAATCCCTTCGCTACTCCGCTCTGCTGAGCCCCGAATGCACCGTATCGGAAACCTCCCTCCGTCCGAAACCAGCCTCCTGCTCCTCCTCGCCGGAAGTTCGCCGAACTTCGTACACGCCCCGGCTATGGCCGGAAACGACGTTGTCGAACTTAGCGACATCAGCGTGAGCTCCATTCAGGTAACGGTATTGGTCTTCGTCTTGTCCATTGGAGAGTTCCGAGGAGTAATTGATGATTGATCGTACGTTTTTTGTAGAAAGAGGGGGCGTTTGAGAGCGTCCGATCCCTGATGTGGGAGGATCGGACGGTGCGGGAGATGAGAGTGATTTGTTTGGGTTTGGATTCATTAAAAGTGATGTGCGATGGAGGAACGCTGAATATCCAGTGGACCTATGAATGAAGGACGCGTGGGGATAATGCAGGCAAAGAAAAGTACACGTAGGCTTAAAAGTTTGTGGAATTTTAGGACGTCAACCCCAGATGGGAGCGTACAAGAACAAAGGGTATATACTACTAGAGTACTAGTCTACTAGACTAAATAATAGCATGCAAATTTGTTACCTCACCTATTTATTTTTTCTTTGAGAAAACTTCACCTTTAAATTATCACGTATTTTAAAAAGATTTTTCTTAAATTTTAAAAAATTTTAATTTTACTCCTGAATTAATAATTTGATACATGTATCATTTTTTATTAGATTTTAAATATTAAAAGTGATGAAATAACTTTTATATTCCTGAATTTTTTTATAAAATTTGAAATTTGAAATTAAAAAGAAAAAAAATTAAAGGATAATTTGATCTTTATAGTCATTTTCATTAAGGGTTAGATGCTTAATCTAATGAAATGGGTCAATTGAATCAAATTAAAAGTTTAGGAGTTAAATTGAGAGTTTTAAAAATTTGGAGTGATCTTTTCAAAATGACAATTAAATGATGACTATTTTTTTTAAAAAAAATGTATTTTTCTTCAAAATAATGACAACTTTTTTTAAAAAAAAAAACCATTTTTTATAATAAAAAAATACCGAATAAAAAAAGGACCACATACGATGTTATTATTTCATAATTTTTTTTTTTTTTTTAAATGACCACATAAGAGAAAGTTTGACTAAAGTTGTGTCTCTAAGTTATGTATCTATCATTTCTCTTCTCTAATTAGTAGTTAAGTGTGATTTCTCAAGGCTAAGAATAACTGATAAAGAATCTCCCTAAAAAAAGAGGAGGTGCTAAAACAGTAGTAGAGCCACGTTAAGAACATGTTTGGGATTGCGTTTGAGAAATAAAGTTTTTAAACCAAAAATCGTTTTTTTTTTTTTTTTTTTTTTTTGCCAAAAGTGTGTTTTGCCATTTTTAAGCTTTTTGGACATTTAAAAGTGATTTTCAATTTTTTTTTTTTTTAAATGTTAAACGCACTTTTAGGCCTCTTAAACACATACTCAAAGAGGCCTTAATCCCGGCATGGGTTGTAACTCGTGATCCTCACAATGTGTTTGAAAAATTAAGGAAAAAACTTAAACTAATAGATCAATGGACCCTACGGCCCAATTTTTTTTTTTTTTTTTTTTTAAAAAAAAAAATCTTATTTTGTTAGCCTGGTAGGGTAGATGGTTTTTTTAAATTAAAAATTTTAGATCAAAAGTCCTGAATAGAAGAGCAACTAAATTTTAAGGGGAAACTACATTTTGCCCCTATAAACTATAATGCTTTAACACTTTTTTTTTTTCAGGAACTACCAACTGTGACACCCGACTTCATAAATTACCATTTTGTACTCAAAACTCCCCTCCCGTCAATCAAAGGCCCATTTTGTTAGTCAAAAGCATTAACTCAGACGGTCTACTCGTCACTTTGCTCTTATGAACTACAATTCATTGTCACTTTGCCCCATGAACTACAACGCATTGTCACTTTGCCTCTATGAATTACAACGCATTGTTACTTTGATCGTCTGAGTTAACGCTTTTAATTGACAAAATATGAGGTTTTAGACGTAAAATAGTAGTTCATGAGGTTCAGGTGTCCCAATTGATAGTTTATAGGTAGAAAATAAAAATGTTTTGTAATTCACGAGGAAAAAGGTAGTTTCCCCGCATTTTAAAGTTTTTGGGCGTTTTTGAGAGTATGAAACTCTGACTTTGGCACAACAGCAAATAGAAAAGTTAAAATTGAAAAGTAGACTTCTCTCCCAAATTGTATCCTTGCTTTTTTGTTTTTTTATAGTTTTCTATGATAGACATATTTTGTTATTAGCCATGTGCTTCTCTTCCAAAAGTAAGTAGTTGTTTTGATTTTCTCTTCAATTGCATCTGTAACTTTCAATTGCAGTTTTTTTTTTTTTTTTTTTTTTAATGAATAGGTTCTTCGAAGACAATTTTATAGTTATTGTTGTTTCTTTTTGTTTTAAAAATTATATGAGTTACTAAATTGCTGTACTATAAACTAACTAGTTTGTCCATTTTTATTATGTTTTTCCAAAATATATATATATATATATGGTTATTTTTATATAAACCGCCTTTTAGTTCACCTTTCTTTCTGATATTTGAACGGCCCTTACAATAATGATTATCTGATTCCGTCACTGTGTTGCAAGTGTAAAGTTTGGGATGATTTTACATAAAAGAGTGATGCACAAAATGACAAGCAGCCTACTTCATAATTTGACGTGCTAAAAAATTAACACTTCTAGAGATTTTCAATGCGGTTTTTTATTTTTATTTTTGATGATAAAGGCAAAACTGGTGATAAAAATCTGCAATGATAGGAGAGAAGATCCAACTTGTAACACGTTCATGGAGAGTTGCAATTCATTCTTACACATAATAATCAAACTCATGATGAACGGTGTCCACTCTAGATATGAAAAAGGGATTTTGAAAAGTTTTTGTCTCATCTTATTTTTCAATGGGTCTGAGATTTTAAAAAGTTCTAAGAAACTTTTGCTTACATGATTAAATAGAGCTAATAATGGGTCGGGTCCAAAAGGCTTCAGACATAAAAATGTGCAACTTAATTTTTGTGTGCCCTAAATGGTCTATCATTAGTTTATCAGATTTATTGGAATGATGCTCTTGTGGTGGCTTGCTATCTGATGTCAAAAGCTAGCTCTAGATGCAGAATTAAAAAAATAAAAATAAAAAATAAAAAAGGGTGGGGTAATATGAGAAAAATTAACTAGAAGTAAACATTTAAAAGGACACAAAATACTAGGGTATAAACTCCAACAAGAGAATAAACTTAGTCATACAACACAAAGGGAGAACATGATCAACAAAAATGAGCCTATAAAATACCAATCCGGTCCAATAATTTCTTAATGTTGACGTGACATTGCCAAAATCCATCCTTAAATCAGCCTTAGTGTGATATATAACATTTCTCCGAAAAAAAAAAAAAAAAAAAAAAAAAAAAAAAAAAACCACTCCTTTCCCTTGCTCTATTATTTTTTGGTGAGTGTGACGAATTTAATAGGCCAACATCTATTTTCTTTAATGTTGCACATCGGATACTAGTTTGATGCAAGTAAACAAAAGTTTGTTCTCCATCTCCAAGTTGTGTATATCCGTGCCTAGTGAATGTTTGATGAACTCTTTCAATTTTCCTTATTACTGCTCCCTTTGTAGCAAATTTAAAGGAAGAAATATTGTGATGGATAACTAATTGAACCAAATTTGAAGCAAGAATTAAACCAAAACAACAACAAAAACTAGAAATCTTACAAGGCTCTCATAAATTCTAAACCAGATGGAAAATTGGACTCTATTAAAATAAGACTAGGGTCGTTATCATTATCCTGATTCCTGGTATACATGAAAAGATTTTTTTTCATCCATGGTTTGGTAACTATTCACAGTATATCTTTCTATATCTAAGAGCTTGCAAAGCCACCAGAAAGTGGCAGGGAGGTTTTCACAGCATGCCTCTCAAGCAACAACTGCTTTGTTCTGACAAGATTTCACACTTGCTAATTGTTGGAAAAAGGTAATGCAAGGGAAAGTGATAGTGATAAAGAGACTTCATCATCATCTTTATTGCTTTTGTTAACCTGTGGCTCAAAATGCTTGTCTTGGTCAGTTCTGTTGTCCATGATACCAAGAAAGGAAGGCATGACTCCCTGCTTGTTTGATTTGTTTTCGACACCCAAACAAAGCTCAAGATTTGGAACCCCGTGTTCCGACCGACCCCTTTCATCGTTTGGAAGTATTTGCCTCTCTGGTGAAGATGCAGCCATACTATAGACTCCACCCCATCTGGGATTCTCGAAGGATGGAAGTCTATCACCAAGATACTTTGTGCCTGTAGAACCATCACATCCATACGCCACACTGAAACAGCTCTTCATCCTCTTACATTCACGTTCTTGGTCTACAACATATTCTTCGCTTTCTTGAAAACGACGTTTGAGATCTGTTTCCTGCCTTCTAACATCTCTTTCTTCTCTCTGCAGGAAGAACAAATACATCAGTGCTAAATTCTGATACTCAAAGGGTTGTATATTGCTCTATAATCCAAAACTGGATGATCAAAATTTACAGCTAAGGAACACTTTACTTTTTAATTCAATATTAACAGACTTTTGGCAAGGAAATGGAGGTACTCTATAACCAAATCAAGATAATTAATCAATAAATGGAGAGAGAAACATAAGTATTTCAATCAACAAAGCACCAAAATTTCACTGTGGCATTATTAGTTACTATCCTGCATACAATATATGCCTGAAATTCAATAAACTTTTCTTTTTTTTTTCTTTCCCTTGAACACAAAGCTACCAAGTGTATTTGAAGAATTTACTTATATTTCACTTAACATTGAGTAATTACTCTAGGGAATATATCAGTACCCTCTTGGAACTCTGTATGTCTTGTGAGCAGCTAACCCTTCTTCCTCGAAATACACCCCAAAAAAACAATAATTTATTCCAACCTGCCAAGGACAAATAATATAATATAATTTAAAGAAGTGAATGAAAGTTTGTAAGCGGGTCTCCAAATAAATTTCTATACAACTATAGAAGTTAAGGTCAATACTACTTACGCTGAGAGTTTTCAGGCAGAGAGTTAGATGAGAAAATTAACAGTTCCGCGCCATCCAAATTTACTTTGAGTGCTGAGTCATTCTTAATCATGCATTCCAGCAGGCTCTTGTAGTTCCTTCCATAGCTACATAAAAAGCATACAAAATGTGAATGACAGCATAAGGGAGAGTACTTTGACTTGCACAAGGAAATACCCATACGTACCTTCCAAGGTCTTTGGCAAAAAAGTAGAGAGCAATATTATCTTCTGTAGCATGATTTTCAGAGAACTGAGTTGGCCAAATGCTCAAGCGGGGTACTTCCTGCAATATAATTTTTTGAGGAAGCTTGAGAACTACTTCAAGAACTTTAGGTGAAGCATAAGTTGATAAGTGCGCTTGGACCCCGTTACAAGAGCTTGGAAGTTTTACACTTCTCTGAATTTCAAATTCGCCTCTGCATGAATGTCAGATACTCTTGCATGAGACATAATTAGCAAGGTACAAAAGTGAGTTGAGTTAAAACAAACACTGGCAATGAACTTTCAGAAAAGAGCAAAAGACCATACTGCCATATGCAATGAAGCTGTGGAACAGCAGAAATCTGAGACGGAATGGCTGCCGTAAACCATGGAAAGTTTCTCAAATAGGGAATTTCATTGGAAGGAAACATAGTATTTGAATGATTTTCTTTTGTAGCAGAAGCTGCTTCTGTGGAGTGCTCAACATGCCGGCTCACATCATCAAACCCATCTGGATATTTTAAGCCTTGCTGCACCAGATGACTAAATGGGTTCAATGAATTATGTGATAGCTCATGACCCTGGACAGCCTCGAGGTCATGGTAGTTGGATACTGATGAGAATGTTTCACCACGAGATGCATTTTCTTTTACACTCGATGATGAGATACCAGAACTAGCAACTGGTGAACTAACTGTAGGATGAAATTCAGCCGTATAATTCACTTGAGTTGACTGGCATTCTTTTGTAACCTTTGCATCAGCAGCATTTGAAAGGTGTAAGCTATTGTTATCAAATGACAAGGATTTACACAGTATTCTGGTACGTCCTTCCTTTCTCTTGTCCTCAACAGTAGTAATGCTGGCAATTTTTTGCTTTTGGACACTGACATCTTTTGCAAGATGGCCTTTCACTTTCGAGTCTGTAATGTTAAATGATTTTGACTTAAAGAGAGAACCTGCGTGGGAAAATCTTAAATTAAATAGACTACAACTCAAAGAAGACATTATAATGAACAACACAGGCTTGTGCCCTAAAGCTATGAAGTAAATACTCACCCCGCTGCAACTGAATTTGTGATTGCAATTGGGATGGTTTATCACCTGTCATTGCTGGTAAGCAATCATCTTCAGGAAAATATTTAAAAGATTTGTCATCTAGAGAAGTAACTTGATGGGCTGGCTTGATTTTGTCTTACCTGAATTCTTAGACGAAGACTTCCCATGAAGTAGAGATTTACTGAAGGTTCTTGAGGCCCTGGATGATTTAACACTTGTTTCAAGACACCTTTTTGTCACCAGACCAGCTTCTGAGTTTCTTGCATGTTTCTTAGCAGATAAAAGAGAAGAAGAATTTTCTTTCTTTGTTTGGATTTCCTCAACATCTGAACCCTCTACGTTCAATTTTAAACCACTCTTAAATCTGAAAGCGCTAGCATTTGTAGATATTTCAACAACTCTATTCATGAATGAATCGTTTGAGGTTCTAGCAGTTTTTGGAGCTTCATTTTGTATGTCCATTTGCACCCCAAGCATGCATTCTTCACACATCCAATCGCCTTCAGGAACTTTGTCCAGTTTAACACGCATGCAATAGCTGTTTGATAGAAAACAAAATGTCAATCTTTCATCTTCCTGGAAAAGGGAAGAAAATGATGGAACACTCATGCATATAGTTTACTTTAAAAAGGAAAAGGGAGAGAGAGAGAGGGAGAGAGAGAGAAAGTCAAAGATCCAGAAGATATTTACATGTGTTCAGCACCGTCATAGCATTTGCTACAAATAGAAAGAGACTCTTCCCGGCCTACATCACCGCAAATATCACAAACTTTTACCTGTTGTTCAAAACAGACCGTCAATGTTATTATACGCAATAAATGCAGTATAGAGGTGCTATATCTATAAAAAAGTAAAATGGTGATGAAAAACCAAGCAGAATACAAACATATAGATTCACATGAAAGACCAAAAGTAGTTTTGTGCTGTATGACTTAAATCAAAATTTTAGCTTGGCTTTGTCAGAAAGCAAGTTAAATCATATCATTTTCAAAACTTTAACCACTGTTTTCATGGAATATGCGTAAAAAAGTTCAAATAAATTCAATGGTGCAGTACCAGAATTTATATTTTTTTTAATCATGGTTTTATCTACTTCTCTTATGTAGTAATAAATGTTAGACTTCAGAATCAACAAGTGATCGTGTGATATCAACATGTTGCATATGTCCATAAGTTCATCTGTATCAGTTCATGTCTAGTATGTGTACCATAATTTCGTTTAACCAACATGTTGTAAGAGTCATGATTGTTGAAGATGGACTGAAGACCATGAATCTATATAGAATTGAATGGCAAAAAAACCTGCTAAGACAAGCAGTTCTGGATCTAAGGCTTCAGTAAGATTGAAGAAACTGATTAATCCAAATTTGGACCATGGACTGGTGCAAATCATACAAATTTGTGAAAAGTTACGAAAATGATCTTGAATACATTGCCAATTTAGAAGTTTCAAGGACTGGAAGAGGACAGTGGTAGAGCTTAAGTCTTTTATTCTTCAAAACTCTTTGGACAGCTATGTTTGTCTTTCCTAATTTGCTTAGTTTTCATAATTTTCTTGTTCTCTTTTCTCCTTCTAGCTAAGACTGCTGATTAAAAGGCATTGCCATGACAATTAGCATGTGCTAGGCAATTAATATTAGAACTTTACCTATCAAAAAAATATATATATTAGAACTTATTATTGTTATTATACTACGGCCATCAAATCATTAAGTTATCTAAAAAACAGAGTGAATATGTTGACCAATACACATCTCAATAGCTATAAATATCATAAAATGAACGCTTATAACCATATCTGATTATCCAAAGCACTACCTTCTTAAAAACATCAAAATAATAATGACATAAAAGTTATTGGCTTTCTGAAGAAAATTAGAATATAAGATAAAAAAATAGTACATAGCACATCATCTTCTATGTATTGGTATCTCAGGAAATCTTATGCCAGCCTTCAATTTACAGAGTATTTCAACAGAAATTCAGTGTATATGTCTGTGTATAGGTGCTCACATTATTTACATGGCAAAGCACCACCAAGGCAATATTAGACCTGCTAAACAAGCATTTGCTTACACCTCTAAACTACCAAGGCCTTTTTCAATGTCCCCCCTAAGCTTCAAAAATTTGTAATGTGGGTGTCTAATTTACAGCCCCTTTCAATCACGCCCTCCATTAGCAATTTTTGTTAAATCTAACAGAGGAATAATGAAAAATCATAACAATAGGGAGTGATTGAAAGGGGCTAAAAATTAGCACTATTGCAAATTTTTTAAGTTTAGCATGGATATTGAAAAACATGTGGTAAAATACGATAAGTGTAGTTCACCCGATGCCAAAGCAATATACAGTAGCAAAATATACCAAGAAGGAAATTTTACATACTTCATCCTCCAATGTAATTGATGTATCATTGCAGTCACCAATCTGGGATTGCAAAGGAGGCTCCTGTATATTGGGCTCTGCAACCACTGCACAAGAATTCCCAATGTGGTCCTTTTGATCTAAACATAATACAGCTTCAACCGCCAAATTTCCGTTATTCATTTCAGCATCATCTATCATAGATGCAGCAAGGTTATGCACATCTTGCATCTGTCTACCAACCCTGAAGGTTGCCACTCTTTTTAATGATGATTCCACCTGTTCCTCAGAGCAGTCAGAAGGCTCTCCCTGAAAGTGAAGACAGAAATAAAACTTCAAACCATGGGGAATTTCATTAACCAAAATTAATTAGCCACCTAATGAAGAATCTAAATTACACACCTTCAGCAAGTTAGCACCAGCACATAAATCTCTCAAGGAAGAAATTTCTGATTGATCTGATTTGCTTGAAATATCTGCTACAGCCTGCGCAGATTCTTTGTCAAAGTTTGGCCTCCAAGGATCATGATTGTCCACTTTGTCAAAATGACTACTACTAGCCAGATAATGGCAGGCAGGTTGATCATTAATAGCCTTTTCAACAGCAGGAACGCTATCAACTGAAGCTGAAGTACACAATAAATTCTTCATGTTGGCATCACCATGATGATCTCCAACAATCATTTTTGTGTAGTCTGATCTACTGATGCACGAGACATTATCACCGAGGCACTCCATTTCTTTCTGCTTCTGAAGCTGAATTGAGTACACTTGAGGATAAATTATTTGCACTTTTGGAAAATCATGCTGTCCTTCAGCGGTAGGGCCAGTGTTTACCTTTACATGCATCTCAATGTTTTCTGAAACATCAGTGGACTTCAAAATAGGTTTACTTTCTACATTTTCAGAGAATGAATCATGACTACAACATGCACTAAAAACATTGCTTATTTCACTGCTTGTGTGCTGTCGACCATTGCATCCACTACTCGACGAAGGAGATAACAGATCAACATCACTAGAAGAGCTGCCACAAGCTGCTCTCCTCTTACAGGCTTCATCTGAAAACGCATCAACCTTGGTAACCATTACTGATGCCATTCGTTCGAGATGCATAGATGGTGAGCATGGGGTGGCAGGCACGTTGCATGTACTACATTCTTCTGCCTTTTGAAATGTACTGTTTGAGAAGTTGCATGTCCTAGACTCTTCTCCCATTTGAAATTCACACCTTGAGAAATGCCTATCAAATTGTTCTTCAGTGCAGGATGACCCCTGCTGCAAATGCTATAGAAGATTAAAATAAGAAAGAAAAGGTTGTAAATTGTAAACAAACATAATCCAAGGGAAAAGCTAATACGAAACAAAAAAAAACAAAAACAAAAGTAACAAAAGATAAATTGAGCAAGATTACTCATGATGTTACATTTATACAAGCACAATGGTTATCTGACACATGCATTGTGCCAGAATTGGCAACTTTATATTCGTAAGACATGACAACAATGCAGTATTCTAAAAAAAAAAGAAGAGTGAGGAAAAAACACTATAATAAGAAAAAATGCAGAAGAATCAACAAATACTTAGATTATTTTAGTTATATCATAACAAACCCTAATGAATCAGATCAACTATGTAGGAAAAGAGCTTTTGTGAGCTTAATTATTGAAATCTTATATGGGTCCCAAATGAAAAACACAGTTAGTGAACAGTATAAAATTCCCAATGCTACAACAAATAAAGAAAAAAGAAACAAATTCCAGGCTAAAACCAAAAATGCTTCTATGTCCAGCTCATGCTGTAATTCTTTACTTCATTCACTTTGAAGTGTTCATGCAACATAATTAAACTTTTCGAGGGGATGATGTAACGACCTAAGAAAAGTGCAAGTCATATATGATGGTATCACTCTAAAACTACTAGTTAAGTTACGATTGGAGTTTTCTAGTATCACTCATAAAGTACGGTCTCACACAGTAAGAAATAAATATAGGACTTCACACCCATCAACACCTTTATAATCTACCCACTCACAGTGGACAATCCATCTTCCTAATGTGGGAACTACCTTTATTGGGTGTCACAATCTCTCCCACTCAAATCCTTGACATTCTCGCTATAGTCTATGTCATGTAGTGTCTCAGTACCACATAGTGTTACTTAGTTGCTCCAATACCATCAATAATGAACAGATAAGTGTTAGTCACATTTGTGCTATCACTCCAAAAAGACTAGTCAAATTACAATTTGAGCTCTTTAGAATCACTTATAAAACCCAGTCTCACCTAGTAAGGAATCAATGTGAAACTTAGCATACATGAGCACTTTTATAATCCACCCACAAAAGTGAGTCATTCATCTTTTCAATGTGGGACTAATTTTCTGGGGTGTCACAGACACTGGGGGGAGGAAAGCTGAAATAAAAAATTTATGCTATTCTGATAATGAGAATTAAATGCCCATTCTCTCCGTAAAAAAAATATCCATCCTATGAAAAAAATCCATCCAAGTATATTCCTATTCTGTTTCATTATTCTACTAGCAAACCAGCAAAGACAGAAACTACAATTTACATTTTTTTTTTTTTTAATTGCTAAGTTAAAACTACAACTTACAATAAGAGGATAACCTAAAGGAAAACTGAAATACGCCAAAACCGTGCTCAATAGCCTTTAAAATAATTTGTTCTTTCTGAAACAAACAATTTTAACTCTACAATAGCTCTCCAACATCACATTTATTAAAATATCTACAGAGATGGCCCCAACTAAAAACTTTCAATACAGTAGCACATAACCAAAGTCTTTTTAATTTGAAGAGTATTACAAAAAAATTGTGTGATCAAATGCAGACTAGAAAGTAATCAAAAGAGACATGCAATATTTCCTGTGGTTGGTTGCTAAGAAAATGTTGTGCATAAAAAGTACTCATTCACGATTGCTACGACAATGAATTAGTTCGGGCCAGTTTGTTGTGCATCAAAAACTTAAACTAAATGATCACAATGACATTTTGAACAACACCAATAACAATTTATACCACTCTATAAATCGTCACAGAACTGACAATCTTAAACCACCCAATCCAACTCCAAACTGTAAATTCACAACTTTCATCACTAAAAACAATGCGAAGGTAAATAGAATACCTTTTCCCTTAACATCAATGAAGCCCATATACCCAGCAAAATCATTCACAAAACACATAAAATTCACGCCAAATGCTCCCAATCAAACCACAAATTCCATCAAAATTACAACTTGGAATGTAAAACCAAGACCCACATAATAAAACCAACCAATTCCACCCAGAAATGACCCATTAACCCCACCAAGAACCAGAGACAGACAAACTACACAAAGAAACACAGAGAGAGAGAGAGAGAGAGGGAGAAGCAGCACAAGCACATGCCTTTATGGGTACCAAACCTTCTTCTTCCTCAGTACCACCATACAGCTCTCTCACAGTCCTAAACCTGACCTTCTTCATGTCCTCCAATTCCAAAAACACCAACCCATCAACATGAACACAAAAAACTTGTCCACACACTAAAAGAAATGGAGTAGAAGAACCACTGTTTATAAACGTCCTCGAAACTCCCACAACACTGAAATGAAGAAAAGCCTTTGTGTGTATAAACAACCTTTTTGTTTGCCTTCTCTTAGGGGCAAACTGAACTTTTTTAATGTTTTTTTATTAGGTTGCTTTCTTTGGAGGGGCAGATTTTTTTTGTTTTTTTTGTTTTTGTCCCAAGTGGCGATTCTGTGTTTCTTATTTAGTAGGGCAATGTCGGTCTGTGGTAGGCCGTACGGGCTTTGTAGTGTTCTGAACTGTCGGATGAGGGGGTCCTATGATTTGTGTTTAGTTAGGGGTGGGCAAATTAACCGTTACCGTTTAACCGGCCGTCTACCGGCTTCGACCGAACTGATATAAACCGTAGCCGATATGCCGATATCCTTATCGGTTAAAAAAAGTATACCGGAATTCGGTCCGGTCCGGTCCGGTCCGGTTAAGCGGTTCTTATCGGTTAACCGGTTAACCGATAAGAAACCGGAATTTTTTTTTTTTTTTTTTTTTTTTTTTTAAGTCCTAGTCCCAAAACGGTGCCGTTTAGTCTTTTAGAGAGGTTTCCAAATTCCCACAAGTGACACAGGTTTCCGAATTTGTGTAATGGTGTTGCCCATGACTTATTTTCCTTTTGCTAAGTGACTTTAATTAGTTAATACTTTGTTTATTATTCATTAATGAATTTTATTTTAATTTGAGTTTGGGTAGGTTTGATGTTTTTTTTTTAAGTGATGGCATTTGATGAGATTTCTTTGCCTTTGGTAAAAACATTTTTCATTAACTAGTTTTGCTAGTATAATTAGCATTCATTATGTTAATTAGTCCATTTGCTTTGGAAAAATGTATTTTATAATTTTTTATTTTTTTTTAAAAAAAAAAAGTTGAAGTGGATCAATATAAAAAAGCTTCAATTTTTAGCCCCAAAAACAAATATTTGGGTCCCAACAAAAAGTATTTGGTCCCTAAAACAACTCATTTTTAATAAATTATTTTAGCCCAACAAAAAGTATTTGGGCTCTCAAAAGTCAAAAAAACTCATTTTTGGTTTTTGGCCCAACAAAATAAATCAATATAAAGCTATCGGTTAAATCGGTTAACCGGTTTAACCGGACCGTTTAACCGTGTACCGTTTTAACCGAAATTATCGGTTAAAATTCTTATTGGTTCGGTATCGGTTAATAAACCGTTTAACCGAAAATTATCGGTTAATAACCGATAAGGTCCTTAACCGGACCGTTTTGACCGATACCCAGGCCTATGTTTAGTACTGCGTTCGACGGTTGATATTTGAAGGAAGCCTATGGCGTTGGTGTAGGGTGTGCCGCACCGTGCACGAACTTGAAGTAGATGGTAATTTTGGTATGCAGGGATGGTTTTCCGGTTTTACGGGACTACGTGTTTGTTTGTGGAATTTGAGTTGTAATGAGATTTAAGCATAATTAATGTTATTTATTATATTTTTATACTATTATTATATAATAATGATGATTTGGCAATAAAAATTAATATTTTGATTAATAAGGGGCTATAAAAATAAAAAATTAGTGACTGATATTCACTGTTACATTATTATAATTATATGACAATTGCATAAGAGTCTACTAAATATTATTTCTCAAAATATATACAAGATTTTAATTTGATAATTTAAAATGGGTCAAATTTATTAACTCTACTTGCAAATTTTGGGGAGGATTTGTGTTGGGTTCGCAGGTCACATAAAAATTTATTAACCCTTATATCAAATGTTGGGTATAGATCATGTTAAGCAGTTGAGGGCCTAAAATTGGCATGAATATAAAACTTTATAAATCAATAATAAAGTGACTCATTTAATTAAATAAGTTAAACTCTTTAACGTTAATCTACTAATTTTAAGTTGAGTTCATATGTGAATTGTGTTAAAAATTATTAACCCTACGGATAAGGAAGAGGCAAATTTGGCTAATTTGGTTCTATGCGTATTTGGTATAATTTTTAGGTTATTCTGTCACCTATTATTCACTAAATTCAGTCTCTAATGTATAGATTTTTAAAATTTTGATCATTTTGTTTCAATTAAATTACTTAAAAAAAAAAAATTGTGACATTAATATGTAAAATGAAAAATGGTAAAGATCATGTGATAATGGTACGCCATGTGTCAGCATCAGAATGAAGGAGCACCGGTGCTGACGGAGCAGGTGAGCTTTTACGACCTCAACGGTTGGTAGACACGCCACGCGTTGGACCGAGTTGTACGCTAAATGCATATCGGGATTTGCGCGTGTGTTGTTAGCAAGATATAGAAGAGCGAGCCAGCTACAAGATGACACGTGTCAGACGCGTCGGCAAAAGCTGTTGCTGAGATAAAAGCAATCCGGAAAGCGTACCAGAAGGGGGCCGTGTCCGTGTGGCGTGTGGTGTGCCGCTCTGTTTATTAATAATATAAAATTAATATTTTTATTTTTTTTTAAAATGTTTATTTATTTATTTAATATGAGACAAGGACGGTCGCACGCATATGGAATGTCTTGATCCTATCCATCCATTTAGGGGTGCATTGCATGTATTTGACGAAGGTTTGACGAAAGGCTCACAAGCCTCGAGGATTTGTTTAGTTTTGTTTTGGGATTTTGGAAATGAAAAAGAAAAAGAAGGTTAACAAAACATGGCTGCTTGTCTACCACTTGTACAGGGTTTGGGGGTTTCCAATGAGATTGCCATCATGTGTTTCGGAATGAGAGGAATTTGAGGTAAGATTTGCATTATGTTTTCTTCTTCCAAGACATATGTTCTCCAAGCTTGAGTAATAGAATAAGGTCATTTATTATGGGTTAGTCTGCCTTTGTTACTTATGATGCAGTGAGATGGTGGGAGAGGAATCGGTTTCTTATTATTTTCAATTGAAATTGAGAAGATTTTATTTGGAGACGGTGAGGAGAGAGTTGCTCAAAACTAGTTTAATTTTTCTTAGTTTTATGAGAGAGTTGTGACTCGTGTACTTGTAGATTTAGCTTCTTACTATGCCAAGCTATAGCATGTAGAAGAGCGCGAGGAAGAAGATAAGCAACTATTGGCATTATGTATGACTGCGATTAGACAAAGCAACTAAAGACATGTTTGCACCAATTGGAGGAGCAAGTTGCTTTGGTTTATGGATAGATTTAAGTAGTTTGGCGATCAATTGGATACTATGACTTTTGCTAATGATTGTCGCTGTCAACTAAATCCACGTTTCGTGGAGGATGATAACGATAATAGTGTTGTTGAAGAGTTTCAAATGCACATGAACAATAATCAAAAGTGTTTTGTTGTTTTGGAAATAAATAATTTTTGGTTTTCTATAGTTCAGAATTAGTAATTGATCATTTTTGAAAATTTCTATATATGAAGATAAATAAAAGACATATGAAGATTAATTTATCTCAAGTTGGTGCGAAAAGTTTTAGATTTATTAATTAGAGTCATGTTGGGATTAGTTGCAAGTGGTTTATCTTCCCATATTAAGTTGTTTTGTTAATTGAGAAGGATGTAATGAAAGGTATTGATTGGACATTCAAAAGATAAAGGTAATAATAATGACAATCCAAATTTTAGGATTAAAGCCTCTCTAACCCAAAGAGAATGATGCAAGCCAATAAGCCTGAAGTGATAGATAGAGTACAGTCTAGAATCCCTCTTATACGAGATAGAATATTCAGCAACTTCAACGTTTTCACAAACATACACTTTAACACCAAAACTTACGTTATAGAGGGATCTCGTTCATGACAACAACCGCACATTCATGTTGTAATTCCATTTACTGTTTGTTACAGCGTAAAATAATTTTTTTTAAAAAAAAAATGATAGTTTTTTTTTTTTTTTTAAATTTTTTAATTTTATGTTTGGTGTGATAAAAAATAGTAGTCAATTGGAAATGTTTTTTGGTCACATTGAAAAAGTTTATTTAATTTCCATAAAATGATTTTATGGTTTTAAAACTATAAATTATTTTCCGGGCATTCTCAAATCATCTAAGTTTGCTTGACAATCTTCTGAACTCAAATATTTTTTTAAAAAAATTGTGCTTTTATATGTTCATATAATTGAATGAAAATATAAAAAAGATTTGTGATTTTCCACACATGTTAAATGCACTATAAATTATTTTCCAAGCTTGAATTTCTCATTCTCAAATCATCTAAGTTTGCTTGACCATCTTCTGAACTCAAATATTTTAAAAAAAAAATTGTGTTTTTATATGTTCATATAATTGAATGAAAATATAAAAAAGATTTGTGATTTTCCACACATGTTAAATTCACTATAAATTATTTTCCGAGCTTGAATTTCTCATTCTCAAATCATCTAAGTTTGCTTGACAATCTTCTGAACTCAAATATTTTTTTAAAAAAAATTGTGCTTTTATATGTTCATATAATTGAATGAAAATATAAAAAAGATTTGTGATTTTCCACACATGTTAAATGCACTTTCTTGAAATCATTTTCCCACGAAAAACATTTTAAGTCGAAAGAAGCGGAAAAATTCACCTAATTTTTGTTAAAAAGATAAACCAAATGCAACAGCTTGAAAATGTCCTCTACTGACAACCCACATACGTACTTAAAGATCATTTCTTTCATTAAATATCAATAAATTTGTTTCTTTTAATAGAATTATTTCTAGATAAAATCTCTATAATTAGGATTCACAAAACAAGATTCTTTTTAAAAGGCACCAAACCCTCCATCCAATAAACGTTAATTGTTTAATTAATATTTTTCAGTACTTGTAACCAAAATGAAAATAAAATAATGAAAAAACCCATCAAATGATCAATGAAAACACAAGATGATCATGGACTTGGAACTCCTTGCCGTGCATGTGCTTTGTCCGGCCATAACTGTTGCTTTTTTCCTAAGTCTTCTCATTCTCTTCTTCAAGCTTTGCAGCCAATGTTGGAGGATGTGGCCCAATCTCGATGATCAGGAAGATCAAGGCGGCAACAACATGATCAACAGTCATGATCATCATCATCATGGGAATCATGAATTAGTTGGAGTGAGCATTTATTACCCTCCTCGAGCAGATAATCAAGAGCGAGTTCACCCAAACAACATGGAGCTTTTCTTGAGATTAAGGGATGGATTGAGCAGAAATAATCCTACGAGAGTGATGAGGCAACAAAGACATCAAACCTTAAAGAGCCTCCCGCCGCCGGAAGATTACGACAGCTACAAGAAAACCATGATCATTAGCAGCACAGAATGCGCCATTTGCTTGGAAGAGTTTCACAGTGGAGATTTGTGTCGGGTTCTTCCTCTCTGTAAGCATATCTACCATTTTCGGTGCATCAATCGCTGGTTAATGGATGATCTTACTTGCCCAATATGTCGAACTTCTGTCTGATCGAAAACAAACATTGATCTGAATTTGTAAATACATGGCTTCTGTTTTTTAATTAGTTTCTTTCTACTTTCTCGTTCTTGTTGGCAGGGGCGGAACTAAGATTTTGCATGTAGAGGGTCAATATATAATTATTTTATGTGTCTGCGCTCGTACGTATAAAATAAAAGGAAACGAGCCTTAAACTTAATTTCATATTAAATCATACCAGATTTTTGAAAATATTATGCACAAGAAAAAATTACATGAACAAACCACAAAGATTTAAAAACGGCATCATAAGATATTAATAGACTCAAAATTTTTTGTTGTGTTTTCTTTTTTAAAATCCAAATGGTGTATATGGAAAAATAAACTCAAATGCTGAGGATTTTTTTTGTTTTTGTAAAAAGAAGAAAGTAATTAGAACAATCAATCTAATCATGAAGCACATCTCCTCTTTTATATATATAAGAGGAACAACCAACATGGGAAAGAAACAACAGGTGAAGGAGGTCTTTCCCGTTTACAATAGAATCATAAGGGATAGGGGGAGGAGCCATGGGAATACAGCAAAAAGAGAATCTAGTTACGGCCCAACGTGTCACAAAATGAGTACAAAAGTTTACACTTTTATTGACTTTTCTAATTTCCTATGAGGAAGAAGTTGAAATAGCATCAATGATATCAAAGATGACACGAGAGATCCTCTAATCTTGAGATAGGCAAGGATGCTGGAGAGTCATAATATCCACTTGGGAGTCACCTAGCTTTGATAATAAAACTATCAAGAAGAAGGAATTCGCCAAAGATACCACAAGGAGAGCAACCAAAGCTTCACCAAAAATTGGGAATTGAAGACAAGGAAGGCTAATTTGTGAAACCGTACAGATGATATGGCCGTTATGATTACGACAAACAACAGCTTGAGCAGAGAAGGAATCTCGAATAGCAATATCAAAATTAATTTTGAACCGACCAAGAGGAGGGGGAAGCCAAGTTTCCATTAGAGCGTATGTCTTCAGTTGCCAGGCATAAAAATGCTTAAGGTTATTGATATGCCAATAAATACATCGTGCATCAAATGAAAGACCATCATGATATGCTTTGTTTATGTAGAATTATAGAAGCAAAAATTTGGAACTTATGACAATCTGCCTGTGGGATGATGCCGAGAGATGATAACATTGATTCAATCCATCTAAATGAATTTAAAACTTTTTTCAACCACAAGCTTTGAGATTAATTTATGCTTAATTTTATTCATCCAGTGTAAATATAGTACAAGTAGAGAACTCGAATAATAACTAGATTCAAATTATTAATACTACTAGGCTTCTAATTCTTACCGATGTGGGACTCGAATACACTTACCAGATAATGCATATTGTAGATAACACTATTAGATGTTACATCCTACACACGTTGGAATAGTACTCGAAATAAAACTAATTACATGCGACTTGAAAGATAAACTATTGACTCTACTTGAAGATAATAAGATAAAGATAAGACATAAGAATCTACATCTCTTCAAATCTCTATTATCATAACAATAGTACTTATCTAAAAGTAACTAATCAAAAAAGCAAAATATGTGTTTTAAACAAAGAGAAGACAAGCTACTAGGCATCATTTTTGCCTCATATTAGTTAAACAATATGAAATTTTTACCCTTGGAGTTTCAGGGGTTTTTCAATTCGAATATCAATGTTTAAAAATTGGCAATGTACCCTTTTAATGTTTCAAAAATTTTCAATTAAGACTCTCCGTTACTAATTTTCATTTAATTGATTGGAAATCATCCCACGTACATCTCATGTGAGATTTTGATGCACTGTATTTTAATTTTATCCTCATTAAAACCTATGAAACTACATAATTACCCTCAATTTCATAGGTTTTAATGAGGATAATTACGTAATTTCTTAGGTTTTAATGAGGGTAAAATTAGAATATAGGGCATCAAAATCCCACATGAGACGCACGTGGGATGATTTCCGTCTAATTAGACAGAAATTAGTAACAAAGGGTCTGAATTGAAAATTTTTTAAATATTAGGGACATTGTCAATTTTTAAACATTGGGATTTGAATTGAAAAATCCTTAAAACTTCAGTGAGGTAAAGTGAATTTTCCCCAAATTTTAGAGTATTTGTTAAATATGCTCTTAAATAGCTAAATTTAACTTTATAATCAAGATTCTTTTAAAGCCTATTTGGATTGCGTTTTAAAGGGACAAACACCATGTAAATAGCCGGGTGGAAGGTCCTCTAGCTAGGTTCCAATCCATGGTAATTATTTTGGGAAAATTCACTTTATCCCTCTTAAATTTGAGGTGTTTTTTAATTTGAATCCTAATGTTTAAAAAATTTGTAATGTACCCCATAATATTTTAAAAATTTATAATTAACACCCTCCGTTACTAATTGCTGTCTAAAGTAGACAGAAATGACATCACATGCGTCTCATGTGGGATTTTTATACTGGGTCTTCCAATTTTGCACACAACCTAGCTAGTGAAATGACATAATTGTCCCTCATTAAAACCCAACGCCTGTTTTGAATTTTTTTTTTCTCGCCCCCTTTTGGGTGTTGTGTGGGTGTTGGAGTGAAAAAAGAAAAGGAGCAGATGCCGCTCACCTTCTCCTATGCCGGCAATTTTCGTGTACTTAGATGGCAATTAATAACAGATGGTGTTAATTTAAAATTTTTGAAACATTAGGGGAGTACATTGCAAATTTTTAAACATTGGAGTTCAAATTGAAAAACGCTTCAAACTTCATAGGGTAAAGTGAATTTTCTCCTAATTTCTTCAAAATATTGTGATCACCTTAACTTAGAACAGGTTTATCATAGAGAAACTATGTTCTAGTTTAAACTAAAATTTACGGCATTGCTACACTTAAAAGGCCATTGTCAGGACCCCCACCAACTCTCAGAAGCCATAATACGGATACTATAAAACGAGTTGGTGGACACTGGACAGCGAGAGACACAGAGGGAACGCACAACACATTACAGGCTGAGACCAGGATTGGCTTGTGCTCAATCACCGTGTCCGCATCCACCAGGCCTCTTGGGTCGCATTCTCGACCACATCTCCTCTTTCTCTCTCTCTCTCTCTGCCTTCCTTCGTGTGAAATCTACGCTCCACCAGTGGTTGGCATCCTTTTTGTCGTACCCAACCACCGTCTTGTGGCTCTCAGTCCCTAAGATTCAATTCCCTTTCCTAGATTCTCTTATTCCTTGGAAACCCATTTCAGAGTTTCCTCAGACGCTCCTTCCGGGACCCATTCCGTTTCTTTTCATGGGTATTGTTAACACTACAATAACCATTTATGATTTCGGTTATATTCTATTCTCTTCCCATTATTTTACGTGAGGATCTAACGCTTTCCCTTTTTTTTTTCTAATCAGATTTGATTATCTGAGACAAGAGGCCGGATTTCCTGGTGTTGGGCTCCAATCGTTTTTGCTCTTGTTTAGTTGGGTTCTTTCAGTGAACGTGAAAGTCTGCTCCAGTAAGTTTGCTTCTTTTGTTCAAGTGATTTGCATCCTTTATATTTGTTATGGGTTCTCTTCTGTTTGAAAGGCATGTGTAATTGAAATTTGCAAATGTAATGGATTTGTGAATTTCCGACACAGATAGAGCCAATAGTTGCCATTTCGTGTGTATCAGTGTAGAGTAATCGGAAAACAGTTATTGTAATGAATGCACATTAGATGACAATGGCATGTTTTGTGCAACCGTGGTAAACCGAAATGACTGCCAATCTCAGTTTAGCGTGTAAGAAAATTTTGGGGTGTTTATTTTGTTTGTGAGATTAGTTGATGTGCAGTTAGAAGCACAGAAATGTTCACTCTGTTTTTTTTTTGATAGATAGTGCAAAGCCAGTTATCATAAAGCATTCATGGTAACAAATTGATTTTGCAATTGCTCTCACTGTGTTGGTGTGCGAAAGAAAATGGGGATTCTTTTTGTTCTCTCTATATCAATTTAAAATTGCTTGATATCCGAGGCATCTAGATTTTTACATATGTTTTAGATCTTATTTTATTATCAAATGCTCTTTTTGGCGCTTCACTTATTGCTTCTGAACTTCCAAAGCTTGGAAAACTATCCCTGACTTGGTATGTGTAAACCTTAGGATTTGATTTAATCTGAAAGGGGAAACATATGCTACGGTTTCTGAGGCTAGCCACATATGCAATCCTTGGAACTTTAAGGATCACAGTGGTTTTTGGCATGCTTCAAGTAAACCCCGACTTGGTATGTGTATACCTTAGGATTTGATTTAGACCACAGGATCTGAGGCTAGTCACATAGGCAATCCTTGGAACTTTAAGGATCACAGTGGCTTTTTGGCAATCTTTAACTATTATGATAGTTTGGGGAAAGAAATGCAGAAATAACCATTCATACTCTGCACTGTATTGTCTGTAAATTGGAACGAATATTATCTTAATGGGTTGTAAGTTCTAGTGTCCTTCTAGAAGACAGCTGAATGCTAAAACTGTAGGTTTCATAACATATGTCCCTGATGGCCACATATGATGGATCCTAACTTTATTAGAAGAGATGCCTATTCTTTTCATAGATAAAAAATGGAAGTTCCATGAACTAATCCTTTGGGGGTAGAGAAGTATTTCTAATGTGCACATGAGCAATTACATGCAATAACTTGTTTTCATTCTGTTTTGTGGAGAGTCAAAATGTTGGTTTCTTGGCAATAGTCATAGAGAGAGAGAGAGAGAGCACAATAAACTGCGGTTAAGTAAATTAGATGAGCACAACTTCTCATTTATACCTTCACCCAATCAAACTACGTTCTCCTTAGATGATATATAAGTGGAGTTGGTTATCTCTCTCAACTCTCAAGGAACGAAAGAAAGGGATGGTGTTGCTTAGTGGAGTGAAGAAAAGACTTAGTAGGTTTGTTAGTGGTGATTCCTTCAGGATCCTTCTATTTAGCAAGTGCCAATCATCATACCCCTCATGTGTAGGACCTTCAAATTCATGACAAAGCAGTAACAAAATTGAAACGCTCAAATTTTTGTTTCTTATCCCATGTATCCCATCATTCATCTTCCTGGTATATTATAATCTTTACTCACATATCATTGCAAAGTAAAAATGTTGTAGGTCATTTACAGATCTCTTTCTATTCCTACTACACCACTATAAATAAAGAAAGCAAAAAATCCCTTTCTTCTTGCCCATGTATCACATGGACTTCCACTTGTACCTACCATAACATAAGACCAGGAGAGTGAACTAATCTTAGTCAAACATCCTGGTACTTATGGTTGTCACTTGTCAAGGATTTTGTGCAGTTTGCATTTGATGTGCCCTTTTGTTAAAGGGATAGAAAGATAATGGAAGCAGAGAAAGGGATTTTGCCTATCCCTTCTCTGTTGTTCAGAAGGATGAGAGAAAAAATCAGTTAGTCCTTCTCTTCATTTTTAGTCTCATCCTTTTTCAGAGATATAAAAAAATCCTCCCTTTTTCTCTCATAACTGAATTTGGAGAAATAGAATCCACCATTCCATTTCATTTCCCGTCTTCTGTCCCACCGCATTCTCTTCTATCTAATAGATCTTAACCTCATTTGATAATAGAATTAATCCAATACAAGCACGAGTTTCTCTAATTAACATTCTATCATAAAATTGATTCCTGCTTTGAAGGGTGAGGCCTCCTTGTGTATGTTTCTTTCTTTTTAAGATACTAAACTTTCATCAAAGTCCAATACTGATGTCATGAATGCTTCAATCAGATATTTAGGCTTTAATGTTTTAACTATGTCCATTGGGATTGTAAACAAGTCACTTAACCAAGTTTTGGGCTGTTAAAGCTTTTAGTATTTAGCATGGACTTGACTCAAATGGTGTTTGAGCTGCAGAGTTCTCATCCAAGCTAAATTCTACCTATTTGAACTTCACTTATGCAAGTTTAACCAAGCTTAACTTCTTTCATGATCCTAAATGAAGTTGTTTGTATCTAACTTCTGAACTTTTGATCTGCTTTTTTTTAACTTTTGTTAAAGGTCCTTACTAGCCACTGTAACGCTCTTGAATCCCCATCAATTCCTTGCCCTGCACGCTGACTTTTATTTCAGCTGTTCTTGAAAGGGTTGTATGTTGGCAAAGGTTTTGAAGGGTATATGTTACTACTGTGACACAACATTAACCTTGACCTTAACCAGGCTTATTGGGCAATCAAGCTTGAATCTTTGACTCTTTTAGTGTAGGGAATGATAGTTATGCTTGCTAGCTTGTTTTGTTCATGCTTTATAAACTTCCTGGGCAACATAATCTTGTTCAAGCCTCATTCCTCACTTTGGTTTTAGATATATGTGTTAAGTTAAACAAAACATCGTCTATTGAGTAATTTTTAGCTGACACACGTAGTCGCAAAAGGCTCAATTGAGTTGAGTATAGTTAGCTCTCTGGTCAAGGATATATGCTTTAGCCTGGCTAGGGAGAGAGATGGTTGTTCAATTGATTGTCAGGGTTTATGGATTTTTCATGTTATTTTTCCTTATATTTCCATCAACAAGTTCAAAACGCTGCCTCAGGGTCACTGGTGGAAACGGTGCTGGGAGTACTGGGGGGATTATTTAGGTTTATATACTTTTGGAAAGTATAGCAGCTGTTGCAGGTGATTTGGTGTGGAGATAATCCAATTGTAAACTTGTGGTTGTCCTAGACCTGGCTTTTACCAAAGGCTTCAGTTCAACAGCTAATGTTATTTCTTCTTAATGCTAGGAAAGCGATCCTTTCTGGGATAAACTAGTTCCAATTACTTAATAAAAATAATTTCAAATGGTGATCCTTTTCTGAGCTTCATATTGCCAGTAGGATTCCTTTTCTATCCTCTTCTTGTTATCGACATTGCTTTATTTTTTAGCAATATTGCTTCTAAAATGTTCGTTTGGTCATATTTTTTAGTGGACTGGATATGCTCATGGCAATTGGTTGTGATATTTTCTGTCACAAGCTTAAAGCTCTAACTAGAAATTTTCTCAGCACCTTCTATTACAAGCATAAAAATTTATATTTTTCTTGAACCTGAATAACTTTTTTATTCATGATACTTGGTTGCGTCCATTCTCAATTTTCTCTTGTAACATTGACATTTGCAGATGGATGTTGCAAAGGACTTGGCTGCTGGGACTGTTGGAGGAGCAGCACAATTGATTGTTGGGCACCCCTTCGACACCATTAAGGTCAAACTCCAGAGCCAGCCTGCTCCACTCCCAGGCCAAGCTCCCAAGTATGCAGGTGCAATGGATGCTGTCAGGCAAACAATAGCTGCTGAAGGCCCTAGAGGTTTGTATAAAGGTATGGGAGCTCCACTGGCAACTGTGGCTGCCTTCAATGCCGTTCTCTTCTCTGTGAGGGGACAACTGGAGGGATTATTGCGGTCTCATCCTGGTGCTCCACTTACAGTTAATCAGCAAGTTGTCTGTGGGGCAGGGGCTGGAGTTGCCGTTTCCATTTTAGCTTGCCCCACTGAATTGATCAAGTGCAGGTCAGTACTTTAGTGGTTACTTTCTCTGTCCTTGTAGTGTGTGATCTGATTTCTGAATCCTGAGATGGGAAACTCTCCTAAAATTCGAACTTACCCGTTAACTTCTTTTGATTTACTATAAAGAACAGGTTGCAAGCCCAGAGTGCATTGGCAGATTCCGGTGCGGCTGGTGTGGCCGTGAAGTATGGTGGACCAATGGATGTAGCCAGGCATGTTCTCAGATCAGAAGGGGGTGTAAGGGGTCTGTTCAAGGGATTGTTTCCCACTATGGCACGTGAAGTTCCCGGAAATGCTGCAATGTTTGGTGTGTATGAAGCTCTGAAGCAGTACCTAGCAGGTGGCCAAGACACTTCTGGATTAGGAAGAGGCTCTTTGATTGTGGCTGGAGGCTTGGCCGGAGGTTCCTTCTGGCTTTCAGTCTATCCAACTGATGTTGTCAAAAGTGTAATTCAGGTAGATGATTACAAAAATCCCAAGTTCTCTGGCTCCATTGATGCCTTTAGAAAGATCCTGGCTTCGGAGGGAGTAAAAGGGCTGTACAGGGGCTTTGGACCTGCCATGGCCCGAAGTGTTCCTGCAAATGCTGCATGCTTCTTGGTATATGAGGTGACAAGGTCAAGTCTGGGATAATTGCTTCTTTGGGTTTTAGTGGTTAAGGATTTGGTTGAATTAAAGCAAAATGATTCTGAATAAACCTGTTTAATTAAGAGATTGTTTCGCAATGCCGGCAAGCTCTTTCTACTCTGTAATTCACTTGGTTGCTGGGGAAGGAACATTTTTTCACCGATTGATATATAAAGGCATCAGTTGCTCCTCAACTTTGCTTTTTCAGATTCTCTCTTTGATTACTTTTGTATATATGACAAGGATATAATAAAAGTAACCAATTGATATATAAAGACGATGGAAGAGAAATTTCACTAACAAATCAACTTCTTTTTTGGGTGTATAATATTATAATTTGGCTTTAATTAATTTCAAGTCCTATAGTGTGGTCAAAGTCAAGCCCTCTCATGTCCTCAATAACTCTCGTATGAATTGTGGAATTGGACCCATTGGCCGAGGCGGAGCTAGGATCCCGTAAATGTAGGGCAGACTAACAATTAATCAATATAAAATTATATTCTATTTTAATGTAATTTATCAAAATATTAACATAAATAATTTCTTTATTCCACACTAGTATTGCATGTCTAATTAATTGCTTCTAGTCGTATTTAATTATTTATCATTGGTATGCAATTATTTTGATGTTATTTTTCTTCGTATCAAATAGAAGTATTATGAAATTAAAGCACACTAGAATACAAATAAGATAGCTGGGAGGAGGGAGAAGATAACTACTTTTTCTTTTGTAGGTAAATCATAAGAAATTTTATTAAAACTGATTTTATTAATTAAAACTGATATTATTAAGGCATGTATGATTGTTGTAAAATTAATTTGACATGCAATTGCAATTGCAGGTATCAATTATATATAAGGATCTAAATATCAATTTCAAAGATTACAAATATTAATGAGAATCAACCAACCCATATTAATTAATTAACTAACTATAACAGGAAAATTACATCAATGGAGAGAATCACGGACAGCTGGATTAATGCCATTGATTCTCTGTAAGGATATTTGAGCTTAATTAATATTTGATTCTTGCACTGATTATATATATATATATAAGAAAGAAATCATGTAGACCGAACCGACCACCATAAATACCACCTTAATTAATTAAACCTCTGCGACAGCCATAGCATGCAAAACTAACCGACTACCTTGATCACTTCAAATCTCTCTCTACAGTCTAGACTCTACCAAATGACGAAAAGATCGATGACGACGACTCATGATCTCCCACAAGCGCTCATCACCCAGATACTTTCCATACTACCCATCAAGCCTCTTGTTCGGTTTCAGTGTGTTTCCAAGTCGTGGTTCGCCCTAATAATCAACGACTCATATTTCATCAATTTGCATCTCAGTCGCTCCAAAGAACGCATCCTCATTTTAGCGAGCTCTGAGCCACTCGATTACCTCATTGTAAACTTGTCCAACGAGGATCGGTTCGGCGAGGCTGTGAAGATCAAACACCCACTACACCACTCAGAAAGCAACCGTATTGTAGACTCTTGCAATGGCCTGGTTTGCATCAACAACTACAACGATGAGACTGTGATATGGAACCCATTAATTAGAAAATACAAAAAATTACCCTCTAAGCCTAGAGAAGAGTTGAGTCATGACCATTTCGCATTTGGACACGACAGGGTCAACGACGACTACAAGGTTTTAAGGTTAGTGGAGTTCTATCGACGGGATGGAAGAAGAAAATATAGTCTTGAGGTATACAGTCTAAGAGAACACTCTTGGAGAATGGTGGAAGAAGAATGGCCTATTGTGGAATTGTCACATTTCTGCTACACTTGCCGGGCCATTTTCTCCAACGGTGCTTTCCATTGGATGGTTACTCTTGTGGCGGACTTAAAAAAGGTCCATGTTGCATTTGATCTCAGCACTGAAAAATTCCGAGTGCATGAATTTCCTGTTAATTCTTCAATCAATTTGCGTGTCTTTTTGGTGGACTTGGGAGGATGGCTTTGTGCAGTTTTTCAGGATCTCTGTGAAGTTTGGGTGATGAAGGAGTATGGGATAGTAAGTAGTTGGACTTTGCTTTATGCGATGGAGCGAGCTTTTACCAACTACCCACCTTTAGTGTTCTCACGTGACGGCGAAGAGGTTTTTACCGGAGAACTAATTGAGAGTCACTTAATGGAACTCTATTGGTATGACATCAAAAAGAAGACACGCAGGATTGTTGAGATTGAAAATATACCCGTTGATCTCATTTTGCCTTACATTTGTGTGGGAAGCCTCCTCCTTCTCGATGCTGACAATGACAAGGAATAAGGATGATATTTGGGGGGGGGGGGGGGGGGGGGGGGGGTGGGGGTTATATTTGTGCCGGCATGATGGCCTAATCATGCGTTTGATTTATCTTCAAGAACATGCATGTTCAATAAGGGGGCCTAGCTAGGCCTAGGCAGCTATATTATGTTATTTTTATGTGCATGTTGAAAATCATCTTCGATCCCATGATTATTATGATTTTAAGCTAGAGTGTTGTGCAAGTCAAACATGTAAATTAAATTATGCTGATTAGAAAAAAAAAAAAAAAAAAAAAAAAAAAAAAAAAAAAAAGCATGTAAATTATGCATTAGGTTAAGCATAATCGGTGGATGCATTTTGCCCTCTAGCTCCTCTCTCTCTCTCTCTCTCTCTCAACAAAAAAAAAAAAAGAAAAAAGAAAAAAGAAAAAAAAGATAATGGTTCTTGGGAGCTTGATCAATTGGAGGAACACTCTCATAAGCTCAGAGAAATAAAAATCTTGAAATATCACCGGAATCAAAATTATAATCTTAATTGGTAAAGGGCAGATATATAATTAATATTAAAAATGTTTATGTGATAAAATAAAACAATTAAAAAACGATATTGTACATTTGCCTATTATAAAATCACAATGATTAATTGAAAATTATTCCTATATATATATATCTTTGATGATCATGGCTAGAATCAAAGTTGAGCACATTGACATCCTCGTTAATCCTCAACCAAACGAATGAGATCGATGTAGAAGAGCTCCTCATTGGCTTCATTATGTATGATCCGAGCTAGCCAAAATTACTCCATGTCAGATGTAATTCAATACACACTTATAAATCAAATCAAATGTAAAACCCGTATACATATAAGAAATGACACATGTTTTGGGAATAAAATTTTTTTAAAAAAAAAAAAAAAAAAACAAAATAAATCACTTTCAAAGTCTAGTGATTTTAATTTATTAAAATTAAATAAAAAACCAAAAATGTTTTCGTTGTTAGTAATTGTACAAATATTTTAGAACCTCATAATTAGGGTTGAATATTTGATTATTATTTGATTCTCTTATTTATTGTTATCAATTTTTTAAGCATTATTTATTTCGGAATGTTGGAGAATCTTTTTTTTTTTTTTTGACATGTCCACACAAAGGAAGGGGGAGGAGGGATTCGAACTAGTAACCTCCACTTTATGAGGCGTGGTCCACAGCTGATTGAATTACCCATTGAAAATGGAATGTTGGAGAATCAAATGATATTAATGCTTTTTTTTTTTTTTTTTAAATGGCCTTAACGTATATATTGACAGTAAATATGTATTTAATTTGTTTTTTATTTTTTTATTTTTTATTATTTTATTAGAATTCATTAATTGGAGCCTTATTAAATTGGAGGCCTTAATTAAAGAATATTTTTTATTGATTTTTTAATTGGGGGCCTTATTAAATTGGGAACCCTAGGCGGCGGCCAAACCTGCCTAAGGGTTGGGTCGGCCTTAAGGTTTGGGTACCTTTTTTGGATCATCTTAATTAGGTTGTATTTTTCAGTTTAGTCTATTAGAACATGACAAGACAGCTTAATTAGGTTGTATGTTGTGAATATGTTGATTTTACCGTATTTACGAGGGTTGATTCTCACTAAGATGTGGATTGACAGTTTTTTTGTGTGTTTTTACCTATAAAACAACTCTCTTTTCTTTTTCTTTTTTCTCTTTTTTTTTTTTTTTTTTTTTTTTTACATGCGCAAACCTTACCATAAAAGAGTTAAGGCAATAGAATTTGAGCCAAATAAAAAAAAAAAAAAAACTCGAGGTAGATGTAGTTACTAATAAACTACCGCTATGAACAATAACTAAGCAACTAATACTATTACGTATGGAAAATTATTCCGGAGAGGGGTATTAGATAGGGAGATCCATAGGGAGATCCTATTTCCCTATATATGTTCCTCTTATGTGTCGAGTCTTTGAGTTCCATGATAACCAATGCTAATGGGTTGGGAACTTTGACGGGGGTACCCACTTCTAGAAGGGGCCCCTGGATAAGTCACATATTCTTTGCGGACGACAATCTGTTATTTTGCAGGGCTAGCATCTCACAGTAGGAAAGATTGAATAATATTTTGTAGCTCAATGAAAAAGTGTGAGGCCAACGACTAAATAATAGTAAGACCTCCCTGTTTTTTAGCAAAAATTCGACAAGGGTGGAGAAGGAAGCAATTTTGGCAATGGCAGGGATACCGGCTACCCAACGTCATGACACTTATTTGGATCTCCCGGCTTTGGTGGGAAAGTCACGCACAACACTACTTAAGGCAGTAATTCAGGCTATTCCATCCTACTGTATGAACATTTTTCTATTGCCAAAAGGCCTTTGTTCGAATATCAATTCCCAAATGCGAAAATTTTGGTGGGATCATCAAGATAATGAAAACCGTACTAATTGGATGAGTTGGGGAAAGATGGGTATGGCCAAAGCTTCGGGTGGGATGGGTTTTCGGGATCTCACCTTTTTTAATAAGGCCCTATTGGCGAAACAAAGTTGACGATTATGGAAGGAACCGAAGAGTCTAGTGGCAAAGATTATGAAAGCGAAATATTATCTGGATGGGTCAATTTTAGATGCCAAGGTGGGTCCTAGGCCTTCATTTGCATGGACGAGCATTCATAGCTCTTGTGAAGTGTTGAAGGAAGGACTACTATGGCGTATTGGGAATGGAGCTACTATTCGAATATGGAAGGATAGGTGGATTCCTAATCCGTCTACGTTCCGAGTGATTTCTTCGACAACTATCCTCAATTCGGATGCCACTGTGGGGGAATTAATTGACGAAGATTTGAAGGGGTGGAATGTCGAGTTACTAGAGCAGATTTTTTCCGAGGAGAAGGTCCTATTGATCCAATCCGTCCCATTAGCCGCACCAACCATCAGGATACATTGATTTGGAGAGGCACTGCAAACATAATTTTTTCCGTCAAGAATGCTTATCATATGCAATTGGAAACTGTAGCACAAGAATCAGGTGTGGGCTCCTCTAGTAGTGGGGTCAATGAAGTTTGGAAAAAGCTGTGGAGTTTGGCAATACCGAACGTTGAAATTTTTTTTTTTTGGCGAGCTTGTCATGACATCCTTCCTACTCGGGAAAATCTGCTCAAACAGAAGGTAATTCAAGATCCAGAGTGTCCAATTTGTGGCTTCATGGAGGAAACAGGTTTCCACATTTTATGGCAATGCCCGGCAGCTTCGGATATTTGGGGTATGGGTCCTATAAAATTCCAAAAGAGTTTTTTTGATGGCTCTAGTTCCTTGGAGGTAGTAGAAGAGATGTTCCGGAGATGTAATCAAGAACAGATTGCTTTATTCGCTGGGCTAGCACGACGGATTTGGCTGAGACGCAATGATATTTTGCATGGTGGACTTTTCTCCCACCCGGACGTTATACTAAAACAAGCTACAAGGGCTCTGGTAGAATTTATGGAAGCACAGGATGTAAGGGAAGTGAACATGCAACAGATGGCATGCAAAAGTGGGAGGCTCCAAGCCCGGGATGGTTTAAGGCAAACTGCGATGCCTCTTTGAATAGCAAGGAGGGGCGCATGGGAGGTGGCGTGGTGATACGGGATCTGTGGCCAGGTGGTAGCAGCGAGGTGTTTCCCTCGTGGGGGAACCTTTCACCGACAGTGGCTGAATCAATGGCGGCTTTGGTGGCTATAGACTTGTGTCGGGACCTGAGGTTCACTCATGTTCACCTGGAAGGGGATGCCAAGATTATCATAGATGCTGTGAACCGCGAAGAGGCTGATTGGAGTCGACTGGGCCATGTTGTGGAAGACATAAAGATGGAACTCCATTTGTTTACTCAATGGAGAATGAGCTTTGTTAAGAGGGAAGAAAACCAGGCTACACATTCTCTTTCTAAGTTTGCTGCCACAAATGGTGTGGATTTTTGACGCCAGGCAGAACTAAGATAGTCCTGATAGCGTATAATAGTAGCAGAAACTAAGCATTGAAGATAGAAAGAGAATTATTAAAATAAAAAAAAGAGCTCAGTAAAAAGAAAAAAGCAGAAACATTAATCGGCGTGTAAAACAGTAATAGAGATGGAGTGTGTCAGTCAAAAAAGTGAAAAAACTGGTGTAAAAAAGCTGTAATGAGTAAATGTTCAAATCAAATGGCTGAAAAGAAAAGGTAGGAGAAAAGTTGCCTCGCGTGCTCTTCCAAAGGAGGTCCAGCAAGCCATTATTAATGGCCGGCGTTCACAAGGCCAGAAGACGCTGAGCCCTTGTTAGTATTATTATTTTTCTTTTAATCAAACGATTTTTATTTTTCTAACTCTCCTTTTTGTCTGTCTTAGGGTGTTTCCAATCTAAACGTCTCACCGTCACCGGAATATGGCGCTGAGGAGGGGTGGGATATCATCTATTTTATAATTTAATATCAAGGCAAGAGAGTAGATATTGTACATTCATTAGGTCGGAAAAATCCAAAGGGAAGCTTACCCAGTGGTCTGGTCTAATGCTGCTCAGCGATTCGCGACCGCTTGGCTTGGGCCATCAGATTCAGCTTTATGGGTTGAGCTGCAGCTGCCTTCTGCTGCTGGGCTGTGATCAGCTGTGACGGATCCTCAGAGTCGTCGTCGTCTAGCAAATCAAATGGGTTTATGGTCGCCATTTCCTTTCCATATCATAAATTCCAAAAAAGAGCATCCTATTAATCCCCCATATTAACACTACACAATTGTAATGTGTGTCTTTGGCTGTTGGAACTGGTGGCTCATATTAATACCAGTGGAAGACCAAGTAGACGAAAGCGGAGTGAACATCACGATAGCGACGTTCACGGAGCGAGAGGTACAATACGGGGTATTTTGGAAATTTCCTTAATTAGTCCGTACAAGTAGAGTTTAGGGTTTTTCTATATATATGTATGATGTAACCCTGAATTATTAAGAGTAAAAATACAGCCGCCACTTTGTGGACATAGGCAAATTGCCGAACCACGTTAAATCTGTGTTTCGACTCTCTCTCTCTCTCCTTTCGATTCTATATTGTTCATCAATTATTGTGCATGGTAACAACAATTGGTATCAGAGCCTAATATACGATGGTTGGGGTTGGTACATCTTCTGCAAAGTTCGACGTGATGAAGTTCGATGGACCCGGCAATTTCGAATTATGGCAGAGATGTATCAAGGATTTGTTGGTGCAACAAGGGATGGTGAAGGCATTATATGAGATGAAACCAGAAGGGATGGCGGACATAGATTGGAAGGAACTTGAGGCTAAAGCGGTGGCTACTATTTGGCTTTGTTTAGGAGATGATGTGATGTATCATGTCATGGATGAAGAATCTCCAGCAGCAGTTTGGTTGAAACTAGAAAATCGGTATATGTCGAAGTCATTGACGAACAAGCTCTATCTAAAGCAGCGGTTGTACGGCTTGAAGATGGCGGAGGGCTCGGATCTGAGCCAACACATCAACATGTTCAATCAGATAATCGGAGATCTGAAGAAGGTTGATGTGAAGTTCGAAGACGAAGACAAGGCGTTGATGCTATTGAATTCACTCCCAACTTCTCCTACGTATGAGAATCTATTTACCCCCCTAACATAGGGAAAAGAGTCCTCGGAGTTAGAGAACGTTATAAGAGCCTTGTTGGCGTTTCATCAAAGGAAGAAAAACATTGATGATAACTCTCAAAGGGAAGGGCTAGTTGTAAAGGGTAATTATGAGCGTGGAAGAAGCAGTAACATGGGTGATTCGCAAGGCAAGAATTCTCGGTCAAAATCCAGGAGAAGGAAGGACATCAACTGTTATAAGTACGGAAAGAAAGGGCACATGAAGCAGGATTGTCCAGATTGGAAGAAGAATAAGGACGACGAGAAAGAAGGCTCCTCAAAATCTACGAACGTAATGGAAGACAATTCAGACGATGCTGATGGTGATATGCTTTCTGTTGCATCTAATTCAGAGCATCCTGTGGATTCTTGGATTCTTGACTTAGCATGTTCGTTTCACGTGATGTTCAACAGAGATTGGTTTGACACCTACAGGTTACTTAATTCTGGTATTGTTACTATGGGTAATGGTGCACATTGCAAAATTACTGATATAGGTAATATTAGAATTAAAATGTTTGATGGTGTGGTTAGAACATTATGTGATGTTAGACATGTACCGGATGTGGAAAAGAATCTGATTTCATTAGGGACCTTAGACTCAAACGGTTATAATTATAAGTTTGAAGGTGGAGTAATGACGGTGACTAAGGGTGTGATGGTAGTGATGAAGGTGCAGAAAAATTCAAAGAATATTTATAAACTATTAGAAACTACAGTTGTAGGTGGAATCGCCTATGTAGAGTTTGAATTTGATTGTCCTGTTTTGTGGCATATACAGTTGGGTTATATGGGTGAGTGGGGCATGTTGGAGCTTCATAAGAGAAATTTGTTGAAAGGTGTCAAAATATGCAAACTTGATTTCTATAAGTTCTGTGTTCTGGGGAAACAGAATCGGGTATAACTCAAGGCAGCCACACACAAGACAAGGAATTTTGGACTACATTCTGATGTTTGAGGACATGTGCAGACAGCGTCATGCAGTGGACATATGTATTTCGTAATCTTTATTAATGATCTCTTCAAAAAGGTTTGGGTGTACTTCATATGGCACAAATCAGAAACGTTTGCCAAGTTCAAATTGTGAAAAGCTGAAATGGAGAACCAAACTGGAAAGAAGGTTAGGTGCCTTAGAATAGATAATGGCACTGAGTACACAAACAACATGTTCAGAGATTTCTGTGAGCCGCATGGTATAAAGAGATATTTCATAGTACGAAGACACCACAGCAAAATGGTGTGGCGGAAAAGATGAATAGGTCTATTGCAGAGAAAACACAATGTCTCAGGCTGAATGCTGGACTTACAAAGATTTTTTGGAGTGTCTGATGTATGCAATGATATGTACCAGGCCATATTTAGCTCATGCAGTGAGTGTGGTGAGCAAGTACATGGCAAATCCGGGGAGACAGCATTGTGATGCAGTTAAATGGATTTTCAGATACTTGAAAGGTACTATAGACTGCGGCATCACTTTTGTCAGATAGAAGAGTGATTTGTCAGTTGTGGAATATGTGGATGCAGATTATGCAGGGGACTTGGATGGTAGGAGATCGACCACGGGCTATGTGTTCACTCTTGCAGGAGGACCCATATGTTGGAAGTCTATGATCTAGTCCACAGTTGTTATGTCCACGATTGAGGCAGAGTACATGCCAACGGCTGAAATTGCAAAGGAAGCTTTGTGGCTCACATGGTTAGTCAAGGAGCTAAGTATTCAGTAAGGTGGAGTTTCATTGTATTGTGACAGCCAGAGTGCCATTTACTTGGCAAAGAACCAAGTGTATCATGCAAGAACTAAGCACATTGATGTGAGGTTTCACAAGATCAGAGAATTGGTTGCTACAGGTGAACTGTTACTTGAGAAGATCCACATTTCTGAGAATGCAGCGAACATGTTGACGAAGCCTATTACTGCAGATAAGTTCAAGCATTATTTGGACTTGACAAATGTCTCCATGTGCTATAGAGCAAAAGAGAGAGGCGGCGGCATTCCCAAACCTATCAATTCCAGTTGAATCCAAATGATTATCTTCGAAGAGGTGAATACTCGCCAAGGTGGAGATTGTTGGAACTGGTGGCTCATATTAATACCAGTGGAAGGCCAAGTAGACGGGGGAGCTCACGGAGCAGGAGGTACGGTACAGGGTATTTTGGAAATTTCCTTAATAAGTCCGTACAAGTAGGGTTTAGGGTTTTTTCTATATATATGTATGACATAACCCTGAATCATTAAGAGTAAAAATACAGCCGCCTCTCTGTGGACGTAGGCAAATTGCCGAACCACGTAAATCTATGTGTCGACTCTCTCTCTCTTAATCTCTCTCTTTTTGATTCTATATATTGTTCATCAATTATTGTGCACAATAACAACATTGGCCATCATTCTTCATATTAACACCTCAATAAGACAGACTAATTAATTCATATACTAAATTCTCATAGAATTCAACTAAATCCCTCTCTAAAACTAGCAACTATAAGATATTCATCCTCTTTTGCACAAGAAACACATGGAAAAAGAAACTTCTATTAAGCGGATAAAGTAACTCATCGGTCCTCTAGTATAAAATTATATATAATTTCACATACTACTCTTAAATGAAACCATTTTATATTGCTTCAAAATTTCTTTTGATTTTAAAATCTGAACAAGTCAAGAAGAAAGTTAATTGTTGCCTTGTTGGGTATATGTGCATAAGTGACTTATTAAGCATGTTGCAAAGCATGTTGTCGCTTACAGCGGATAAGTGCTACTATGGTCACGCCCAAATAAAATTGCCACAATTAGTTTCCCTGACCTACCCTTTAGCTCAAAAAAAAAAAAAAAAAAAACAAAAAAACAAAAAACAAAACAAAAATCATGACTCTTGTTTAAGGCACTAGAATTTGAGAAAAAAAAAAAAATCTCGAGGTAGATGCAGTTACTAATTAACTACCGCAATGAACAATTACTAAGCAACTAATACTATTATGTATGTCAGTATGTGATTGTTAATACATTAAAAAAATGAAAATATGTAATGTAATGAAAGTTAAATTTATGAATGGTTAAAAATTGTCTAAATATTGTCAAGTAACAGATTAGTTCACATAGTTAATATTAAAAAAGTGTTCACTTTGTCATTTTTTTTTTCCCGAGAAATGCTAAAAATCAAACCACCGCTACTTGGGCTAATGTGATAGTACCCTTTAGCCTTTAATATGTTTTTAACAAAGATTAATCTAAGAGCCAGTAAGTATTGCCACATCAGTGTAATGGGATATGAGTGAAGTTTCTAGTATAATACCCTATATCTCCTCTCCCATACAACTTTTCATTGAATCAACATAACATTTATTTTAACAAGTGCTGATCAATAACTAATTTTTTTACAAGTGCGAATATTACTTTATAAAACCTTTTTTTCACATCTACTTTTCCCATATAATAGTGCAAATTTGAGGCATTCACAGGCTAGCTTAAATGATTTTGTTTGCACTTTCAGGAAGACAGCCATGAGCAAACAGGAGACAAGGCTCAAACCATTGATGAAACATTTTATTGCAATGACAGCAACACCACAAGGCTACTAGTTAGGTTTAGGAAGAACAATACTGAAAATAACAAAAAGAAATTATCTAACACAACCGTTACATGCAACTCTCCTCTTATAAAGGTCCATATCAACACCTATGAACTTTCTGCTATGAGAGAAATAGATTTAGATTTGAAACGGAGAGAAGCCATTTTATTGTCAAGATTTGATGTTGTTGTATTTAATAAGTGACAAATATGTTAGACACACCATTCAAATCATTAGAATCATTTACACCATTAAATGCAACAACATTAAATCTTGATTTACCATCTGCTTTTATGGGGTAGAGGTTGTAAGAGCTTTACCGTCACCGGATAGACAGACCAAGCACAAGTAAAAACACAATGCACCTGATACAACAAGATCAAATGACTACAACAAATCTAGCATGTTATACATACCATGTCAACTAACTCTTCATCTCCTCTACAAATGCCAACTTTTGTTAGATAAGTTGCTCAGTATTGCTGCCAGCTTGTTGAATCTTAGACTCTAAGAAAAGCCTTACTGTTGAGTATATTAGAGAAGGTTCAGGCCATTGCACCATTGCCATAATCCCCTCAAGCCAGCCTCTTCGTGACAGGTGGAATGAGAGAAATGCCAAGCTCGTCAATCGACATGAGATGTCGTTCCGTGAAAGGATTGTTCCACATCAACGTGTTCATGGCACGTGCAACAAAAAAAGGCTAGCTGTAATCCCATGCTCGCACAATGCATGTCAGTAAGTTGTCGCACAAACCCCCGGCGATCTACAATAAGAACATAGCACAAATCTTAAAACATATTCAGGTTAAAATGATAAGATTGAACTCAGGATTATTTCAAATTACATGAAAACAAAATACAGAAACAGCCAAGCAAAGGAAGTAGAGAAAAGCCCATAGATATCACAGGATCTCATCTTTGAGACAAGGGATGTCCCTCAATCTCACATTCACTACTACTTCAATATTATACATCCTTGTTTGTGTGTGTGTAAAATCAATATTACTATAGCTGTTCACAAGTCCCTGTTTTTGTTTTCCTTAAAAAAACACCCCCGCATAAATTCATCACATGATTCATTGCTGGAAAAAGAATTTGAGACCTATGATAACCATTCTCACTTTATATAGCCATGTAACTTGAATCACCATAAATTCACTAGGTTGCTATATTCAACTGAGAGGATATAGCAGCATGAGACTTTATAATGACTTAATGAGACTACAGGCATGCAATTTGGACGAAATTATGAAAGTGGAAAGTAACTAGTCCAAATATTCACAACAGAGTTATTAATCACTGCCATTCAATATGACAGTCACAGGAGCATTATCGAACACTAGTACCTTTGCATGCCTACAAGAAAAAGAAGGTCTAACACGTCAAGGTAACCTAGTAGTTCACAACGCTAAAAAGAGATCCTATACAACCAAAATAGTAAGGATTTTACTTTAGTGAACTGCTAATTACCCAACAAACAAAAGTGCTCCCAGAAAGAATGGAAGCAAGCACAAGGTAATGAAACAGTACCCTGTATCCTATAGCAAATAATATCTTTTAATAATCTTATTCAACACAAATTTCAGACTCTCAAGACATGCCATTACTTCATTTTTCTAAAACTTCTTTTGTGAGATATCCATGCATTTTGATATTAAACAATCAGAAAACAATGAAATAATTAGTTTTCAATGAGATTTCTTTAAGGCCCCAAACTGAAGAACTTGGCCTACTTGCACTGCCGAGCAAGACACTGTTATAGTTATTCCATGCGGTTCCCTTGAATTTATGAGGTGTTTCAACTAAGAAATGAAACCACTTTCATGCATTCTCTTTTCCTTTAACTCATTGCTTTTAAAACCAAAATTAGGGGAGTGGGGGGACTAAAAATTCCGAAATGTGCAGGAATCAATAGTTTGAGTAATGAGCACCGTTCAGTAACATGCACTCACCTGTATCATCTTGTGGCCAGTTAGTAGAAGTTCAAAATAAAAGGGAAAATGTTTCTGAAATTGCTCAAAGACATTACCTTGCCAAGTGTGTTGGCTGACAATGGGGCAATAACCATAATATCAGCCCATCGGCGCAGCTCAATGTGAAGCACGCTATCGCCAATTTTCTTCCAACTAGACCATTCATCCTCATCAGTATAAAGAACTACATCCCTAGGAAGTGACGCCCTATCTATGAAATGTATAGATGCCTGTGTGGCAACTGCTCTTACTTCTGCCCATTCTGCAAAACAACTGCAGAGATGTCCAAACTTTATGGCTGCTACACTTCCACTAGCAGCAAGTAGAATCCGTGGCTTCCTAGGAGCAGTATTGACTTGCATTGGCTCCCCTTCTTCACCTACAGGTTCTGAGTATGCCATAACCTATTCAAGAGATGCCAACAATGTTCTTATCCGAGATTCACATTGTATCTCAACATACATGCCCACAAGCAGATCAACTTGTAACAAAACTTCAACTAGAATTGTTAATATTTTTCAAGTACAAGTTGCAAAAGTAGCTACCAAGAAACACATTCCAAAAAGATTCTTTAAAAATTTAGAGCTAAAATGCAAACTCAAATAACTAAAATTTTCTACTATCCACGCACAGATCAATTGAACATAAAGAAGAACAAAATTTGTAAAAACTGCAACAATAATGCATGCAAGCAACAACTGACCTCCCATTTCATTGCTCACTGGAGAATAAGCATTTTTTTTTCACAACAGAAATAAACAGCAAGGAAAAACTGAAGGTTTTAGAATCTCTGATTTTGCTGAAACCCGCTCCAACCAGAATATAGGAAATTGAAGAATGGTTGCTCCATGCAGAGCCATGGGTGCAAAGCTATATGGATGTATAAGCCCAAAATACTCTGTTGAACATGGGCCTTATTAGTGGACCACCGTGGATCATTGTGGACCTCCCAATGGATCTGGCATAAAAGGAGGCTGACTTTAAAGGCTCACTCTTGGTCTGTGGGGCAGGGGCTGGAGTAGCCGTTTCCATTTTAGCTTGCCCCACTGAATTGATCAAGTGCAGGTCAGTACCTTAGTGGTTTACTTTCTCTGTCCTTGTAGTGTGTGATCTGATTTCTGAATCCTGAGATGGGAAACTCTCCTAAAATTCGAACTTACCCGTTAACTTCTTTTGATTTACTATAAAGAACAGGTTGCAAGCACAGAGTGGATTGGCAGATTCCGGTGCGGCTGGTGTGGCCGTGAAGTATGGTGGACCAATGGATGCAGCCAGGCATGTTCTCAGATCAGAAGCGGGTGTAAGGGGTCTCTTCAAGGGATTGTTTCCCACTATGGCACGTGAGGTTCCCGGAAATGCTGCAATGTTTGGTGTCTATGAAGCTCTGAAGCAGTACCTAGCAGGTGGCCAAGACACTTCTGGATTAGGAAGAAGCTCTTTGATTGTGGCTGGAGGCATGGCCGGAGATTCCTTCTGGCTTTCAGTCTATCCAACTGATGTTATCAAAAGTGTAATTCAGGTAGATGATTACAAAAATCCCAAGTTCTCTGGCTCCATTGATGCCTTTAGAAAGATCCTGGCTTCGGAGGGAGTAAAAGGGCTGTACAGGGGCTTTGGACCTGCCATGGCCCGAAGTGTTCCTGCAAATGCTGCATGCTTCTTGGCATATGAGGTGACAAGGTCAAGTCTGGGATAATTGGTTGTTTTGGTTTTAGTGGTTAAGGATTTGGTTGAATTAAAGCAAAATGGTTCAACCACTGAATAAACCTGTTTAAGAGATTGTTTTGCAATGCTGGCAAGCTCTTTCTACTCTGTAATTCACTTGGTTGCTGGGGAAGGAACATTTTTTCACCGATTGATATATAAAGGCACCAGTTGCTCCTCAACTTTGCCTTTTCAGATGCTCTCTTTTGATTACTTTTATAGGAGAACAATATACTAGAATTGAGCTTTAGAGCATGATTAAGATTGCGTTTGAGAAATAGTTTTTAGGTCAAAAAAACGTTTTTTTGGCAAAAACTTCATTTTTAAACTTTTGTCAAATATGGGTTTTTGACTATTTGTAGGCTTTTTGGACCCTTAAAAGCGCTTTTGTAATTTTTTTTTTTAAACGAACTTTTTAAATATTAAAAGCTTTATTAGATCACTCAAACGCAATTTCAAACAGATCCTTATTTTATCACAAACCAACACATTTGATGTTGGCTTAAAAGATTTTTTGTGCCAAATAAATATGGAAAGAATAAAAAGGCTCTCTAAGAGGCAATAGGATCCTTTAATTTCAAATGAAATTGATAGTGTATTCATTTCATGACAAGTTTGTGTATCACAAACTGGCCCTCACACTCGAGAAACTCTATAAGCACTAATCTCTCTCCTCTCCTTTCTTCCCTCTATCCCTTGTTGGGTTTCATTATAAACATCTGATTAAGGTCTGCATTGCACATTCCTTGACCACGGAAATTTTATTTTATTTTATTTATTATTATTATTTTTTCAAGTCAAACCAATGGAAAGCCATCTTGCTGCCTACTTTGTGAAATTCAGGCCTTTTTGTAAAAGCCATCCGTCCTTGGTGCTTATAAAGAGAGGGAGAACCCATCACAATTCATAACAAAAACAATTAGATGATTAAATTTATTTTTTTCTAGTAGGCTCTATTTACTTTAATGTAAAATGGTTTTCGTCAGAAAATATTTTTAGGGAAGTCATTTTTCCTGCTGAAAACATTTTACGACGTTTACCGCGCGCACAGAAAATCAATTTTTTTTTTTTATATATATATTTTTTCATTAAATCATATTAAACTCTAAATTACAAAATTTTCTTGACCAAGTCTTAGAGGTGTCCAAACCGAGTTCTGCAAGGGCCCCACTGCTTCACACCCGGGACCCCTCCTAAACCCTATCAGGACCTCGTCAGGATCAGCCCAAGGCCTTGGTAGGACCCGCCCCAGACCCGATAGGGACATTTTTGTAATTTAGTGTTTAATATGATTTTGCGTACACACCAAATACCAGAAAATGTTTTATGCTAAAAATGTTTTCCAACAACCAGGACCCGCCTGATTTTCCGTATATGCCAAATACCCAAAAATGTTTTCTAAGAAATCATTTTCAAGGAAAATGTTTTCTGTCGAAAATATTTTCCAACGAGTCTTGAGCGGGTCCTGGGCAAGTCTTGGCCAAGTCTCGACAGGGTCCTAGGCAAGTCCCAATCAAGCCCCGGGCGGATCCTAGTCAAGTCCCGGTGGGGTCTCGAGTAAGTCCCGGTCGTGTCCGGGTCAAGTCTCGGGTGGGTCCCGATCATGTCCCAGGCAGATCTTGGCAAGGTCCCGGGCAAGTCCCATGCGGGTCCCGAGAAAGTCCCGGGCGGGTCCCGAGTAGGTCCTAGGCAAGTCTCGGACGGGTCCTGGTCAAGTCTCAGGTAAGTCACGAGCGTGTCTTGGTCAAGTTCCGGTCAAGTCTCGGGCGGGTCCTGGGTAGGTCCAAGAGGGTCTCATTCAGGTCCGATCAAGTCCAGGCAAATCTTGGTGGGGTCCCAAGCGAGTGCTGGGCAAGTCCCAGTCAAGTCCCGGACGGGTCTTAGGCAAGTCCTGGCAAGGTCCTAGGCGAGTCTTGGCACAATCCGTTAATTTGAGAATGAGATGCTCAAAGTCGAAAAATGGTTTACGATTTTCAAAACCGTAAATCATTTTTTGAAAATTAAAGAAGAATTTTCGGTCAAAAGGAAAATATTTTCCATTGACCACTATTTTACGTCGTAGTAAACACCGTAAAATGTAGAAATCATTTTTTTGGAAACCATTTTACGTCAAAGTAAACGGAGCCTTAGTTTAAGTTTTTATGACAAGTGGTGATTTAACCGGACAAAAGATCGACAAGAGAAGAAAAAATATCATTTCTCATTCTATATATATATATAGTTTAGGTGGTGAGTGCAAATTTGGGGAATCCCCTTCTTATATTACGTACGGCCAAATTATTTGTTCTAGAAAAATACTAGAACAAATCTAATCCTTGTCATCTCTACTACAATGTTACTGCACAAATCTAATCCTTTGTTTTTTTGTTTGCACTTTGGGGAAGATAGCTCATAAGTAGGACTCACTTTTTTGATACGACTGATGAATCCAAAACGAAACTAGAAGATTAGAGTTTGACATTAATGGGTTGATTCGTGTGGTAGTTCAAGGATATATATAACTTTTAATTTGATGCAAATTTAATACTTGAACTTTTAATTTGATGCAATTTCACCACCTGAACTTTCAAGAAAAATGTAGGCTTACAAACAAATTTTATAACAAACCTTTGTCCTTCTACTCATTTTACCCTTTATTTAAAGAGAGGCTAAGTTTACAAAAATTTTTTACAAACTTGCATGAGGATTAGGGTTGACAATTTAATCCTCAATCTACAAATTCAATACGAATATGACACGTAATTTTAGGTTTAGGGTTTATGTTAAACGGGTTTAGTCCTAAATCATTTAATAAACATGTCGTATTCGGGTTTGATATAAACAGACTTGTGGGTTGACATGTTTATACAATTTATTTATTTTTTAAAATTTTATTTTTAATTTAAGTTATTCGATACGAATATGACACATAGTTTTAGGGTTTAGGTATATGTTAAATGGGTTAGGTTAAATGGGTTAATAAACGTGTCATATTCGAGTTAGCATAAATATGTTGGGGGTTGACAGAAGTCCGACACGTGAACCCGGCCCAGATCTAATCAACATTTTAAAACTGTCTGTGGAGAAAATTTTGGAGAAAATTTGCTGGGAGTGGGAGGTTGGGTCTCGGATTGTGGAGAAGTGTAAAGGAAAATTTAAGAGCAATGAAGATATTTTGACTTGGTCTGCTATTCTGTTTACAGGCTGAGTCAACATCTGTGGGGTTAGTTTTCTGGGCGGTTTGTAGTAGTTGTGTTTTTGGAGGAAGATTTCTGGAAATGTTTCTTTGGTGAACTGAGTCAACATCCGCTTTGCAGCAAACCCATCTTCCTTGTACGCTTCAACAACACCTCTCGCTGAAACAACATCCGCTTCACAGCAAACACCTCCCACCAACCGCAAATGGCCGAATCAGCTCTCTTCCACACTGCTGCGAATATCATTAGGAGTTTGGGCTCTCTTGCTCTTCAAGAGATTGGATTGCTTTGGGGTTTCAAAGATGAGCTTAAAAAGCTCGGGAACACGGTTTCCACTATCCAAGCTGTGCTTTTGGATGCGGAGGAGCAGCAGGCCAAGAACCACGCGGTCAAAGATTGGCTTGGAAAGCTGAAGGATGCCATGTACGAAGCCGACGACTTGCTGGATGACTACTCCTCTGAACTTCTACGGCGACAAGTAATGGCAAAACAGGTACGGTAACCCAATTCCTAAACAGGTAGGGGAATTCTAATACTGTCACAATAATCGAATGGGTGATTCATGATTGTAAATGAAAGAACAAAAAAAATCTAGCTTAAACTTGTGACAATTACAAGGATGATCTTTATATTTTCCTTAATTATACACAGCCCAAAAAATGTTTTTAACTTTCCGGAATGGACTATACTAAATATTTGGGGTTTCACAGGTACACATCTTCTTTTCCAAACCATGCCATCCTGCATATGGCTTTAAAATGGGTCAGAGGATCAAGAAAGTTCGGAAGATACTGGATGAAATAGCAGCTGATAGGATCAAATTTGGCTTCGCTGCGCACCTTATAGGGACACAGTTTGAACATAGAAAAAGAGAAGATACACACTCTTTTGTACATGAAGAAGAAGTCATTGGAAGAGAGGATGAAAAGAAGGCTGTTAAAGAGTTGTTATTGGATTCACATGTGAAAGAGAACATTTCCATCATTCCCATGGTTGGAATTGGTGGACTAGGCAAGACCACACTTGCTCAATATGTGTTCAATGACAAGCAGGTCCAAAGACATTTTGATTTAAGATTGTGGGTGTGTGTCTCTGATCCTTTTGATGTGAAAACTATTGTTCAAAAGATCACAGAATGTGCAACTAAAAGGAGACCCGAAAGCCTTGAGATGGATTTGTTGCAAAGTCAGCTTCGAGCAGAAATTGATGGGAAGCGATATTTACTTGTTTTAGACGATGTATGGAATGAGAATCCTAACAGATGGTCCAGCTTGAAAAAATTGTTAATGGGTGGCGTGAGGGGAAGCAAAGTTTTGATTACTACACGTAGCATAGTAGTTGCAAAGATTACAGGCACGGCGTCACCATATCTTTTGGGAGGTCTATCTGAAGGCAGTTTTTGGGATTTATTTAAGAAAATGGCATTTAAAGATGGGGAAGAGCCAAAGAATCCAAAGCTTGTAGAAATTGGAAGGGAGATCGTACAAAAGTGTGCACAAGTTCCTCTTGCTATAAGGAGCATAGGGAGTCTATTATACTTCAAAAATTTAGAGGACGATTGGTTGTTCTTTGAAAACAATGAACTTTACAAAATAACTCAACATGACAATGATATTTTCCCAATACTTAAGTTGAGTTATGATCATCTCCCATTACACTTGAAGCAATGTTTTGCCTTTTGTTCATTGTTTCCAAAAGATTCTTAAATTGAAGTGGAGGTGTTGATTCAACTATGGATAGCTCAAGGCTTTATTCATTCATCAGATAGAAACATGTGTCTTGAAGATGTTGGTCATGAATATTTTATGGATTTGCTTTGGAGGTCGTTTTTCCAAGATGTAGAAGGAAATGAATATGGTGGTATAGAAACATGTAAAATGCATCACCTTATTCATGATCTTGCACAGTTAGTAGCAGGGACTGAGTGCACAATTTTATATTCGGATACAAAAAAAGTAGTTGAAAGAACTCGCCATGTGGCATTTGATTCTTTAGATTCATTAAAGGATGTTCCAGCTACCTTGCTCAAGGCAGACAGAATGAGAACGCTTCTTTTGCGACTCCCAATATTTTATGGATACGGTTGGTCAGTACTTGAGTGGAATAAGCCAGTCTATGATAAACTTATTTCAAGTTTTAAATGCTTGCGTGCTTTGAATATGAGTTGCTCGAGTAGTCAAAAAGTGCCAAAGTCCATTAGCAAGTTAAAGCATTTAAGATTTCTTGATCTTTCTAGGAATGATGATATCAAACTGCTCCCCACTTCTATAACTAAATTACAAAATTTGCAAACACTAACTCTTGACTTTTGTCATGGCCTTAAAGAATTGCCAAAAGACACTAGAAACTTGTTCAACCTTAGGCATCTTGCACTTTATGAGTGTAGGAGCTTAACTCATATGCCGTTTGGATTGGGAAAGCTGACTGCTCTCCAAACGCTGACGCTATATAGTTTAGGGAAAAAGGAAAGTTGTGTTCTAAAGAAAAAGGGTGGACTAGGCGATCTGGGTGGTTTAGATGAGTTGAGAGGTGAATTACGTATCAAGAGTTTAGAGCACTTGAGATCTTCTCCATTAGAAGCCAAGGTTGCAAACTTGGAGAGGAAGAAACACCTTCAAATTCTGAAATTAGAGTGGGACCCAGCAGCTGGTGATGATAGTAATAAGGAAATTGCAAATGATGAACAACTGTTGGAAAACCTTCGGCCACAACTAAATTTGAAACATTTAGTTATAGTTGGGTATGCAGGTGTGAGGTTATCTAGCTGGGTGTCCTCGCTCTCAAATTTGGTTGATATTTTCATATACAGTTGTAAATGGTGCCAACATATCCCACCATTGGACCTATTCCCTTTTCTCAAGACTCTTAGTCTTTTCGACTTAAGTGTGCTGGAGTACATAAGCAATGATGGTAGTGATGTGTCCTCTTCTTCCCTCAAAACTCTCAATCTTCTGAATTTGCCTAAGTTGAGGGGATGGTGGAGGATGAGAGAAGCAATAACAGCAGAGCATAAGCAATATCACCATCTTCCATTATTCCCTTCATTTCCTTGCCTTTCTACTATAAATATCAGTGATTGCCCTATGATGTCTCTAATACCAGTTGTAGCACCAGGGAGCGAAACAACACCCTCCTCTTCCTCTCCCTTTTTCGGTCTCCCCAAATTGAAGTCTCTTTTTCTTGCTGGATTAGAGGAACTTGAATATCTTCCAGAGGAGTGGCTGCAAAGCCTCACTTCTCTTGAGACTCTGAAGATTTTGTCGTGTCGTCAATTGCGAATATCCATGTCTCCACTCAATCGACATCTCACCGCACTTGAAGATCTGTGTATTGTTCGCTGCAGGGAACTTATCAGCAATGAGGATGAAGATAGTGCACATTGCCTTGGACCTACAAGACTTGGTCATCTATCTATAGTAGAAGTTTCAAACTTGGTATCTCTCCCAAGAGAGCTTAGAGGTGCTACCACTCTGCAAGGACTTCAAATCATGGACTGCCCTAGTTTGGACTCTTTACCGGAGTGGATAAGCGACCTCACTTCACTCCAGGAGCTTCGGATCGTCAATTGTCCCAATTTAATATCATTGCCTGAAGGTATGCGCCGCCTCACCTCTTTATGTCGTTTGACAATTGCGGAGTGTCCTCACTTGGAGAAAAGATGTGAAGAAGGAACGGGAGAGGATTGGCCAAAGATATCTCATGTCCCAGACTTCCGAAGTGGCGGCGATGATAATCGTACGGAATGGATCTACAGCCTAACGCTCAAAATTTTTCAGGTTTTTAAGTCACCAATTAGACATTAATTTTCTTCTCTTGTTGTTCATCTTCATTTTACTTTGTCAAGCTTTTGATATATCATATTTGATTTCATATGCAGGAACAAATAAGGTTTTAAGTATAGACCCTACTTCAGACCTTGCAGACAGCCAGATTTGTGCAAAGCTCTAACATTTCCAGTATGTTTCCTATCTTTCACTTCAATGGCATTTCCAGTATTGTTTCTCTTTTTTTCTTCTTTAAATTTTTCTTGTGTTTCCATTTGAAATTTAAATTCAACAAACGGTAGTGTGACATATAAGGTAAAAGACTTCTAGTAGACCAGGGAAGTCAATACCATCATGTATTAGCATCACGTATTATGTAAAAGACGTGGCACTGACATGACACGTATTTAATGAGGCTAACTAAGTGTCGTTTCGAACGGAGGCAATGGAAAATTCAAAGTTTTCTTTTCTGCTAACTCTCTGGAATTCGCCCAATGAGCCCAAACAATACTTAAAGGGGGTGAATAAGTGTTTTACATTAATCACTATCAACTAAAATTTCACCAAAATTAAGTAAAGCAATAAACACATCAAACACAACAATTTTGGTGACGAAGTGGAAACATTTTGAAGAGCTCTTCAAAAGTAAAATCACCCCAAGGTAGCCAAACCTGAGAAACTTTTTCACTATAGAAGAATTAAATTATACACAGTTGATACTTATAAAACCTTTGTAATCAAACCTGATGTGTACTCCAACAAACGGCATGTTTGTCTCTACCATAGCAACTCCAGAATTCTAGCCAAATCTTCTATCAAGCTTCCTTTTGCATCCTAGAACTCCGGTGGCTGCAAGTTTGTTGTTATGGTTTAAACAAAGATCAAGGAGAGGTATTAGAATGAAAGCATACGAGTTCTAAAGTTCTCTCCAAAAACACAAAATAATGGCTTAAGGGTCTTATGAATCATACACTATGAGGCTTCTATAGACCCTAGGAAAACACAAACTTTTGGTTCAAATCAGTTTCTGAAAAACACAATTTTAGGTAGCCGTGTTTGAATGGGTTAGTGATGCGTTCGGATGCGAGCTAGGGTTTCACGGCTTCTTAGTTGGCATTTGAACTTGGTGCGACCAGTTTTGTGACTGAGTGTCTCGGACTAAGCTTGAAACCACTGGCATTCGAACCCTCTGTATCGGTTTTGCTAACAGAAGTCCCTGTGAGACCTTGAGAAAAGATCGCGTTCGAACGTTCCACAACCGCCCTTACTACTGAGCCTCTCGGTGTCTCTTTGTTGTCAATTCCCGTCCGAACGTGCTGTTCTTTTGACTTGTACACTGCTATGTCATAGGCTTGCTTCCTTCCGGCTTGTAGGTTTGTTAGCTTTGCAAGCTCTGCTCTGGAGGCAGCTTATGCTTATGTCATCGGGTTAGGAAGATGGGTCAGTCAATCACTTATCTAGGGCCTCTTGGTAGCTTGAATTTTTTCTTTAGAAGAACCTCTGTTTGAATTTTGAACGTACTGCAATCAGGACTGCTACTGGAGCTCTCGGATCTAGAATTCTGAGGTGTCCAAAGATCTCGTTCGAGTGGCTAGAGATCGGAGTTGTGACCGGCACTTTTTTTTCCCTTTTAGTATTGTAGTGGATTGATACTAAGCTCTATTTGAATATGTTTTTGGGTTAAACAAAGAGAACAAACAAAATGTGCTTGGAAAACTATCCCTGACTTGGTAAAATGTGCTTGGAAAACTATCCCTGACTTGGTATGTGTATACCTTTGGATTTGATTTAGACCATAGGATTTGATTTAATCTGAAACAGGAAGAATATTCTATGGTTTCCTGACGCTAGCAATCCTTGAACTTTAAGGATCACAGTGGTTTTTGGCATGCTTTAACTATTATAATAGTTTGGGAAAGTGCGAAGAAAAGACATAAATAACCATTCATACTCTGCACTGTATAGGCTGTAAATTGGAACAAATATTATCTTAGACGGGTTGGTAAATTCTAGTGTTCTTCTACAATACAGCTAAATGCCAAAACTGTAGGTTTGTTAACATATTTCCATGGTGGCCAGATATGATGCATCGTAACTTTATTAGAAGATATGTCTATTCTTCTCATAGATCAAAATGGAAGTTCCATGAACTAATCCTTTGAGGGTAGAGAAGCATTTCTAATGTGTACATGTATGTACAGTTACAAGCGATAGCTCGTTTTCATTTTGTTTTGAGGAGAGTCAAAATGTTGGTTTCTTGGCAATAGCAACACATACATACACAGAGAGCACAATAAACTGCCTAAGTAAATTAGTAATAAAGATTAAGTATCATTATTAACTGCAGGTTGGAAGGAGAGAAGATGACTAGGTGAGCACAACTTCTCGTTTGTACCTTCACCCAAATCAAACTACATTCTCCTTAGATGCATATATATATGGAGTTGGTTCTCTCTCTTGCGAAAGGAAAGAAAGGGATGGTGTTACTGAGTGGAGTGAAGAAAAGACTTCGTAGGTTTGTAAGTGGTGATTCCTTCAGGATCCTTCTATTTAGCAAGTGCCAATCATCGTACCTCATGTGTAGGACCTTCACATTCATGACAAAGCAGTAATAAAAATGAAACGCTCACATTTTTCTTTCTTATCCCAAATGCCCCATCATTCATCTTCCTGGCATATTATAATCTTTACTCGAGTATCATCACAAAGAAAAAAATGGTGTAGGTCATTTACTAGTCTCTTTCTACTCCTACCACACCACTATAAATAAAGAAAGGGAAAAATCCCTTTCTTCTTGCCCTTGCATCACATAGACTTCCACTTGTACCTACCATAACATAAGACCAGGAGTGTGAACTAATCTTAATCAAACATCCTGGTACTTATGGTCAAGGATTTTGTGCAGTTTGTATTCGATGTGCCCGTGCCCTTTTTTGAAGGGATAGAAAGCTAATGGAAGCTGAGAAAGGGATTTCGCCTATCCCTTTTCCTTGTTAAGAAGGATGAGAGAAAGAATCAGTTCGTAAAAGACCCTTCTCTTGCTTTTCAGTCTCATCCTTTTTCAGAGATAAAAAAAAATCCTCCCCTTCTCTCATAACTGAATTTGGAGAAATAGAATCCACCACTCCATTTCATTTCCTGTCTTCTGTCCGACTGCATTCTCTTCTATCTTATAGACCTTAACCTCATTTGATAATAGAATTAATCCAATACAAGTATGAGTTTCTCGAATTAACACTCTTATCATAAAATTGATTCCTGATTTGAAAGGTGAGGGCTCCTTGTGTATGTTTCTTTCTTTTTAAGATACTAAACTTTCATCAAAGTCCAATACTGATATTATGAATGCTTCAATCAGATATTAGGCATTAATGTTTTAACTCATGCCCATTGGGATTGTAAACAAGTCACCTAATGAAGTATTGGGCTGTTAAAGCTTTTAGTATTTAGCATGGACTTGACTCAAATGATGTTTAAGCTGCAGAGATTTCATCCAAGCTAAATTCTACCTATTTGAACTTCACTTATGCAAGTTTACCCAAGCTTAACTTCTTTCATGATCCTAAATGAAGTTGTTTGTATCTAACCTCTGAACTTTTGATTTGCTTTTTTTAAACTTTTGTTAAAGGTCCTTACTAGCCACTGTAACGCTCTCGAAACCCCATCAGTTCCTTGCCCTGCACACTGACTTTTATTTCAGCTGTTCTTGAAAGGGTTGTATGTTGGCAAAGGTTTTGAAGGGTATATGTTACTACTGTGACACAACATTAACCTTGACCCTAACCAGGCTTATAGGGCAATCAAGCTTGAATCTTTGACTCTTTTAGTGTAGGGAATGATAGTTATGCTTGCTAGCTTGTTTTGGTCATGCTTTATAAACTTCCCAGGCAACATAATCTTGTCCAAGCCTCATTCCTCACTTTGGTTTTAGATATATGTGTTAAGTTAAACAAAACATCGTCTATTGAGTAATTTTTAGCTGACACACGTAGTCGCAAAAGGCTCAATTGAGTTGAGTATAGTTAGCTCTCTGGTCAAGGATATATGCTTTAGCTTGGCTAGGGAGAGAGATGGTTGTTCAATTGACTGTGAGGGTTTATGGATTTCATGTTATTTTTCCTTATATTTCCATCAACAAGTTCAAAACGCTGCCTCAGGGTCACTGGTGGAAACGTTGCTGGGAGTACTGGGGGGATTATTTAGGTTTATATACTTTTGGAAAGTATAGCAGCTGTTGCAGGTGATTTGGTGTGGAGATAATCCAATTGTAAACTTGTGGTTGTCCTAGACCTGGCTTTTACCAAAGGCTTCAGTTCAACAGCTAATGTTATTTCTTCTTAATGCTAGGAAGAGATCCTTTCTGGGATAAACTAGTTCCAATTACTTGATAAAAATAATTTCAAATGGTGATCCTTTTCTGAGCTTCATATTACCAGTTGGATTCCTTTTCTATCCTCTTCTTGATATCGACATTGCTTTACTTTTTAGCAATATTGCTTCTAAAATGTTCGTTTGGTCATATTTATGTCATATTTTTTAGTGGACTGGATATGCTCATGGAAATTGGTTGTGATATTTTCTGTCACAAGCTTAAAGCTCTACCTAGAAATTTTCTCATCATCTTCTATTAAAAGCATAAAAATTTATATTTTTCTTGAACCTGAATAACTTTTTTATTCATGATACTTGGTTGTGTCCATTCTCAATTTTCTCTTGTAACATTGACATTTGCAGATGATGTTGCAAAGGACTTGGCTGCTGGGACTGTTGGAGGGGCAGCACAATTGATTGTTGGGCACCCCTTTGACACCATTAAGGTAAAACTCCAGAGCCAGCCTGCTCCACTCCTAGGCCAAGCTCCCAAGTATGCAGGTGCAATGGATGCTGTCAGGCAAACAATAGCTGCTGAAGGCCCTAGAGGTTTGTATAAGGGTATGGGAGCTCCACTGGCAACTGTGGCTGCCTTCAATGCCGTTCTCTTCTCTGTGAGGGGACAACTGGAGGGATTATTGCGGTCTCAACCTGGTGCTCCACTTACAGTTAATCAGCAAGTTGTCTGTGGGGCAGGGGCTGGAGTTGCCGTTTCCATTTTAGCTTGCCCCACTGAATTGATCAAGTGCAGGTCAGTACTTTAGTGGTTACTTTCTCTGTCCTTGTAGTGTGTGATCTGATTTCTGAATCCTGAGATGGGAAACTCTCCTAAAATTCGAACTTACCCGTTAACTTCTTTTGATTTACTATAAAGAACAGGTTGCAAGCACAGAGTGCATTGGCAGATTCCGGTGCGGCTGGTGTGGCCGTGAAGTATGGTGGACCAATGGATGTAGCCAGGCATGTTCTCAGATCAGAAGGGGGTGTAAGGGGTCTGTTCAAGGGATTGTTTCCCACTATGGCACGTGAGGTTCCCGGAAATGCTGCAATGTTTGGTGTGTATGAAGCTCTGAAGCAGTACCTAGCAGGTGGCCAAGACACTTCTGGATTAGGAAGAGGCTCTTTGATTGTGGCTGGAGGCTTGGCCGGAGGTTTCTGGCTTTCAGTCTATCCAACTGATGTTATCAAAAGTGTAATTCAGGTAGATGATTACAAAAATCCCAAGTTCTCTGGCTCCATTGATGCCTTTAGAAAGATCCTGGCTTCGGAGGGAGTAAAAGGGCTGTACAGGGGCTTTGGACCTGCCATGGCCCGAAGTGTTCCTGCAAATGCTGCATGCTTCTTGGCATATGAGGTGACAAGGTGAAGTCTGGGATAATTGCTTCTTTGGGTTTTAGTGGTTAAAGATTTGGTTGAATTAAAGCAAAATGATTCTGAATAAACCTGTTTAATTAAGAGATTATTTTGCAATGCCGACAAGCTCTTTCTACTCTGTAATTCACTTGGTTGCTGGGGAAGGAACATTTTTTCACCGATTGATATATGAAGGCACCAGTTGCTCCTCAACTTTGCTTTTTCAGATTCTCTCTTTGATTACTTTTGTATATATGACAAGGATATAATAAAAGTAACCAATTGATATATAAAGACGATGGAAGAGAAATTTCACTAACAAATCAACTTCTATTTTGGGTGTATAATATTATAATTTGGCTTTAATTAATTTCAAGTCCTATAGTGTGGTCAAAGTCAATATAACTCTCGTATGAATTGTGGAATTGAACCCATTGGCAGTGGTGGAGCTAGGATCTTGTTAATGTAGGGGGGTCTAACAATTAATTAATATAAAATTATATTATATTTTAATGTAATTTATCAAAAAATTAACATAAATAATTTCTTTATTCAACACTAGTATTGCATATCTAATTAATTGCTTCTAGTCGTATTTAATTATTTATCAATGGTATGCAATTATTTTGATATTTTTTTTCGTATCAAATAGAAGTATTATGAAATTAAAGTGCACTAGAGTACAAATAAGATAACTAGTTTTTTTTTTGTAAGTAAATCATAAGAAATTTTATTCAAACTGATTTTATTAATTAAAACTGATATTATTAAGGCATGCATACTGTGTTTAGAGATCATATTTAATAAAGCAGATAACTAGTTCTCAATCATATAAACATCAACTAAATCCCAATCATATATACCAAGTCTTTACTTTAGTTGTCATTACAAATTCATATAATAATAAAATTATTAATAGATCGATGATATCCCCTCCTCAACGCCATTTACGGTGAGACGTTTAGTTTGGAAACAACCTGAAACATCAGCTAAATCCCAATCATATATACCAAGTCTTTACTTTAGTTGTCATTACAAATTCATATAGTAATAAAATTATAAATAGATCGATGATATCCCCTCCTCAGCGCCATTTACAGTGAGCCGTTTAGTTTGGAAACAACTGAGACAAGCAAAAAGGAGAGTTAGAAAAATAAAAAATAAAAATAAAAAAACGTTTGATTAAAAGAAAAAAACATAATACTAACAATGGCTCAGCGTCTTCTGGGACAAACACCCTGAGGCAAACAACTTTACAGAATTCAAGGGGGGCTAACCGCGAAGCCTTGGCCTTTCTCAAAGCGAATATCAGCGCCATAACTTACCATTTCACCCGGTGGGAAAACTTGAACAGATGTAGACGAGCCATCATTAATGGCTTGCCGGAGCTCCTCTGTACAGATGTTATAGAAGGGCCTCACATCCATCCGAGGGTGGCGTATTTCTTTGTTAATAATATCAGCCGGGGTGATTAGTCTCTCTGCCAGCAGATGAAACTGGATCAGGTTATCATTGAGATCCATCAGGGCCTGGGGGTTAAGAGCCGGCTGCAGCTTAATTTCAAGCAGGTTGCCAACCCACTTGTAATATGCGTCAATCCTACGATGAATATTGAAATCCACATTTCCAGGGAGGTGCAGCATAAATTTGGCTTCCCCAGGTTTCCGGGAAAAGACCAACAGGAGATCATCATGAGGCGCTCCTTTGAAAAGAACGCTCGTGTTGAGATTCAGTATGAAAGAAGGAGGCCGGGGATGGTTGAAAATTTCAACGGGAATGGAGCTAGCAAATTGCATGTATTCTTGCCTCCAAGAAGTAGTTATGCGTCGAACCCTCAAATCTCGATCAGACAACATTTTATCAAAGAGTGCTGACCAATCGTTAGCCATATATGGTGACTCTGTGAAATGTGAATGGAATGGAGAGAGGGGTACTTTCCAATCCCGAATCCTCTGTTTATTATATAGAGGGGGATCGGAAGGGCAGCTGGAGGTAGAAATGGCCTCTGGCCGTGTGAAGAAGAGCTTTTTTCCATAATTGTAATGGAAAATAGACTTGCTGCCTCCACTGGAAAACTGAGAAGGGGTCGAAAGAAGAAGAAAGAAAATGACTCCACTGCCTCAATTAAATACTCTCTCGATCTCTTTCTTTTTTGCTCGTCAGTCTTCAAGAAATTAATATGAGCACGCGATCGAGATGTCTGATATTTCTTCCATCATCACGTCCGCAAGCGCCAGCTATATACATACATTTACTCAATTACACCAGCTTTTTCACCTTTTTGACTGACACACTCCATCTCTTTTCTTTTTTTTCTTCAGAGATATATATATATATATATATATATATCTGAAGAAAAAGGAAGGGATATTCTTACTTGCGCATTTAAGTCATGATCAGTACAAATCTAGGCGAATCAAAAGCAGGCACATCTGTGTTATGAGTTATTTAATAATAAAAAACACTGTCTAAAAAATCTTTAAATATTGTTTGCAAAAAGTAAACCTGATTTCCTCCTTTGTAAACTGATGACCGACTGCTCTGAGGCTGAAGATATGCAGATCGAGGCTGAAAGAAGAAGAAAGGAAAAGGGACCCGTGTTAATTTAATGTCTCACGTGGGTAGATGTTGCCTTTACTCACCTCAATAAGGGATCCAGCTTGTCTCCAACCTTTTCTTTTCAGACGTTTGATTTACAGCTTTTATACAACAGCTTTTTGACTGACACACTCCATCTCTTTTACACGCCGAACAATGTTTCTGCTATTTTCTTTTTACCGAGCTCTTCTTTTTAAAAAAAAATATTGAAAAACTAAGAGAATAATCATTTTACAAATTTTATATCTATTTTTAATTTAATTTTTGTTAAACAGACTCTAAAAAGTACAAAATATTTAGTTTTATATGGTTATTTAGTCATTTCTCTTTTGTCTCGATTTCTCTTCATTTTTTATTTTATTTTTAAAAAAAAAAAACTTTAATTTTTAAAAAGATTTCTAGGAGTGCTCAAGTAGATCAAAATCCTATGACTTAAACAAAATTTTTGATTGGCATTAAAACCCTTAATTGATAGAAATTTCCATTGAAAATAATAATAATTATTATTTTTTATTTATTCAGCAAATTGAATTTTGAACCCTTTCCCTTCAGTAAAGCCGTATATATATATATATATATATATATATGTTAGTAGTATATTCTATTATTTTAATTTGACCATTGTCAAAATTAATTTCTGATTTTGCCATTAGACACGACATAAACCCAACATTAGACATTTACTTTTAATTTGTTTAAACATATATTTTCTTAATGAATTAGTGTATTTAATAACATGATAATTTTTTATGCGAACTGGATTTTAATTTTCACTTTCCTACATAAATATCCATAGTTGGGCTTTGGCTTAGGTCTAGCTCCAACTCCAACTCCAACTTCAACTTCAACTTGTTGGGATTGTGACATATCAGAAGATAAAGGGACACTTGTCTCAATCTCAATCTCAATCGGTTCAATTTCACAATTCATACAAGAGTTATTGAGGACATGAGAGGGCTGAGGGCTTGACTTTGACCACATTATAGGACTTAAAATTAATTAAAGCCAAATTATAATATTATACACCCCAAAAAAAAAAAAAGGACCCGCGTTAATTTAATGTCAGGTAGGTGGGCAGATGTTGCATTTACTCACCTCGGATCCCTCTGCCTTTTCTATTTGATTTGAACATTTACTCAATTACACCAGCTTTTTCACCTTTTTGACTGATACACTCCATCTCTCTTTTTTTTTTTACCGAGCTCTTTTTAAAAAAATAAAAAATAAAAAACTAAGAAAATAATCATTATACAAATTTTATACTCTATTTTTAATTTAATTTTTGTTAAACAAACTCTAAAAAGTACAGAATATTTAGCTTTATATGTTTATTTAGTCATTTCTCTTTTATCTCTTTTTTCAAATTTTTTTTTAAAAAAAGAGCTCGGTAAAAAAAAAAAAAGAGATGGAGTGTGTCAGTCAAAAAGGTGAAAAAGCTGGTGTAATTGAGTAAATGTATACATATATTTAGTTTTATATGTATTAATGTCCATCTGAAGACTGAAGAGCTGGCAAGAAAGAGATCGAGAGACGATTCAATTGAGGCAGAGTCATTTTCTTTCTTCTTCTTTCGACCCCTTCTCAGTTTTCCAGTGGAGGCAGCAAGTCTATTTTCCATTACGATTACGGAAAAAAGCTCTTCTTCACACGGCCAGAGGCCATCTTCTCTTCTACCTCCAGCTACCCCTCCCCCTCCCCTCTACATAAACACAGGATTTGGAAACCCCTCTCTTCATTCACACAGTCACCATGGCTAACCACTGGTCACCACTCTTTGATAAAGTGTTCTCTTGTAATGATTTGAGGGATAGAGTCATAAAACTGGTTTTTGGAGGCAAGAGTATAGGGCTTTTGTTAGCTCCATTCCCGATTTCGACCGTCCCCTCCTTTTAAACTGAGCCTTATTTTCAAAGGAGAGCGTCTGATAAAGCCCAATTTGTGCTCCACCTAGCAGATGAAACTGGGTGAGGTCATCATTTTGATCCATCTGGGACTGGGGGCTAAGAGCCGGCTGCGGCTTAATTTCAAGCAGGTTGTCAACCCAAGACAACCTGCTTGAAATTAAGCTGTAGCCGCTCTTAGCCCCAGTATCAGATGGATCTAAATGATGATCACCTAGTTTCATCTGCTGGCAGAGAGACAAATCACCCAGGATGAGATTAGTTCCAAAGAATTACACCTCCCGCAAATGGATGTGAGGCGCTTCTATGACATCTGTCCAGAAAGCCATTAATAATGGCTCGCCGCCCATTATTAATGGCCGGCGTTCATGAGGCCAGAAGACGCTGAGCCTTGTTAGTATTTTTTTTTTTTCTTTTAATCAAACGAATTTTATTTTTATTTTTTTAATTTTTCTAACTCTCCTTTTTGTTTGTCTCAGCCCTTACGGTGTTTACAATCTAAACGTCTCACCGGAATATGGCGCTGAGGAGGGGTGGGATATCATCATCTATTTATAATTTTATTATATTAAGTAATTATTGAATTTGTTATGACAACTAAACTAAAGACTTGGTATGTTTGGGATTTAGCTTATGTGGTTGTGATGTTTAGTATAATGTAATTTAATTTGGATGATGTTTTATTAATTCTTGTTTGATGTTTGATCTCTGTGAGCAGACAGCTAAAACTGGAAGAGTGCATCGTTTACATCCAGCCGGCTGCAGCCTAAGTTGAAGCAGTTTGTCAACCCACCTGTAATAGGCCTCAATCCTGCGATGAGGACTAAAATCCAAGTCTTCGGGGAGGTGCAGCACAAATTTGGGTTTATCATCTTTGCGAGAAAAGACCAACAGGCACTCTCGTATTGAGACTCGGTTCAAAGGGATCATTGAAAACCCATATACTCTTGCCTCCAAGAAGTTGTTATAACTCTTATCGTCTTTAGCAGACAACACTCGGTGACCAGTCGTTAGCCATGGTGACTGAATTTTAGATTTGCAACTACAAAATAAAACTCTTAACAAATCATGAATATTGCTTAATTAACTACTACTACTACTACGTGGGCTTCTGTTGAGCCGTGGTGTTGGGTTTTCTAGGCTTTGGGCTAAGGTGGGATCTACATGGGCTACCTGATGTGTTTCCTAGGCTTTCAAGTTTACTAGTTTAGTATTAATTAGTCTGAATTATTTTATCAACGGAAAAACCTATAATTGAAGAATATTTTAACCATATAATGACAAAATGAAACTTATTCCATAAAGTAAAATAAAAGGAGTAAAACAAGTTAAAAAAAAAAAAAAAAAAAAATCAGTTTTAATAAAATTGAATATCAGGGCAAGAGAGGTACATTCATTAGGTCTGAAAAATTCAAAGGGAAGCTTACCCAATGGCTAGGTCTAATGCTGCTTAGCGATTCACGACCGCTTGGCTTGGGCCATCAGATTCGGCTTCATAGGCTGAGCTGCGGCTGTGGCGGCTGCCTTCTGCTGCTGGGTTGGGATCAGCTGTGACGGATCCTCAAAGTCGTCGTCATCCGACAAATCAAATGGGTTCGTAGTCGTCATTTCCTTTCTAGATCATAAATTTTAAAAAAGAGCGTCCTATTAATCCCCTATATTAACACTACACAAGTGTAATGTGTCTTTGGCCATCAATCTTCATATTAACACTTCAATAAGACAGACTACTTAATTCACATATTAATTTACATTTTAAATTCTCATAGAATTCAACTAAATCCCTCTCTAAATCCTCTTCTGCACAAGCAGAAACACATGGAGAAAGAAACTTCTATTAAGCGCATGAAGTAACTCATCGGTCCTCTGGTATAAAATTATATATAATTTCACATACTACTCTTAAATGAAACCATTTTATATTGCATCAAAATTTCCTATGATTTTAAAATCTGAACAAGTCAAGAAGAAAGGTAATTGTTGCCTTGTTGGCTATATGTGCACAAGTGACTTATTAAGCATGTTGTCGCTTCTAGTGGATAGGTGCTACTATGGTCACGCCCAGATATGATAGTCATAATTAATCTCCTCAGCCTACCCTTTAACTTAGGAAAAACAAAAAAAAAAAGAACAATCATGACTTGTTTATATATATGATTATGTATCAACATAATTTCTGGCCTTATTTCAAAGACGATGAATTGGACTTGAATTAAAAGATGTTTCATATCATTACCGTATTTACGAGGGTTGACTACTCACTAAGACGTGAATTTACAGGTTTTTTTTTATTTTTTTTATTTGTGTGTTTTTACCTATTAAGCATTTTTTTAAAAAAAAAATACGCAAACCTTACCATAAAAGAGTTAAGGCGCTAGAATTTGAGAAAAAAAAATCTCGAGGTAGATGCAGTTACTAATAAACTACCGCTGTGAACAATTACTGAGCAACTAATACTACTATGTATGTCAGTATGTTATTGTTAATACATTAAAAAATGAAAATATGTAATGTAATGAACTTTAGTTAAATTTATGAATGGTTAAAAATTGTCCAAATATTGTCAAGTAACAGATTAATTCACATGGTTAATATTAAAAAATTGTTCACTTTGTCATTTTTTTTTTACCCGAGAAATGCTAAAAACCAAACCACCCAAACCACCACTCCTTGGGTTAACGTGACAGTGCCCTTTAGCCCTTAATATGTTTTTAACAAAGATTAATCTAAGAGCCAATAAGTATTGCCACATCAGTGTAATGGGATATGAGTGAAATTGCTAGCATAACTCTTCTCTTTTACCCTATATCTCCTCTCCCATACAACTTTTCATTGAATCAACATAACATTTATTTTAACTAGTGCTGATCCAATAACTAATTTTTTTGTAAATGCGAATATTGCTTTATAAAACCTTTTTTTCACTTCTATTTTTCCCATATAATAGTGCATATTTGAGGCATTCACAGGCTAGCTTAAATGATTTTGTTTGCACTTTCAGTAAGACAGCCATGAGCAAACAGGAGACAAGGCTCAAACCATTGATAAAACATTTTATTGCAATGACAGCAACACCACAAGGCTACTAGTTAGGTTTAGGAAGAACAATACTGAAAATGACAAAAAGAAATTATCTAACACAACCGTAACATGCAACTCTCCTCTTATAAAGGTCCATATCAACACCTGTGAACTTTCTGCTATGAGAGAAATAGATTTAGATTTAAAACGGAGAGAAGCCATTTTATTGTCAAGATTTGATGTTGTTGTATTTAATAAGTACAGATGATGCCATGTGACAAATATGTTAAGACACACCATTCAAATCATTAGCATCATTTACACCATTAAATACAACAACATTAAATCTTGATTTACCATCTGCTTTAATGGGGCAGAGGTTGTAAGAGCTTTAACGTCACTGGATAGACAGACCAAGCACAAGTAAAAACACAACACACCTGATACAACAAGATCAAATGACTACAACAAATCTAGCATGTTATACATACCATGTCAACTAACTCTTCCATCTCCTCTACAAATGCCAACTTTTGTTAGATAAGTTGCTCAGTATTGCTGCCAGCTTGTTGAATCTTAGACTCTAAGAAAAGCCTTACTGTTGAGTATATTAGAGAAGGTTCAGCCATTGCACCATTGCCATAATCCCCACAAGCCAGCCTCTTTGTGACAGGTGGAATGAGAGAAATGCCAAGCTCGTCAATCGACATGAGATGTCGTTCCGTGAAAGGATTGTTCCACATCAACGTGTTCATGGCAGGTGCAACAAAAAAAGGCTTGCTGTAATCCCATGCTCGCACAATGCAAGTCAGTAAGTTGTCGCACAATCCCCCGGCGATCTACAATAAGAACATAGCACAAACCTTAAAACATATTCAGGTTAAAATGATAAGATTGAACTCAGGATTATTTCAAATTACATGACAACAAAATACAGAAACAGCCATGCAAAGGAAGTAGAGAAAAGCCCATAGATATCACAGGATCTCATCTTTGAGACAAGGGATGTCCCTCAAGCTCACATTCTCTACTACTTCAATATTATATGTACTTGGTTGTGTGTGTGTGTAAAATCAATGTTACTATAGCTGTTCACAAGTCCCTGTTTTTTTTTTTTTTTTTTTTTTTTTTTCCCTTAAAAAAACACCCCTGCATAAATTCATCACATGATTCATTGCTGGAAAAAGAATTTGAGACCTATGATAGCCATTCTCACTTTATATAGCCATGTAACTTGAATCACCATAAATTCACTAGGTTGCTATATTCAACTGAGAGGATATAGCAGCATGAGACTTTATAATGACTTAATGAGACTACAGGCATGCAATTTGGACGAAATTATGAAAGTGAAAAGTAACTAGTCCAAATATTCACAACACAGTTATTAATCACTGCCATTCAATATGACAGTCAGAGGAGCATTATCGAACACTAGTACCTTTGCGTGCCTACAAGAAAAAGAAGGTCTAACACGTCAAGGTAACCTAGTAGTTCACAACGCTAAAAAGAGATCCTATACAACCAAAATAGTAAGGAATTTACTTTAGTGAACTGCTAATTACCCAACAAACAAAAGTGCTCCCAGAAAGAATGGAAGTAAGCACAAGGTAATGAAACAGTACCCTGTATCCTATAGCAAATAATATTTTTTAATAATCTTATTCAACACAAATTTCAGACTCTCAAGACATGCCATTACTTCATTTTTCTAAAACTTCTTTTGTGAGATATCCATGCATTTTGATATTAAACAATCAGAAAACAACGAAATAATTAGTTTCAATGAGATTTCTTTAAGGCCCCAAACTGAAGACCTTGGCCTACTTGCACTGCCGAGCAAGACACTGTTATAGTTATTCCATGTGGTTCCCTTGAATTTATGAAGTGTTTCAACTAAGAAATGAAACCACTTTCATGCATTCTCTTTTCCTTTAACTCATTGCTTTTTAAACCAAAATTGGGGGAGTGGGGGGACTAAAAATTCAAAAATGTGCAGGAATCAATAGTTTGAGTAATGAGCTCTGTTCAGTAACATGCACTCACCTGTATCATCTTGTAGCCAGTTAGTAGAAGTTCAAAATAAAAGGGACAATGTTTCTGAAATCGCTCAAAGACATTACCTTGCCAAGTGTGTTGGCTGACAATGGGGCAATAACCATAATATCAGCCCATCGGCGCAGCTCAATGTGAAGCACGCTATCGCCAATTTTCTTCCAACTAGACCATTCATCCTCATCAGTATAAAGAACTACATCCCTAGGAAGTGACGCCCTATCTATGAAATGTATAGATGCCTGTGTGGCAACTGCTCTTACTTCTGCCCATTCTGCAAAACAACTGCAGAGATGTCCAAACTTTATGGCTGCTACACTTCCACTTGCAGCAAGTAGAATCCGTGGCTTCCTAGGAGCAGTATTGACTTGCATTGGCTCCCCTTCTTCACCTACAGGTTCTGAGTATGCCATAACCTATTCAAGAGATGCCAACAATGTTCTTATCCGAGATTCACATTGTATCTCAACATATATGCCCACAAGCAGATCAACTTGTAACAAAACTTCAACTAGAATTGATAATATTTTTCAAGTACAAGTTGCAAAAGTAGCTACCAAGAAACACATTCCAAAAATATTCTTTAAAGATTTAGAGCTAAAATTCAAACTCAAATAACTAAAATTTTCTACCACCCACGCACAGATCAATTGAACATAAAGAAGAACAAAATTTGTAAAAAACTGCAACAATAATGCAAGCAAGCAACAACTGACCTCCCATTTCATTGCTCACTGGAGAATAAGCATTTTTTTTTTACAACAGAAATAAACAGCAAGGAAAAACTGAAGGTTTTAGAATCTCTGATTTTGCTGAAAGCCCCTCCAACCAGAATATAGGAAATTGAAGAATGGTTGCTCCATGCTGAGCCATGGGTGCAAAGCTATAAGCCCAAAATACTCTAAATCTTTAAAGAATCTTTTTGGAATGCACTTGAAAAGAGAGAGAGAGAGAGAGAGAGATCAGCCCACACGTTTTCTGTGCCCAGCGGTGCTCCTTTGTCCGGGCTCGGCTCGTTTACTTTGAGGCCAGGCTCGAGCTCGACACGAGCCTAGAAATGTTGCTCGAGCTCGAGCTCGGCTCGATAGGGTTGGAAACCCCGTTCGAACTCGAGCTCGTCTATTTTGGTCGAGCTCGAGCTCAAGCTCGATTAATTTTGGGATGTATATGTACATGCATTTGGCAAAAATGATTCAATCCTAGAATTCAATATTATGTGAAAGACCAACACCCATCTGTTAGATACTTTTTCTGCTCTAATTTCATCAAACATAAACCATAATTCAGTACAAAACAGAAACCCCAATACCTATCTATCCAAAAATATTTACACATTTTTCTGGGCAACCAAACAAACACATCAAACGGCAAAACCCCAAACCACCCACCACCCAAGAAGAAACGGAGAAAAAAAAAACCCAAAAAGAAAAGAAAAACCCACAAATCTTATCACCTCCTCCGCCTCCGATCCACGGCGTACTGCGAGAGTGAAACGACCTCCGAGAGCGGCGTGGACAGCCGGGTTGGCAGCGGCAAGTTCCTGGAAACCGGGCACGAGCCGTTCAGCTTCAGCCAGGCGTCGAGGTGTGTGGTTGCTGCGGTGGTGGTGGTGGTTGCTGTTGGGGGCACTGGGGGAGTGGTGGGAGCGGCAACAGAGATAGAAGGCGAGGAGGATGGTGGAGACTGAGAGGAGAGTCGAGAGAATGGAGAGAAGATGATGGATTCAGGCTAAATTTGGGTTCTCTAATTTGCAACCGTTGGATTTGGAAAAACAATTAAATTTGAGAAAAATATAAAAAGGCCCCAAATTATCTGTCATTTATAATTTAGCCCTTCAATGTTCAAAATGTAATAAAAAACTTTCAAATTATTAATCAGTTACAATTTGGCCACTTCATTAATCAATACTGTCAAAATTGATGAAAAATATAAAATTACGTCGTTTTATTGAGATTAAGTTAATAAATACTTTTTTTAAAAAAAAAAAAAAGGTCAAATTAAAAAAAGTCCACTAAACCTTGTCGTTTTGCTTTTAAAAAAAATGCCTTACACGACAACCATATCAGACTTCCGTCCAAACTGTTTCTCACTTCGTCTTCTTCGTCAGGAACCCACTTCAAAATCCCACGACAAAATGTAAGGATGCTAACAGTGCTGACTAATCATACGCAAACAATTCTGTCTTTCCATCGGCAATAGATACACGGATTGATCCATAAAGCCCTGCTTCTCTTTGCATTCCATAGTGCGCGTGGTACAGGTAAGTTTCAGGCTGCCGATAACCAAAACATAGATTGAGAAACAAAGACAGAAACTGTGACATTCAAAGGAACAAACAAAAATGGAAAAACAGAGCCAATTGCAGGGGCTCTAACCCTATCAACTTTAAACTCGTATTTGAAGATATCCCCAGGCAATACTGGACATTGGGTCAACCCCTCTGTTCCAATCTGCAGCAAATCAAACAAAGGAATATGCGTTGAAGTAAGGTATAATACATGAATACATAGATATGAATCTGTTTCAAGAAGGAAAATGAAAATTGAGCTGTATTTAGCTGTCGGATTCCATGCCAATGGATTGCAAGGTTCCCTAGCATAAGGCTGTTCTTCACCTGCTTTCCCAGATGGACGTGCCCTACAATTTCCAGCCAGTTATGATCCAAAAGATCTCAACTTTTGCTCGTGAGCTAGCCTGTGAGGCTGACAGCATGTGCCGCAAGACTATTCCAATGGTGGTGGCTCTCACCGTCGCACTAGGCACTCAAGAACAGGGGCTTCCACGGTCGGTTCGTGCAAGTAAATCATTGTTAAAGTAATGAAGAAGACGAAGTGGGTTCTGACGAAGAAGATGAAGTGAAAAACAGTATGGACGGATGTCTGATAAGGTTGTCGTGCAAGGAATTTTTTTGAAAGCAAAAAACGACTATGTTAATGGGCTTTTTTTAAAATTTGATATTTTTTTTCTTCTAAAAATTGTATTTTAGTAATTTAACCTCAACAAAACGACGTCGTTTTGCATTTTCCATCCATTTTAACGGCGTTGACTAACAGAGTGGCCAAATTGTAACTGGTTAATAGTTTAGAGGGCTATTTTATTACATTTTGAATATTAAGGGGTTAAATTGCAAATGACTAGTAGTTTGGAGGGGCCATTTTATATTTTTCCCATTAAATTTTAAATATTAACGGTTTGAATCGTTTTACCAAAAGCTTATCCCATGTAGCTGTCTCTACTTAGATCTGGTGTGCTTGTTCAATATGATCCATTTTTATATATACGTTTTCAACATTTAATATTACTTGTCAGATTAGATTAAACAAGGCAAGCTTACGGTGTCTCTGTTACACCACATACATACTTCTTAGTAAATGCTTGATAGCTGTCATCCATTAATATCATCCAACGGCTATTAGATCATCAAAACATTTTGGACGGCGAGAATCAACCGACAAAGTGCACGCATTACAGAATTAATCCTGGAATATATTCACTTGGAATTAACCCTCTGTGTGCGTCTGATAGTGAGACCGGTTCCATGCAAGCATAGTAGATGATCTAGACCGTTTATTAGGATCTTGACTTTCTTATTCAATTTAGAACGTTAGATTAATGAGCTTATTATGTCATGTGGAGCACCATATAATTCTTTCAAATTGGTTTACACTTATATGCCGCAGATCAAATTCAACCGTCAAGATTAAATTCAATTAAATTGGACGGCTACAATTAAATTAAATAAAAAATTCAAAATTCAAAATTTAGTAATTAAGAATAAAAATTGTGTTATGTAGTATTATTTAGGGTCAGTTTGTTATTTCAATTTCAATAATTATGATTTTAAAAATTGTGTTTTTTTCAATCGCGTATTTATTTTTTGTTATTTTAGATTAAGTATTTTTTAAATCACAACATAAAACGCTTTATGTCACACACTCACACACACTAATCACTATTATCATATTATATATAGTATTATTTAGTTAATATGTTAAAATGTTAATGCTTAACACGGGTCAAGTATATAATGTCAATATTAATATATATTCTATTTTATGTGTAAACATTTATATACTTATATGATTGTATCATTATATGGGCCAATATTAATTTTTAGGGAAAAATATAACAAAGTCCCCCCAAACTACCAGCCGTTTTCGATTTAACCCCCTAATGTTCTAAAAATTATAAAGTAGCCCTAAAAACTACCAAACTATTGCATTTTGGCCACTCCGTTAGTCAAAACCGTCAGTTTGGACGGAAACTGCAAATCGACGTCATTTTGTTATAGGTAAGTTACTACAATGCCCTTTCATGAATTTTTTTTCTTTTGGGAAAATATAAAAAAGCCCCCCAAACTACCAGCCATTTTCATTTTAGCCCCTAATGTTCAGAAAGTGATAAAGTAGCCCCCAAACTACCAAACTATTGCATTTTGGCCACTCCGTTAGTCAAAACCGTCAGTTTGGACGGAAAACGACGTTGTTTTGTTGGGGGACTACTTTATCACTTTTGAAACATTAAGGGGCTAAATCGAAAACGGCTGGTAGTTTGGGGGGCTTTTTTATATTTTTCCCTAATTTTTATATACTTATATTTTATGATCCCATGATCACGATTCATGACATATATATGATTTAATTCAAATTGTTAAGTTTTTACTTACTACAAATTGTAATTATAATGTATAAACTTTAAGAAACACATTAGTTACTTAATTATTAATCATTTAAGTTTAATCTAATGGTAATGCTCAAACTCTAAGTCCTAAATTCATCATAATGTAATATGAGGAATTGCTTACGTAACAATTTGAGGGAAGTAAAAATTATTAAGTTTTTACTTACTGTAAATTGTGATTATAATATATAAATTATAAGAAATACATTAGTTACTTAATTATTAATCATTTAATTTTAATTTAATGGTAATGCTGAAACTCTAAGCCCTAAATTCCACACAATCTAATAGTCATACATTCATACTTAAATTATATGATCATATTATCTCACAATCTATATTGATACTATGTTAGATCTAAGATCATGTGATATACGTTTTTTAATAATAAAGTATCTAATTATAATGCATTGATTAAATAAAATAATAACTTATGCAGATATACCATATGATTATATAATGATTAATTAATGATAATATCAAATATTTCTTATATATATATATAGATATATATGTGTGTGTGTGTTTATATAATATATACATACATATATATATATATATATATATATATATATATGCAGAAATAACAAAAAACAAATGTATATAATATATTTGTTATTATTGAGTAATGTTTACTATATATTGTTATTTATTACTTATTAAAAAATATACGAGCCGAGCCTAATAAACAAGACGAGCCTTATACGAGCTGCTCACGAGTTTAACCGTGTCGAACCGAGCTTGCTTTGTTTGATATTCGAACTAAGATTCGTATTCACGAAACACTTCATTTAATGTTTGAGTCGAGCCTGAGTTCGCTCGCGAGCGGCTTGCTCTTTTAACATCCCTAATCCTAGTACATTTTGCATAAAACAACTTTCATCTTTCTATGGTTCTACCTTTCCATTCTTTTATCCCCATTTCAGAATATCTTTCCTAGCAGTAGGAGAATCATCAATTAAAAACTTCTTCATAACCTCCCTCCTAATCTGTTGTTAAACCATCCCTCATAGTCAAGACCAAAAAAAACATTACAACCAGAGCCAAAAGCCGTTGATATGGGCATACATATTCAATAGTGCAACATTCTCACTATAAAACTACAAAATAAATTTGAGCTTGAAATCAAAAAGCACAATCAGAGCCCAATAACTATTTAGACAGGGGAAAGAAAAAAAAAAAACCAAAAAAACCAAAACAAAACAAAACAAAAAAATATATATCACTGTCGCTCCATGAACCATTGGGAAGCTGATTTTTGGCAATCCATTGAAGGCTAGATAGGAACTGAGGAAGACCACTTCCATGAATATCTCCAATCAGAGCAACCCAATGCCAACGACAAGCTTCCTCACCCACGCAATAGGCCCAACCCCCATAGAAATTAAAGAAGGCAACAAATGCAGATATAGACGGCAACAATGCTGAGAACATCAATACCATGCATATACAATCTCAACAACAACAATTCTTATACCCAACAAAATCAGCCCCAATTCCACTAAGTAGAGGAACCACAACTCAAAATCTCCAAAAATATCAAATTTATATATCAAGCTAGTTTTTTTTTTTTTTTTTTTTTTTTTCATCAAAACAGATATTCAAACCACCAAAAAACACATATCTAAAGAAAGGCAAAAGTACCTGAGATGCAGAAGCCGAAAGATGAATGATGGAGAAGTTGAAGAGAGGCGAGATCTGAGATGTAGCAGCCGAGAGAGACGAGATTCTCTTAAAGTTAAAGTGGCTGTGTGAGGGAAGAGCTGCTTGAGGGAAGAAGAGCAAGAGTTGTAGTGCCCTAGAATTTTCAAAGCTATTTAAATAGATTATTTCGATAATGATGTTATTTTAATATCCATTGTAGCCAAGAATTTTAATTCTTGGGAAATTTATGGTGTTACAGAGAGTGATAATTAAAGAATGGTAATTGGTGAAATATTAGGATAGTAAAATGAGGGTATAATTGTAAATTGAAGGTAGAATAGTATTTGGTTTTTCTCCTATAAATAGAGCTCTTTCCCTTCACAATTTTACTACTCCTCTCCCATCTCTTGCACATATTCTTCCTTCTTCCGCTTTTTACTCGGTCTTTCTTCTTTCTAAGAGTGTTTACTCTGAATAGAGAGAGAAAGGGCGAGACAAAGTGCTACAAGAAATAAAGAACGCAAGAGATAGCAGACTTTAGAAATTAGTTTCAAAAGATATACTAGTGATGTTAGTCAGATTAGAGCAACTAGATTCCTTCAGACCACTTTTAGCTTCAGTCTAGAGGTAAGTAAATTCACTACCCCTTCTAAAGTTACTTCATGTCATGTTATTTATACGTTCTTGTATCAAATTGTAAAAGATTATTTTATTTACCTGCCATGAAGATATGTTGCATGCATCAAGCATTTCTAAAAGAATTATTTAGAAAATTTCTATTTCTTTAAACGCTTTTTAAGTACAACAAGTTTATATTTGAAAAGCTTTCCAATTTGAGAAAAGAAAGTTAAGAAATGATGATGATTATAAGAAAGAAAAATGATAATAAACCCTCCTACATGTTGCACTAAGATGCATCAAAAGAAGTACAAAGAAAAGTACAAGAGATGAGATAAATGTTTATGAAATGAGGGCACATGTATGGAGGAGAGTATTTTTGACCCCAAGATAAGTAAGAATGAGAAGAGTTCGGTACCGATACTCTGATGGAAGCGAAACCACTGAAGGAGGCTATGCCAGAAGGTGGTATTCCATCAATAGACCGTTGAGTGCACCAAGAAAAGAGTTAATTGACGATCGGGCTTGGCTGAGGCCACAGTTCAGTGCCATGGTCATAAGGACCCGCAACCCTCGTACACAGGGGTAATAGTGTACATGAGCCCTAATATGAGAAAATGTTGATGTGATTTCAAAAATGATATACTGTGATGATTTACAATGATGATTTATAACGATGATATACTATGATGATTTACAATGATGATTTATAATGATGCATTATGATGATGATTTATGACGATGATTTATTACTAAATGTAATAGTATGTATATGATACGGAAGATGCAACTGTACATACGTGTATTATTATGGCTGGATGTATATTTATTTGTGAAAACGATTTTCGAAACTGAGAACAAGGAGTAAAACTATTTATGGTTTTGGATTTTACTTGCTGGGCCCCCTTTGTGCTCATTCAGTTTTATTTCTTGTTTTCAGGTAGAAAGGATGCTGGAATAGGAGGCCGGAATGGGGGCGGGAATAATTATTAATTTTCAAAGTCTTTTCATATAAGTTACTGTAATAATATGATATTCCGCAACTAAAGTTTAATGTTTTCTAATTTCGCTTGTAATAAAATCTCTTGAAGAATGCTTTATACATTTATCGTATCTTTTAAAATCAAGTGCTCTGATAGACCTTATAGATCTTTGCAAAAAAAATTTTGTTGTAAAATAAGTAAAATGACAAACTCAGTCTTAACGGGCTGGGGATGTTACAAGAGTTGCGTGAGGGAAGAGAAAAAGGAGATGTCGGGTTGAGCGTGAGAGTGAAGGGGAAAAATGTAAGGAATTTTTTTGGTGCGTAAACACCGTAAAATGTCGAAAATATTTTATATCTCGAAACAAACAAGCCTTAGACAGTCAATAATTTCATTTCTTGTATTGAGGTTCATAAGGAAGACCAAATGACGTTCAAACCGATAATTTCTTTTCCGAGATTGAGTGATTCCGGGGAGCAACTCCGGCGTTGTCTTGGGTGACATATCGAAACCCTTGGTGCCTAGCTCACTAGAATAGGATGGAGGATTTATGATCGGGGATGGTTTCTTTGACGAAAATAACCCCCGAATTCCTCATAATGTAATATGAGGAATTGCTTACGTAACAATTTGTGGGAAGTAAAAATTGTTAAGTTTTTACTTACTGCAAATTATGATTATAATATTTAAATGGGAAAAATGCAATTTACTCCCCTGAAGTTTCAGGGGTTTTTCAATTTTAACCCCAAAGTTCAAAAATTGGCAATCTACCCCTTAAAGTTTCAAAAATTGGCAATTTGAACCCTCCGTTTAATTTTTCCGTCAAAATTGACGGAAATCTATGAAATTACATCATTACCCTCAGGCTTTTTTTAAAAAAATTTCATCCAATTTAACGGAAAAATTAAACGGAAGGTTTAAATTGCCAATTTTTGAACTTTGGGGTTAAAATTGAAAAACTCCTGAAACTTCAGGGGGCAAACTATATTTTCCCCTATTTAAATTATAAGAAACACATTAGTTACTTAATTATTAATCATTTAATTTGAATTTAATGGTAATGCTGAAACTCAAAGTTTTAAATTCCTCACAATCTAATAGTCATACATTCATACTTAAATTATATGATCATATTATCTCACAATTTATATTAATACTATTTTAGATCTAAGATCATGTGATATACGTTTTCTAAGAATAAAGCATCTAATTATAATGCATTGATTAAATAACACAATAACTTATGTAGATATACCATATGATTATATAATAATTAATGATAATATCAAATATTTCTTATTATTTACTATATATATATATATATGTGTGTGTGTGTGTGTGTGTTTATATAATATATACGTATATATATATAAACACATATGCATAAATAACAAAAAACAAAGGTATATAATATATTTGTTATTATTGAGTAATGTTTACTATATATTGTTATTTGTTACTTATTAAAAAATATACGAATCAAGCCAAATAAACAAGACAAGCCTTATACGAGCTTGCTCACGAGCTGTTCACGAGTTTAGCCGAGTCGAACCGAGCTTGCTTCGTTTAGTATTCGAGCCAAGATTCGTGTTCACAAAATACTTCATTTAATGTTTGAGTTGAACACGAGCCGAGCCCGAGTTCGCTCGCGAGCGGCTTGCTCTCTTAACACCCCTAAGTGCTCGTTTGGTCAGAGGCCACCAATCCGCCCCCCAGAAGCTCTACCCGATCTGATCCATGCCCAACCCCAGAATCCTTGGTGCAGTGGCGGCAGGTCCTATCAATCCTGTTGCACGCCCAGGCCAGAGCCACCGATCTGCGCCTAGAAGCTTCTTCCCGCTCCGATCCACGCCCAGTTCCTCTGTTACTACGTTCTTCAAGGCACTAGAGAAACTTTTTGTAGCAGGGTATGTGTCCAATGAGGGCTTTATTTCTACACCCAAACCCAAATTCACGAGAAATTTTTGTATCAATCTTGAATCCATTTACATATTTGTCATTGGGCCGATCCGGATTAGGTTGGACTCTGTTGAACATGAGCCTTATTAGTGGACCATTGTGGATCATTGTGGACCTCCCAATGGATTTGGCATCAAAGGAGGCTGACTTTAAAGGCTCAATCTTGGATCGGGTGGCATCTCTTGAACACAGGCATTTTCAGGTATCTTTTCATCTTTTAATTCAAGTCCAATTCATCGTCTTTGAAATAAGGCAGGAAATCATGGTTTTTTTTTTTTTTTTTTTTTTTTTTTTTTTTTTTTTTTCGGGAAAATCAATCTGATTTCATTAATAGTGATCATGAGCATAAAAACTCTTACAATCACAGAACATACAGTTATGCAAGATCATAGCCGAAGCTAAAAGATTACATGTCAAAAAATCAAAAACATAACAGATCTTACAATGAAAAACCAATCTATGATGTCAAACATCCGCTATCCCAACCCAATTTTCAGATTATAGAACAAATCTGTTAACGCAAACCCTTCCAGGAGCACAGAAAGCCATTTCTCAGGTATGAGCAAAATACTCACACCTAAACCATTCCCCTCTCAACCCGAAAGCCAGAAGCATTATTCACGTCCTCAGCCCAACAGCTAAGACCATAAAATAAAAACAACAACAACAAACAAACAACAAAAAACAAAAACTCCCACAAACAGTAGTGGAGAAGCACGGCATCATAGACATCCCTTCAGAAGACACGCCTTGGCTGAAGAAAATGATCATATCTAAGCTTGAAGAGACTAGATCTAGATCTAGATCTAGATCTACAACCTAGATCTAAAGTAACCCACCAGAAACGGAGACCGGTAGAGCGTACAGAGAAGACGGCAGGAAATCAAGTTTATACAATTATATAATCATATATATAAACATGTAGCAGTTATAATTGTGTTTGATATGACATATTTGTGCCTTGATCCCTTCACGGTAAGGTTTAGGTTTACGTGTCTCGTGAGATCTTAAATACAATGATGGAGTCCCATAATGCACATATCAATCCTTCTAGTTGCTTGATTGGGTTTGCCCCAAATGATCCACTCAACTAGTGATGCAAATAAGAGTGACCGCACGCATACGTGGTTGTATTGATCATAATAACTCTTAAGATGCATGATCGAACTCACAAACACAATTAAAGAGAATCATATTTATTACATGTTTGTAAATCAAGAAATAACAATCACATGTTCTATTGTCAAAAGTCATATCATCGTGCTTATAAAATTAAAGGATCATATTGCATCGATACCCAACCGGCGCAGGTCGGATATCGACCATTTTTACAACTCAACCTACATAATGCGGGTTTGAAAAAAAAAAAAAAAAAACTACACGAAACCTGGTTACAGTGAGCCATATCCGCTAGATCTTAGGTGTGGCTGGGCGGATAATGAGGGTTTGTGTGGGTTGTGCGAGTATGGGAGGTTTTGTGAGAGAGAATGAAAGAGGTTGAAAGTGAGAGAGAAAAACCTGGAGCCGTGGCCGTGGAAAGCAAGTTCATAGGGAACGACATAGTTTGCGAAACTGATTGTACAAGGGTTGTTTTCGTCACTTTTGGAGGAGCGCTCCAATTCCGTGTGGAGACGAGAGAGAGCAGACCAGAGAGAGAGAGAGAGAGAAAGAGGGAGAGAAGCGGCGGTAGAGAGAGAGGAGGAAAAAAATTTAGGGTTAGGGTTTTTTTTTTTTACTCAAGTAGGGTGGGGCAGGCATCTGCTGACCCATAATTTTTTGTACCCTTAACCTGCCCCGCCTCGCACGGGTTGAAAGAAATTCAACCCATTTCAGCAAAAAAAAAAACAAAAAAAACAAAAAAAAAACAAAAAACACTAAATCCGGATGAATCGGGGTGGATTGGGCGCGTTTTGCAAGTATTTACCCACCCCTTAGCATTATCATAACTGTCTTACATTTTATAATTAATTGCGTAGTATTTTTTTCTTAAACAGTTCAATCTCACTCATTGATAAACGAGCATAAAGCTCAAATAACACAGAGTAAAACTCTTAAGCAACCATAGCTGAAGCTACGAGGTTACAAGCGTCAAATATGACATATTATACTCCAGACTCAAACAAAATCTGCTAACCTATGACTAATTTTCAAATTAAATAGTAGATCTATGCCAAACAGACTCAAACCAATGCATAGGTAACTCTTATTCCTCGGCCTTGAGGGCAGAGAACCCCAACCCAGAACTCATCGTCCTTGACCCAAAACTCAGGATAACGTTCACATCCACAACCCAAAGGTCTGGACCAAATCAACTACCCCGAATGACATCAGGTGGGCAGATCAAGAGAGAGGATTGAGCATTATTACAAGCAAAAACAAAACTGATACAGGAAAACAAAACAAGACAGAAAGAACAAAAAAATGAAAGCCAAACAAAATTACAGGGAAATAACTAACAGAAAAAAGCACACTAAGAGGATGACAGCATCTGGAAAGAAGAGCCGATCGCGCACTCGCTGGAAACCGAAAACGGAAGGGGGCGTTTGATGCAAGTTGGATAACAGTCAAGCATCTGGTACTGTGATCAAGCGCACGCTGTGACTGCGATAGAGCGCTCAGTTACGATCGATCGCCTGCGTGCTGCGATCAAGCGCACGCGAGACCTTTATGTTATGTTCTGCATTTTAATTAGGTTAAGCCATCTTTATTTCCTTGTTTTCGTAGGATTAGAGTTTTGAGAATCAATATTTCGTTATTTTATTAAGTTTAGGGTTTTGGGGGTATTTATGTCATATTTTATTGGGTTTATGAGTCTTGGGGCTATAAATACATGCTTATAGCCTCTAATTTATTAGTTGTTGTTTATTATTAATTTTGATTAATGAGAATACTCAGAGTTGAGTTTATTCCTCTTTTCCTTCAAAATCTAGAGAGTATCTAGTTTTGTCAAGAAGAATTCTTAGATCTTTGATAGAATCTAGATCTGAAGTTATTTACTTACTGCTTATTGATGTTCTTCGTTGCAGCTCACTAAGTCATGCTACTTTAGTTGGTATCAGAGCTCAATTACTTTTCATGAATGGGGAGGACCAACCACTTTGCAAACATGAACGAGGTACACGTCCGCACAGAGGCAGCACGTAAGGAGCAACCGGTTATTCGTTTGCGGCACATGGAGGAGAGGTTTGGTGGTCTAACCGCGTAGAAGAAAGGGCGTGTGCGCACCCAACACGGGGTCCCTACCAATCACTTGACTGACATGGATAGTCCGAGCGTTCATCGTCATCAACCAAGACCGTGGTATGCGGGGGCGGGAGACAAATTTATTGTTGGGGGTGAACCTGTCAATCCTTATGCGAAGCGCGGAGTGCGGAAGGAATTTCCAACGGCACAAGCCCATTCTATATCACAGGACGCAGGCGTCAAGCTCGACACCCAAAAAGAATAGATAGAAAAGTCCAAAAAAAGAGGGTGCCTAGGGAGGCGACGGAGACGACGAATCAATCGGTGATTCATTAGCAGCGCATGAAGGATGATGTAGAGATGCTACGGAAACAAATAGAGGCTTTCACGACCCGAGTTAACAACATGGGTGGCCCTAAAGTTCGTCACCATCAAACAACTCCACACTTTGTGGATGAAGATAATGTGGTTGTTGCTCGTAGGACGCGATCTCAACGACGGAGAGCATGGATTGAGATGGAGATGCCGCGACAGGCCAACTTGACCATTATTCGCGAGCCTCAAATCCATCAACCAAATCCATATCCTGTGGAAGAGGAAAGGGAATTTGTGGATGAAGAGTTTCAGGAATCCGAGTTCATTGATGAAGAGTTCAGATATGAAGATGTTGAAGATCCTTGACAAGGATTCGTGGATTGGAATTCTCCACCAACCTGTGATGAGGAGCCCGTAGAAGATGATTCATGGGAAAAGGAAAGACCCACGGAGGAGCATGAAAAAGATTGGTTTTTTGCCATGTTTGGCGGTCTCTATCCAAAAGAAGATGGCCAATTGGAAGAGGAAGAGCCCACGGATGTCATCGCCAATTATGAAGAGGATGGCATCGCCAATTATGAAGAGGTTGGTGAAGTGTCTAATTTTAATGGTGAAGAGGTTGATTATGTTGATTTCCTTGGTGTTGAAGATATTTTAAATTCGCCTAATGAAGATTATGGTGAGTTTTATGCGGATGAGGAAAATTATATGTTCACAAGGGAAACAATAGTTAGCTCGTTCTTGAGTATTTTCATGGCACGTGGAAGGGAGAAAGAACGAGAAAAGTAAGGCAAATCTGAGACATTGCCAAGTAGTGTGTGTGGCTTTCACGACAACCATCAAGGTATTTCGATGATGAGAAGCGTCAAACTTCTTGTGGGATGGTATTTTGTCTTGATCTTGAGGAACGACGAGTGGAATGACTTGACTGGGCATCCGAAGGACCGTGGAAAGAACTGGCCGAATTTGAGGATGAATTCTTTCCAACCATGGGAGAATGGTGCAGGTTGGATAACAGTCGAGCGTCTGGTACTGTGATCGAGCGCACGCGGGACCTTTATGTTATTTTCTACATTTTAATTAGGTTAAGTCATCTTTATTTCCTTGTTTTAGTAGGATTAGGGTTTTGGGAGTCAATATTTTGTTATTTTATTAGATTTAGGGGTTGTGGGGTATTTATGTCATATTTTATTAGGTTTATGAGTCTTGGGGCTATAAATACATGTTTATAGCCTCTAATTTATCAGTTGCTATTTATTATTGATTTTGATTAATGAGAATACTCAGAGTTGAGTTTATTCCTCTTTTCCTTCAAAACCTAGAGAGTATCTAGTTTTGTCAAGAAGAATTCTTAGATCTTTGATAGAATCTAGATCTTGAGTTATTTATCCGCTGCTTATTGATGTTCTTCGCTACAGTCCACTATGTCACGCTGCATCAACGTTGGATGCTCATCGCGGTGGGGGGCGTGAGAAAAAGGCCTAGCAGAAGACGGTGGGTGGCAGAGTAGGCGCGGAGGAGATTGGCGGCGCACTCAAACGGAAGGGGAAGTTTGAATGAAATCCCAAAAGCATCACCCACAAAGAGTACCTAAACAAGAGGAAACAATAAAAGCAAAAACAGAAACAAACAAACACAAACTCAAGCAAAAAATAAGAAAATGTGAGAATACAAGAAAATAAAACAAGGAAACAAGAAACCCAAAACATAAACCTTGTCGAGGAGGAAGGTTGCCGGGAGAAAATGGCTGGAACGCGAAAAACTCAGATGGAGCCAAAGAGGACAGGTGGAGGGGCGAGCGACGACGTGGGTTTGGCAAGGACAGTAGATCGGGCAAAGAACAGCCGATCCAAAAGCCTAGAGCCAAAAAAGGGGACCAAAGGAGGGAAAAGTGGCAAAGAGGAAGGAAAAGGAAAAATCACCCAAATAGTTAAGGGTATCAGATAAATAGGCTAGCTCGTTAAGAGAAAGAGTGGGATGGGATGGGAGGGGAGGGGGGAGGCAAAAGAGGGAGAGGGGAGGAGCGCCATTTGTTCTCCCCTTCCAACAGCACTCTCTACTAGAGATGAAACCCTAGAAGAAAGGGAAGGGGGAAAGACGAAGCGGACAATTGTGTAATACTATTCAATCACTAAACTTAAGCTTAAAATAATATATTAATACAAGAAATAACTTCTTTGCAGAAATTTTAGCAATGAGGATTGATGCAAATAATTCAAAGAAAAAAGAAAGAGGGTTGAATGGTCAATGAAGCTGCAAAGGTTCAAAATGAAGAAACAGCTAGTGAATTAACTAATGTACAAATATCTGCTCTCTTGTCTTGAACCATGTCTTCTTTCTTTAATTCCATCACGAGAGTCAGTCAAAGTCTTTGGCATTTGACCATGCTTCCCAGGAAAAGGAGAATGAATTGGATGATCAGCTTGCCTCTCGTATGAGCTATATGTATATATACACAATTTTAGTTACCAACTTTTTAAAATTATTTATATTTGAATCAACATTTTTGTTGTTTATTTTCATTATTTCATTTAAAAATATTATTTATTTATTTATTTTCACTATTTCAAAAAGGGAGAGAAAATCGTATTACTTTTTTTTTTCTTTTTCTAATTAATTTAATTTTATGCATTGTTAAGCTAATACTTAGCTGGATGTGAAGTTTTTTTGGTATTTTTTTGCTACAGGGTTTGGCTATTTTAGCTATCATAATATAAGTGGTGGCTAAAGAAATTGTTTGAGCTACACTGTTCGGTCAAATCCTTAGTCAAAATAGTTAGCCGGATGAGAAGCATTTTTTGGTATTTTTTTGCTATAGGGTTTGAATATTTTAGCTAGCCTAATTTGAGTGGTGGCCGAAGAAATTGTTTAAGTTACAGGCTCAATCAATTTTTTTTTTTTTGGTTACAGGATCTGCCAAAATAACCTGATTATTTTAACTAGCCGGTTGTGAGTGGGGGATGAAGAAATTGTTTGTGCCCCTCTTTTATTTTTATTTATTTATTTTGAAGAATCTGTGCAAATTGCCTATGACAAGTTGGTTTTTTGCTATTGGGTTTCACTTATGCACATACATCCAACAATTACCTTTCTTCTTGACTTGTTCAAATTTTAAAATTATAAAATTTCTTGATACAATGTAAAATGGTTTCATTTAAGAGTAGTACGTGAAATTAGGAACAGATCATTTTCAGTTCATTTAAATTGGATAATATACAATTAGTTATATTGGGAGATATTTTTATCTTTTCACTTTTTGAAGAAACAAAAATATCTCTCCAATATCGCTAACTCAATATTATCCATATATATATATATATATATATAACTGGAGAACATTCTAATTCGTAAAATTGTATGTAATTAATTTATACCAAAGGACTGATGCCTTCATCCACTTAATAGAAGTCATCAGCCCATGAAGCCGGATCCGAATTAAAACTGATATTAATTCAAGGAAAGATGAATCCAAAATAAAGTGAGTTGGGAAAAAGGCTATATGTTAAGGAAAGATTGTTGTAAAATTAATTTGACATGCAGGTATCAATTATAAGGATCTATATATGGATCATCTCCGGTCTTAAATAGATTGAAAAATTTAAACGCTACAATTTATTTTTAAAAATATTATGGTCCCAAATGGAACACTTGTTTTACTATTAAAATAATAATAAAATATTATTTATAATTATAAATAAATAAATAATAAAATAATAAAGGGTAGCGACCCCAGGAGAAAGGACTGGACTGGCCCCACTGGCGCTGAAGATGTGCAGAGGCTGAAAGAAGAAGAAAAGAAAAGGACCCGTGTTAATTTACGATTATAACTTCACCTCAATAACGGTGCGACCCAACTTTTCTCCTGCGCCTTTTCTTTTCGCCCATTTGATTTCAACATTTGAAACTGCCAAACTGGTGTAAATGCCCCTGTTATAACCTGGCGGGTAGTGTGGTATTTGATACCCTTTTTAATTTGTTCAAACAATCTCCCTTGTTGTTAGAGAGAAAAGCGAAACCCTTCATTCACACAGGGAAGGAGGGTTAGCCGTTTGGTTGCCTCTCTCCTCCCCTCGTCCTCCTCCCTCCAGTGCTAGTTATTTACTTGATGCCCTAGCCCCGTGTCTCCTCTCTTCCCCTTCCTTGCTGCTCCTTTTCCCCTCTGTTTTTTTTTTTTTTCTTTTTTTTTTTTTTTTTTTTTTCGATTTTACCCCTTCCTTGCCACTTTTCTTTCCCCACTTTCATTTTCTATCGCGGGCTCCTTGGCCTTGTTTTGGCTCTTTGTGGGTTTGGCATGTGGGGGCTTTCTTTCAAACCCCCGGATTTTGTTTGTGGTCGCCGTCGACCTGTGTCGCCGCTTCGCTGCTTGCTATTAGGGTTTTCTTTCATGCATCCTCACTGCGTCGACCTCTCATGCCCCTTACATGACGGTTTCCAGCCTGCACGGGTCCGGCTCCCTTCTGGCTACCGTCTTCCTACTTTGTGCTCATTTTCTCTGTTTTGGTGGTTCATTGTTGTTTCTTCCCTTTTTTTTTTGGGTTGTTTTCAGGTCCTGCTTTGCCGGTCTTCTCCACACCTGTTCGCTGCCCACCGTCCACTGCTGGGCCTTTCGACTCGTCCTCGCCACAATGAGCTTCCAACGCCCCTCCGGTTTTCGGTTCCCGGCGTGTGCCTGATCGAAATGTGCTGTTTCTTTTCTTGTTTTATTTCCCTGTTTTGTTGCTTCTTTAAGATGTATTTGTGTTTTGGCGTGTTTTTTTTTCCTGTATTGTTTAATTTTCCTGTTTTGTTCGGCTTGTAATAAGGCTCGTTCCTCTCTCACTCGATCTATGTCGCATTTGGGTTAATTAGTTTTGATCCAGACCTTTGGGTTGTGGATGTGATCATTATCCTGGCCTTCGGGTCGATGAGGAAGAGTTTTGGCATAAGAGTCTTTCCGCTCTCAGGGTCGACGAATAATTGCTATCCATGCATTTGGTTAAGTTTGTCAGTCACAGATCTAGTATTAAATCTGATTTTAGTCATGGGTTAGCGGATTGGTCTTGAATCTTGTACTAAACTTGGTAATCTTGTAGCTTTATGCTATGGTTGCTTTAGAACTTTACTCTGTAATGTAAGAGCTTTATGCTTATGGTATTATTGAATGAAATGTTATGTTTTTCTAAAAAAAAAAAAAAAAAAAAAATGTTCAAACAAATATTTTGTTAATGAATGAGCTAAGTGTATTTAATTGGAACTTAACTTGTTGGGATTGAGACATATCGCTCATATCAGAAGATAAAGGGACACGCGTGTCTTAATCTCAACGGATCCAATTCCACAATTCATACGGGAAATTGAGGACTTGACTTTGACCACACTATAGGACCTAAAATTAAAGCCAAATTATTATTATACACCCAAAAAAGAAGTTGATTTGTTAGTGAAATTTCTCTCGGGTTGGACTCTTTGGGCCTTATTAGTACTGGACCATCGTGGATCATTATGTACCCCCCTCTCTGCCAACCGCAAAAAAGTAAAAGTAAAATAAAGAAGAAGAAGAAGATTTCCACTTTTTCTTGATCCGGTGCCACGTGACGTAACAACCTGCGGATGACTTGTGCGATGTACTGCAACTGTTTTAAGAGTGAACACTACTTCTAATCAATTGCTCAAAAGAAGAAGAAGATCAAATGGAAGGTGGAAGCCAGCCTTACTCCTCCATGCCTCTTGTTTCAAGGTTGGATCATCTGGATTTTCTTGTGAGTTTTTGGCTTTCTTTTCCCTTATTTTTCTTGATTTTTTTTTTAAATTTTTTTTTTTTTTTTTTTATATATATAATATAATTTTTCACATAACTAATTATGGTTTTCTGGGTGTGTGACACAAACAAATTAAGATGAAATATTTAGAAAGAAAACAAAGCTGCAATAGCTTGGGCCAAGGACTGGAGAGGCAATGTGTGCCAATGGATTTGGCAGCAAAGGAGGCTGACTTTAAAGGCTCACTCTTGGATCGGGTGGCATCTCTTGAACACAGGCTTTTTCAGGTATCTTTTTGTCGAATTATTTGGTATAAGAATAATGAATTTGCTTTCATACACCAATTTCACTCAACATATATATATATATATATATATATATATATATATATATATATATACAGCATATAAACTAAGTTGTCTTGTCATATATACAACCTACGATGATCCAGAAAGGTACCCAAACCTTTTTATAATCGTGTTAATTAATGTTATTAATTAACCAGTGGCTGTTACTATATATAACAAGTATACTGAGGCCTCCTGAAGACTCGCAGCCATTGATTAAAAGCATAGATACTAATTTTAGTTTCACACAAAAACGCAAGGAAAGGATCCCATTTCTATTCTTTGGAACAAAGGTAGTTGTCTCACCTTTCATTGATGGATAAAGTTTTCTCTAAGACCTATAAAACCTTTTCTTTCGGTCGACCAAAAAAAACATTTTTTAAGTTGTGTAAAATGATTCCACTTTATTTATTTTTTAGGGAAAAATGCAAAATCAATCTATGTGGTTTACCTGATTTGCAATTAATTCTTTGGGGTATCAAAATGAACTCAAAGGTCCCGGAGGTATACCAAAAAAATAATTTAGTCCATATATTCAAATTTCATTCACGGACTTAATAGATTTTGATAATGTGAAACGTTAGATCCAATAAAATTGTGATACTTGTCATTCTAATGGAATATGTTAAATTAGTCGACGAAATTTGATTGTAAGAACTAAATTATTTTTTTACTATACCTCAAGAACTTTTGAACGCATTTTGATACCACATGGAGCTAATTGTAAATCAGGTAAACCACAATGACTAATTTTACATTTTTCCCTATTTTTTAATTTCCGTAAACTATTTTTTTCAGGTTTAAGCTTCTTCTTCTCGACCTATAGTACCTGACCTCCTTCTCCACACATTCTTTCTCGCAATTCATTTTTTGTTGCCTCCGGCTGTTGTCGTCGTCGCTGGTTTTCTATCTGAACCAAACGCTGAATGTATCAACTAAAACATTTTCCAACAAAAAATGTTGAAACAAACAGAGCTGAAATTGTGTTGGAAAAAATTTCCCTAACTCAACCTATTAAACTAACATGCATGTTCTTGAAGTATGTGATTAATTCTCACATGCATTTTTAATAGAATTAATAGAGTCACACGCATTTTTTAAAATATATGTGAAATCGCATGCTTTAATGATAGCTTTAATTAATAGACTAAGTTGAATGATTTTACATTTAGAAACCATTAATGATCATTAGTTCTTGTTTGTAGACCACAATAATTGTATCAGCTGTTTTAACATTATTGGAGCACAATTAAAGTTTCCTGCTGAATTTCATTTTCCATTGAAGCAATATTTAGAGGCTAGAGGCCTAGTTTTATGTTAATCAATATGTTGTTCATTAATTCTTCAGGTATGCCTAGGCATGCAATCTAGCAGCACATATACATCATCCTCTTCATCACGTGCTTCGACACAAACACCTGGGGACAGTTCTTCAAGCCATGGATTCAAGGGGGAACCATCTTCCTCATTCCCAGCTTTCAACATTAATGCCATTCATGGAGACAAACTTATGTCCCACGTTGGTGTCCATAGCCATGAAATTCAGGTCTAATTTCCATTCAGAACGACTAATATATATTATGTGCATGCATGCATTTATGGTAGTCCACGATGTCACTTAAAACTATTTAATTAATTAAAATTAATTAAAAATAATGATAAAAATTTAAGAGTTTTTTAATGAAATTATCTTTAAAAAAATCTAGAACAAGTTGGATTCTCTAATTTATTTATTTATTTATTTTTATATCTAAAATAGCTATTTTCTATTTTAGTTAATGACTTTTCAAGTACAATTTCCTTCCGTTTATCTATTATTTATCTATGCCACCTGCGTATTCTTTTCTTATTCAAGATAAAACAACAAAGAAAGAGAAGGCGCGCGGAAGAGATGGATATAGAAATAATTAAGAAAGAGAGAGCGGGAGAGAGAAAAGCATCAAATATTTGTGCATTGATGCACAATGCTTCTCCACATTTGGAGATTGGGAAAGCACTTAGCTCAAATGCAAAACCCATTTAGTTTAGATAATCGAATGAACATGTTTTTTAAGTTTTTGATTAGCCATTGATTTACATACAACTCTACAATACATAAGTCGTTGTGAATGCTCAAATGCAGGAGGTAAAACCCCATAGGCATAAAGTGGCAAAAGAATTGAAGATTGCTAGTGCTCCTAGGCAGCTCCTTGGGAATGGCAAGTCCAACAAGGAGGAGAAAACATGCAAAAGCCAGAAGAAGGGAATTTCTCCAAATTGGCCACGCTTAAAAATATTAGGTTGCTGATAATCTCTCTCTCTCTCTTTCTTTTACTTATCTTTGTTAATGTAATGAAATCTTTGGCTACTAAAATTCCATTATATACTCTTTATTTTCTTTCAAATAAGCAATAAATAATAATAGTTTCCTATCTTTTACATTTCTCAAACAAAGAAAGAAATCTAATCTGTGGTTGTCATGAATCAGGCATATATGAAAAACCTTTGTATTTAGATTGTACTTAATTTGTACTTTTTATATAGAGAAAAAAATAAATAAATTGTAATTTTGTCTCAACACCTAGCCTACTCTAAAGGACCCCCCACATTATGAGTAGAGCAGAAAAGGTAAGAAAGTAGGGTAATCATTTGTAAGGAGACATGCAGAATACGATACAAGTGTCTCTTATATGGCTGCAAATATAGAGGGGCCAACAAATTTTTGAAATTAGGACAAAAACTCACTATCGAAATTTCAGTAGGGGTCCTAAACCTACCTGGCGCCGCCCACATTATGTGCCTTGTGAGCTTCTAGGGTACTCTATAAATTGCTTCCTTGACTCATGCGTGATAAACTTACTTTCATTTCTTTTCATTGTCTTTTGGGGATAGGGTTGTTAAAAAGTAGTAGAAAAATGCTTGACACTATTGCTTTTATTAGAAAAAAGGCTTGACACTATTGCCTTTATAGCTAAGGCGATAAGTATTGCGTGGAGTAACAAATTGATTTGACAGTTTACATGAAATTTGTAACATTAACTAATAATTATATTTAATTAGTTAGTAACGAACATGATAGATGTCAAGTAAATTGCGAGTTTGGATAAAGTGTTAATTAGGCTAGCAGGCTAGCAGCCCTCCTAAGTGCAATGGAGAGGACTAGCCTAGGCCATGGCCCTACTTGAGATTCGGCTTAGGTGTTACAAAAACAGATTTATAAGGGATCTCATGTAAACAAACTAACGGTTGAGATTTAATTTTTCTCTTTCTCTTCCTTTCTCCTTCACACGCCCCATGAGCTCATGCCCACTAACTCGCTACATCCCTATATTCTTTCTCTTTGTCAACTTCCTTGTACAGAAACATGTACCCACTTTTAATTAATCCAACCCCTACCTTTAGAGTAATGCTATAAATTTTTATTTTTTATTTTTGTCATTCAAAAAATGATATGACTTTTAAAATTACCATTGGACTTGTAATTGATCACTGTAAAATTTTGATCAAATTATGATTTTAAAAGTTACTTCACTTTTAAAGTGACACAAAATGAACACAAGAATGACTTCTAGTATTACTCAATGTAATATAATCAAATTTTTGAAAATTTCAACATAGATCTATCGTGGTCCAAGTAATCAGATACAATGTAGGCGCAAAATTAGCAACATGTATATCGTGATCTATGAAGCGCTCAAACACAAAATGGGCGCGGGGTTTAACCCCTTTGAACATCTACTCGCTCCGCCACTGACTTATAATTAAGTAATATACAATAAGAGACGAGAGCTAAAATAATGGTGGCGTGACTCATATGGCTCAATCTAAGACCATTATTAAGTATAATGACGACCTAGAGTAGAAACATTTGTTTAAAACATAAATTATTGGTGGGAATCAAACCCACAAATCAAGGATTAAGAAAAGTTCAACATCATAAGTTAACAATGGGACATAGGCTAAACAAGTTGCACCAATACAATAATCCCACAAGTTGAGTAGTAAGAAAACTTCAACATCACAGCTTCATAATGGGACATGGACTACACAAATTGCACCAATACAAAATCCCTCCTTGCTACTTTTGTTAATATAGTCAAGGAAAAGGTGTGGACAAGAAACACAACGACCAAAAGAAAAGAATTAAAAATTATAGGAGGGAACAAGAGGTGATGGCCATGGTGGCTAGCAGCCTAGCAGGGCTTGTTGGATGCTTCACGGCCATGTAAAAAGTGTAATTCCTTTGTTTTTTTGTGAAGAATATGTGAAATATCTCACCAATTTTTCAAAATGTGATGGGAATCATTTGGCATATAGGGTCAACAATGAATTTAAAATATGAACAAAATTTGGAAAAATATTATAGGTTTTTTTTTTTTTGAAATATTATAGGTTTATTAATGCTATTTAGTAGACTGCTATACAAAACATCCGTGAAATACAGTCTACTAAATAGCATTAAGAAGATATTCGGGTAAATAGATAAAAGGATAACATGATTTGCTTAGCTGGATTAGTCGTGGAATGATGTGGATGCCTACTTTTAGAGAGGAGAATGATGTGGACGTCCAAGTTTAGATATATAGTTAAAAAAAAAAATTTACATTTTTTACTTGAGAGAATAGAAGAAGAATTTGCAAAAGAAAATCTCTTTCCTAGGAGAATTGCATATAGGACAAATTTCCAATTTTTTTCGAAAATAAAAAAATGAAAAATAATTACGTGTGTACGATTGTCTCATAAAAAACTGAATAGCCCCATATATATATATATATATATATATATATATATAACAAATGCATATTTTGAAAGCTAACCATTTGAAAATTTTGGGAGTTTATTGCCGTAAGGGATGATGCAAGTGAAACTGTTAGAATGCTTCTAGATTCTATGATAGAAAAATGGAGAGATATAAAAGCGGAGGAATAATAGCGAGAGTGGAAGCACACAATGGATTATATTATATTAAGTTTAATTATGATAATAAATACGAAGGCCTTTATTTATAGAGAGGCAAGTAACTTAATAGACTAAGGAAATGTAAACTTAGTAGTAGACTAAATAAAGGTAAACCTAGTAGACTAATAATACCCAAGGAAGTAAATGACAAGTAAATAACCATAACATAATATTCTTAACATCCCCCTCAAACTCAATATATAAACTTGAGTTTGGGTAAAAGAAAAGGGAAAGAAAACTAAATTCGCCCAAAAAAAAAAAAAATTGCTTGTGCCAAAAGAGTTGCCGAAGTAACTCTATAAAAGTTGCTAAAGACCCGTGGACTCTGCCTGAATTGAGCAATGCATTTAAGCTAGAGCTTGGTTCACTTGGTTGTAATTTGACTTGAAAACCATATACTAGTAATGAAGAAGCTGGCCTCGTCTGGTCGAGCGGAGAGAAAGCAGGGCCGTTTAAAAGGGGCTTGTTTGGCCCGTAACCCTTGCACCATTTCGCTTGGTTGGCTGAGCTAAAGTTTGACCCAAAAAATTCTAACTAGTAGATCGTCTCGCCGGGTTGGCTGAGATAAGGAGGACCGGTTGAAGAGGCTAATCATGCCTGAAACCCTTGAACCGTCTCGCCTGGTCAACTAAGCTAAAGTCTGACAAAAAAAAAAAATTCTAACTAGCAGACCGTTTCGCCTGGTCGACTGAGCTAAGTAGGGAGAAAAAATGGCCGGTTGACGAGGCTAATCATGCCTGAAACCCTTGGACCGTTGAAAGATCTAACCCAAAACATTTTCACTAGTAATGGATCAATGGCCTAGAAGAGGCTGTAGTGACCGATGATGGCGGCATTTGACAAGGTATAAGTGGGCTGGTTGAAAAGGGCTTCTTTGGCCCGAAAACCCTTGGACCTGAGGAAAGATTGGTCTGACCTGAGAGTGCCTACCGCAAGAAAAATGAACCGGATTGAACTGCGCCAAAGAAAAAGGCTATGAAATTGAATTAAATAATGCATGAACCAACTTGAACCGCATAAAACAAACGCCTAAATTTGGAGAAGAATCTTGTTTTCTACCATATAGAGATGCCAAAAGCAAAAATAGACCACAAATTTGAAATCAAGACGAAAAATTGAGTGGGAAACACCTGGTCAAAGTCAACGGTCAACTGCCAAAGAAAAAGGCTATGAAACCGAATTAAACAATGCATGAACTGACTTGAATCGCATAAAATAAACGCCTAAATTTGGAGAAAAATCTTGTTTTCTGCCATATAGAGATGTCAAAAGCAAAAATAGACCATAAATTTGAATCAAGACGAAAAATTGAGTGGGAAACACCTGGTCAATTTTTTGAATGGTCAACAGTCAACTACCAACACTGTAGAAAGTTAAAGTCAAAAGTCAATGCATAAAAGTCAACTCATGGAAGGTGCTGACATGGAAGAGTCGCTGACATGGCCGATGTGCTAACGTGGCCATTCTGATGATGTGGTAGAGGCGCTGATGTGGCCTGGATGACATGGCCTATAGTTGACGTGGCGATAAGGCTGATGTGGTGTGCTCAGAGGTTCACACATGGCTGGTAGAAGAAGAAGAGATGCGCTGGTGCGTGTGGTGCACACGCTAGGTGCTGCAGCAGTGTGAGGCGCGTGCATCTCACGCGCCAGGAAGGAGTTTGGCGCGTACGGAACGTGAATCCTCACACACAGGAGCTTCTATCGGCGCGTGGGGGCGCGTGCAGGGTCTGATGGCGGTGTGCTTGGCGGAGATCTGACCGTTGTCGCCGGATCTATAAGGTGGACCAAAAATCTTCCTGATCGGGCTGATGTGGTGGGGCGTGGAAAAATGGCAGCAGCTTCGAGTAGCGCGTGGGGGTGTGTGAATTGTTCGATGAGGCTGTGCTTGATGGCTCTAGACTCGTCTGGCCCTAATCTATCGATTGGCACTATTACCGAGGTGATTGGCGTTGTGTGGTGGTGCATAATAGAATGGATAGATTCTTAGGCGAGTCTTGCCTACGCGTGGATTGCTCTTGGGACGCACATTTATTGACGGGCAAAACCTTTTGGTGGCACGTGTGAGCACCACCACGGAAGCCTGGACGCTTTAGATCTCTTTGGATCTATTCTTGGCGGCATTTGAACTGTTGTCGGCGGCAGAAGCATGTAGCTCTTGCAAGGGCAGCGGTGGCGCAGAGAGAAATTGGCGAAGGCGCATGGCGGCGCGTCAGAAGGCCGATGGCAAGTCCGGATCTATAGGCTGGCACAATTTTGAGACTATGGGCAACAGAAATTTTGGTGGCGCTTGATGTGGGGTGATAAGACTAAAATTTGACAAATGAAAAACACTATAAAAAGACGTTTATTGAATGCCATAGAAAAGTGGCTCTGATACCATGTTAGAATGCTTCTAGATACTATGATAAAATAATGGAGAGATATAGAAGCGGAAGAATAATAGCGAGAGCGGAAACACACAATGGACTACATTGTATTAAGTCTAATTATGATAATGAATACAGATGCATCTATTTATAAAGAGGCAAGTAACCTAATAGATTAAAGAAAAGTAAACATAATAGACTAATAATACCTAAGGAAGTAAATAACAAGTAAATAACCCTAACATAATATTATTAACAGAAATAATCATTTTCAGAAATTTATATAATAACAATGTTATTATTTTGGATTTTTTAAGATACTCTTCACTAATAATCCTGATCAATTAATGTATTTTAGATACATTTCAGTTTAATATATTGAATCGGAACAAATTCCTTCGATTAAGTTTGAATTAGTTACCTCATTAATTAGTTACCATTAAAAGAGCGTAGAGAATGGAGTAATAAATGTTAATTCACAAAATCTCTAAAAAAATAATTATAATTAAAGAGGCACACCGGAGAGATCAACTGTACTTATTCTAACTAGGCGCGAACCACGCGACTATAGTGAACCTGCCCATTGGGAGCCACAAAAAATGGGCTTAGACAATAGGATATTAAACCTACTAACTAGAAGCCGCATATAAGGGGCCTAGACAGTGAGAACTGTAAATGCTCCCTTAAATCCAACTAAGTCATAATGTTAACCCAACCCCAACAAGACATTAGTAAGATCCAATGCAGCTAATACTTATAGGATTGAGAGTTCTCATTTCAGGAGTCAAACTCTCACCACCTCAATACACACCCAACCATTTTAGAGATTTTTAATTTGAAACTATTGAACCACCACCACTAATAGTTCTTCAACATTTAATTCAAAACAACGAATAGATATTTGAACGACTCTACATGATAAAATATCCTAAAAGTTCAGGAGATCTAGAATTAATTCTATCACAAAAAGTTCGCAAGCACGCAACAAAACTAGAAGTAATTTAGAATTCATAAATAAAAAAGAAAAAAATCAGTTGGTGCATGGATGCATCATCCATGACATGTTAAACTTGGCTTTCACAGCTACAGTTAATATCGATCTGATCGATTGTGGTCGTTACCTCATCAATCTCCATACTCATAAGAAAGAAAATAAAGAGACACAACAAAGAAAATAAAGTCCACCCAATTAGGCAAGTTGTGGCGCCACACAACTTGGCTATTATTAATTATGATAAACACTTTACTAAAAGTAATTAACTATGTATAAAATTAACTATGTATAAAATTATAGTGTAAGCTAGAAAACCATATATTATAAGAATAATAATAATTAATAATTGTCATAGAATGGGCTGCCTACTCATCAATGTGCATGAAATATCCCACCACATAGTATACTTCTAGACGTACGATCCAAAGAGATTATACATAATTATTATGAGGAGTTGGTCAATCTCATTCGCAACATTAATCATTCAACTAATTAATATCATTTTCATTGATTCCTAGTAGATTATGGTCATTTTCAACTCCACAAAGATTAATTATTAACATCAATTTAATACCTCGCAAAATTAAATCATGATTTTTATTTGCAAGTTGTATATTTATATTGTATATATTATTTGAGATAAAGGGAATATTGTCTCATTAATTAAGTATGCGTTTGAGTTGTACACAATCTTACGAAATGACCCGTACGTCTTTGACAATTGTATTTGAAGCATTCTCATATCTCGGCCCCCTTTTCTGGCCTTAATTAATCCTCTTTTGAATATCACATTTACTTTAATTTGGTCAGGTGAAAAAAAAAAAAAAGGCATTTGCTTTAAACGATTAGGCTACGATAAAAATGGACCAAACCCGTGCAATAGGACAATCTATGTGAGAGGTTGTTTAAGCCCTGCCTTCTTAGACAAGTGCCCAAACAACTCGAGCAGAAAAAAAAAAAAAAAAAAAAAAAAAGGCATTTGCTATCTGCTCAAGTTGTTTGGGCACGATCTCACATGGATTTGCTCGAGTAATGCTATTGATCTTCAAACCCTTTTATCACATTTATTTCATACTAGTTGAGTGCGCGTGTTTTAAGTGGCTGATATGAAAAATTACTAATTAACATACATTATCTCTATCGGCGTGAAATGAGTACGATAAAAAAAAGTATGAAGAATAACATTACTCGAGATTGCCTTATAGAGCTAAATCGATAAAAATAGGGTTTAGTCCTCTTGATTTGCATCCATAAAAACCCTGAAGAATTACAAGCAATATCCATCTTTAATCATTGTCTACAATATTAATTGCAGCTTCTCTATTTTCGAATCCAAAAAGGAGCCAAAAGAAAGAGTAAACTGGGGAGAAAACTTTTAGGGGCATATATAATAGTTAGGTCACCGTAGGAACCAAACTTAATTGTCCTCCATGATCACTTTTCTCATATCCTCTACAATCATGAAGGTTCTTCTAATTAAGCTTGCAACACCCTGGCCTTTAACAGTTTGACCTGGAGCTCTAACTTCCATACCAAATAATTAATTAATGCACATGAGTCCTCTCAGGTTAACCCTAATCCAAGCTTTGACTCTCGGAAGAACAGCTTTTAACCTTCTTTTCAGCTTTGTTGGTATATGCTTGGCATGTCGCAACACGCAATATTTGATTTCTAATTAACTTTTTGTTGAAGTTTCAAGGCAATATATAGAAGCTACATGATCGATCCCCCGGAGGTGGATCTGTTCGTGTCTTAACTTGTTAGCATGGTTTTCCGGCCAAGTAGCCGGCCGGAAGTTATATCACTTCAGGGAATGAAGTGAAAAAAGAAGAAGAAGAAATAATTGATGCAGAATCAGTGTATTATGTCCTGCAGACCCAACAAAGAACAATCCGTACCTTATCTACGACAAAACCTAGTGTTCCAAAGGTGGTCTGGTGTGCAAGTTGGAATGCTGTTTTTTCACTTTCTAGGGGAGTGCTTGGGTTTGACTTTAAGTTAAGATGCCCTAACAGTAAGTTCAATGGATTGATCAATAATCTTTTTTTTTTTTTTTTTAATCAATAAAAACACAACAAATCTTTCCCGTAGGTTACGTTGCATGAAGGAAATTCTTCTACTTTTGTCAGATAAATGCTACACACTTCACTTTTTTTTATCTCATTTTACTATATGTTATTGTCGTCACTAAAAAGTGTGGTATATAACATTACTTAAATAGATCATATTTATCTTTAGAGTAATATTAGAAATCACGTTTTTTATTTTATAATTATTTTAAAATCAAAAGGTTGGATGTTGGAACTACCATTTTAACATTGTGTGATAAAAATGAACATAATTTCTAGTTAATATTACTCTCTGTTTTTAAAATATGTGATTCTTAATAAAATTAATAGAGTACTATGTCATCTCTATTCTTAAAGCATATGATTCTCATAAGAGGGGGTAGAACTATATATAGTTTTAATTAGGTGGGGAAAAATAATAATTTTGGGTAGAAAATTAATTTTAGAAGGTCTATCTCATTAAAAACATATAATATAAAAGTATTTTTAAAATTTTTGAGGTGTCACGTTCTCTTCCTCATCTTCAACATGCATGGTTTCATCCTTGCCTAATTATATGCATTTTCACACGTTTAAATGTCAATTTAAGAAATCAAGTTAAAAAAATTTATCGCTCAGAATAAAATTTTGAGTGTTTCTCAACAGCTCATGAAATATATATATATATAGCATTTTTAGAAATTGGGTCAGCCCAATTCGTATGAATTTATATCCTTAAGAAATTACCTGGACTCCTGGACTCGGCTCGGCTGGCATCTGAGCGGGTTGATCTGTCATGCAATCAACACGCAAGCCTGTGAGCCAGCACCCACCTGTCCATCATAAGAGCTCGACACCTGCCCCAGCCAACAAAAAAACTAATATTTTATTCCAGATTTACCCACATAATAATTATTAAAAGACTAGGGTATTTCCCTTTGTACCCCTTCCATTCCCCAAAATCCCCAAAACCCTTATAAAACCAAAGTAACTCTCTCTCGCTCTCTCTCTCTCTCTCTCAATCTGACGCAGCGATGAAGAAAGGCGAGAGATCAATGGCGGAACAAGATACAGAGGAATCGCACGGCAGCGTGGCCCACCACATGGCTGTCCCACCCGGGTTGACCCAGGACGAATTCGACGAGTTGAGGCAGTTCGTGACCGAGTTCCACACCTACGGAGTCGGCCCCGGCCAATGCTCTTCCCTACTCGCGCAGCGCATCAACGCGCCCCTACGCACCGTTTGGTCCATCGCTCGCCGGTTCGACAAGCCCCAGACCTACAAGCACTTCATCAAGAGCTGCGAGGTCGGCGACAACTTTAGGATGACCGTCGGGTGCACCAGGGACGTGAATGTTATCTCGGGGCTACCGGCTGCCACGAGTACGGAGAGACTGGATTTACTGGACGACGAACGACACGTCACGGGGTTTAGTATTACCGGCGGGGAGCACCGGTTGAGGAATTACCGATCGGTCACCACGGTGCACGAGGTGGAGCGCGACGGGAAGATCTGGACCGTTGTTTTGGAGTCCTACGTGGTGGACGTTCCCGATGGGAACACCGAGGAGGACACGCGTCTGTTCGCGGACACCGTTGTGAAGTTGAATCTCCAGAAGCTGGCGTCAGTCGCTGAAGGGATTGCCCGTGACGGTGACGCTAAGTCAAGAGGTGATTGAAGAAAAATCTCACGGCTAAAAAAAAAAAAGAGTAAAGGATAAAAATGGAAAACCTCCATTTTCTTCTTTAATATGTGTTTCTCTGAATTGAGTTCTGTGAGCATGTTTTTTTTTTTCTTCTTCTTTTATTTTGGTTTTTAACACGAGCTGCGAAATTACGGGAATATCCTTTCCTTCGAACATGGCTTGGCCGCGGTGCCCCCACGTGATTCCCAGGAGGTTGTTTTGATAACTATGATACGTTAATTTGGGAGATGTCCAAAGACAACGGGGTTTCGGTCCAATGCATGTGTACAGAAAATGTTGAGGTGAGGATATTGATGTCATTTTGTATTTTGTGAATATAATTTACTTTTAAAATTTGGGTGACTTATGCCTTTAAATTTCCTTCAACTGTTTCCCTATAATTTAAAGCCTTCACACGCGTTTTTGTTATTGAAAGCTACTCTCATCTCCTACCGTGAATTTTGAGAGAAAGAAACTAAACTTAACCAAAAGAATAAAGTGTTTTTCCCCCAAAATTTAATGCAATATAAAGTCAGCGAGCCAGTAATCCCCCCAGTTAGTTAAATCTCATATGAATTCTCTCATAATTATTATTCAAATTTCCGACACCTCTCGTTTTCGCTCGAATTTTATAGAAATTTAGATGGCCTAATAATAATAGGCTAGGATCCCAATCATGCTTGCGTGGTTCTTAGTTTTTTGGTATATGCTTGTTAACAAATCATCTTGAAGTTTGTATATACTTGCTTGGGGGAAAAAAAAAATACACTAGAAATTAAGTACAAACCACTCCATCAAACTTTATTCCATTTAGATATTGTATTAAAATGAGGTATCTATGGAGTAAAAAGAATGACATTAACAAGAAGCTACTGGTAGACTTTATTGCAATAAAGTATTATATTATATTGTGTATTCTAATTTCTATGGAGTAATTGAATGCCATGTCGGGCAAAGGGAAGAGCAAAAAAATAAAGTGGGGGCAAGTGAATTTTGAACCTACTTTGGGTAAAAATAAATTGGTCCTCCTATGGCTTCGTTCTTGCTAGCTCTTAAATAACACCCAGTAGAGACATAAATGCATGTTAGAATTCACAATAATTATTCAAAATTATAATTTTATAAGATTTTTTTTACTATTTAAATGAATATTAGATTAACCGGTAAGTTACCGAAACGGGTAAATCTATATGGTGATTGGACCAACACCAATGGGGTCAGGTGAAACAGTGTATTTTATAGGTAGAGAGAATCTTTCTTTTCTCTCGGGTAAAGTAAATCGGCAGTGGAATTTCTAGGAAAGCTCAAGGATACAACGGACCCCATTTCTGGCAAATAGTTTTTCCAGGTCGCATTTCCATTTTCAGCTTGAGGCCAAAAAGTTTTTTTTTTTTTTTTTTTTTACTTGCAAAAAGATTGAGGTTCTTCAATTATTATAGTGCTCTGTAATAAACAAAACTAATTTTTAGTTATTTAAGTTTTCCTAAATAATTCTCTACTATTTCTGCATAATGGGTCCCATTTCTTATTACCCTAACATCACTACCCATCTGGACCATTGGATCACAATCATCCCACTTTGCGATTGTCCATTGATGGAGGATCTTTCACCATTGGTTTAGGATATTAGATAATGATCGGTGAGATGAATTGTCATTTGACAATATGACGACTTTGTTAATGAATATTGTCAACATCTGCCTATTGACCAGGTTGCTGAGCTCTCATCAGTTTGAGAGATCAGATTGGAACCTGGCAGTTTGGATTTGTTAGGTAGCATAGCCAGCAACGATAATGTTGGATGTGGGTAGACTTCAGCCACACATCTGAAATGTGTTAGTTGAAACTCACGGCATATGGTTCATGTTGTGTTTGTGTCGCAGGTCATTTAAAAAATTACCCACCTAAAATATCGTATGTCGAGGCGTGGGTATTATAGTATATAGGTTAATTTTAATTAGACTCATTTAATTTTATTTTGAGTTTGTATTAGATTTGTGAGTCGTGTTAAAAGTCTTCGACCCTGTTTATAAATATGTGCTCCTCAACTCAAGGTAATTAAGATATCAAGGAAATGATCATTCGAACCCCCTTAAGATCAATATATACCTCCCTAGCAATGACGGACCCAGGGTGGGACTGGGAGAAAAAAAAAAAAAAATTAGGCAAAAAAAAAAATTTAAGGTAAAAAAAAAGAAAAATTAATGCTTTTTTTTTTGCCAATTGGTCCCTCCCCAAAAACTTTTTGGCCCTTGGTCCCTCCCCAAATTAAAACCTGGGCCCCCTCTTGGACCACCCCATTATTTGGGATCAGAGATATACAACAACAGCGTGGTAGGAGCCACTCCCACAACAATATTGTCCTCTTTGGAGCCTACCAGAATTCAAACTCATGACCTCCTAGCATCTCTCAAGGCTTTGTTTCTCCCTAGCCACCACTAGGCTAGGAGAACGTATGGTTGTTATTAAGGGGTGTAAGTATACATTTAAGTATATCCCCATCTCCATATCCAGGCGAACTAGTATATTCATGTTTGTTGGAGGGTAAGTTGGATGATTAAGTGTTAATGCAATGAGTTAACATATTATGAGCTTAATATAATTGGAGCTTATGCACAAAGCAATCCAAGGTATATATGATTAACTTTTTCCTTTACCAACTTTTTCTTTACCCATTGTGGGTGGTAAAGCCCTTCTCCGGATCCAATTTTCGAAGCCTTTTAATTTGGTGGGATGAAGGGAACAAGCACGCACGAACTTTTGCTACAGTCTACATCTAAACAAGTACTGTAGATGTCAAAGTTTCATTGATTCTGATGTTCTTAGTGACAGCAAAGTTTGTTTCTCTCACCAACGTTAGAGATTTTATTTGTCGAACCTTTTACGCATAGATTGATAATTTTCAACGATAGCTTGCCCTGTGGTGGCATATCAAGTTGTGGACAAATGTCATCTCAAGAAAAAAAAAGTAGCGAGGCATGCACTTTTGTTGAGTTGATCGACTCCTGCAGAGACATTTCTTAGACTAGTTCCAAGAATTGGTGGAATTGAAGTGGGAGATCAATGCATTATTGTCACCAAGAGTTGCTTTTCATGAACTTCTTCCAAGTGATGATGATCAAGTTGCAAGATAGGAATAAATTCACTGTGCAGTAAGGACATGTACACCATTATCATTTTAGCGTACAAGAACAAATTCAGTATTCGATAATTCCATTCAAAGTTAAAAGAGGATATATAAGTACGTGTTCGTGCATTGAGTTTGGGTCGTGTCGAAAATTGTCATCTCAAAAATAAAATATCGCGTATTGAGTTCTAGTCGTATCAAGGCATGAGTATAAAACTGTATAAGTAAATTCTAACCTGACTCATTTAATTAAATAGGTCAAACCCTTCAACTCTAACCTGATGATTTCGTTTGAAAAATATTATTCAATATTCTTAAGTGTCCATCTCACAGTATAAAGTATTCTTGCCTACATGGCACATTTACATCCACTTCTTTTTAAAAAAATAAAAAATAAAATAAAAAAACAATAGAAATAATGTTTCGCCCAAAAGGAAAGAGTTAGGGGTTTTCGAAATTTTAGTGTGAATTGATGCACCTGAAATAGTGATATAACCTTTCCTTATATAGAGCGTTTACTAGTGGATTATAACCTAATTAAGCTAGATTTCACGTTGGATTTTTCGTTCATTAACAGAATACGGCCTTCGCTAGATTTCATCATTTCACGTTGGATTACCATAACGTTCTTGAAGTAATTAACTATAATCATGCTGACACGGTTAGTTTATATGAGCTTTCCCCCCTTAATTGGATCTTAGATTTATTTTCCTTTTTATTTCTTCACCTCGACCTGGGAACTTGTAGTTTGAGCTCTATCATCTTGTCTTGAATCTTAAGCTCTCAAAATCTTTTTCCTGGCCGGAATTGTACGAGCATATACCTTATCCAACAAAAATATTTAATGTGAAAACAACAAGAGATATTTAAGCAACAAATGAAGCCATCAAATCATTCATTCATAGAAATAGGGATATCCTCAGATATTTTGTGTGTAAATTAGTAATTAACTAAAATCATAGTCATACAATCATAATAAAAGTTGAAAGTATTAATTGAAATTGTAAAGGGAAGAAGAAAGATCTTGAAATCTTTCAATATAAATGGGATCACAAAAAAAGAAGTGATGGATAAACCTAGTGGGGCAGAGAAGGTTGTTTGAATAGTTATTTTCCTTGGAAAGTTGTATGGACGTCAAAGCAGCTGCAAATATCATCCGACTTGTCAAAATCCATCTGCGATATATATACATATATATCCATTTAATCCAGAGATTAGATGGATGTGATTGAGCCAATAAACATATCACTTGGTTTTGACCTAACTTTAAATCATGATCGCACGTTGGAGGAGGCTTTTATGATTGCCTATACCACGTGAAGAGCACTAACCCCACGACAAGAAAGTCTTGAGAAAGGGACTTTCCTCTTTTTGTTAGGCTAAGCAGGCCAATCAAACAGTGGATGACTGGGATGCAAGTTGCCAACTTGGAAATTAAATATAGAAAGAAAAAATATGGCTTTTCTGTGGGATGCCAAAGAATCCTTTTCCTCATTTTCAGGCATTTTCTTTGCTTATTTATTGGTTCTTTTTTGCAACAAAAGAAGTGGCCACGATTTGAAGCAAAGGTGCCTAAATCCCCATCAAAGAGGGCATAGGATTTGTTTAGTGAATCTTATGATATGAGCCCAAGAAAAATGTCAATCTATAACCTATGCTCTCTTCTCTTGGTTTGCCCCCTCGATGCCATTTTATTTTCACCATCAAATCATCAGTATCAGCATATATAACAGTCGTATAACAATATTATACTGAATATCATTATTCTTTTCTTCTTTTTCATCCTAAACTAGCATGATTCGTATCCTTTTAGCGGGAAACACAAGTGATGGACTAAAAAAATTGAGAAAATATCATCCAAACATCAAACTTATATTAAGAAAATACCATTCCCTTTTTGATGGGGTGAACCAAAAGATTAGTTTAAGTTCTTCTTCCACTTCTAGTCAAGGAAAGGTGTCCATATGTAGTTAAATTCACCCTAGCTAGTGGAGATCTACAAGCTGCAAAGGAAAAAAGCTATTTCAGAATTTGGTTCCCTTATCATCCAAACTATTTCTTTAGTCATATTCTGAAAAGAAATATTAATTAAGTGATTTTCTATTCTTATTTAAATTTGACTTAGACACATTTTTCCAAGCAATATTCAGCCTCCAATAAGGAGTCCACGACAATGTTTCCATTGTTAATTGATTCATGTTACATAAGCACGTGGCTCACAACCACCAACATTAACCCAATATGTAGAGTCATCATGTACTCACGGCAAAAAGCCCTACTTTTAAGTGGGAATATTATTTATTTTACGGTTTAAATTAGATTTATTTTTGTTTAACGGTTTACATGGTGTCACGTCATTTAAAATTTAAAATGATATAGTAATTACATATATACTATTAGATCTATAAAACTTAATGTAGACCATAAAATGAAATGATTTATCCTGATTGCACCCGTGAACAAAAATGAACTTTAGTCAAAATTTTGGGCTTTCATAAAATCATAATAATGAGACTTTATTTTTAAGCATTTACAATATCTCGAATAAAACCCGAGTAATCTTCCATGTAAACTTGCTCTAAGGGTTACTGAATTGCTACCTTTGGTAGTTTATGAGCAGCCATATTTGTTTCCCTTTTGACGTGACACAAGTTTCACATTCAAAAACCATGGTGAATTATCTTTGCATCTTCGATTAATTTCCCATCTCGACTTCAAGATTATCCTTTCATCCACAAAGCATTTAAAACGATCCATAGCATCCCCTCCAACATTATACTAGAGATATCCAAATCTCTATTGAATTTCACCGTCTTTCAAACCGCATCAAGAGCCTGTTTAGGATTACGTTTGAGAAATAGAGTTTTTAAGTCAAAAAAAACTTTTAAGCTTTTGCCAAAAGTACGTTTTTGTCATTTTTAGGCTTTTTAAACCTTTAATTAAAAGCGCTTTTAATTTTTTTTACCAAACGAATACTTCTTTCTTCAAATAGACTTTTTGAGTGTTGAAATCACTTTTAGGTCACTCAAACACAATCACAAATAGACCACACGTGTATGATCAATTATGAAAGACTTAAAAGAACACATAAATGCCAAAACATTCCCCTCGTAATCATTGATCAATTATTGGGCAGATGAAGAACACTTAACATTCAAGGGGGTGATCAATGATCGATCAAAATACATAGTATGTATAATTTAATTCACTTGTGATTAATGTTTGGAAAGCTTGAGTCAATAATTTCAAACAATTTTCACATACAACTTGCTGTCTTGAATAATTCATTAATAGATTAGAAAAACAAAAAACACTTCATTAATTAGTTGGCATTGGGCCCTTTGGTATCAAAGTTTAGGTGTTCTAGGACAGAGCTCATTGTCAATTCATCATCCGAATAATAATAATAATAATACATAACAAGTGGCGAATATTCCTAGCTAGCTAGCTAGTTCGTCGGATTACTGAAATTATATTTCAATTGAAAAGAATCTTTTTGATGGTTTCTCGATCGATCCATCGGAAAAGAAAAGGTCAACTACTTTCTATGGAAAATTATATAATTAAATATAGTTGTTGCCTAACAATATGATATTATTCGTGATTATATGTTATTTTAATTTGCTAAACAATTTATTTAATTATATATGCTATGATTTATTGAACTCGTTTCATATCATGTTGAAAAACTGAGAGATTTGCACACGTTGTTAATTTCCAGAATCATTTTTAAAATCCAAATAAGTTCTGAGAGAATTGAATATTTGGATCATTTGTCAATTTCTCAATCAATTATTCTCTTAAAACGTTTAAAAATCGTTTGATTTTTAAGACATTTTGCTCATTCAATCAATTACTACCACAAAATATTAGAAATATCATTTTTTTTTTTTTTTAATTATTAAATTGGGTCCATCGTATTTTGTTCTTCCAAGTAAAGGCAGGGCAAAATATCCAACAAATCAACCAACCCAACTAGGAACCAACTGAAAATGATCAGTTGATCGAACGGTTCGAGGTTAGTTAATGTTGATACAAATGACCGTACATATGTAATTCACCCTTTTCTTTTGTAGCTTTATACCCTTCATGGTAATCATTTTATTGACTTAGGTATTAGAGTGTTCTGATCTAGTAGTATTTTTCGAAAAATCACTTTTGTTTGATCGCGCCTTTGACTATTTCATTTGAAAATCAATTCACGTGAGCAGAGCAGCACTGCTGCACCTCAATAACATTTACTTACTACTTTTTCAATACAAACTCTTTCATATTTTCTATTCAACTATCTATTTTCATTAAATATGATTTCACTTTTTTTTTCTTTTTTTTTTTTAATCTTAAACCATATATTAAAAGAGAAGAGAGAGAAATGATTATAAAAAAGGAATAATATATTATATGGGCATGGATATTTCTTCTCAAGGATTTGAGCTATGTGATTACTAAGTGGTGCCTTGCTTTATTTGTAGACCTATATCTATATTGGGTTAGAGGAAGTTTTTACAATTCACCATATCAAATTGTCATACTATTTTTAAGCATGTGAAAAATACGTGTTTTTAACAATATTAAAATGGTTGGGGTATATTCGATCTATTAAAAAAGCATGTAATTGTCACATTTTATTATATATATATATTTCTCACATGCGAAGCTAAGAAACACATACAAAATTTATAGATTGGATTAGAAGAAGTTTCTTTCACCAAATTTCAGAATATATATATATATATATATGTGTGTCCTACAGGGTTGGTGAAAAGTGAAAGGTAAATTTAAGGAAAATGATTGGTAGGTTTATGGAAGTAATTGTTGAAATTTCTTATCTGCTGTCAAAAGTCCACTATAATTGGGTCACTTCCTAATTCCTAATTCCACTAATACTTAAAATTCAGGATTGCTTTATATATATATATATATATATATATATATATATATATATATATATATATAAGGATTAAGGAATGATCAAAGGGTTGTGTGGTATGAAGTATTAATCTTTATGTATTAAGTTATTTATAAAAAATATGAAGTAGCTCAATATTGGTGGTGTTTGATATCTCATTTTAGGAGTGATTTTTTATATTTTAGCTGAAAAAATTGTTTTAATGTGACATAAAAATAAAAAATAGTTGACTTTTTGTAGTTTTGTGAGGAAAGTTATTTCATTCATGTTTTAACCTTTTGGGTAAAAAAAAAAGAGGGGTTAGCAAACAAGCCCAACATCATGGCATGCATTTCAACCTTAGTACACACACTCTTGACTATTTATGTAATTGAGCATTACAAAAAGGAAATTCATGGTTTAACTTTGTTGAAATCATGTTTGACCAAATTTTGCTCTATTTTTCTTCCCCGAGTGAAAATTTGATTAGGGATCAATGATAGCGGAATAGGCTTGGTAGATTTTGTGACTCGTCGGAGCTCTAAAAGGAGAGATCAGGATTTCCTCGAGTTTTTCAAATTTCTAAATCTGGCCGTCTATTATATCTAAGGGTAAGAAAAAAATTGTCACTTTTTTGTCTTACTAAGAAAGCACCTAAACTCCTTTTTTTTTTTTCAAAACAAAAATCAACGCACAACACTTTTTCTTACCTTCTTCCTCAAGTCGGTGAAAAAAATATCTTAGCTTTTACAACCTCTTTTGGGAAAAGAGGAACGTCTCGACAGCATTATTCTTCCTCTTCTCGAGAACACCCAACCTCTTCTGCAGAAGAAATTCTAAAAAAAAAAAAAAAAAAAATCCTTTATTTTACACAATCCTCTATCCCTCACCTCTCTCTCTCTCATTTTTTTTTTTTTTTTTTTTTTAACAAAAGCGTCCTTTTTTTCAGAATATTTTCGGCAAAATACTCTCCAAATGTACGTATTCTTTTTCCAAAAGAGGATTATGTAATACTCGTTTACAATTGTTTTTTTCTTTTCAGAATTTCTTCTGCATAATGCTCTCCAGAAGAGGTTGCAAAAGTTAGAATTTTCTTTTCCACTTTGACGTGAGGAAAAAGAAGTGTGCATTGTTTTTTGTTTTGGGAGAGAAACAAGTTTAGATGCTTCCTTGATAATTATATATATATATATATATATATATATATATATATATATATATAATTGTAATTTTATATAGAGTGATCTAATGGGGTGCCTACTTTTTTTTTTTTCTAATTAATGGGGTGTCTACTTTATTACAGACTGTAGGTGACTAATATAGTAGAAGCTCGATTATCCATCACCTACAGTCTGTAATAAAGTAGACACCCCATTAGATCACTCTATATAAAATTAAAATTATATATATAGTGATTTTAAAGTGACGAAAACCCAATAAGTAATTTTTTTTTTTTCTTTTTTTGAAAAACTAGGGACCAATTTTCTTTTATTTTCCCTAAATTCTTAAAACTTGTAAAGATATAAGATGAATTTTAGTTTTATGTTATGGATCCCTAACCTAATTATTTAAGTTAATCAGCATAATAATATTTATAAGCATCCTAAATTTTCTATCACTCTTAGCTATCATCTCTCTCTCTTTCATATTATATTATTATTGCACTCATTTTAATTTTATCATAAAAATCCATGTAAGGCAGAGTTATTTAATTGTTAGTTTGACTATTAAGGGGAGATATTATTAATTATCATTGTATTCGGTGGACAATGGATATTAATTAATTAGTATTTTTAAATTCATAGTAAGATTTAATGTAGTGCCCAAACAGGATTCATTTATGCTTGGATGGTAAATATATAGTATTTCAACTGTAATACCATATGATGTTAGATTGACTTGCACAAGCATAATAAACAATTAACTGTAAATCCATAAGTAAATCCCATATTTGGCATTGTCTAAGGAAATCCGATACGCAACTATGATTGGTAACCTAACGATCAAAACGATAGTGACATTGCTCCGAGGCCTAGAGGTTTCAAAAAAAAGATTGCCGGCGTATAATTTAAACGTAGTATTTTCAACATTCTATTGTGAAGTTTAAGTCAAATAAGCATTCGATTATTTGTTGACCCACCATCGGCCCAAACTACTAGCCCTGTTGGCCCAATCCATCAACCTACTATCGACCTAGCCCATTGGCCCCATCGGCGGGCAGCGGCAACTGTTGTCTCCTGCTGTCGTTCGACTAGAGATATTGCCTCAACCCATCTAGTTTATTCTGGATAGCCAAAATCTTTGCAGTTCTTTGCTTAAGGCAACTAGTTGAGATTTTCGGCAGTCTGGGGTCATCCCAGCGTCTGCCAAAGTTTGACGTGGCCATTTAAAAAAAAAAAAAAATTGAAGAAGAGAGATATTAATGAAAAATCCAAATTTAAAGTATTAGTACTAAATTTGAGGTATTTGCATCAAATTTGAGACATTAGCACCAAATTTCGGATGATCGAATTCTTTTTGGGTGATACAATCCCTAAAAGGTTAATCTTCCACACCTAAATTTTAGTTTTGAATCCAAAAGTAAGTTTTGAAGCATTAAAAATTAAATATTAACTTATAGAAATTTAATTAACAAAAAAAATAAAGACAAGTTTTTTATTTTTTATTAATATATGTGCTAGGCAGCCGCATACCAGGACTTTAAGGCAACTACCACAAGAGAGAGAGAGAGTGCGTGTGTGTGTGTGTGAAAATCTTAGCAGCTCTTGGAAAATTTCAAGCTGTTATCGAATCCCATTTCACATGATTGAGATTTGGGAGTTTATGGCCTCAAAGATACCCAAAAAAACCCATTTTCTGACTCCCGTAAATCATTCAATGATCAACCATATTAGGTCAGACAATTAAATACCATTACCATACATGCAATTTTTCATCATGTAAAGCCTCAAGGCCCAGGACCACAAACAAAAACCATCAGCCAATAGATTGAATATAAATCTCTCCAACACATCAACACCGGTTGAATTCAATCTAACCAGTGCATGTACTTATATGAGGTGCCGGTCTTACATAACTTGTTAACTGCGAAGGGTACTGCTAAGAGTACTACATATTTTTGACAGTTTACTTAATACTGTTACCCAAAAAAAAAATTACGTCAGTCACTAAAATATAGACCACCATGAACAGTCCACATAGCACTTACTGTGTTAGCTACTAAAAATGAAAGATTTTTTAGTCAACTAACATATACAATCGAGGACCACAGGTAAAGGTGACCTTTCAGGTTTTTGGTACAAATGAAAGTGACTTTGTAGAGAAGTTTCTTGGCAAAGGAGAGCTGATTTCAAAGTTGGATTAAAGGTTTTGGTATAAATTGAAGTTCAGTAGTTGAGCACCAATAATTCATGAATCTCCATCTCAAAAGTCAAGAAAACTCACTCCTCTTTGGCTCTTTCTTCTTTCCAGGAAAAGAACAGAAATTCTAGTGTCATCAATTTCCTTTTAACTTTGAAGCCTTTGAACTCACCTTAAAAGAAAGACACCCAACTCAAAGAAAAGTAAAAGAAAATTTCCTCAAAAGATTCTAACAAGCCATGACACTAGCAAAATGGTTCTGAAACATCCTAGGCTTTGAAAACCAAGCAGGGGTTTCTGAACCATACAAATCATGTTAAGCCTCACAATATACCTTCTATCAAAACTTTGAGACACAACACAACTTACGCAAATAGTGTTAAATAGACATATACAGAATTTCCAATCAGATAACTTAGGATTTTCAACATTTTACCACATTGGAAGGCATTACTCTAACTATCGGCCAGTGTTCTAAACAGGGGCAGTGAAAGAGAGACTGAAACCGTCAGTAGGCAGTACTCAAGTCAGATGGAGGCTTGAGTTCTGGGGACATTTTATTGGATTATCGACATATCGAACAGCATGATATCAAGTCAATACTCAGTAGGTGCCATTCTCAAACTGGCCGGCCGGCGCCGCAGAATACAGATCATAACTCCATCCGATTGACCTAAACATTTAACCTGCCAGTAAAATGTTTAAACCATAACTCACTCAAATAATCTATAGGCTACACTGGATGCTTCTGACCTACTACTTTAGATTTAGAAGCTCTTTTAAAGCCTGCCTCTGGGCTCTCCCCAGGGCAAACTGGTCTTAAACGACATTGAGGCAGTTAAGGACACCAAGTCACCAACCTCTCTCCAAGCTTGGATATGTTTGTTTCCTTGCAGAAGCAGCTCCGAACTAGTAGGCATATAGAAAGAGGCAATTTGAAGTCTTCCTAAGCATTCGCCTAATTAAGCTTAAGCATAGCTGATTATGCACTTTTTTACCCTTTTACTCATGGATTATTAATGCATACATCTAATGTGACCATTATTTAAGCCATTTATCTTTATATTCACCCTTTTTTTTCTTACACCCTTTGTATATGATAATTTCAAGATCAAATTTCTACAATTTGGTCACAAAATTTTATATGCAACCAAGTTCCTTCTGTGTTATGTTTAGCTTGTTTTATTAAATACAATGTTGATATGCAATTATGGATAAGATAAGATGTGGATTTTCTTTCTTCAACTTTGCTATCATGCACAGGAAATGTATGTTGTCAATAAATGTTTAATATTTATAAATAAAATATCAAAATGGACTTTTTGTCAACAACTTATAATCACCTAGAAGGGAGTACAGCATCTCAGTTTACACATTTGCCTTTCAAAGCAATGCTCCTACTAAGGAATTCAAGTGGTTTCAAGTCTTACTCAACAAGCAATGCCTATAGTTGGATGTGATGATTCAAGGTCATGGCTTCCATGGTAGAGGACATCATGAAGGTTTTTTGTGACTTCCATGGTAGAGACAAGTTTGAGAGGAGCCTAAGATTTTAGTGGTTGTTGACTTCAAAGACTTTCACCCGATTAGTCTTGTGGGGAGCATTTACAAAATTATACAATTATTGCTAAAATTTTAGCAAACAGACTTAAGATGGTGTTGGAGAAGATTACCTCTAAGTCGCATAATGCATTCATATGAGGAGGGCAAATCCTAGATCATGTTCTTATCACCAATGAATGCCTTGATAATAAATTAAGATCTTAAGAGCCGGTGCTATCTACAAAATGGATTCAAAAAAAGCTTCCAATCATGTTGATTGGGATTTTTTGTCGAACATGTTGAGGAAGTGTGGCTTTGGGGGGGGGGGGGGGGGGGGGGGGGGAATGGTGCTCCTAGAAAAAGGCTTAAGATGATGTTGGAGAAGATTATCTCTAAGTCAGAAGCCATTCATACGAGATAGGCAAATACTTGATCCAATTCTTATCGCCAATGAATACCTTGATAGTAGATTAAGATCTAGAGAGATGGGTGTTATCTGCAAATGGATTTAAAAAAAACTTATGATCATGTTAATTGATATTTGTTGTTGTATATGCTGAGATGGTGTGGCTTTGAGAGGAAATGGTGCTCCTAGATAGCTCATTGCATTTCTTTAGTGCGATTCTTGATTTTAGTGAACAACACTCCAATAGATTTTTTCAACAGTTCTCGTGGCTTGAGATAAGGGGACCCTCTGTCCCCTTGGTTGTTTGTGAAGCAGTTGGGTAGAATAATTTTTGTTGTCATGGGTGGGGGGTTGTCTAGTTTCTCAGTGGGTAATGTTGGTGGGATTGATTTCTCTCACTAGTTGTTTGCTTATGATACTTTGATCTTCTGTAGGGCTAAATCAGACCACCTTTGTCATCTTCATTGCTTATTCCTATGCTTTGAAGCTGTTTCAGGCTTGAAGTTTAACTTGGCTAAGTCAGAACCGAATCCTATGGGAAATGTTGATCATGCAGAAAGGTTGGCTGGTATTCAGGTTGTGAAACTCTTTGCATATGAAGTATCTTGGCCTACCGTTGTGGGCCTCCTATAAGGCCAAGCAAATTTCGGACAATGTTATTAAGATCCCCTCCAAAAGAGGGTTATTTAAGGTTAGATCCTTCTAATGTGCCTTAGTTTGTAGTGAAGGTTATGACTTCCCTCGAAAGAGTGCCTTGCGGACTAAGGTTCCCTTGAGAGTAATCTTTTTCGCTTGGTCAACGGTTCTAAGTAAGATCCTTACCATGGATAACATCAAGAAGTAACTCATTATTGTGTTGGATAGATGTTGCATGTGCAAGAGGAATGGGGAGTCTGTAGACAACAAATTCCTCATTGTGACGTGGCTTATACCATTTGGGTTGCCTTTTTCAGTTGTTTTGGACTATCATGAGTTATGCCTAGACGGGTAGTCAACCTATATACTTGTTTCTGGACTATTGGCAGTACGCTGAGTGCTGCTGTGTGGTAGATAATGCCTATGTGCTTTCTTTATTGATTTCCTTATTCTTTTTGCTCCTTCTAGCTACAAACTTTTTCTTGTATACTTTATGTGTACATAAGGACGTCTTACGCTTTTAATGATGTTTGTCAATTACTTCTCCAAAAAAAAAAGGGGTTATCAGCAAAACATTCTTCAGCCCCTTACCCAACTTCATGTCTCTAATCTACAACTAACAGTAAAAATGTATACTTGACCAACAACTAACAGTAAAAATGTATACTTGACTGCGTACATTAAAACCAGTAGGTACCATCAGATTTTGGCCAGACATTCCTACAGGGATTTCCAATAGTTCACTGAAAATTTAGATGCAACTTACAGAATCCTGGCAACATCAGTCTTATATAAATAAGGACATAATGAGGGCCCACATGTCCAAACTTAAACATGATTGTTGAATGCTATATATATATAAGGGTATACAATGTTTGACCATAGGTAAAAAGCAGCTGAACTGGGGGCGCACAAAAGAGTTAAAAAGTCGAATAAAAATTAATAGAATTCTTGCAATGCCAGAATATATCTATTTCGAAACACATATAGAAGTTGAGGAAGAAGAGGCAAAAAAAAAAAAAAAAAAAAACTTATAAAAATAGGAGTAAGAAGAAGAGGAGGGTAAAGAAACCAAGTAAAAAGGACTTGGGAGACAATAACAGGGTCTCAATGAATATATGAGATCACCACCAGATCTCACTGACATCCATAATGCAACTTAAAACCGAACCAAGGTCTGTGGCACCACTATAGACAAGCATGGCCATTTAAGTAAATTATTAGAATTGAACCACAGGCAGACGAAGAAGAAGTCAAATGTTAGATGAAACAATAAATCAGATACATCAAAGAGATAACTTACAATATAGTTCTAGATCAAATGAAGTTCAGAAAATCATAAATAAAAAGTGAGATATATATAAAGCAGATACATTAGGATACTAACCCCAGCTAATCTCTTTCTTTCTAAAGGAAAATCAAATTCATAAGTAATATAAATCTTTCATTATCTAGTACATTTACATGAGTATACAGATTCTTGTAGACCGAAATGCCTTTATCGAAATTTGAACTGCTCAAACATTATAAACCTTTATTAATAAACCAGCAGTTTGAGAATTACAGCCACAGGCCTATTAACTGAAGATGAATTTCACTTCAAACTAAAAAAGATTACAGTCAAGATATTACAAAAACACGATAATTCTTAAACTAGATAGCCTACATTAAAATTCTACCTCTTTTCATGTTACAGCTCTGTCCAATTGTCCAATTGAATTGTCTGGTCTTCACTACATTGCCTAATATAAAACTTGTCCAGAAAACAAAAGATTGCAGCTGGTACAGATTCTATATAACAAAACAAGCTGCAAGATGGGTATCAACGAATGAGAAACAAGAAAAGAGATGTGAGAAACAAACACTAGAGTGACCAAAAGGCCTCTTACATCAGCAGCGTCCATTGCATTTTCACAAGAGAAGGTCTTACGAGAAGTAGATGAGTCCACGGAAAGATAAAAGCACTTCTGATCAAGCAACATACATGCTCATGGGTAAAGATGCTATGAAAAGGATTATTGGTCCCTCCATCTTGGACTTGGCATGGGGAAGAACCCTGAAGGAGATAATGGAAATAGGCCAGGAGAAAGTGGAGGTTGAGGCCCTGGACCTAAAATCCCTGATTGAGCCATGGGTGAAAATGCAAAATTGGGTGTCAAAGGTGGAGGAAACTGAATCCCAGGCGAGAACAATGGATAAGGCGATCGAGGTGATGACAAATTGAAGTAACCAGTTGGGGATGGCAAGAGGAACTGAGAAGTTGGAGAGGGTAAAAGGGCAGGACCGTTCCCTTGTGGGGAAGGGAGATTAGGCATAGGTGGGATTGGACCATTCATTCTTGGGGAAGGGAGAGCAGGCATGCGAGGATTAGGAAGTAAAGCAGTTGACTGCGGTGGAACCTGCATTTGACCTGGAAATTGCAGTTGTGGTTGAGCCTGCCCTTGAGCTTGGTTGCCCCTTGAACCTGGATCCATCATCGAAGTTTGAAGGTAACGCATGTAAGCCGAGATAGGAGACTCGGCTGTATTTCCCCAGAATGAGTCCCCAGGTGTCAATGGCTGCAAAGGCGTGGGCGATGGCTGTCCAAACTGACCAGATCTAACATAGTTATGATTGTACACCATTGGGGGAGGGGCTGCAGGGAGCGGAACTGGAGAGGGTATGTGAGCTCGGTTGATGGGCGTTAAAGGGGGAGGCCGAATTTTCTGTAGCCTCATACTCGGGGGTTTAGGCGGGTTGCTGGGAGGTCTAGGTGCAGGTTCATGAGAAGGTGAACCAGTGAGCTGCTGAACGATATTTCGAAAGTCGTTCTTGCTTATGTTGTAAACCTGAGGCTGAGGTTGCTGCCTAGCAGGATTATTTGCAAAATTTGGCTGGTGCAAGGGACTCTTCCTTATATTCTTCCCCATTTTATTCACACCCAAATGCTCATTATGCCGGTTCTTCGAGTTATCCATTTGGTAAAATACAAACACAATATCACTTGAACAAAGAAATATCGCTTTTTGAAAGGTCGCCCTAATTCAAACCATTCATAAGCTCCAAGCAGTACCAAAAAGCGCAAACACTAGCAATCTTTCGTGTAATCCAAGCTCAAATACCAACTGTTTCCGCAAACCAAATACTTAGTTCCTCTATATGCCCACACACTGAACAAAACCATTCAAAGCTTCAAACAAAACCCAGAACCTCAACATTCAAGCTCAAAACAACCCTGAATAATTCACAGCTACGCAAGCATAGAACAAATCAACCCCACCAGAAGTAACAAATATCAAAACCCAATAGAGCTGAGATTCAGAAGCAGAAAAACATACCCTTTTCTTTGCTCAGAGAAACCCAAAACTCCTTCAAATCCCAAGCCTCAGATGCTTGAATTATACCAAATGATAACTCTGAAATCTCCCACCAGATTCCACTCCGCAGAACCCAGAAAGCAAAAGAACCCCACAAAGGAAGCAGAATTCTGACAAAAAGTGAACCTTGGTATACTCTCAAAGCTCAATTCAAACTCCCCCAACAAAAAACAATAATTTCTCTTCCGGGTTTGAACGCTCCAACAAGAAAATCAATTAAGCACAAAGAAAGCAAGACAAGGAAAAGAGAGAGGGAATTGGTAAAAAATCACGCCTTGACTGGTGGGACTAAGCTCCCAGAAAAGTCCACCCTCAACGTCATCTGACTCATCTTCTTCTTCTTCTTCTTGTGTAATTTCCCTCTCTAGAAGGATGATGAAACCCTAAAGGGTCGAGCTTTGCAGAGTCTAACGCGTTCAATGGTCAATGTGCAAATGAATGAAATGAATAACCTTTTTAGGCAAGAGTGGTATGAGGGACCTACCTGTGGGGCCCGATCACGACCGCCTTAACGTCTTCATTTGATTCGTCTAAAACTGGTTTCGTCTCGTTCTGGGTGTGTCTGCCAGAGCCTTCAGTCAAACATTGACGGAATTTACACCGATTTGCCACTCAATCGGTGATTGGCAATGGCGATCGAACGTGTTTGTTGGTGGATGCAAATTTTCTGATTGATTTCTGAGCCAATGATAATTCAAATATTTTAATTTAGTCAAACCATTAATTAATACAAAATAATATTTACGTAAATTTCACAAATATTTCATAATATTTACTTGACAGACTAAACTAATTTGTAATTTGAAATTGATTGAAACTATCATGTTAAAAAAAAAGGAGAAAGCGCTCAAGGTGGGTATTTCCGACTGTTGATTTTTACCGAGGAAATAAAAGAAATAGAGGTAAAAATGCTTATGTGATAATAATGAGAAGTGGCCCATTCGACAATCTAGTTCGCCTCGAAATTAGAAACCACGAAAGACAAGTTAAATAGAACATCATGGTAAGACCAGAATGTACATAACTTGGAGTGGTTGATGGCTATAATAGCTGCCAAGGGCAAGGGTTCAAGGAAGGAGTCCTCTTCCAGCTTGAAGAAGATGCAGCAGCCTCAACAGCAAAGCTTCACCGGCATTAATATCAAGGAGAGGGAGTTTTTTAAAATAAATACGAAGTTAGCGGATTATGATTAGAAAGTTTGACTTACTTGAAGGGAAAAATACATTTTACTTTTATGAATTATTCACCTATTTGCACTTTTAACTTAATGTTTAAAAAATGACATTTTATCCTCTTAAACTTTTAAATTATTGCAATTTGATCATTCTGACTTTTTTTTTTTCCCAAAATGCCCCACATCCCAAGTTTTTAAAAAAAATTAAAAATTAAGGGGTGGCCGGCCACCCTAGTTAGGCCTAAGGTGGCCCCTTAATTTAATTTTTTTTTTTTTTTTTTTTTAAACTTGGGATTGGGATATTTTTGGAAAAAAAAAAAAAAAGTCAGAATAATCGAATTGTAACAGTTTGAAAGTTTTTGGAGAGAGTAAAGTATCATTTTTTAAACATTGAGATTAAAAATGCAAATAAATGAATAGTTTAAAGAGGTAAAGTGTATTTTTCTCTTATTTTAATTAAATTTGTTAAATTATAATTAATATATATAATCTTATATTTATGGGTTGACATAACTTTTATAATTGTCAAAAGCGAAAATAAATCAAATTAATATCAACGTATTATATATACTCATATTCTGATGCGCAGACTAGAATCGTCGGCGTAATAAAAAGCAAAACCTCAATAGAACAAGTTGAATTAATTAGCAATCAACCTAACATATCCGATGGGAAGTAAAGACTAGGAACAGACAAGAAACATTACATGTACATTGCCATAAATTGACTTATTGACTCTCTAGAAACTCCTAGCCCACCATTCACTAGATATATACTGCTTGGAAGCTTCCAAGGCAGAATCATTTTGAGTCATGGTTGAACACTTGAACTTGGTTGATTTTATATAAAATCATTAATAAGTAAATAAAAAGCTCATTAGCAGTTAATTAATGCTGGGAGATTAATGTAAAATAATTTCAATTCTGGTTTGAACATCATAAAAATGAAGCTTCTTTTTTTTTTTTCCACATCAAAGTTGTCTTCATCGCCTGGTCTAAATCATTATTCAAATCATATTATATTCACTTGTCTATTTCGACAGTGAGTCTTATAAAAATTATCAACCAATAGAACAGTAAATTATCAACAATTTGAGTAGCGAATTGCTAAAGATCGGAATTCCTTTCCTCGTATTTTCATAAAAGCATCGATTATTATTGTCTCATTTCTCTTCGTTCCCTCTTTTTTTTTCCCTATTGTGTTCGACCAATTAAAAAAATGTCGAAAAAGTACATGTTAGGCTGCCTTTAGAATGAAGAAAAAAACAAAAACAAAAAATCCAAATGCCTGTAATTCATCAAAATCCAACTTAGACTTTAGTTTCTTGATGGAGAATACATGGCTGAGTTTTAATTACAGTTTTGCCCATTTTTCAAGATAATGATAAAAAAGTCAATGCCAAATTTTCACAAACCGTCCCCCACTCCAAAATGTATAGTTGGTTGAATTTTCCAAGCAACTCGCCATTGTTTTGAAAAAAAAAACACTTCAATTGCATCAAAGTCTTACAGAACATCAAATATTCAAAAATAAAAAATGTATATTTTCGAACCAATAAATAGACTTAATCTTAGATTAATGAAAAACGTTAGACCTATACTTTTTTTTTACAACTGTTAAAATATAATTGAACGGTGTTAATTTTTTTTTTTTTATTAGTTGACGTGACTTCAATTACATGTTATATAACACAAGTTATAAAACAACAATATATATATGCATGTTGCAATACTTAATAAATGTTATTTTTCATATTTTATCATAAACAAATTTTTTTAAAAAAATTATATATATCTTCCTAATGGCTGCTTGTATGTCTTAAAGGGCACTTGTTCATATATGAATGAGAAAAAGGGTTGCAGCACAGATGCAGAAGTTAGGCAGCTGGCTGACAGGCTGAGTGATCTTCAGCAGCCAACGTGTTGAATCTAAATGCTTAAACCTTCATGCATGTTTGGAAAATCTGATATAATTAGAGATTTTTTTTCTTTTTTCTTTTCTAAGCGATATAATTAGAGTTGTTTGGTGAAGGCGTTAGACGTACGTATGCATCCACTCACTAATTAAACTTGAAATTTCCTCAAACGTGTATAACTTTTGCTTGCACTAGTCGCATCCTCTAAGACACCATGATTATGGTGGAAAATTGCGGGTTCGCTAAAACTTTTTAGAGGGCGTTTTTTATTTTTTAGTTGAAAAATTATTTTGACGTAATGTAATATAAATGTAAAAATAGTTTTAAATATTTTATATCTAATTTGTTTGTTAATAATTTTATTAGAAACTTCAAAACTCGTCATCATCAATGCATTATTGCATTGAGCACTTACCCGAATGAAAACGTCACAACTCCAAACTCTTTAGAATATTCAAATATAGACTTTTCAAAGTCAATCGGATGAGAATAAAAAAATATTTGTTTGACAAAGAGAACATGAGGTTGAATTAGCTACTGTAGATTCACGAGATATATCATCACATCCATGGGCCATCTTTCTTGCAAAAGATGAGTGGGAAAAGGAAGTCAAGTTCTTTATACATTTTTACAATTTTATATCATCGGACTTGAAAGAAATATTAATAAAAGGGTATTTGCGAGATTAATTTATGAGTCAACGTGCGAAAACAAATAACTCCACAAATGTTTTCTTTTTGATAGCCTAAGTTTATCGAAACGGGTTAATAGGTCATTCCGTCATCTGTCTTTCAAATTGAGTAACGTCCACCCATCCAAAGCGATACACATGATTTTGAAAAACTAATTGCATTATTGTGTGTCCTTCTAGTTCAAATTACACATAGACAGACACTATTTAATAAAACAAACCATTTTGATATGTTACTGAGGAGCTCCTTGGATATGTCGGGATGGAGGGAATCGAAGTGAGTAATGAAAATGATGAGGACAATTATAAATCTAGGTTAAATCCCTTAATTCCTAAATTGGAGGCAAGACTCTGTAGTATTAACAAAATAAATAGTAATTTACCATAATATTATAGTAAGGTTCGTGAATTCAAATACTAACTTTAAAGTTCACCTCCAGTTTTAATTAAATAATTTACGTTGTGTTTGAGCCAACAAGTAAAGAATAGTGTTTAAATATCAATTAAATAATTAAAATTCAGTATTTCCTATTAACTTAAACTTTTAGTTGAGTTAAAAATGAAAATTAAGGGTAACTATTGCATTGCAATTGAACCGCCATGTAAACTTATCTTGTTTGCTAATACTTTTTTAGAAGATGGTTTTTGCTTTTGAGTTTCGACAAACACTCATTTTTTTTAGTGCTTTTTGGTCGTGTTTTTAGTGTTTTCGATTAATTTTAGTTTTGATTATTTTATGAGTTTTAAGTTGTTAATTTTTTTTTTTAACTAAACAGTTAAAAAAAAAAAAAAAAAGTCCTAAAAACTGAAAAGTATTAACAAACGAGCTTATTTTTCAAACGGAATCTTTGAAGGTGGACTTAAGAACAAATATAATAGAACATTTGTCAAACTTCAAGGTAAATAATGATTTCTATGTTTTGATAGGTTAACTGTAAAACAGTATTAATGATATATAATTTAGGGAAAAGTTTACTTAGCCCCCTCAAATTACCACTTCAATGACAATCTACACTCAAAACTATTAATTACGACAATTTACCCTCAAAACTATCAAAATAATGATAATGTACCACTCAATGCTAGCAATATGACAAAATTACCCTTATAGAATTTTTAATAAGACAAAAATACCCTTAAAATTTGAAAAAAGGTTTTTTCTTTAGTATTTTTATTTTTATTTTAGTAAAGGTAATTTTGTCATTTTGTTAAAATTGAGAGTACGTTGTCATTGTTTTGATAGTTTGAAAAGTAAATTGTCGCAATTGATAGTTTGTGGAGTAAATTATCGCAATTGATAGTTTAGGGGTAGATTGTCATTGGAGAAGTAGTTTGAGGGAGTTAATTAGACTTTACCCTATAATTTACTACAAAATCTTAGAAAATATGTCAACATCCTATACATATAATGTATTTGACCAGAAAACATGTTCTCCGAATTATAAATAAATTAAAGCTCTTTTTTTTTTTTTTTTTTTTTTGGTCAACAGACTATTCTAGCAATCTCATCCCTTTCGACTTTCGACACATGACTGAACGACCGAACAATTCAAACAGATTTCTTGACTCTAATGCTCCATTTGGTTTGCGGAATATACCATTGGATTAAACTAGTTAACACTAGGTATAGCTAGTCTTTTATTTGGTAACACTTTATTTCTGAAAATAGTCTATTCCCATGTGACAACTAATCTCATACACACATGGTTAGCTAAGTCACTAAAAAATGAGTGGCTTAGCTAATCATATCTTGTGGGATTAAATTAATTGTGTAAATTGCCACAAAAAAAACCCCACTTGTGAGATTAATTTTCGTTCTCTCTCTCTCTCTCTCTCTCTCTCTCTATATATATATATATATATATATATATATATATATATATATCCCTTTTTTTTTCTCCGTCTCTATATTTCGTTATCTCTTTTTTTATCTCTCTTTCTATTTTCTCTCTAATTCTTCTGATACAGTTTTTTTGCAAGTGCAAACAATTTTTTTTTTTTTTTCTCTATGCCGTCTCCCTTCTCTGTACGGTTTCTCAGTTTTTTTTTTTTAATTATGTTTTTTTATTTCTTTTGATTCTCTGTACCGTTTCTCTCTGATTTTCTTCTCTCCGTTTCTCTCTTTTTAATTTTTTTTTTTTTTTTAATTTTGTTTCTCCATATCTCTTTTTTCTTAGTTTTTTTTTTTTTTTGACGGAGAAACAGAATTTGCAAGGTTTTTATAAAATACAAATATATAATCTGTTTTTTGATTTCTTTTGATTCTCTGTACATTCTCCAACTATATTTTTTTTATATAAATAATTTTGAAGCATAATTGCAAAAAAAAAAAGAAAAAGAAAAAAAAGAGAGAAATGCCACATACCTGACATAATTAAAAACAAGAAAGAAAAAGAAATTATAGTAAAGTTGTTTATGTTTAAAAAAAAAAAAAAAAAAAAAAAAGAAGAAGAATAAAAGTCCTTAATAATATAAATTGTATTTGTATTATAAGGGTATTTTAGGAAATTTGATCACAATATGATTTCATTCACCAACATATTGCATTGTACCAAACGAATGAATAGGATTATCTAGTCTATTTCAGTGTTACAATCAAACAAAGGAATATAAATAGCTAATCTATTCCACACTCTTCTATTACTAGTAGTAGCTAATCATTTTCTAATGGACTAGACATTTCGCGAACTAAACGAAGCCTAAATTACTCCTCACACGTTATCTCTCTCTCTCTCTCCTTATGTATAAATTGATCTGGCAAACAATAATTGATGAAATGATTTAAAAAAAATTGTTAGGGTCTAATAATAGAGCTATTTTATAATTAAAATACCTTAAGATAATATGTTATATTTATAAATAACATTATAATTAGGGATTAAAATTTAAATATTAGAGATAATTATTATCATTAGAGTGGTTCATTCTACTTAATCTTTTATTTTTACTATGCATTATAAGTGTCTATTTAAAGACATCCAATCTCATTAATAATAAATTAAGCATAAAATTAATCCCAAATATTATGTTTAAAAAAGGATTTTAGATTTCTTCAGAATCTAAGGTCTAAGTTTCTTTAAAATCTAAAATCTATCACGTATTTACAAAAATCATTTATGTAACAAAATTGATATGCTATATAATTTTTTTTTTTTTTTTTGCTTAATTATTTCATTAATTATATATAGAGTGTCATGTTAGGTTGTAAATGACTTTGTAGTAAAAGATATTTTGCCATTTACAAAGGGTGGCATATGGTTGGCTCCCCAATCCAGCCAGGCTATCCCATAAGACCCACGTGAAAACAAAAGTAATTGGGGTGAGAGAGGCTCGAACTCTCGACCTCAGGATAACTCAGAAGCTATGAGACCTACGCGCTAGCCAACTGCGCCACCACCCCACGATGAACTTCAACTTGGACACTATTACTTAGTAGAAGGTATAACTCAGAAGCTTAGGTCCCCTCTCGTTAACATCGGCCTGAAAAAGCTCAACCCTGTCTGTCTCCGCACTCACCAACTTCTGGTTCTTCTCACAAACATCTCTCTCTGTGTTTGTATCTGTGCAAAGTTTTCACTTTTGGGGACCCATTTGGACGAACACAGATCTGCATTCATAAAGGTACACGCTTTACTGCCCAGGGCTTTACCTTCCTAATTAACGCTTTAAATCAAGCTTTGTTTCTCAAATTTCACTGCTGCATTTTGTGCTTTGATGTCTTAATTCTGCAAACCCAGAACAAGTCCCTCCAGAGTGCTAACAAATAAAAAGTCCAATGTTGTTGTTTTGGTTGTGGGTTTTCAAATTTTCAGCATTACCATTTAGGGTTATGTGCCAGGGTCTAGTTAGTATTCACTAATGTTGATCGAACTTCTGCGAGAGTGAAGGAACTTTGCATGAATAATACCCACTAGAGATGAATATAGAAAGGGACTAATGCTCCAATTTTATTTTTTTGGGGTTGCAGAATTATGAAGATACATTGAACTTGAAGGCGGCCTAAGTTTAGAGGGTGCGCAACTCTCTGATTTAACATATTGAGGTATCTCTTGTAAAGGTAATTCAACGGGTGTGCTGGTCATGTTGTTGTTGCGCTGTTGGATTGATAGCATGAGTATAGGTTTTGTCATTAATATCACATATAACGAGATATTTTTAGTCCATGATGCGTAATCTTAAGAGTAGAAAGAATCACAGAAGCAAAATATATAGATTAAGCCCTAGTTAATACAGGTTTGGTCCTATGGAGCTGCCTTGTTAGCCAAGGTTCGAAAACCTTGACTGAATTAGTACTTTGGTGAGGAACAGTTCAAGTGCTTGGAGTTTATCAGTATGTTAATACAGTATAATCCTTGTATGGTTAGTTGTGTATACGAGGTCTCTTTTCATTACAAAAAAAAAAAAAAAATGCAGGTTTGATGCAACAATTTCCATTGAGAGGAACCATTCTATATGGTTTTCATTAGACTTGAAGTCATTGATCTCTCTTGTTATATTTAGCACTGGGAAAAAAAATCCTCCATCATCAAGATGGAAAAGTGTATGACATCATCATGTTATGATATCCCAAAATTTTGTATTATTAGAATGGATGAAATGACTCATTTTAAATGCTAAGAACAAAAAAAATCATTTTAGATGTTCCAATGAGTTCTAGCTCAAATTACATTCCCTCCCCTTCTTAAAAATGGTGTAGAGGGTGAGGTTGTGAGTTCAAAGCCCACTTGGTGCAGTATCTAACTTACATGCCAATCAAATTTTTTTTTTTTTTTTTTAAAAGGCTTAGATGTATCGTTAATGTTATTAAGATTACATATAGCAAAATATCATTAGTCGGTGATGCCAAAATGTATCGATAATCATATTAAGCTCAATTAATACAGGTTTGATGCAGCTGTTTCCATTGAGATGGAACCATTCCATCTTATATTCATTACACTTGAAGTTTGATCTCTCTTCTTGTATTTAGCATCTAGGAAAAAAAATCCATCACCATGATGGATATCATCATAATGTTATGATATCCCAAACTTTTTGTATTATTAGAATGGATGAAATGACTCATTTAAATGCTAAGAGCTAAGAAAATCATTTTATATATGCCAATGAATTTTAGCTCAAATAGCATTTCCTCCCCTCCTTAAAAATGTGTAGAGTGTGAGATCGTGAGTTCAAAGCCCACTAGGTGCAGTGTCTAACTAACTTACCAATAAAAGAAAAAAAATCATTTTAGATGTATTGACAATTAAGATCACACTATCTCATTTCAGTGGGGCTTCAAAACCTGCCATTATTAGTAATACATACCTAATCTAAAATTGTTTTGGCAGTCAATTTTATTGGTGGAATTGTTTTTATTGGCGGAATAGCAACGATATCAGTTGTACAAAGTGCAATTCTACAGTGTTGGATCAAAGTCTAATTATGGGATTGCTACTAAATCCTACACCATGGAGATGGATAATTAACTAATTTGTACATGCATTGATTGGGGTGAAAAAGAGACATTGAATTTAGTTCCCAGTTTCAGGGGTCTCCATTTTTAGCCTTCATGTACACAAACACAAGTAAAAAGATTTGTGGACCACATTCTAGATCATGCATGTATTTTATCTTATTTAATTTTATGTTTTATTTTGTTTCTCTTTTGAGGTTCATCAATTAGGTTGTTCCAAATTTTTTTTTTTTTTTGACCACCTGAATGACGTGGTGCTGGGTGTATAAACAGCGATAATTTTCATGTTTTGTTTGTTGACATTAGATTGACAATACATTGAAATGGAGTGAGTACCAAATGGATGTTGCATGGACCGGAAACCCAACTTTCATTGGTAATAAATGTGAAGTGCTTTTCATCAGATTGGAAAAGAGATGAGGATTGATGGTCCCGATTCATCTTTAATTAGTTTCTTAATGCAGATGCTAACCTTAATCCAAAATGGAGAACAGTAAAAATATGAATGCCAATACCGGAACACAAGAAAGCTTTATGATGAAGCCTCCTGAACAAAGACACCGCACTAAGGGCCGTCTTGACATTGTGACTCGTCGGCTGAAGAATCGCGAACGACAACGTAGGTACAGGGCGCGAAAGCGGCTTGAAGCAGAAATCAAGAAGTCTTGTGTTACAAATGAGTCAACTCTACCGCAAGTAGAACTGCAACAAAATGGAATACATAGCCTTTGTGTGACCCGTGTGCATTGTAAACGAGATTGGAAAAAGGATGCAAGAAGGGCTCACACTCCTAAGGATCAAGAAGTCACACCTAATGGTACTGTAATGTTAACTAGTGAAAGTCAGGCGTCATGCTTGCCCTCTGGAATCAAGGCAGAACCACAATTGGAAAGAGAATGTCATCCTGAGATATCTCATAGCCTGGTCAATTCTGAAACACATAGAACTATAGTTGGTCGAAGAGACTGGAAAGCAGATGCAAGAAAGAAAAAATGCTAGTGTGTTTACCAACTTGTAGCGTGCAATGAACATCTTACAGATAGGCTGTCATAGAGTGTCAGATAACTCCTGACTTTGTTGCTTTGGATGTTTCTGAAGTTGTTGTGTCTCAAAAACCATGTGATGTGCTAACTCAAGTTGTTGTGTTGTCTAGGAAATTTTTTCTTGTTTTTTTCTGTCACCTTTTACAACCTTTGCTGTTGCAGATGAAGAAAGGCACTCAATATGCCTGGAAGAATTGCCATTACATTACTGCCAGATTTCGTAGACAGAAGGATGACAATGCCAAACGACAATCTGAGGCATGAATCCTACTTTATTTAGAAAGGCCAGTATCAATGGTCAAGAATGATTATAATGTATGATGTTAATGTGAGAACATTAACAAATAAATATATGGAAATTGTTTCATATTTCATAATCAAAAGGCTAATTGAATTGCCTTCCCTGTTGAATGCAATTCATGTTTCTTGTGCATCTCACACGTTTCACGTCTGACTGCATGCCTTCGCTATTGTGAATGGGAAATAAGCTTTCTATTTTGATCCCCATTTTTTAGTCATGTTAGTGCATGCTTGGTGTAAGTGTGGACCTATATCATTTCCATGTAAAGAGTTTGTCGTCATAAAACTCTTTCCATAAATAGGATCTTGTGGAAGAGTGAGGTGCTCTCTAGGTATCCCTTTAAAGTGGAATATCTTTTTACTTTCTTTTTCTATATTTATCTTTTATATTCTTATGTGAGAAAAGGGACTGAATTTTTGGCTAATTTAAATGCAGGAATAATGTAGTGTGCAATGCCGCGTCATCATTATTGATGGCCTATCTTATATCATTTATCTTCTGTTTCCTAAGGTAATAGCTAAGAGATGTTATAGATATAATAAGAAACATACTATAAGATGCAACACCCCTTCATGCTGAAGCTGGAGGCTGCATACTCCTATAGAAAGTAATTATAGGAACATTAGTATTAATAGTACTCTTGCAGTATTTGTAGTGGTGGTGGTGGCTGCGGCAGTTGTTTTGTGCAAGTTATAGCTGTTTCATATACAATGCTTTATTCCTTCTCTATTGGCTCTTATCTTATATATTGTTGCTTATGCCATTAATATTTGAACTACAATAGTTGTACAATATCGATGTCGTATATTTGTGTTGCCAATAGTGGTGGTGGTAGTAGTGGCTGGATGTTGCCTTTGCTATGGAATTTAGGATTGGCGTGTTGGATGAATATTAAAGAGTATATGGCCCTTTGTGATTATTCATTTACAAAATATTACCATATATCGCTGAACCAATATTGACTTCATGACTTTCTACTAATTTCTGACAACATATCATATTGCAAGATGTTTTGGTTGAATGATTTCACAAAAAACAAGCATGTGAATGTATAAATAAATGCTCTAACTTATCTTAAATACCCTTTATCAATGCTTTTCTGGATTGTACCAGGGGAAAGTAGACCATCTTATCTAATATTTGTGGAAAGAGGTATTGATTTTCAGATGTTTGAGGAAAATAGTTACCTATCCCCCCCCAAAAAAAAGATGATCAAGGAAAATAGGCTGCAGAGAATATGATTTGTATATATGAATATCTGTTTTTAGTTTAAGTGAAGGCACTTAGCTATTTAGAGTCCTTCCACAATTTCAGAGGTTAACCCTCACTGGATTTTTTGAATTTTTGTCATTTCAGATCTTAAAGGCTTCTCTTGTGGGTACTGCCAATGTACTTGGCTGATGTCCTTTTGCTTCTTCCAGTAAAATTTATTATGTTAGAAGTTTAAACCTATTGACAACTAGTTCATTCTTCCATTATGTTTGTAGTTATGTGAGCTTTCTGAATATCTCATATTAGCATAATCTATGTTACTCTACTGTCATGGCTTTTGTGGTGGTAGAAATTTTTTTCTCTGCAAGCTGTGCTTTCTCCCCGACCCTAGTAATGGTTGGATGTTGGTTGCCTAGGGGATGCATTTAGAGCTGTCTTTGATTACCATATTGGTTCCTGAAACTGCTTTATTCTATTTATGGCTTGATAATGGCAATGATCCCCTCCTGTGTATCCTTTCCCTGTTTTCCCCTTCTTCCTTGTATTAGGAAAAAAAAAAAAAAAAAAAAAAGAGGAAATTTCATCATAACTCTAGAATTTTGTGATTTTAATTTAGCATTTTTCAAACCAACCCATATTTCTACCCTTTCATTTATTTCCGATAAATACTTTGCATTCTGGCATTCATCTCATCTATATCGTCGTTGAGTTGGCGTGCTCCATTCACTATTAATTAAGAATTAAAAAAAAAGAAAGAAAAAAAAAAAAAAAACCAATGGTGGATGAAGCATATACCAATTCAGTGGAGATGTACGTGAAATGAACGTTAGAATGCAAATAAACATTTCTCTTTATTTCCATAGGATTTGGATTCACATCAACCTCTCCTTGATGATGGCTATTACGAGCAATGTTACTCTTCAACCTATTTTATATCGGTTGATATGACATGTTTAAGTGACTAAAAGCTACTGAAAAATAAAAAAAAATAAAAAAAAGAAAAACACTTAAAATTCGTCACATTAGTCGGTGTAAAAAATACTATTACTCGGCTATTAATTACCACCAAAGTTAGACACATTTATTCTCAATCAGATTGGTTCAAATTATTTTAGTATGTCGATAAGTGGTAAGTATATATATTTGTTCTCCCAGCTCAATCCTTGGTTTAAGCAAGCCCTAGTATACTCGTATTATTATAGTCAGCAGAATTCATATTGGTTTTTGCTTAGGTCTAATTTTAATTGAAATAGAATTTATTGAGATTGAGACATATGTCTCATAATAAGACGTAAAGAAAACATGTTTCCCAATCCCAGCAAAAGCTCAATTGAAATGATTACCCTTTTTCTTAGGCAGCCAAAAAAGAAAAAAAACATTGACTAAAGGATGTGTTTTTTCTAGGTCAAAGGGTTAACCAATAAGCAAGAGTGAATCCCTCCACTCATATTTAAAAGCTAGAAAAATTGGCTTAGGATGTTTTATCCTAGGTCATAGGGTTAATTGGACTCCTCATTAAGATTGTTACTTTCAAGCTTTCTTGATCCATCCGACCGTATTATTTGATATAATTAGACGATAAAAACAGCATTGATATTGACCCCAAAGCTTAAAGATGGAGTAAGGAGTACGCATCTTTCTTTGAGAGATGAGATGAGAATAATAAAACATCAAACTATCATTATTTAATCAATTGCCTTTCATGCCGAACATCTTTTGGATATAAATGTCCCAAGCTTTATGTTTTACTGGACATCATTATCAGAAGGTGATATCTCTCTCTTTGTAATATATTAGTGTAAACTACATATATATCTCACAAAATTCATAATCTTAATGTAACAATCTCAATCAATCTTTGAATTAGTCATTGTTTAAAAAAAAATAAAAAAAATCAAGGGTTTGTTGATAATACAAAATCCATATTGTATGATAGTTATGAGATAAAAATGTGGTATATAATATATTACATTATATTTGTATAGTAATGAATCATATTTTATTTAGACAACACCTATCATACTTGTATGAGTAATGCTACATACTAAATTTTCATCCCACTTGGCTGACATGACAGTACTCATCGGTCATTGGATTAGCCATTATTACAAAATATATAAAAAAAAAAAAAAAGAAAAAAAGATGGGCACTACCACTTTAGCTTAGTAGGATAAAGGTGTAGTATGTTGCATTAGTGCTCTACTTGTATTATAAATAACTTTCTACTATAAGTCTATTCTGATGAATGCATCAAATAAAAAACTAATTTATGTATTTTTAAGAAAAAAAAGTAAGAAATGGACAAAGAATTGAAAAACCTGTCACTTTGCCCAAAAGTTATTGACAGTTGAGGAATGCCTACTGTCAACGTTCTTGACAACCTATTCAAATTTAGCTTGCAGCTCGTTGAGACGAGCATTTACCCATCCCTCAGCTTCTTAGCAGGGCAATGGCGGATGAATCTTCTAAGCATTATTTCCCATGACAAAGGCCTCTCGAGTGCTTCTGGATTGTGTGTTCGCCACGGGAACTTTTGTCTTTAGAGAAAAACGACTTGGTTAGAACCGTCGTGCCTACATACAATGCCAACCTTTCGATGTCAGAGACCTGCAAAAAGGCCAAAGGTCATAATGGGATGCCGAGGGTGGCGAGGGAAACACTTCCGATGTTTAAGTTAGCAAAAGTGAATTTGATAGGATGTACGAGCAAAATGAGTGCAAGTAATGTGAAAGAACTAGCGTACCTATGATGTGGTTCGTTTTCACCTTTTGTTGAGGATTTATGTTCTTAGTTGGTAAGTGGACTTGATAAGCAAGTATTGACAGCAAGGGGACCCATCTTGAATGCAGTGTGCACTAGTGGTTTGTTTCCTTTTGGATGTTGAATCCGATAGCTCTTCTTCCTTACAAAGTGGGTTTGGAATGATAAGGTAATTAAGGTTCGTACATTGCTTTTTCTTTGAGAGAGTATCATCAACGGCTCATTTCCTTATCATATAGATCTTAGATTGACATGTCAATCAATTATAAAATAAAAAAATCAAGTGAAAGAAATAAGAGTAACTATTTTTTTTTTTTTAAAAAAAAATAATTTTCATATAAAATCAGGAGGACAGGAGAAGAATATTAGGAAAGCACCTAACATTTTCCTGTCAATAAATCCGTAAATACCATCATTCCTTATAGGATTATTATTGTTTGGGGGCATGTTAAAGGGAAATGGTTCCATTGTATCGCGTGTCTTCCGACTTGGTGAGCCCGAGCCTTAGGCTGAGCCAATGGGCCTTCAGCCGACCCCCTAAACCTTTCTACATTACGATCCTTCATCAACCATCCTCAGGTGGGTGTTTTTTTTTGGTGAGAATTCAGATGAAAATGTATGAATTAAATTAGAAGGAAATCAAAATTTTTTTAAAAAAATAATAAAAAAATAATGTGAGTACATGTAACCAGCAAGATATTTTAACAAACATAACATAGAACTGATAAAGAAATTCAAAAGAACAAGAACGTTAAAAGGAAGGATATATATATATATATATATATATATATATATATATATATATATAAGTAAAATTAAGGATAGTAGTATAGTAATGTATCATAATTTTCTCCCTTAATTTCTTCTCATCCCCCTCTCATGTCCTCAAAGCTCCAATCCCTTCTCATTGCACAGCTCCTCAACAACCTCGGCTCCGTGCTGCCGCCGCCGCCGAATGCAACAGCTCCGGTACTAAAATTCCGACGATAACTCTTCTTGATCAGCTTCTCTGCATTGTTTAAAGACCCAATTCTCATTTGCTTGTACGTCAACACGTTCCATTGACAGCGCCTCCTAACCTTAGCACAACACAATTTCCCGCAACATTCTCCTCGGCAATATTCATTCTCAGAGTCCGACATGTTGCCGTCCATGATGAACCGGCAGGTAAGGCAATTTAGGGTCATGGTTGTTTGTGTCCCAAGAAAGCTCGCTCTCTGAAGGCCAAATCTTGAGAAACCTCAAAGAGTTGTTGTTGATGGAGGTGGAAAGGAGAGGCTGGAAAGTGAGAGATGGGTAATTAAATAACAGTGTATAAGGAGAGGAGGGATTGAGTACTTACAAAAGATGTTTGAGGTTGTTGTTGTTGCATGGTTGCAAATTGTCTTGTCTAGAAAATTAACAACCACCATTAATTAATTGATATTTCTTGCTTAACCAGTTCTAATTTGGGATTTCAACTGATAAATTAAGGATATAAATCCTTTGTGATTAATTACCTTAATTAAGGTAATCCAAAGTAAACAAATAAATTAAAGGCTGTAAACGGCCATGCATTATCTGTGAAGATATGTATTAATTAATCATGGTGGCATCCAGTCAAATGCATGCATGGCAATTGTGGGCTGTACGTGATAATTCTCCTATTAAAAGAAAATTTGTCCCAAAAGTGTCATTAGTCTTCTACTCGAATCAAATCAGCATTAATCACAAAGGATTTCTATCAACCAAGGCATTCCAATCAATAATTAGATTTGTGAATTTATGTAGAGCACTCCACAAATCTAGTGGTTGATCGATTAAATTTGTAAAAGAATATGGGCTAAATATGAGAAACTTATTGACCCCTAGTATTTATCTAATTAAAAAGCCTTTAATTAGACGAAGTATGTAAGAAGGGTTAAATTTACCAAATATAAAAGATAACATAATTATTTGCGTGTTATTGTAAGCTAAGATCATAGGAAATATCGATAACGTTAGATTCATTAATTGAATTCTTTTGAAATATATGGTTTTTTTTTTTATTTATTACTTTTTATTATTGCAATATGACAATCATACAAGTACATAGCCATCACTAGCGTTGTAGAATGTTGCCATATATAAAAATAAGTTTCAAATACATTTTTATCCTTATGAAAAGTCGTATGTTTGAATGTAATCAAGTTGATATATTCTATTATCTTCAAATGTCCTTTTATAATCCAAAATACCTTTTTTTTTTTTATCAAACATTACCCTTTGTGAACAATTCATTTGAAAAAAAAAAAAGAAAAAAAAAAAGGTTCTTTAAGCCAACATCATACCATATAACATTTTGCATTGCTTAAGCATTGGATCAGTACATTTATTTCCATCCAAAGCCGCATATAATAATATAATCAAGTTAATTTATTTATTTACTCAATTATTTTTTCATAATTTGTAAAAAAAAAAAAAAAAAAAATCCATAATTTTCTTTTCAAAAATGATAGGCTCCTTTTAGTAATAACCCTTATATTCTCTTTCGGCTTTCTTTAAATGAATAATAAGATTATTCTTATTTCATTATTCTACTATAAGGTATTTATCATATTTTTTGAATTAATACTTTCCTTCAAAAAATATTGTGGCTATTAGAACATCCTTTTTGGTTGTTCATTCGTTTTTGCTAAACATAAAAAATTATTACGAAACCGTATGATACTATGATCTTAACCAAAATGTGATACTTAACCTAAAAGTCATTGAACCTTTTTTTTTTTCTTTCAAAAAGGTCATACTTCCAAAATTCCCACTATTAAACAGCACTTCTTTATATAAAATTAAGCAAGGGAGTAAATTATCTTTATCTTAAGTGTGTTTGATAATTCAATTGCATATAAAGGTTTAAAGGCTTTTAAGCATTCCGTCTAATATTGGAGAAAAGAGATGGCTAGAAAATGTATTAGAAAACTTATGATGGCTATAACAGTGTTGCATATTTTTATTGTGGTTAAAATACAAGCTAATAACGTTGCCTCAACCTCTTTTGCTCCTTCAAATTCCATTTCTGAACTTGAAAAATCCCAAGAGCCAAAAATGCATGCTTGCTTTACAAGAGCATATGGGTATTGTAAGGAGAAAAGTTTAAGAGTAAGATCAGTACAGGTTGTAGGAAGCCATGCATTTTTATGGTCATTGTCTCTTTTATAGTTTTAAAAATTGCCTCAGAATTCATCCAGAAGAAGAATTTGGGGTTTTGGGCCTCCGAAAATGCATAAAGGATTGCTTGGAAAATACCAGAGGATTTTTCTCACTTCTTGGAATTTGTTTCGAAGATTGCCATAAGCCAAACAATACATGAGCTCCGGTAAAAATCTCTCTCTTCCTTCAAAGAATGCATGAAAAACATTACAGAAATTTTCTACAAACCAGTTTAAAAAAAATATTTTTCAACCCATTTAAAATAGTGTCATATGTCTATAAACATTTAAAAGACATATTAAATTCTTAACGTCATTAATAGTAATTTAATAACTTAGACTAAATTTAATATGCATTTTAAATGTTTATAAACATTTTGCACTATTTTAAATAGATTGGGGGATATTTCCTTCAGGCTAGTTTAGAGGAAATTTCTGTCCAAAAACATGTATATATATATTGCTTGTTTTTGCATTTTGAACACAGTTTTCATGTAATTAACCTTCTATTTACTTAAGTAAAAGAATGTACAGCCACTCTTCCTTATCTACTTTACTTATTGAGCAGTATTTCACACTTATAGTTTCTTTGTTTCAGATTCAATCGGAGGTTTCTTAGAGCAATGCTTGAGACTCGGACTTGTTATATAGAAGTTTTCAATTTTCTGTTGTTTCAAATAATTAATATATATATATATATATATATATATATATATATAAGCTCAGCTCTCTAGCCATTCCCCTACTTTCCTATTTTCTTCTTGTATCTCCTCTTCTTCTACCCCTTACTTCAGTAAGTTCTGTCACTTACTATTGTAAGCTTATTTTATCAATCTTAATTTCAAGTTTTGATTTCAGCCTCTCAACTGTTTTTAATTTCAGTTCCTTAATTTCATTATATTATTATCATCATCGCCTCATGGCTGGTTTTACTGCTTTGATTTAAATTATCTTTTGCATAATACATCACCTTCCCCTATTCCCTGCATCATAACGGCTAGCTATTGTTCAGATTTACAGACTAGCTCATAACGGCTGGTTTCTCCCCTCTTCAAGAATTTTTTCCGGATTACTATTCACCACTATTTGAAGATTACTATGCTAAACTACTATTCACTTTTACTGTTCACTGTTGCTGGCGACAATGTACAGGATTACTGTTCCCACTCACTGTTCATTTTTTGTCTGTCGACACTACAGTGCCGACAAGTACTATTTCAAATTGAAGACTTTTACTGTTCCAGATTGGCACCGAACGTGCTTTCTACTGTTTACTTTTGACCGCGGACTACACAGTACTGCGAAATCTGCTTTTTACTATTTGCTTCATGATTGTATTTTGTTTTATTCATCGTAATTTGCCTATATAACGGGCTCTCCCTTCCCTTTGTAAGGCAGAGGCTCTGATACCAAACAAGGGAGAGGGAGGAAGCGCAGTATGTATAAAGATGCAGGGAATAGGGGAAGGTGATGTATTATGCAAAAGATAATTTAAATCAAAGTAGTAAAACCAACCATGAGGCGGTGATGATAATAATATAATGAAATTAAGGAACTGAAATTAAAAACAGTTGAGAGGCTGAAATCAAAACTTGAAATTAAGATTGATAAAATAAGCTTACAATAGTAAGTGATAGAACTTACTGAAGTAAGGGGTAGAAGAAGAGGAGATACAAGAAGAAAATAGGAAAGTAGGGGAATGGCTAGAGAGCTGAGCTTCTGTAAAAGTCTCTAAAATTGCCTCTGCCTTACAAAGGGAAGGGAGAGCCCGTTATATAGGCAAATTACGATGAATAAAACAAAATACAATCATGAAGCAAATAGTAAAAAGCAGATTCCGCAGTACTGTGTAGTCCGCGGTCAAAAGTAAACAGTAGAAAGCACGTTCGGTGCCAATCTGGAACAGTAAAAGTCTTCAATTTGAAATAGTATTTGTCGGCACTGTAGTGTCGACAGACAAAACATGAACAGTAAATGGGAACAGTAATCCTGTACATTGTCGTCAGCAACATTGAACAGTAAAAGTGAACTGTAGTTTAGCATAGTAATCTTCAAATAGTGGTGAATAGTAATCCGGAGAAAATTCATGAAGAGGGGAGAAACCAGCCGTTATGAGCCAGTCTGTAAATTTGAACAATAGCTAGCCGTTATGAAGTTAGTCTATGATGCCATTCTTGAAATCTGAGAAACTTAGCCTTTATGAGGCCAATTTTTCAAAATCTTCTATCCCTTGGTAAGGATAATATTCTTGGGAATCTTCAAAATATGGAGGAACCTGGACAGGACTTTGGGACGATGCTTCAGATTTTTCTTCTTCATCGTCGTTATCATAATCATCTTCAAAGGCAGCAAGGAGAGCCTTGATCTTTTCTTTCTTTGAAGACTTCTTTTTAGAAGAACTGGAAGAAGCAGTGGGGGAAGAACTAAGAGGTTTGGTCTTTTCTTCTGTTGGGGAAGAGGTGAAATTACTGGGAGTAATTAAGAGGGGGGATTTATTCTGAGGCAAAGCAGGAGCCTTGGGGGCTTGACTTAATTCTTTAACAAAAATGACAAAGGAGTCAACTAGTGAGCATTTATCCCACCATTTGGCATACCAATGTCTTTGAATTTTGTCTTCTAAAAGGATATATTGCCATTTCAGAATCCAAGGAATTTTGAATTTTTTAACAAAGTGCAACATAGGGGGAATTTGGAACCATAAGCATCAACCTTGTAAGTAGTTTTAAAAGTCTAGAAAGCTTCAATTAACTGGAGAGGGAGGATTTCAGAAGGAATGCCAAATTGCATCCACCATCTGGAGAACCAAAGGGGGAGAATTCCGCAGAAATTTTTATCAAAATTAACAAACCATGAATAATCAAAATTCTAGGATTGGTAAAGCAAAAATTTAAACCAAGATTCAATATAATCATAATAAGTAAAAGGAATGCTAAATCCGTTAAGGGATTTTGGAGCAGAGGGATGATTTTCCCATTCTTTTTCAGAAATAATTCTTTTAAAGTAAACACTATGGAAAAGCATTTTTTAAGGATTAATTTTATCATAAATAATCTTAAAATAAACAGAGTCAGTCTGTTTTAAAATACTGGAATAAAATGCTAAATTCTTTTGTGGATGTTCAGGATCAATGGGAAGTCTGTAAGATTTCAAACTATTACCTTGTTTATTAAGAAATTTGTTAATGATTCTATTCAAGTTGCAGTCAAGCCTTTGACTCGACTTGGTATCAATGCTTATGTTTTGTTATGTTTGTGTGATGCTAGATTTGTTGATTTTCGTACTAGTATTCTTGGTATGATTCAGTCTTTTCTGTTTAATGGTCCTGTCCATTTTGATGTTTTCCCTAATATTTCTCTTGCTTTGAATGATGTTCATATTCTTAAAGCTTTAACGCTTAATATTCTTACTTCTGGTTATAATATGGAAGAAGGTAGCAGGCCTCTTGCTATTGTGGATGAGAGTCTTAACGCTCCTCCTCTTCATCCTGTGATTAACCCTGATTTGAAACTCAAAGGAATTTCTATCGATTCCCAAGTTTCTTTTGCTTTTTACTCTACTAGAAATCATCCCCCAACGGATGATGAAGGTGGATCTGTTTCTCCTTCTACTTCTGATTTTAATGCTCCTCTTCCCACTGATCCTCATCATCAGTGTAATGTTATTACTGCCCCCATTAAAGATTTCTTTTCTGTTATTGATTGGCCAGCTTTGTCCAAAGATTTTAACTCAAAAGAAAATCATGATTTGCGGCATGCTTACCGTGCCAAATATTCTGAAAAGGAATGAAATCTCATTAAACTCAAATGGACTGAGACGATGATTGAGTCCCAAACACATATTTTATTTTTTGATTATCTTCAAAAACATTTCCATGTCGATAATGTTTTGAATGTTGTCAGAAAGAATTTTGTTAAAGAAGATAAATCTGTTGTCAGATCTTCTCATCCTCCTCTTGAAAATACTCTTCTTGATTGTAATAAAGTTGTTGTTAAATGTTCCCCTTTCAAAACTCCGGATAAGGATCCTATTGATAATGATAGGAAAATTATCAAGCAAAATAATTTTGTTTCTCAATCCCTTCATATTATAGGACAACAATTAGATCGTATTGAAGAGAAGATTCCCTCTTCCTCTACTGATTCAAAAATTGTTTCTACCCCTTCTAAGATTGAAAAACATTTGATTTCTCTTCCTGATTTAAAGAAATCTTCTGGTTTGAAAACTACTTTTCAAATGAACCTTGAGAAAGTCAACAAACTACTTTCTAAATTAACTACTGCTCGTGCCAGTATTTCTAGACATAATTTTACTATTGAAAAAGCTTCTTCTGCTGATTCTGAGACTTCTCATGATTCTACTAATTATGATATTAAAATTCTTGAAGAAAACTTTGGTAAGATTGACATGGAGCCAAAACTTCAAATGATCTTTGACGGATCCAGATCTTTCAATCTGGCAAAGAATTTTTATCCAAAACCAACTCCTCCTGATTTACAATTTGAAGAAAGATTTCTCCAATCTCAATTTTCTATCTCTGCTGATAAATTGTATGAATGGAATATTGATGGTTTGTCTGAGCAGGAATTGCTTAACAAGATGAATCATATGTCTATGGTTGCTAACGCCTATCTTACTAACCACAATAAAAGTCAAGCTGATATTGTGGATTTACTTGCTACCGTATTTTCTGGTACTCTTAGAAATTGGTGGAATAATTATCTCACTGAGATAAGAAGAAACAAGATCAGATCAGCAGTAAAGTGTGATGAAGAAGGCTTACCCATTTTTAATGAACAAGTGGGTATGGGCGAACCAGATGGTGTTAATACTTTGATTTACACTATTATTAAACATTTTGTTGGTACTCTTTCTAATATTACTTCTCGAATTTCTAATTATTTGAATAATCTTCGATGCCCTACTATGTCTGACTATAGATGGTATCAAGATGTTTTTCTTTCCAGAGTTATGGTTAGGCCTGACAGTCAAAAACCTTATTGGAAAGAAAAGTTTATTGATGGATTACCTTCATTATTTGCTCACAAAGTTAAAGATGAATTGATTAATTCTGATACTGCTCTCATTGATTTCGAAAACTTGACTTATGGAGATTTATTCTCTACCGTCAAGAAACAGATTAGAGGCATCATTCACTACTCGAGAAGGTTTTGTAACATTTTCCAAAAGCCATTCATTGGAGAGGTCAATCTCATCCCATCGAATCATTTTCGGAGTTTTAATATTAGCATTCTGAGTAGAACTTTGAATTAACAAAGTAGATTCACCTGAATTTTTTATCACAGCTTGTGGATATAGATTTGTTTTCATCAATTTATAATAAATACGGTAGATGATAACAAGAGGCCTGCTACCTTCTTCCATATTATAACCAAAAGTAAGAATATTAAGCGTTAAAGCTTTAAGAATATGAACATCATTTAAAGCGAGAGAAACATTAGGGAAAACATCAAAATGGACAGGACCATTAAACAGAGAAGACTGAATCATACCAAGAATACTAGTACGAAAATCAACAAATCTAGAATCACGCAAACATAACAAAACATAAGCATTGATACCAAGTCGAGTCAAAGGCTTGATTGCAACTTGAACAGAACCAATATGCAAGAATTTGTAACCTTTAGCAAGAGAATCATTAACAAATTTCTTATTAAACAAGGTAATAGTTTGATTATTACCCGATATAGCAAATGTTTGTTCAACAGTTTTAACATAATATGAAATTTTAAAATAAGATTTCAACCAAGAAGTAGTATAAACATCAGAAGCAGAAAGCTTAGGAATATTCCATTTATCAAATTTAAAATCATTATCACCTTCAACAGAAAATTGTTCAAAATTAACCACGTCAGGAGGTGTATATATATATATATATATTGTTGTTGTTGTTGAATAATCTTAATCAAGGACTCTTTACTACATTATTTGATACTATTATGTATTTGAGTTTTCAAGTTATGATGATTGAACAATTTTAAATCCAAGACTTTGTCATTCGTGGGTTGAATTTTATATAGGATTTGTTAATCCCATTTTATGTTTGAAGATTTTAGTATTGTTAGTGTTGCACACCTGACCTATAAGAACAAGGTTAGTCGACAATTAAGACTCAAAGGCGCAAAGAGTAACAACATTAATAAAACTAAAACTATTTGTGAAGTCAAAAACATTAAGGAAAAAATTGTGCCAACACTCACACTTAATAAAACTCAGCATACCTTTCACTCTTGTCTAGTCGTTCCAGTCTCTTATCTTGTTACCAACTATATCTATAGGGGGGAAGATAATCGGGGTGAAAAGGCTAACCGTTAACTGCACCAATCGCCTCTCTCTATATATATATATGAAATTATGTTTTTGTGTTTAAAATTTTAAATATATATAAAAGTGTATAAATATCTAGAAACGATGTCGTTATGTAGTATGATATTATTATATTACTATAGAAACAGTATCGTTTGGTTTTGGTTTTGGTTTTGGTTTTTTTTTTTTTTTTTTTTTTTTTAATTTTTTCTTTTAAAAAGCGGTTAGCGATTATTAGAGTTACTAATCGCTAATTACTGGTTAACCACCTAGGCGGTTAGCGGAGGCAGTTACGGTTAGCCGTTTTAGCCAATAACCACTAACCGTAACCGCATTTTCACCTCTAGAAGACAAGAGTGAGTTAGGAAACCTAGTAAGCATATGTAGACCAAACCTATAACTGACTACTGATGGTCGTGTTTGTTACCCTCAATCAACTATTGATTGTCGTGTTGTTATCCCAGCAAGTGTTCGTGTTGATGTTTCCTTTGTCTTTTATGTTTATGTAATTTCCATTTTTTCCCTTCCCGCATTGAAACTATATATATAGACCCAACCAGTTAAAAACATTTGAGTCAAAGCCATTTTCAAACAAAATAACAATACACAAATATTTGTTTTTGTATTGCCAAATGTCTGTAAAAAATAGGAGGAATCTTTTTACTCTCCATTACGCTGTGTATGCTAGGGTTGTGTCTAATCCAACTAATTACAAGTTAATTAATTAGTGTAGAGGTCATACGAGTAACTAATAATATGGGCTAGTTATTCTGTTACAAGTTGTTAGAAGTGGTGGTTGTAACTTTGTAAATCTTGTATAAAAAGGGCCCAAGAATGATGTATGGAATCATCCAAAAAAATGAACTAGTTTCATTGCTTCTCTATTTCTTCTTCTTTTTGAATTAGTCAATTCCCTTACTTACCTATTCATTCATCCATTCATCAAATTCTATAATTTCCATTTCAATTCATCCATTTACATTAACCAGATTACAATCCCATCCATTACTCAAATTACATCAAAAGTCATACAAAATTATTATTGATTTGTCGGAGGTGTTGATATTCTTACCATCACTAACCTTGTAGCAAGATTCTTTTTCTAGTGAGGATTTGATTTTTAAAATACCCTTGCAAATCCAGGAGGCATTATTCTATCGTATAAGTGTCTACAAATTTCAATTATAGAAAAGAAAAAAAAAAAAGAAAAAAAAAAGTAATATTTCAAATAATTTTAGATGATCTTAATCCATAAAAAGCGTAGTAAGACGGAGCATGTAAAAGGTGTTAAATTTAGCAAATATAAAAAGATAACATTATTATTTGTGTGCTATTGTAAGCTAAGATCTTAGTGTTAATATTATAACAATCATAACCACAACGCCTTTTGCTCTCTTCTCTCTCTTGAGAGAAGCTTTTTCCTGCAACTTTCTCCTCCTCCATCTCCTCAATGAGGGCTTTCCACCACCTCTGTGCGGCTGTCACAGGGGGAGGAGGGAGAGACTTTGTCTTCTCCCCTCTCCCCTCTCCCCCCTCCCTCACTTCCCCTCCGCCTATTGCAGCCATTTTCCCTCCCTTCTTCATTGCTAGTTCTCTTTTTCTTTATTTTTTTCCCCTGAGCAGCGCCGCCGCCGCCTCTTCTTCCTCGGTCCACTTCGCCACGTTTGGTCAGTTCCCTTTGGCCGTTCTCCACCCCCTGCAGCCACACCGTTCACGATTCTACGATGGTTCTCAGCTTTGGAATATTCCAAGCCTGATCTGTCAACCTCCATTCCTCTCCAGCTTCAACTCGCCATTCCAAGGCCTTCCCTAGCCTCTCAGCCTTCTGCCGACGCCATCCCCGCCGTGTTCCAACCACCAAGCATTGCCGCGTGGTGCTCACGCACCAGTGCTTGCACATCACGCTCCGCCCGCCTCCATCCGAGCTACTACCAGACGCTCCTCCATCCACCCCATCCTTTAGTCAAGCTGCTGCTCAGTGACTATTTTCTTTATTTTTAATTTTCTTGTGATTTACAGCTCTTTGTGTTTTCTGCTGCTTGTTTATTTTGTGGGTTGTTGTCTCGTAGCTCTTGGGTGTTTTGATCTTTTAGTGGAGACTTTTGTAACCGAATTTGTATTGGTTCCTCTTTTACTTGTAATGCACCGTGGAAATCAATTAACTGGTAATTGACTCCATGATTCGTCTCCCAGCCTTGCCCCTCACAGTTCAAGACTTAGGGATCATAACCTCTTTTAAGAGAGAGAATACATCAGAAGACTTTAACCACAGAAATAAGAAAGCAATAACTAAATACCACAATCAAGATAGCCAGCGTAAAGATAAACATCATTATATAAATCGATCATCAAATTGTACTGGTCTAAGACCGATCATCAGAATATATTACAAACCATAAGATAATTGTTTGAAAATAGGATTACCAAATCAACACCTAAGTTTAAGTAATGCTAGCATCATAGCATGATCACAATCTCTATCATCTCGTCTCGGGTGGTTCCTCCATCGTCCCACATTGACTTGAGCCAAACCAGGTCCATATCCTAAAAAATGACCTGAATTAGGTCCCTGGCCACCACGGGCTCGTTGTTCGTAGGCATCCTCCTCTACGCTAATTAAACCGCGCAATTTATAAATAATAAAGAAAAAAAAATAAAGGAGTAAGTCCAAAGACTTTGTGAGTAAAAATGTACATAGTACTCATGCTATTTAGGGATGAACTCCGTTTAATAAAGTATGTAACATTCTAAGTATAATAGTTATCCATGAATGCAGTATAAATATAGTACATGTTATAATGATGTGAATCAGTGATAGTTCAACTGTATAGTCTATCCAAGATATTACGCTTGTCTCAGCAGAGTTAGCTCTATCTCGAGGGACCTGTAATACAATGTCAGTTTCCCGACCATTGTATGCTATTGTTCACAACACTAGTTGCCCAACCGATTCCGACTAGGGATGGCAAAATGGGTACCCATACACGACCCGATTACGACCCGCGGGTACCCGTTACACGATTAGCCTATACCCAGACACGACCCGTTTAGCTAAACGGGTAATCGGGTTTGACACGAAAATAACTGGGTAACCCGACACGACCCGTTTTACCCGTTTAAAATAACCGGGTCTAAACGGGTAGACACGACCCGATTACCCTAAACTATAGAATTTTTTTTTAAAAAAAATAAAAATTCAAAATTGTAATAATAATACTAATACATCAATATAGTCAATGCAAAAAATTGAATTCTAAGAGATTAAAGGCTTTAATAAAGGATAAGAAAAAAAAAAAATTGGAAAGTGACCGTAATTGACAAATTGTACTCCAAAATAAATTACTAAACTCATAATTTCACTTAAACTTAAAAGTTAAAAGTTAAAACAAGTAAGTTCATTTATTAAAATAGTCCACTTATAATTTAGTCTCACATGTAACAAAAGTGTTAAAAAATTAATTTGAACAAAGATACAAATTCTTAGACATTTTTTTTAGCATCCAATCATGGGCCAAGACTCAATATTTTTGAATTCCATGAGAGCCATAGAAGACCAAGACCCTTATTTAATTGTGCAAATACATTTATCAAAATGTGTAATATAATAGAATAGTTATAATTTAAGTGATTTTCATTTTAGCAACGACAAGTGAGAGACCGAGTGAGAGGGAGTCAGGGAGAGGGCTGAGAGTTACGTTACAGAATAGTGAGAATTGAGAAATGAGAATACAGGGAGTCAGGGAGTAGGGACTGATTTTTTAATTTTTTTGTTCAAAAATCAAAATGGTAAACAGGTAAAGAGTAAAATCAGTAAATGAGTAATCACCAACTAATCAGTAAAGTGGCTGTGAGCTGTGACTGTGAGTAAAAAAAATTGTCTGACTCTGACTCTTCTCAGTCCTCACGCGAAACGGTGAAAAAAATCAAACAAAAAAGTTGAAAAAACCGGATCTGGTGCCCGGCAAGTCCAGAAAAAAAAAAAAACCGGGTCTGGCGGGTCGACCCGTCAGACCTGCACAGTAGTCGTGTCTGGCGGGTCGACCCGCCAGACACGAAATTTTCGGGTCTTAATCGGGTAGACCCGATTACGACCCGAACCCGATTAGCCCAAACCCAATACCTGTTTTTTCGTGTCGTGTTCGTGTCGGGTTCGCGGGTCGTGTCAAAATTGCCGGCCCTAATTCCGACCTTGGGTGGCCCACGCTACTAATAATATACGTTCTGTAGTGACTCGCTTGTTAAGGCTGCGCCAATCACGAAATAACCATTTGATCCAAAGCCCATATATCACATCCACACACACATTTGACCATAGAGTTAACATGTATAGTAAGCCCATGGCCGTTATCCCGCACGTACCGGCGTACCATGTCATACAATGCAATTAGTTTTGTCCGTATTTTACTTGCATACTATTACAAGTTTCATCATCTCATTATCTTGTTAAGTAGTACATTTTCACAAATGATAGAGTTCATAATGCAACAAAATATATTTCATGAGAGTTTTAAAATGCATGTTTGGTACATAAAATAGTCGTGCAATGCGGGAAAAGTAATTGCTAGTATCATGTGAGTTCATACTCACCAAGATCGTATAAATCCTCCGAAAAGTCCTCTAATGGGTTTGGGTTCTTTAAATCTGTGGAAAGCCTACTATTAGTCCTAAGTCCAAACTAAAACGAAACTAGAACATAAAACATGAATTATTGAACGACTGGCTAAAATAGAGTTCCCATGAAGTGCTCCTGGGTGAGCATCCGGGCTTCAGGCCGAACGTTCGACCAGAAGGTTCAAGTAAAACCTCATTTGGTCCAATGTTCTCCTAAGCCTTCCCAAACTGGTCCTAAGGCTACAAAATGGTTTCTAATACCTCCTAACCCAAAACAATGTATTCATGCATAAAGAAATACATTCAACAAGAATGAAATGCTAATCCAAGCTTAAACCAAGACTAAAGACAACAACCTAACTAGACGCTCAAACCAACAATTAAACTAACTAGGAAAAGTGATATAACAATTACGAAAGGAACAAAATAAGCTCAGAAGGTTACCTTCTTGAAGCAAAGCCTCCAAGGAATCACTCCTCCTCCTTCAAGAATCCTCACAACTCACAAAAATACTCAAGCAGCAGTTCTAGAGTGCAATAGGGCAAAAATGAAGCGTAGGGGTCGAGTGGGGGTGGGGTATTTATAGGTATAAAAAGTTGTGAGCTCTGTAGGAGTAGTTCTGAAAAGCAGTGAATGTTCGGTACTACAGTGCCCAACGTTTGCGTACTGTTTACCTAGCAATTTTAGGGTTGCAATCGTACACTTGGGGAATATCTACTGGTCAACCAAAAGTCAACGAACGTTCGGCCAATCCCACATGAACATTCGTGTACTGTTTGTAGGCGAATGTTCGCGTGGTTCCCCACACGAGTATTTGGCTAGAAAGTCCAAAATTTTCAAAATTTCGGTTAACCCAGGGAGTAAATTGTCGAGAAAAAAAAATTAGGGACAAAAAAATTTTGGTGTGCTTACCTAAGGTGTTTTGATATAATTTTCCTTATTATTTCAATTAATCCTAGTGAGGAAAAAAAAAAAAACTTACAAGTTACATTTATATTCATGAAACAATAATAAAATTTTGTTGAATTGTTTATTTATTTGGTTACTTTTATTATTTAATATTTTTAATTAGTTTTGTTCAGCTCTATTTTTTAATCTCGCTTCCTATGAACCACAATCCAAGCTCTGCAAATGGTCTCAAATTTATCCCCCTTTCCTTTTTTTTTTTTTTTCATTTAACAATCGATGCAATTCTATTACAATTTTAAGAAAATTTATGGTTTCAGATTATAACATTCATAGCCAATTTTTGGGTTCTCGATTTCGAATTTGGTTTGTTTTGGCAACTGCACTTTGATGGTTGGGAGACCATGACATTATGACGGATTGGGATCCCCGGCAATACTCTTGAAATTGCCCATCAATTTTTTTTTTTTTTTTTTTTTTAAATCTTGGCCATTCATTTTCATCCAACAACCACTAATCCGCCACACATCCCACTTAATATAAAATAATAAAATATTATTTAAATTTTAAAAATAAATATAAAATAAAATAATAATAAAATTTTTTTAAAAAAATTATTAAAAAACATGGGGTGGTTTGGCCACCCCATTTTCCCCCTAAGGGTTGGCCGTGCTGGCCACCCCCAAAGACCGGTTGGGGCCGAACTACCCCCCAGGGCGCTAGGGAATTTATGTGTTTGGCCCTAGGGGGTGGCCGAACCACCCCCTGTGATCCTACGCCACCCCCAAAGACCGGATGGGGCTGGCCGAAGCCACCCCTAGGCTGAGCTGGGGTGGCCGGCCACCCCCTAGGGGGAAAATGGGGTGGTCGAACCACCCCATGTTTTTTAATAAATGTTTTTTATTTTTATTTTTATTTTATTTTATTTTAATTTTTAAAATTTAAATAATATTTTATTATTTTATATTAAGTGAGACACGTGGCAAATTTCTAGTTGTTGAAAGAGAGTAGATAAGAGAGTGGATGGCCATGATTAAAAAAAAAAAAAAAAAAAATTGATGGACAATTTCGTGGTATTGCCGCGGATACCAATCACATTATGACTCAAGTGCTTGTTATGGGCTGTACCTTATAATAATCTTCTCAAAACATCTTTTTCTTTGTCTTTTAATTGACACAATTTAAAATACTCTTACGAATGAATGGGAGACAATAATGAAATGTACTTGGCCAAGTGTTTAGACCTTTTGAACAAAGGCAATTTTGCCACATGGAGTGTGTAGGCTAAGAATTCATGCCTTGTTAGAGAATGTTACCATATATAAAAATTCTCCGTTCAAATACATTTTTATTTCTATGAAAAGTCTTTTTATAATCCAAAATATCTTTTTCTTCTTCTTCTTTTTTTATTTTTTTATTTTTTATTTTTTATCAAAGGTTACCCTTTGTGAACAATTCATTTGAGAAAAAAAAAAAAAACAAAAAACAAAAAACTTCTTTAAGCCAATGTCATACCATATAGCATTTTGCATAGCTTAAGCATTGGATCAGTACATTTGTTTCCATCCAAATCCAAATCCACATATTATAATATCATCGAGTTAATTTATTATTTAACTCAATTGTCTTTTCATAATTTGTAAGAAATATTTTTTTCCCATGATTTTCTTTTAAAAAATGAGAGGCTCCTTTTAGTCATAACACTCATATTCTCTTTCTTTAAATGAATAATAAGATGATTTTAATTTCATTATTCTACAATGAGGTATTTATTACATTTTTTTAATTAATATTTTCCCTCAAAAAGTATTGTGCTATTGGAACATCCTTTTTGGTTGTTCATTCACTTTTGCTAAGCATAACATGTTAACATAAAAAACTATTGCAACAACTTATGATCTTAGCCAAAATGTGTTGCTTAAACTAAAAGGCATTCAACTTAAAAAAAAATGGGCGGCCATACTTCCAAAAGCCCCACCATTAAACAACACTTCTTTAATGAAATTAATGCAAGAACAAATCAACTCTTAGAGTAAATTATCTTTATCCCAAGTGTGTTTGATCATTCAATTGCCTATAAAGGTTTACAGTTTTTTAAGTATGCAATCTAATAGTGGAGAAAAGATATGGCTAGAAAATGTATTAGAAAACTTATGGTAGTTATAATAGTGTTCAATATCTTTATTGTGTTTAAAATACAAGCTAATAGCCTTGCTTCAACTTCTTTCACTCTTCCAATTCCCATCTCTGAACTTGATAAATCTTTGGAGCCGGAGCTAAAGCCAGAGCTTCAGAAGCCAACGAATGAGGAGCAATTCCAAAAAATGCATGCTTGCCTTATGAGAGGATACGGACATTGTAAGAGGAAAACTATAAGCATACGAGAGATAATGATAGTAGGAAGTGCTTTTTACGGTCGTTGTCTCATTCGTGGTTTTGAAAACTGCCTCAAACTTCATAATAAAGAAGAATTTGGGGATCTAGGCCTTGAAAGTTGCATAAAAGATTGCTTAGAAAGTAGCATAAAACTTTTCACGAAACTTGGAATTTGTTTCGAAGATTGTCATGACATAGATGTCGAGAACCGCCATCTTAAGAATGCCGAGAACCGCCGCGCAAAAAAAGCCATGAGCTTCAATTCTAAATTTGGTAAAGAATTTCTAACTAATTTCTCCTTATCCCTTCATTGAAAAAATGCACACATATATACGTGAAAAAGTATATATCTATATCCAGTAAATGCTTATCAATCATCTTAAATGTCACAACTCACAAAAGAAGCTATTTAACTGTTATATTATTAATTTTTGAGGCATAAAGAGAAGGTTTACTATAAATATTTATTTTCTTTCACCGCAAAACATTGAATGTTTTTTCTTTGACATGAATCTCAATGCATGTGTGTTGGTTTATTCAACTTTTCTAATCTATAGAGCACTTAATTAATTAGTAATTTCAATCCTTAAAACAATGGCAAACATAGTTTTCTCACTATCTTAGCCATTAATTGTCAATATATATATATATATATATATATATATATATATATATATATATATATATATATATATATAGTTTCTTGTCTTTTGTATTTTGAACACAATATTAACCTTCTATTTACTTAAGTAGAAGAATGTACAGCCACTTTTCATTATCTACTTTATTTCAGATTCAATCGAAGGTTTCTAAGAGCAATGTATGAGACTCGGACTTGTTACATAGAAGTTTTCAATTTTCTGTTGTTTCAAATAATTTTTTTTGTTATTGTTGTTGAATAATATTAATCAAGGACTCGATCTTTACTACATTATTTGATACTATTATGTATTTGAGTTTTCAAGTTATGTTGATTGAACAATTTTAAATCCTAGACTATGTCATTCGTGGGGTTGAATTTTATATAGAATTTGTTAATCCTATTTTATGTTTGAAGATTTTAGTATTGTTAGTGTTGCACACCCGACCTGTAAGAACAAGGTTAGTCGACAATTAAGACTCAAAGGCGCAAAGAGTAACAACATTAATAAAACTAAAACATTTTGTGATTGAGAAATAGTTTGGTTCTTAAACATTGAATTTTTTTGATTCTCCCAGGAAATTCTTTATGTAACATCTTTAAAACAGTGTCAGAATAAGAATAATTACTGTTTTAGTGACTGAGAAAATCTAAACAATAAGCTTGTTTAGCAAGAAGACCCCAATTTTTTTCTTCTTCTTTGGCTGAGGGTTAAGCAAGGGCAGGTCCAAATGTATTTAAGGCTCCATTTGTTTCGACATAAAATATTTTTTGGAATTTTTTGCTGTTGGTATTTTGTAGGACTGAAAATCAAATCATTTTCGGTTGACCAAGAAAACATTCTTCAATGTTTGTAAAATGGTTTTTCATTTTTTAAAACCGAAAACTATTTTTCGAGTTTGTGCTTCTCTTTATTGTATGCACTCTCCTCACAATTCATTCTCCGTTGCCTTCAAAATCCGAGTGGCAGCTATGCTGTAACCGCAGCTGCCATAGTTTGTTGGAACCGCTATCGGAGCTCACAAGAATCCTCTACTAGCCACTAGCCGTTGCCGCCAGAGTTTGCTGGCCATTTTCTGCCGTAACTGATTTTTCGTATAAACCAATCATCCAAACTAGGGGAAGGGGAAAATACTTTTGACCCCCCTAAACTATCCACCAATTTGCACTTTGACCTCCAATGTTTAAAAAGTGACACTTAACCTCCGTAAACTTCCAAATTGTTGCATTCGATCATTCTGACTTTTTTTTTTTTCCCAAAATGCCCACATCCCAAGTTTTTTAAAAATTTAAAAATTAAGGGGTGGCCGGCCACCCCAGTTGGGCCTAGGGGTAGCTTCGGCAACCCCAGACTGGACACCCCTTAATTTTTAATTTTTTTTTTTAATTTTTAATTTTAATTTTTTTTTTTTTTAACTTGGGAATGGGGCATTTTGGAAAAAAAAAAAAGTCAAAATGGTTGAATTGCAACAATTTGGAAGTTTGGGAGGGTCAAGTGTCACTTTTTATACATTGGGGGTGAAAGTACAAATGAGTGGATAGTTCAAGGAGTAAAATGCATTTTTTCCAAAAAACTATTTTTTATCGAAACAAACGGAAACTAACTTAAAATGTCAAAATCGTGCATGCATATATTCTTGTGCTTAAGAGAATCAGATGCTTATAGGATACTGCAATGTCAACTTGACAAGATCAACTAAATACGATATGCCCACAACTCTTTGAACCTCAGCAAGAACATTTTTTAGTTGAGATCTTAAGCAAGATCTTGGTTTTGGCTAAAGTGAAAAAGGATTTCGTAATCACAATTTGTTGAATGATCAACATCAATGGATCAAGTTTTTAGATTCAGGTGGCGAGGAGACAAGTTTAGAATAATATGCATTGAACATTGAAAGATGAAATTCTCAAGTATCTTTAACTTTTAAAAATACTTGATGCACAAGGTGCCTTGAATTTACCCTATTAGATTACAGTTGTCCAAGAAATAGTGAATTTTTCTTGGTCAGAAATCTTCTTTGTGTTGTGTATATATTCTTTTTGGGTGTCATTTTGTTTGTTTTAGTCCAATAATGGGTTGGGCTAGTTTTTTTGTTGAACATGTAAAAGCTTGTATTCTCACCTTATATATAAGTGGAATTGGCCCACTAGACTTTATTCTGTCGATATGTGAAAATATTGACAAAGGTATTAGTACATGTACACGCACAAAACGCTATTTTCTTTTGTACTTGAAGCATATACTTAAAGATATCAAGTAGACAAAGGAAAGCTTATCTTCTAACAATGGAGGTATGTGATTCTCATACTTATATATGCATGTTATGGTGAAAGAGCAAAAATGAGTGTATCTCTTTTCTAGAAGTTCTAGAAGATGTTAAGGGTCTAATCATTGATCCAAAAGGCTTTAAGACTATTGGATTTTGATTTGGTTATATCATAACATTCCACCACCATTACCCTTTTCTCTTTTGGACCTATCAGTATTTAATGACTTAACATTATGCATATACATAATATCAAGACATTTTAATCTAACCTATAAGTCACATCTTCCGTGACTCGAACCCATGACGTGGTAGTCGGTCTAATACCAATTGTTTTTTTTAGTCCTATAATGGGTTGGGCTAGTTTTTTGGTGAACAAGTAAAAGCTTGTATTCTCACCCTATATATAAGTGGAATTGGCCCACTAGACTTTATTCTGTCGATATGTGAAAAATATTGACAAAGGTACTAGTACATGTACACGCACAAAACGCTATTTTCTTTTGTACTTGAAGCATATACTTAAAGATATCAAGTAGACAAAGGAAAGCTTATCTTCTAACAATGGAGGTATGTGATTCTCATACTTGATATATGCATGTAATGGTGAAAGAGCAAAAATGAGTGTATCTCTTTTCTAGAAGTTCTAGAAGATGTTAAGGGTCTAATCATTGATCCAAAAAGCTTTAAGACTATTGGATTCTGATTTGGTTATATCATAACATTCCACCACCATTACCCTTTTCTCTTTTGGACCTATTAGTATTTAATGACTTAACATTGTGCATATACATAATATCAAGATATTTTAATCCAACCTATAAGTCACATCTTTCGTGACTCGAACCCGTGACGTGGTAGTCGGTCAAATACCAATTGTTTTTTTTAGTCCTATAATGGGTTGGGCTAGTTTTTTGGTGAACAAGTAAAAGCTTGTATTCTCACCCTATATATAAGTGGAATTGGCCCACTAGACTTTATTCTGTCGATATGTGAAAAATATCGACAAAGGTACTAGTACATGTACACGCACAAAACGCTATTTTCTTTTGTACTTGAAGCATATACTTAAAGATATCAAGTAGACAAAGGAAAGCTTATCTTCTAACAATGGAGGTATGTGATTCTCATACTTGATATATGTATGTAATGGTGAAAGATAAAAATGAGTGTATCTCTTTTCTAGAAGTTCTAGAAGATGTTAAGGGTCTAATCATTGATCCAAAAGGCTTTAAGACTATTGGATTCTGATTTGGTTATATCATAACATTCCACCACCATTACCCTTTTCTCTTTTGAACCTATCAGTATTTAATGACTTAACATTGTGCATATACATAATATCAAGACATTTTAATCTAACCTATAAGTCACATCTTCCGTGACTCGAACCCGTGACGTGGTAGTCGGTCAAATACCAATTGTTTTTTTTAGTCCTATAATGGGTTGGGCTAGTTTTTTGGTGAACAAGTTTTTTTGTATTCTCACCCTATATATAAGTGGAATTGGCCCACTAGACTTTATTCTGTCGATATGTGAAAAATATCGACAAAGGTACTAGTACATGTACACGCACAAAACGCTATTTTCTTTTGTACTTGAAGCATATACTTAAAGATATCAAGTAGACAAAGGAAAGCTTATCTTCTAACAATGAAGGTATGTGATTCTCATACTTGATATATGCATGTAATGGTGAAAGAGCAAAAATGAGTGTATCTCTTTTCTAGAAGTTCTAGAAGATGTTAAGGGTCTAATCATTGATCCAAAAGGCTTTAAGACTATTGGATTCTGATTTGGTTATATCATTACATTCCATCACCATTATCCTTTTTCTCTTTTGGGCCTATTAATATTTAATGATTTAACACTATGCATATACATAATATCAAGACATTTTAATCCAGCCTATAAGTTACCTATTCCATGACTCAAACCCGTGACGTGGTAGTTGGTCTAATACCATTTGTTTTTTTTTAGCAAAACTCTAATACCAATTGTTAAAAGCCCGACCATTTATTGAAAATTTATAAAACTATTGGATATTAATTTTGTTAAACCTTTAACTATTAGGATCATAACATTCCACCAATAGAAATGGTTATCTAGTGCCTAAGTGAAGCCACCACAAAAGTGAAAGGGCTACCAGATTTAAAATCAAAATTGCCATAGAGTTGGCCATCGTAAATGTCGGCACGGAAGGTAAATTGTTTATTGTTATGATTCTCTCCGTAGAAAAAGTTGGTTTCATTGTTTTCATTTCTAGCCAATCACCCAGTTAAGCATATCACCAAGGATCAGTGATAGAAAAAACTTAATCGATTAATTAAGTTAATAGAAAAAACAGAAAAGAACAGAATGATTAGCCTGAGACCATTATTTTAATTTCTTGTTTATTTTAATTTTATATCATCCCTCTCACATAAAATACTCTATAGTTTACCTAACTTTAGTCTATGACCGTGGTCCACTATTTTATTTTACTCTATAATCAATTCTTGGTGCTCTCTAGTTGTCTTGTGAAAGAGAATTTGTTTCTTTTGCAGATTTTTCTTTAGCAAAATACATCAGTGATGGAGCCTCAATAAAAAAAAAAAAAAAAAAATTAAATTTAAAATTTAAAAATTTAAAAATTTAAAAAAATTTAAAAATAAAAAGAAAAAAAGATTCTTAATAACTAACACTGGAAGACAAGGCTCTATAATCTTGCAATATTATATATATAATTATATATATTAAGCTACAATCAAATGAGACAGATTGCTTACCTTAAGAATTTTCTTTTTCATATGAAAACAATACATCCACCCAATTTGCTTGGACCGCCCATTTCCTTTCATATTCTCATGATTGCTTATCATGCAAATTAGGAGGCACACTTTTAAAGCTTTATATATAATTACATTCATGATATGCTTACTTAGTGAAACCAATAAATCCCTTAATCCGAATTATTTGTCTACACCATACCCTCATTACACTGTCTTGTTGTGTATTCATTACAAAATTATTTGTCTTAAAGTTGGAAAGAACCATAAAATATTAATTGAATGATTAAAGTCGCAATTTTTTTGAACTTAAGCTTAATGTAAAAACCCATTGAGTCTTTCATTGACTTCATAATTTGGTGGAGGGACCGAGCTGCTCCTTAGATTTCACATAAGAAGTAGTAATTTGCTTACTAGTACTATGTCCTTAATGAAATGACAATCAACTTTGACGTATTTGGTTCTTCTTTGGGAATCTGTTTCAGGCATTGTCTCTTCAGTTGTGTTTTGAAATATCACACTTCTAGGTCCATTTGGTGCTTCACCTACTCTTGAGCAGGCATTTTATTTAATCTTGTTGGATCAAACATTTTACCATCTCGTCTAAAATTAATTGTTCTTTAGTGAAGGAAGCCAAATCTTTTTATAGCATTCGAAATCGTATCCTGCAAGGCATGTTCTAAGCCGTCCAAATGAACAGTCATTGTTGTACCTCAGCATGATACTTCTGCGACTCAAACTCATGACTCTGGCTCTGATACCATTTGTTCAATCGAATCTTTGACCATCTAATCTAAAAATCAATTAGTGTCCAATAAGAGGAGCCATATCCTTTTATAGCATTTAAATTGCATTTTACAAAACATGTGAGATGTTGCAAGGGCCAAATGATGCAAGCAGACAAATTCTGAGGCTAATAAATACAACCACATGGTTGGCAAAGAAAATTTGTTAAGCATAATCCGTACACTGAGAAATTTAAAGGCCCCAGGCAAGATTTGCTTTGAGGACCCAACAAAGCCATAGGATTTTTTACCCCCTCCCTGTTTCCCTTCGCTATCTCAGAAAAAAAATAATAATAAATAAAGAGATGCCCAAAACACAACCATGTATTGATCAACACAAGAACTTGATAAAAGAGCTATAATTTTTTAAGCCTTAGATTATGCAAAAACTGGCTGGAAATTAGGTATAGTTTCAGGTGAGCCATCAGAAGGATGGGCCAGCTGAACGTCAAAGCAAGTTCTTCTGGTGTTAAAAAACATATAAAGAAGAAGAAAGAAGTATACAATACAATACAATACAATTAAATTATCATTTCCCACATCATGCATGCGTGATAAATAAATAATGGGGGCCTATTCCATAATACATTTATGGTATTCAAAGTCCAAACACCTGCCAGAAATTCATGCATCATTAAAGAGGTAGAAGTCATGAATGCTCATTAAAAAGGGGCATTAATCCGTTTATGGGTTTTACTGAATCAACGGCTTGTTTGGTTTACTTTTACCAAAAAAAACACAGAATCAAGGAAGAGAGACCAAAAACACTTCCAATTATAATCATTCTAGACTGCTAATGAGTGTCACTTCAAAGGGAGGAAAAAAAAAAAGAGGCAAAATCAGTGACCTCATCACAAACTAGTCCATTTTTCACACGGCTTAAAAAGCACACAAGAACTTCAGCTGGTCTGACTGTCTTGTTTCCACTATGCAATCTGTTCAATGAGAACCAGAAACAATATTGTGAAAATCCAACATAAAACTGAATAAAAATGCTACACCAACTCCTTTCATACTACGTCACACAGCTGTAAAAAGAAAGTAAGCAGATGAAATTAAAAAACGCTGTAGTGAAAGACTGACATATCGATGACAGTTTGTGTAGTATTTCTCAAAGCTGAAACAAGATTTGAATTAATCTAAACGCATTTGGAAATAGCATGCAGAAAACCCCTAGTAATAACAAGAAGAAAATCACAGATACACTCATACATATCCACTAAACCCAGAAACTTCATTAGGTTCCAATTTACTGGCATACATATATATACATATAATCAACAAACAAAAACTAAACACAGAAAAGGAAAAAGAAAATAAAAGAAAAAGAAGCTATTTTCACCTTGATGGGAGCTATACACCTTCATCCTTAGAAGTCGAAAAATGTGCACTACTTTGAGCTCCTCAGAACTAATACAATAATCTCAACACAAATTACACTAACGAAAGAGACTACCAAAAATACAGAACAGTGTATAATACAGAGCTGCTCTCTCAGCTCCAGGGAACCTTAAAATGTCCCAGAGCGCCAACACCCCCAATTTGGCAAAGATTCTCTGCCTTGTACACAGTTGTTGTTCTTATTCCGGCTTTCGCTTTATCGGGAATCCCCAACTTTTGCTGATAGCGCTAGCCTGAGCTGCTCCTGCGTGTAAAACCGACTACCCATCTTCACCGTTGCTTGTTGGATCATCAAATCGTTCACCACCGACACGCTGGCGTGGTGCACGTCCAAGTCCATTTCCATCAGCGCCGTCATGAGCTTCGCGGCTGGGTGGTTCTTTTTGCTGCATTGGATTCTGATCATCGCGTCCCATCCGATGATCTTCACGTCGATGTCCAAGTCTAACAATCTCGACGTCTTTGGGTCTTGATCGGACGGCGGAGGCGGTGGGGACGAGGTTGAATAGCGCGGATCTTTGCTCGCCAATTCCTTCTTCGACGTCTCCAATTGCTTCTGCAAGTCCTCCTTGTCAGACTCTGCGGTCTGGAGCTTCCCTTTCAGCTCGTTTATGTACAAGATGGCGTCGCCAAGAAGGGACGCTTTGTCCATCTTTGAAACGTTGGGAACCACGGCTCGGAGCGCGTAGAACCTCTGGTTGAGCTTCTCTCTTCTCTGCCTCTCTGCTTCGACGTGATTCAGAGGCTCTTCTCGTCCGTTCGCCGGCTTTCGACCCCGTTTTCGGGGACGTTTCTCTGGGTCGACTACCCGGCTGCTATCGGCCTCCTTCGCCACTGATGCCTCAAGGTCTGAGTGGTCGGAATCGCCGGTTCCAACGCCGCCGCTGGACTTCACCACACAGGTGTTCGACAAAATGACACCAGACGTGAACGATAGCATTCCTTCTTCGTTGCTACCCCTCGACGCTGGCGAACGCTTCTTCTTGTTCGTCTCCTCCGCCGCCGCCGGGAATTGGGATTGACCCGAAACGTAGGAGCTCCTCTTGCTCTCCCCGAAATTCAAAATCTCTCCCGATTCGGGCTTCAACGAATGCGAATTCCCATTCTTTACAACACTACTACCCTCGAATCCGTAGTCCGAAAAGTTCAATTCCCTTTCCCTGGTGAAGAAGCTCTGGGTCTGCGATTGCTGGCGCGTCTGGTGGCTGCTCTGGGCATGAATCGCGCTCGGGTTCTCAGTCAAACTACTGGAGCTTGGGTTCTCAAACTGAATCGGCTTCGAAATCTGAAGGCCGTTATTTGCGGCGGTGCCCGGAACCGATGGAACAGTAGTGTTATTGAGCGAGTCCTTGATCTCAATTGCCGCAGGCGGAGTCGGAGTCGGATCGTTGAGCCAGAGCGAGGACGGGTCATTCTCGCCCTGATCGGTGATACCCCATGACCCACCCATTTCCAGGCTATCGAAATTGAAGAGAACCCTGACCTTCTCCATCAGATCCGAGCTCTGGTAGATCGGTTCGGTGGAGCCCAGCTCCACGACGCCGTTTGCGGAGGGTATGCACACCATGGTCTGGAGCCCAAACACCTGCGCCTGGCGAGCCCGGTCGCACGTCGACCCTACCAGCCGGTCCGCCCCGGTCACCCAGACCGGAGTCGAGCCGAAGAACGCCTGCCCGGCCAGCCCCCCGCCGTTGACAAACGACTGTGTCATCGACACAAGGAAGAACCACTCGGTGTCGGTGACCTCCTCGTCCACAGCCTCGTCTGTTGCCGAAGGCGCCGACCCCGAGATCAGCGAGTTCAGCTCCCGCAGCACCTTCTTCCTATGCTCCTGCTCCACCGCCGACGACGTCGTCGTTTTCCCCTTCCCCTTCGACTTGTCGTCGTCGCCTTTGTAGTACCCATCTCCCCATCCCAACACGGACGCGCCCGAGTAGTCATACGACGACTGCCAGAAAATCGCATAGGTCCAGCTCTCCCGCGCCCCTTCTATCAGCGCCTGAAGACGCTGCTGCAGCGTCTCCTGGTTGAACAACGCCACCGAAGGCTGCGACTGCGCAAGAGCCTTTGTGGGGTCCGCAGAAGTGGACGCGGCCGACTGCGACTGTGGCTGCGGCTGCGGCTGCTGATGCTGCGGCTGCGCCGCAGGAGGCCCCGGCCAACAGAAGGTAGAAAGATCCGAATTCATGAAAGAGTCTATGACAGAAGGGTTCTCGTCGGAGCCCCAGAGATTCATTGACGACGGTGTTATCCTGTAATCCGTCATTCCATGCACTTTTGGAGTAATAGCAAGTGTTTGGCGAAGATGGTGGAGGGTCAAGTGGTGGGGGTGGAGGTGGGATTTGTGTGTGGGATTTGTGTGTGGGATTTATTTGAGCTGAACTTTAGACGGGTTGAAGAGAGTGTAAAAAGGTTAGGGCGGTTTCTACGAAGTAACCAGCCGATTTAATCGGAGAGGGGTATGTGATGGAAAAATGCCGGCGGATTTACCACTTGGGTCTTGGAGTAATACTAGCACTATGGTTAGCTCGTGGCTAACAGAATGTCACGTGCCGCGTTATGGATCGCACATGGCTGGGACTCTTCCTATTTTTTTTGTTTTTTTGTTTTTTTCAAATTTACAAATCTATTTCCTTAATTAAAGTGTAAAATAATAACATGACAGTCCTATCATGTCTTGACTTTCATATATATTGGTAATGCGATCATCATGATTTTTTGTTTGTTTAATTAAGATATTTACTTACAAATTAATGTGATATTAATTGAAAAATGTTAGGTACTATTTTAATGTATTTTTAGTGTCTTCTCAATTGTGATGTGATTTTTAAAATTATTAATAGATTAAAAGTTAATAATGATAATCTTAAATTTAATGATAATTTCAAAAGTCACATCACAATTAAAAAGACACCAAAAAACCACTGAAAAAATACCTATCGTTTCCCATATTATTTCATAATTAAGACGTTGAATTTTTCTTTTTGGTTACAGTGTGTAGTAGATTAAGTACAATCAATTGAAGACGAGGTTCCATGGTTTATTACGATGCTCTTACTTTTAGTAATCATCTTCCTATGCTAATCCTAAAAGATCTTGACACGAAAGGGACAAGAAAAACAGCCCAACCCCATGGATGTCCCCAATCAAATTCTTGGTATATAAGCAACCCACCAAGAGGCGTTGCAACTTGCAAGGGCCATAGGCAATAGGTTGTCTCCTGTGGCTTTTTGTAAAAATATATAATGTTTTTGTCATCCAATCAAAGTTCAAAGATTATGTTATATAAATGAAGTACACTCAGTTTAGAGCTTTGGTATCCTGTTTACATTTTGTCAAGGTGAATTTGTGGGTTAGAAAAGAAAGAAAGAAAAAAGATACATATAATGTTTGCAGTGAATCAAAGATAATAAAAATAGCATCAGGGGCAGAACTATGTGCTAGGGTGGGAGACGAATGTCCCCCCAAAATTTTATAATTCTTTATATATATATATATATATATATATTATGAATTTGTCCCTAAAAAATGGTATATTTATCCTTCCAAAATTAACATATTATGCATTATTCCGTTTGTATTTTTGTTCTTAGCCATATTCCTCACATCTCATTTTTCTTGCATTTATTTGTGCTTTTTTGGTGCAGAAATGTGGAATATGATGAAAATATCTGTTTTTTATTTATTTTTTGAATGATTATTGTGCAGTCATTGGAGTTTACAATAATTATGTTTTGTACTATTTTTCTTGAACTCAATAGATCGTATTTAATTTATTTTACTAATTGTTTATACTATTATGTATTTGTGATGCCAAGAGATTAAATTTAAGACTTATATGTTTTTATTTTATACAAACACTCTCAAACACACGTATACAGAAATTATATGTATTCATATGCTTTTGTATTTATATAAGTTTATGTCCTCTCTCTTGATGCTCTGTGGGGTATTTGCTTTTGGTCCAAATCCTTGGGTTGTGAATGTGAACGATATTCTGGTTTTCGTGTCGAAGAGGATGAGTTTTTGGCATGGGGGTTCTCTGCTCTCAGGGCCGAAGAATAAGAGCTATCTATGCATTTGATTGAGTCTGCTTGGAGCAGATCTGATATTAAAACTAAAGACTAGTCATGGGTTATCAGATTGATGTCATTGATAGGTTTTGATTGTTAGATTGTAATGTATTGTATCTTTGACGTCTATAACCATGTAGCTTCAGCTATGATTTGCTTCAAAGGTTTTTGCTCTGTTTGAAAAAGCTTTTGCTCGTAATCTTTTCATCAATAAATGAGTGTAATTTTTTTCCCTTAAATATTTTTTTTTTAAAAAAAATAATCTGTCCCCCACTCCAGAAATCCTAGCTCCGCTCCTGAATAACGTCACATAAAATATGCGAAGATCTTATTTATCAACTTAATATTTAAGTCGGAAGACTACACCAACAACCCCACAAACTCCAACAAAATCGTAAGTAGAGTAATTGTGTGATCAAACACTCTCTTGATTTGAAGGTGGTCAATCACTCTAACTACATTTGTAGAATAGTTGACTACCCGCTCAAAAATTGTCTACTTTTCAAATTCCAATCACGCCTTTGAATAACTAAATATTGCGTCAATAATAAAATGGTGGTCGTATACTCTTCAAGAAGATAGAGATGGTCCATCCACATATTTACTTATTTTGCTTTTCTTTTATTTTCTTAAAAAAAAAAATTACGTAAATTCAAATAAAAAAAAAAATGCAACCTCAATCTGAAGACTGATGCGATCAAGTCATGACATGTCATTGACAACCCCCTGAACCCAAACAAAGTCATAGGCAACCTCATAAGAGTGAGGTGGTCGATCACTTAACCACATCTTTAAAATAACCGACCACACTCTCAAAAATAATCTGATTATTCCAATCACTTTTTTGAGTAACTGAGCACTCCCTCAAAAATCAAACGTTGGTCTTCTATCCTTCAAATCGAAGTGGTCCATCCATTTACTTATTTTGCTTTTCTTTTTTAAAAAATAAAATAAAAAAATTACATAAATCCAAATAAATGAATGCCCGATGCCATAAGGCTCTTTACATAAGGCTATTCCCGGCCACTCCCACACCTCATCATCACCATCTCGAGACACTTCCATGAAGTAGCCGCCACTCGGCAGCCGTAAAAGCCAAAAACTCGGCGTCCACTTTCCAAATAAATCGCCAGCGCATTTGACCAGAACCTGGGCCCCTCCAAAATTTCACCTCCCACTCTCTATGTTCCATATTCAATATAGATAATTATCACAAAAAGACAGAATAAAAAACAAAAATTAAAAGAAAAAAAAAAAAAAAAAAAAAGCAAGTGACGCGTTGGCGTCACGGGAGTTAATCCTGGCCCTTGATTGGTTCGTCCTCTTTTGTCCGATTCACAAATTGTCAAACTAGATCCTCCCCCAACTTCTTTGAATAAATATATTTTAAATAAAAAATAATAATTGATTATTGAGACACGTTTTGCTCGATGCGTGTCGTGAAAATAACGTTTTTTGTTGGGGCACGTGTATATACCACTTTCCCATGTGAAAAAACCACCACCACTTTCTTGTATTTTATTTTTTATTTTATTTTATTTCTCTTATTTTTTTATTACTACTTTTGTACTTAATTCTTTTCTCCTTCTGTCCAAGTCCCTGCCCATTTTGCATTACTAATATTCCTACCCTCTATTCTCCATATTTTGTTATCTATACCAAAACTTTTGTGAACTTTTCTTTAATCAATTTCCGACTTGTTAATGTATTTAAATTGGTATCACTACCTTAAACATATATTTTAACCATTAAAAATGAAAATAAGGTTGTAATCTAAAATATTCTTCTTCTTTTTTTGCCATTTTTCTTAGTGTTATTCTCGTCCTAAGTAAATATTATTTTTTAAAAATAAATTAAAAGAAATAAGGGAAGTTTTTTTTTAAAAAAAAAAAAATAATATTCACTTAAAACTAAAAGATCACTAAGAAAATACATAATATTTTTCTCAAACAAATAAGTCTCATATATATATTTTTAACATGTCCACACAAGGGAAGGAAGAGAAAGGATTCAAACTACTAACCTCCACTTCATTAAGTGTAGTCCACAACCAATTTAGCTACTCTTTAAAAATAAATAAACCTCATATAAATTCTCTCATTATAATCTACCAAAATTACTACTAATTTAGATAAATAATTACCATAAATCCTCGTCCAAGTTTTTGTTGTACCTTAGGAGATAGTGGGTTGCAAACGTCAGAGTGCATTAATAATGAAAGTGAATTTGGGGATTTGAGTAATGGGAAATCCAGAAGGACACAAAAGCATAGGGGCATGAGAGAAATTATGGCATTCTTAGGGAACCAGGAACGAAAAAAAAAAAGTAAAGCAATTATAGAGGCAACCTTCTAGACAAGAGCAACACAACCTCCAGTAACTAAAACCCCTATCTATTCCAAAAAAAAAAAAAAAAAAAAAAAAAAAATCCTTTCTAATGCCCTTTATATGAAGCACCTGATTGAAAAGCACTAAGCAACATTCTTAGCACCAAGACTTTCATTCATTCATTCAATATCTCCCCATTCTGGGTAATGACTTCCTAATCAAAAACCTACAACTTTAGATTTGTACAGACCAGACCAACTTTGACTATGTTTACTATAATCAGACTTGATCCTTTACTTTCCAACATTCAGAGTCAGGCCATTTGGTAAGATTGGAAGGGTGATCGTGACGACGACCACCACTGCATTAATACTTATCTCAAAAGTTTAAGTCTACAAAAATATATGTATTTAATTATTAAGTTTTAAGTTTGTATGTGTGAAATTTGAGTCCGTGCATGAATTCACAACCTCTGTTATGATATTATGTTAAATTATTACTTATTTTAAAAGTTTAAATCAATAAAATAATAATAATAAATGACGGGAACATTTGCAGATAAAGATGGATGACGTGAGGATGTCGTGCTACTACAATTTTTGCTTATTAAAAAAAAATTAATTAAATAACATAGAATTTGGTCATGTATGAATGGAGAAGTCACATTTTTTTTTTCTTTTTTTTCTTTTTTTCAGAATAGAAAGCTGATAATAGAATAAGAAAGTATCAACCCCACCTATTACTTTTTTTTATTATTTTTTTTAATATATTGCTTATCTCTATTTAAGAATATATAGCTTTGTTTTCTTCTTTTGCGAAAAGATAAAGCAACCTGAGAGCTTTGATTACTCTATAGAAGAATTTTAGGTGATCAAAACAAGTTGGCATAGGCATTTTTAATTTAAAATGAAAATGAGAAAGGAAAAGTTAGTATTATATATATATTCTTTCTTTTCTTTTTCATGTCAAGACAAGGATCTTTGGTCTCGTCATTGGATGTATTGTTTTTGTACTTTATTTAAAATATTATGTTCTGTTTGGTTATGTTTTTTTGGGCCAAAGTGTTTTTAACAAAGAACTAACTTCCATTGAAGTTCAAGATTGTCTAGTAGATTTGAAATAGGGTTTGGGTTAGGAGCACGTGAAAATTGTTGTTTGTTAATATTTTTGTTTAAAAAAAAAAAAAAAAAACAAAACAAAAACAAAAGAGAAATATCAAAAATTATAACAATAAGCTAACTTTCATTGATGATTAGGTTGTTTGGTTGATCTGAAATATTTGGGTTAAGAAGATGGGTGTATATTCGTTTTCTTTAGTTTGTTTGTTGGTATTTTCATTCTGATAATAGAAAACAGAAGACACCCAACAAAAATTTTAAGGAGCTAACTTCCATTGAAGATCGATCTGAAACAGAGTATGTGCTAAGAGAATGCGTGTATAGATGTGTTTGTTTTAGTTGGTTTGAGAAAGTTTTATAATATTACTTAAATGTGAAAATTGTTTATGTTTTTCGAAGTGTTTTGTATTTTAAGCTATTTGTTATTATTTTTTGTTTTGAAAACAGAAAACAAAAGACAAATAACAAAAATTTTAAGAAAGAGCTAAGATCATACTTGTTTGGTCGATCTGAAATGGGGTTTGGGTTAGGAAGGTGGGTATAGAGACGCGTTTGTTTCGGTTGCAACATCAATATAATTAAAAAGCAAACATAGAAAACTTTTGTTACTAGTTACCCTTAGGCAGACAAACATCATCAATTGCTTTGCAAAACGTTATCCAGCTAGTCTGCCTCAATTCCTTAATTTGCACAAACCTTCTAACAACTTAACACGACAGTAAGGATTTGCATTTCATGTGGAATTCAAACCCCAACCTAACTCCAAAAATCACAAACCAAACCACAAGTTTTCCTTGATTCCTAGATTAATCCTCTTAATTAATAACAACACGAAACATAGTTGTTCGGTTTGTTATTACGTAAAAACAATTTTAAGCGTTTTGTATTTTAGATTATTTGTTAATATTTTTGTTTCGATAAATGGTTTATTAACAAACAAACCGTAATATTTAGCAAAACAAACACATGATGATAACGGTCTCGATCTTCCAGATATGAAACCAGCGGTGGAGATTTTTTTGTTTTTGTACTTTTATATATGGATCAAAGTTGAATTACAGATATTCCTCCTCCATGGGAATAGTGGTCCATACCATACCATTACATCTTCCTTGTTTGGTCCGACCAAAAACAAAATACCGACAGCTTATTCAAGCATGTCATTTCAAGCATGTCATTGAATACGTGTATTAATTCAAGACAATTCATGAATTCTTGTCTTCACTCAAAATATCGTGGAACCTAAGAAAATTACAAAATAAAGTTTACATATTCTTCTCATTTTTTTCCCATTTCTTAAATCTGGGGTGGGACCAAAATTTTTTATTGGGTTGGACAAATTATTAATAAAGGGTCAAGTCTAATTTTAAAACAAACTAAACTAATTTTTGGACTTTTATACTTAAATATATGCATATATTGAGGTTTTTTTTTTTTTTTTTTTTTAACTATATAATATTTATATTGAAAACAAGATGAAAGGGGGAGGGTGGCCATTCATTTTAGCGTCTTTGGTTTGCTACGAGTGTCTTTAAAGAAACTTATAAAGAGTATTATGTTTAAGAATGCGTTTGAAAAAATAACGGTCACAAAATATGAAAAAATTAATTTTGAAGGGTGAGATATTCTTCTTCCACTCTTATCTTTGGTTGAACTTTCTCCTATTCTAAACTATTAAGTGATGAAGTTAATTAAAATTCCTTAACCTACAATTAGTGTTCTTGTTCCCTCTAATCATTCTAAGATTAGTCCTTTCCAATAGGTCCCAACTTAATCATCATCATTAGGAATACCAAACGCTATGTTTGCCCCCACAAAGATGCAAGTAATTATTCTATCTGCTGTAAAGGAAATATAGTTAATTAGCTAAGCACAGCCTAGCTAGCTTCACGCACTTTTCATAGTGATCACAAAGGATAATGATTTCTATTAAGGTCAAGTGTGAGGACATGGTTACATAATTTGTACGGTTCATTTGATTGGCCGGCAAGTGGGTTGATTCAAATGCGATTATACTATTGCACATGGGGGGCATGAGATAATTAGTAGGAGAATTTTGGCACCTCTTGTCATGGTGGTGATCATGCTTATGAGTAAGGATGTCAATTCATATTTGTGTGTTGAATTTGAGTAGTCATGTATGTTGAAGTATGGATATAAAATTATATATGTCAATCATAAATTAATTCATTTAGTTAAATGAGTCAAATCCTTTAATTTTAACTCGCTAATTTTGTGTTGAATTTATGTTAGGTTCAGGAATCGTGTCAATGTATAAATATAAAGCTATATAAATCAATCATAATCCAACCTATTTAATTAAATAAGTCAAATCCATCAATCTTAACTCTTTAATTTTGTTTTAAATTCGTATCAAATTTACGAATCGTATTAAAAATTGCTGACGTTACTCACCTTATTGCAGAGATAGAGAATTTCAATGGAATCACTGTTTACCCTCTATCGATCCATGAACTGTAATTTTATTTTATTTTTTGTTAAAAAAATTATATAAATTAAAACATAATATTTTCATTTATTAAAATTTTCTTATCTTTTGTTATCTGCTCTAAAAATAACAAACATAACTTAAAACACAAAATATTATATCACATCATTACACTTTTTCTATTTTCTTTTAAAAAAAAAAAAAACATCTCTCATGTCTGATTCTTCAGGATTTGGCCTGGGAATATTTTTTAGACTTGGTTTTTCATATAATTAATTAACATGCATGCATGAAGGAAAATGACCAAATAGGGGCGCGACTGCGAGCAAAAGTGTGAAGCGAGTAGGACCCAAGGGGGCAGAGGATAAGAAAGGGAAAGAAGGAAGCGCGTGAGCCATGAATAGTGGGCGCAGGAGATAAACGTGAAAGCCAAGGCCAAGTGGCGATGTCGTGCCAAAAGAAACTCAATCATAGCGTGCTTATTTTATTATTTTATTATATATATTTTTTTTTTATTAACGGCGTTTATTTAATTAATGTAATCTGTGGGCGGCAGCTGCACGTGGTTCATGCCCCCTTTCCATTTGGCGTCACGTCCCGACGCGTCCACGTCCGCGTCCGCGTCCACGTCCGCGTCACCCCGTTTGGCTTTCAGTATTTGACCGTTTTGTCCGTGTGGTAGACTGGGAGTGCCGAAAAGGAAAAATCCCGCCTTCCACTTTGGCGGCGGCGGCACCATCTAGCGAGGAGTCAATTTGACCACTCTCCGCGGCCTCCTACTCTTCCCGCTGTGATTCCATGCATTCTATTTTTGTGTGTTGTACTTCTGTTGAAATTTGGTAGTTATCACGTCACTCTTTTAAGATTTATATTTTATTAGACCATTGTTTGAGATTTACTCGGTTATCAAATCATTGTTTTAGGATTTTTAATGAAAATTATAGGATGTAGATATAAAGACCACATTGGACCCATAAAATAACTCTACTTAATACAGGATTACAATAAATAAATAAAAAGAGAAAAAAAAAAAATGGAGTGACAAACCACCCACCCTCTACCACTTGTTGCAATAAGGGTGACTTGGCGGTCTTGACAAAGCCACCTCCTTAACAATGGGAGGTACACAAAGAGATGGTTGTGTACCACCCCTAACAGATTGAGTTGCCCCCTCAATGGAAGGGATGGCCACAAGTTGCCCCAACAATGGGTGCATTTGTTAAACGATTTTGGTTTGATACTATAATAAAAATTGATTGAAGTAAAAAAAAAAGTAAGAATGTTTGGTATGAAAAAAATTTATTTTGTAGTAATTTTTTTATTTGAATGGTAATAAAAAAGTGATTTTTTTTTGACATGTCAGCACAAGAGGGGGGAGGGGGATTCAAACTAGTGACATTCACTTCATTAGGTGTGGTCCCAGCCGATTGAGCTACCTCTTGGGAACAATAAAAAATTGATTGATGTAATGTAAAAAGCAAGAGAATGTTGAAAAAATAAAAAAAAAAAGTATGATGAATAGTATTGAAATAAAAACGTTTACCAAATGGAGCCAGTTCTCTCTTAATTTTTTTCTTTTCCTTTTGTGTTGAGGTGACTTTTTAGTATTCTAGGGTTATGAGGTGAATTTGTGATATTTTATGGGGGGAATAATAAATTTTGGAAGATTATGAGGAGTTAATTTTTTAGTGAAGATCGTAATATTTGAGGAAATGAACCTTTGGGTTGTGGATCATGTATATTTAATTCAGGCAGATAATGGTATATAAGCTTTAACTTTGATTGTAGAGTTTTAGCCAAATCATAGGAAAATTTGGGGTTTAAAATGTTGGAAGGTTTTATCACAGACTAAGAAAAGTTTTGGGTTCTCGATGATTGAAAGATCAAATTTGGGTTATAGGTGTTTGATTTCGAGATAAGAAAATGGAATGGTTGCCTGAGTATCATGTGATTGGCATACTTCGATTTATTGAAACCGTGACTCCTCGAGAAAGAGAGACATGGATAAGAGTTTATTCAATTGAACTTGGGGTTCTATCAAAATCGAATCTACACATGGTTGAACCATATATGCACAATCGATTGATTTGGGTTTTTGATCGATCAAAAAGAGAATCAAACGTTCAAGTATGTAAGATTTGACGTGCAATTAATGAGAGCTACCAAGTTTCGATTGATCGAACTTAATTTTAAACGTGCAATACAAGTTGCCATAAAACCAAAAAAGAGGGGGGCCTTGGAGAAGAAGCGGCCAAAGAAGCTAGCAAGGTGAGTTTTGTCTATGCTTTAAATTTGATGTGCATGTGTGTTTTGGTTTGTGTTGAGTATGATAGGGATGTTTGTTGCTGTAGTTGGTTTGTTTGGGATAGCGGGTAGAGGTTAAAAGGCGGTTAATAAAATTTAGTAATCGCCATTGCAGTAGTTAGCGGTTATTTAAGAACTAACAGTTAACGATTTTTTTCTAACACCCTTTAAAAGTGGTTAGGCGATTAGACAGTTAGCGGACAGTTAATATTTCAACCCTAATAATGGGTGTTGGAATGGAGTGTTTAAAGTTGTCAGTTGTGAAGTTTGATGAAGGTTGTTATAGTTGTATTGATGTTGTGGATAATATTGTGTTTTAGGGTTGTGTTATTGATGTTCTAGTGAAAGTAGGAATATCGAAATTGTTGGAAAAGAAAGGATTTTGATCTTGTAATCATTGTTTTGTTATGGTGTTAATAATATGGAGTGAGGCATGGAAGAGGATAATTAGTCCAGAGGAATGGTATGTTTGGAAGGTATTAATTCGGAGAAGATGATGAATAGTAGATTCGATCTATCAAACCAGCAGTGATTTGAAAGTGTGTCACATGTGCGAGTAAAATGGTGTTGTGGGTTCGATCAATCGAACTTGAGGAGTAATAAAAAAAGAAAAGAAATGCAGTAAGGAGGATTTTTCGATTTGAGTAATAAATGGGTCCTTTATGAAATGGACTGAGTTTTCTTCCAAATTAGGTTTGAGAAACTTTCTTCAACACAGTCTATAAAAATGACGTGTCTATTTTTTTAATAATATGTGAGATGCAAATGAGTTTTTAATATTATTTATTTCAACTTTATCCCTACTATTAAAAAAATATGTGCATCTTACATGTTCAAATACATATGTTATTTTCATAGATTGAGTTGGAGAAAGTTCCTCCAATCCAATTTGAAAAAAACTTTGTCCAAAATGAAATTAGGAGAAGGATTAATATTAAATAGAAGGGTTAATTAAACTTGACCCCATTCAACTACTACTGACTTATAAGTCGCCCTCACAAATTACATTTCATATTTAACCACCTTAAACTACCAATTTCATTATTTTACATTTAAAAACACGTATGTGCTATGCACATGATCGAGATTTCGTCTGATTTAACAACTAGTCCTAAGAGAAAGGTTTTTCACCAAGAAATGATATAGAGTTTAAGGCGGTTAAACGTGACGGGTACGTGGTTGGTCGTGTGAATAACGTGCGTGTAAATGAGTGGTAATTTTTTAAGATGGTTAATTTGAATTAGCCCAAATGAATAGATAAATGTTCAACTACCTATTCAAACTGAATACCTATCGGAGCACTTGAAACTCCCTACGTACCCACAGATACTCACATGCCACCCACCAATGCACTAATGCAGGCTGTTAGCACTGAGTACAAAGAAAGGGCAAAGTCAGATGAGTGGACAAGTGGTCTCGGCAGTAAACATGACGTTAATTGCAAGTTGCAGTGTTGCACCCGGAAGAAGAACTGAAGAAGCCCCATCAACCATGTGGTTTCTCCCTGCGGTAAACGTCCGGCCGGCCAGAGATGTCTGAGTAAAGAGCAGTACGTACACTGTCTCCGGCCAAGGACTTGAACACTTTGATCCACTTGGGGGAGGGTGGGGACATGGCAAGGCGCACGTGATTCACACCTCATTGACATGTCCTTTTTAACTTTACATCTGACATTGAAATTTAAATGACCTGGGCCACGGCCAGTCATTTGTACATGAATATCCTCCACATGATTAACCTAAATAACTAATATTTTTGTTGTTATTCTTTCCTAAAGTTAATAAAAGACATGGAAAAAAAAAAATTGAAGTAAAATACTCACAAAATACTTCAAATTACTTTAACTTTTGTATCACATGACAATAAAAAAGAATAAATAACACTGAGAGCATTTTTAATGGATAAGCTAAATTTTTATGTAAAATGACTTCTTAAAACACACTTTATCTAGTTTAGCTAATGAATTTTTAAAGGTCTTCGGCATCTGATTAGCTATATTTTTATTTATATTATTTAAATATTATTAAAAGTGATAAAAGTTTTGAGAAAAAGAGAGCATGTGAGAAAAAAAATAAGAAAAATTTTAGGAAGAAGAGAACATGCAAGAGAAAAAGTATGAAAAAATTTAGAAAAAAGAAAAAACAGATGAGAGAAACAATAAAAAATAAAATGATTTTTTTAAAAAGTGCTACTACATTTTTTTTTTTTAATTGTTCTAATCAAACATTTATTTTATATATTTTTTAATTAATTTAATATAAATAATTTTTTAAATATTTAAAAAATCATTTTAAATAAAAGTAACTTTTTCGCTCTTCAATTAAAAATGGTCTAAACCCCGCTACCAAAAGAGCCCGACATTATTTCATAGTTGGAGATGACTGTGTTGTCTATTTGACTTTTCATGTCATTTGCTTTTTGAGAAATGAGTGTAAAATACTAAAATATGAAGTAATTAGCTTAGGTGACAGGGCTGCGCCCAGGGGGTAGGCACCGAAGGTAGCTGCTGACCCTATTTACAAGGACACCTTCCTCCCAAAAAGAAAAAAGAAAAGGTGATTGGCATATTTAAAACTCCAATGATTCCTAACTCAATCATGTTCTTGTCTTTCTTTTTTAAAGAAAAAAAAAATGTAAAATTAGTATACATATAGTTTACCTAATTTACAATAAACTTTGTATGATATTAAAATGTAAAGAGAGTTTTCTGGGATACGTAGAAATAAGTAGAAATTACTCACTGCTGTCAAATTACGTTTAAAAAATTGATGAATTTCGTTAGTGTATTATGTCTAATCTATAATAAATTTTAGAAAACATAAATATATATATAAAAAAAAAAAATTATAAATATATAAGCATTAAAGGGTAAGGTGTTGGAAGAAGAGGGTGGGTTGATGACGACCTGCGAGCCACCCTCAGCCATTAGCGTGTCATGTCGGAGCTTTGATGTGACACATTAACGAAATTCATCATTTTTTTTGACATAATTTTACAGTAGGGATTGAGTAATTTGTATTTATGTATACTCAAGGGATCTCTCAAAATATTTTAATATCGCACGAAATTTATTATAAATCAGATAAATCACATGACTAATTTTACATTTTTCTCATTTTTTAACGTTGATATCATGTGCAATCTTTCTTTTTAAAAACTCAATAAGTGATTGATAGAGAGATTGGTAGCTATGTTTCTATCTAAAATAGCTAATTAAACTCTTTGTAGGTATCGTTATATTTTTCTATTTAAAGGGTGATCATGAATAAAGAAGGAATCAAAAAATTATCTTCAAACATTATATATTTGTAGAAGGTTTGGATTTCTGGCCTTTCTAATTGTGAAGTCATATTTGTTTCCTAGTCAATGTCTTAAAACCTACCCTATATATATATATATATATATATATATGTTAAATTTACTTTATCCCCTGAAATTTCAGAAGTTTTTCAATTCTAATCTCAATGTTCAAAAATCGGCAATGTACACTCCTAATATTTCAAAAAATTTTAATTCAGACCCTCCTTTACTACCTTTACTAATTTTTGTCTAATTTAAAAAAATAAATAAAAAAATTGAAGGTAATTACGTAATTTCATAAATTTTTGTTCAATTTGACAGAAATTAGTAACGAAATGTCTGAATTGAAAAATTTTTATGGGAGGGTATATTGCTAATTTTTAAACATTAGGGTTCAAATTAAAAAATTTCTAAAACTTCATAGAGTAAAGTGAATTTAATCTTTTATATATATATATATATATATTATAATTAAAAGCTTAAGCATGGACCCAGGGTCTAATTAAGCATCTTTAGTTTAAGTGGAAAAGACAAGTGGGGGATTACCATCGTTTCTTTTTCAACTGTTTCATTGATTAGACCTTGGGTTACATTGGTGCATGTACATTTGAACCAGTACTGTTGACAAAACAAAATTCCTTTCACATGGGAAACCTGCTTTAAATGCTGATTAACTGTTAACTACAGTAGATGCATAATATGTATGACATAAACATAAGTTGACACCTGATCTGCCTCAGACAATCAAAAGCAGTCATGGAGTTTTATGTTTTTGTGGGTTGAAAATTTTGGGGATATTGAGGTCCCATGTTTTTTCACTCTGCTCCCCCCCCCCCTTGCTTTAGAGGTATGGAAAATTATATAACTAAATTATGATGTTTTTTCAAAATTTAAAAAGTTATAACTGATCCTAAATTATTTTCTTTTGTTAATTTGGGGGAAGGGTAGAATTAAAAGGGGATGCGTTGCAAGTGGTACATGCTCTTTGCGTTCGGTCATAAAGGATGGCAAAAATTTGTGTCAATATAGTCAAGTAAAATTGACGATGCCAGTATGGTGCTGAAAACTTCTCAAATGTGAGAAGGTGTCATACAATAGATAAGAGGCAAATGGTGCTACTCACACGCATGCTAGCAAAGATTGCACTATTTGTCGATGAAGAAGTGGTCCGCATAAAGAATGCTCCTCGGTATGTTCATGATATTGTAATCGTTGAATGTTGTGTACAAGTTTCTTCTCATTAATAAATGGAATGCGGGAATGGATTTTGAAAAAAAAAAAAAAAAAACATTGAAAAGAATGATTAGCAGCACCTTCAATTACTAATACTACAAGAATTAGATTTTTGGGGACTTTGATCCTTGTTCAAGTCACTGTTTGGAAAATAATTTTTCTCACAGGGAAAACCTGCTTAATGAAAGCTTTGTTAGTCTGTATGGACATGAAGGACATGTATCATTATCAGCAGCAAATCTTGGAAGCACTCATGCTATAATGGGGGGACCCAAAATTGTTTTCGTGATGTTTAAGGAAAAGCTGTCTATTAAAATATGAATCTACGTAGGCTTTTCTACTATTTCATGTAAATTAAGCCAACACATTTTTTTGCTTTGGTTTTTTCCTTTCTCCTTTCTCTTTTTGGTACGTCTCTCTGAATCTAGTCATCTTCAATATTATTCACTTCAATTTTATTTGAGAAGATTTTAATATGGTTGAACATATTTCTAATGGAGAGAAAAAAGTGAAAAAGAAAAAGAAAAAAGAGAGGGATCTATGATTCTGCCTATGTGGTGGGTAAAGGAACACCAGAGAAGAAAGGAGAAAGAAGATGAAAAGAATATCCATGACCATGTTGGCGTGTTTTGTTATAAAACTTTTCAGGAGCTTAAATATTTACATATTTAAGAAAAATGTATTGTTATACGTCATCTCAAAATTGATGTGCCTTTTAAAATTATCATAGTATTTGTGATAGATTATTATTGAATTTTGATCCGACGGTAATTTTAAAAGTTATATCAGTTTTGGGAAGATACAAAGAGAATATGAGGGTAACATTTGAGTAATTTTAGAAGTCTCTCTTGTGTCACTCTAAAAATTGGGTGGCTTTTAAAATTACAATTTGATCAAAATTCAATAATGATCAATTAAAAGCCTAATGGTGATTTTAAGAGCTACATGATTCTTAGAGTAGCACAAGAAAAATATCTAGCATTACTCGTAACTTGGATACCGATTATATTTATTTAAGAGGATGATTTGGTAACAGAGTTTGGCTAGGATTTAATTATAGTTGGAACTTGACTTGTTGAAATTGAGACATGTGTCTCATAACAAGACAAAAGCGATACGTATTTCAATCTCAACGAGTCTAGTTCCAATTGAAACTAAACCTAACAAGAAGTCATTTTGAGGTAAAGTAGCACCCTGGCGTCTATCTTGGTGTAAATAGTAGAGATCTAATATTGAAATCTCAAAACCTAATAACTTATCTTGGCAATTGATGGAATCAGTCTATTTGACGAGACCCAAATTAAGACTAGGAATGTTGCAACACAAATCTAAGCGACTCCAGCCCAAGCTGACATGTAGAAACAAGTAAAGAGGGCCACACTCAAGCCCAATACCAATCCCAAGCCCGAGCTCAAGCCCAAGCATAATCTCAAGACTCATGTACTAGCAGTCTACCGACATAACAAAGAAAGAAAGAAAGAAAAAAAATCCTAAGGGAACTTCCGTTTCTTAAAATTTTTGTTTACGTCTTTTGTTTTTTTGTTTTTTTCTCTCAAAATAAAAAATATTAATAAATAATCCAAACACAAAAATAATATTTACATTAATATTACATTGACCATTAACTCTTGACGATGTTATATATTATATTTTTTTTTTTTTGACATGTCCACACAAAAGAGGGGAGGGGAGATTCGAACTAGTAACCCCCGCTTCATGAGGCGTGGTCTCCAGCTGATTGAGCTACTCCTTGAAAACTATATATTAAATTTTTATTGCATAATGTTGACGTTCAATCAATTTTTATTTTAATACAAACTAATTTAAAGATTAATTAAATCTATCACATTAATATTGTGAACACTTTTATTCTTAATTCTCTTCAACCCCGTCTTAAGGGATGGAGTTGTGAGCAATTCAACTTCAGAATTGAGTATTTAAAATGTTAATCTAAAGGGAAATCCTCGAATTACAAGCTTAAGAGAGAGAGAGAGAGAAAAAAAAAATGCATCCTTTAAATGATCAGTTTCATAAACTAATTTTGTTTTTGTTTTCAAAATCAAAAACTTTTTTTTTTTTCTTCTTCAAAACTGTAAAAATTATTTAAAACCCCGTTGCAGCTGTTCTATTAAGCTAATCCCTTGCTGCTTGCTTCAATCTGCATATCATAGGTTGTATAAACAAAAATATTTTTCAAATATAGACACCACTAAGAAAATATTTATTATTTTTATATTATATCAAGATATTTTTAAAAGGGTTAAATACCAAATACCTCTCTGGGGTTTGGTAACTTTATTTTTACCCCCTGAGGTTTCATTTTTATCACAGGACCCCCTTGGGTTTTGATAAAACACCAAGTTAGTCCATCCGTTAGTTGACCGTTTAGGACTGACACATGGACCAATCAGATGTTGACACGTGGCACCAATTTAATTTTTTAATTTTTTTTTTAATAAAATTTTTTTTTTCAAAAAAAAGAAAAAGAAAAAGAAAAGAAAAGAAAAACAATTGGGGGTGGCCGAGCCACCCCTTGGCCATTTGGGGGTGGCCGAAGCCACCCCTTTACCCATTGGGGGTGGCTCGGCCACCCCCAGTGGGTAAAGGGGGTGGCCGAGCCACCCCTGGTGCCCAGGGGGTGGCTTGGCCACCCCCAAATGGCCAAGGGGGTGGCTCGGCCACCCCCAATGTTTTCCGTTTCTGTTTTTTTTTTTAAATACATTTTTTTAAAAAAAATTTAAAAATTAATATATGTGCCACGTGTCGATGTCTGATTGGTCAACGTGTCAGTTCTAACGGTCAACTAACGGATGGATTAATTTGGTCACTTATCAAAATTACAGGGACCTCCTATGATAAAAATGAAACCCCAGAGAGGAAAAAATAAAGTTACCAAACCCCATGGGGGTTTGGAGTATTTAACCCTTTTTAAAATTAAAAAGCATATATATATATATATATATATATATATCAATATATTTTTAAAATTTAAAAGTGTATATATATATATATATATATATATATATATATATATATAACTTGGATTGTGAATCCCCTTTGCTTTAAGGAATAGTACAAATTCGTAACTCCTTTTTGATGTGTTTACCATAATGGCCTTCGTGACTATAACTGCATGGTTATTTTATATACTTCCTTTTATGGCTTTTATTTTTTATTAATGAATGGCATTATTTAGTAGACTATTATACTAATATTAGAATCCCTCTAGTCATTTGAAACGGAAGAGTATCCTGTCCTTTATATTATAAGGGCAGTATTGTCAAAAAATATGTAAAATGACAATTATGCTTTTGTGATATAAATAATAAGATATTGTCGGGTTCATTTCTTTTTGCTTTATACTACTACTATACAAATGAGCTAATTATATAAAGCGAAAATCAATTTTTAAATCAACAAGGATTTGTAAAAAACAAAAATGAATCACTAATTTTTACTGTCATATAAATTTTCATAAACACAGTAAATTATATTATTTTCATTAATAATCCCCTTTCAAATAGAGAAGCAATGCTAATTAGTTACAAAGAGAATTACTAATCCAAATAGTACTCTTAAACTATCTAAGTATCTCACCAACCAGCTTTGTATTGAACTTCAACACTACTCATGCAAGACCAAAGAATTATAATTATATCACAATTCCAATAGTACTATAGTTGTATAACAGTTTACAGAATAACATTTATCTATATTTGTATCGTGAATAATGCTTGAAAAGACTTTTTTAATCCAAAAAAAAAAAAAAAGTTGTCAAGTATTATTCTTTTATTGTATTCTCATACCAAAAAAAAAAATGTACTAAAAATATGCTCAATTAATATATATATATTGTTTCTTATTCATAAACCGAACTTTAATGTGGAAAATAAAAAACGAAGATTAAGGTTGAAGAAACATAAATTAAATAGGCTTTTTTAAAAAAAAAGAAATAAGAAAGCTGTATAATTAAAACCCCACATATTTGACACGCTCAATTGATTATTAGTAAATATAATAAAAAAAAAATTCCTGATATGGTTCATGAATTAATTAATTAATGAGCCATATAAGATAAATTTGAATCAATGTGACACATATGGATCAATAATAATTGAAAAAAAATAAAGCTTCCTTTATTACAATTTTTTTTTTTATTTTTAATTTTAATTTTATTAAAAAACATTAATAAACAACCAAAAACATCAAACATTAAAATCTATTTTCACCTTAAACAAATTTTTTAAATTAAAAATATAAAATATCCTTCAAAACGCATTAACCATTCCTTCAAAATACGTTAACCAACATATTTTAAAGAACTTATTTTTTCTTTGAAAATTAAATTGGAAGAAGTGAAGGGTGCTGGGTTGGTTGAGATCCACCATCTCCGACTCCGACAGCAAGCTGTTAACGTTCGGTAATAACCGCCACCGTCTCACCTGTAGACCAAACGAGGACATTTACGTCATTCAAACTTTCGAAGACAGCAACGAATCACCGACTCCGAAATGGAAACGTCCGAAACGCAACTCGGGAATTTTTATAAAACCCTAAGGACATTTCCGTCACTTTGTTTTAAAATACTCCCACAAACCAATAAAAGCATTTCAGATTTAAAACACGAGAAACCACAAAATAAACAAAAAAACAATTTTGCGGTTTCACATATATTTCTCTCCTCCTCTCCTCTGAGGAGGTGTTCGATTCGTGATTTCGTGCACTTCCTGACTCTCTCTCTCTCTCTCTCTGAGTCTCTCTGCCATGGCGTCAGATGCGTTCTCAGACAAGAACGCTTTGTTCAGAAAACTGAAAGCAAAGTCAGAAAACAAGGTTTGTGTTTGTGTTTTTTTTTTTTTTTTTTTTTTTGGGGGTTTCTTTTGGTTGGATCCGAATCAGATCTGGGATGCATGAAATGGGATTTCGGGTTTTGAGTTCTTGTTTGGGTTTTGTGTTTGTGAATTCAGATGTGTTTCGATTGTAATGCAAAGAACCCTACTTGGGCGTCGGTGACTTACGGGATCTTCCTCTGCATAGACTGCTCGGCCGTGCATCGCAGCCTCGGCGTTCACATCAGCTTCGTGAGGTATGGATCTCAACTGGGTGTCTTTTTTCTTTCTATTCTCTGAGGATTGTCCTGTTTTTGGTGTTCAAAGGAGCTGATTTGGGTTTTGGGTGGGCATTTTAATTTGATTCAGCTGTGAATTAGCATACCCTTTTGTCTGTTATATGTGTAATCGTGGGTAACTATGTTTAAGAAGTTATTGGTGCTACTTTTTTTGTTTTTTTGTTTTTTGTCTTTTTTCCGTTATCTAAGTATTCTTCCATACAATGCTAAACTTATATAAAAAGTGTTAAATCTGATTTTTTGTTAATAAATAATCGAAATTTAATTAAAGGCAGAAAGACGAAGCCCAAGTACAGTCAAGATACACCTAATCAGCAAAAGAGAAAAGATCAAGAAACTCATGAAAACTAGTAACATGAAGCCAATCATAGGAGGCTATCCAATGGTATGCGGTTTTGAGAAAAAAAGGTCTTTATTTTTATCACCATTCTCTTGCAATCCTCAATGCTATGAATTTCTCTCCAAATACAACACATCAAGCATGATGGGATCGTCTTCCACACTACGGCTTTTTGAGAAGAACCATGCTGTTCTCTCCAACATCCAAAGAGATCCACTACCTGCTGCCTATTTTAACCCATAGAGGTCAAAGATAGAACTCCATACGGCATAAGCAATCTGGCATCGTGAGAATCTTTCTTAATGCAGCCGACCAAGCAAAGGATTATTTTCACGGGAGATCAAGACATTGTAGAATGATCTAACTAACATCATTTAACCCTCTCTTGGAAGGGGCCCCTACAAAGCTTACCTTCACCCTCCCATCTCAATCTAAAAGAGTACAGCAAATTAAAAAAATAAGGTGAAGAAATTCACCTCCCAATCGTGTGTCGCTCTTAACAAAACTAGCGTTCAATTAGTGTGAGCACTTGAAAATTCCAAATGACCGTCACTGAAGCATTCTTAAATTGAGCAATATTGAATAAATCAAGAAAAGCTACTTGAAGGGTCTGATCCTCAGACCACATGTCATGTCAACATCTAATATTGGAACCATCACCCACTTCGGACCTAGTATGACTAGAAAACTCCCCTGGCCCCTTTTGATATTTTTTTGAAGACCACCCCGTATGACCCATAAATGTCATTAAACACCACCTGCCCCATGAGTTGTCATATTTCAAATCCATTACCAACCTCTATTATGCCTCACATAGGGCATAACCACTCTCCCAAGAGGGCACAATTGAAAAGAAAGTTTCTGACCCCAACCCCTCTCAGAAATCAGAGAACAGATCTTGGACCAGTTGTGAAATTTGAACTCTCACCAATGCCACCCCGCAAAAAGAGACACAATGCAAGTAGGCATATTAGATAAAGTGCTTTTAATCAAGCTAACCTTCCCACCCTTTTACAAATAAGACATTCTTTTCCATCCAGCCAAACGACACTCTTTCTTCTTAATAATACTATCCTAAATAGATTTGGCCTTAAATGAAGCACATAGTGGAAGACTTAGGTACTTCATAGGCAAAGAGAGGCACTGCAACCCAGAATACTAGCTAGGCCATGAACATTATAGACATTACCAATGGGGACCCATTCTGATTTGGCTAGGTTATTCTTAAACCAAAGACAAATTCGAAGCATAACAATAAGCATTGCAACTAATGAATGTGATATGGGTTTTCCCCGCAGAAAATCAAGGTGTTGTCCCACAAATAAAATGTGGGAGATGTTGGGCGCACCAAGATTCCTAGACCCCACATATAAGCCTAATAAAAGACCCTCATTCACTATAGCAGAAATCATTTTACAGAAAGACTCCACGGCGATAACAAACTGCAGGGGAGACAAAGGGTCTCCTTATCTCAAGCCACGAGAACTACCAAAAAAATTAGTTGGAGTGCCATTCACCAAAACAGAAAAGTTAATCATAGAAATACAATGCACTATCCAATTATGCCATTTCCCCCTAAAACTGCACCTTCTTATAGCATATACAACAAAAAATTCCAATTGATATAATCATAAGCCTTTTCAATCGAACTTACAAAGTACATCTGGCTCACCAGATTGATCCTGCTATTAAGGCATTTGTTGGCTATGAGAATGGAGTCTAGAATCTGCCTACCCTTGATGAAAGCATTCAGATCAAATGTCTCAATCAAGTCCCTTGACTCAGGCTCGAAGACTGGAAAGGGTAGTCACTGTTGTTTTGTTTACAGGGAATATTTCTGAGGCTTGGAGTTAATTTTCTCTACTACAATTTTCAACTTACTGGCTAAAACATATGGCAACAATTTTGTAAACTCCACCCACTAAACTAATAGGTCTAAAGTCATTAATGTCAACAATCACAAGTTGCTTCGGAATAAGATTAATGAAAGTAGCATTAATACTTTTTTCAAACTTGCCACTGGCGTGAAAATTCTTTAAGAACATCCCAATAAGCATGGAAGAATGCCATAGTAAAATTGTCAGGGCCCCAAGGACTTGCCACTATTTAAGGCTTTAGCCATCTCAAAGACCTCATCTTCCTCGAAAGCTCTCTCCAACTAGATGGCCTCATCCTCATTAATGGAATCAAAAGCGAGGCCATTCAAACTAGGCTGCCAACTGAACTATTACTTAAATTGACTATCATAGAACTGCACAGTGTGTTTTTTGATTCGAGTATGATCTGAAGAGATTGTACTATTAACCAACAAAGATTCAATGGTGTTCCTTCTATTTGAGTTGGCCACTCAATGGAAGGACTTTGTGCAATTATCACCCTCTCTTAACTACAACGCTCTCAATTTTTGCCTTCAGCTCACCTCGAGCAATATAGTAGTCCTCTCCAAATCATTAATAGCTATATCCTTCCTCACTTTCTCCTCTTCACTTAAAGCTCTATCTTCTTCCAATCCCTCAAGAGTCTATAAATCATCCAAAGGAAGCTTTTTCTTTCTATCTACATTGCCAAACACCTGATTTCTCGCTCTTTAAGTCAACTTTCAATGCCTTAAGTTTGCAAAGCCAAAATGAAACTCGGAGAATCCTGAAAGTAATAAGAAGTCCACCACTGTTTCACCTTATCCACAAATCCCTCTGATTTAACCACATATTTTTGAACTTAAAATGCCTTCTACCTCTGTGAAAGCCTCGACAACAAAAAAAAGGATAGGGAAATGATCCGAGCATAGTCTAGGCAACCTCTTCTGGGAAAACTTAAGAAACTAGGCTTCCCTATCAGGAGAAACAAGAAATTTATCAATTCTTGACTAAGAGATGACCACATAAATGAATCTCCTTCAAGAGGAATATCCATGAGTCCTGGATAAAAAATGAAGTTTGAGAACTCCACCATAGGTGGACAGGGCAGGCCTCACCTGATCTCTCACTAGGAAAGTGATTGATATTGAAATCCATCCAGTCCCCAGCAAACCAACCGAGTTCTTCCCATAAGAACCATCTATCACAATCGGAATTAGTGCCATAAACACCCACAAAAACCCATGTAAAATGATCTTCAGCATTCCTAAACGAACAGGCAATAGTGAACTTCCCCAGTGTACTCTCTGATTTTTTCTACCACCCTCCTATCCCACATGAGCAAAATACCACCATAACACCAATCCTCATGATGATAACCCCACAAGCTATGCACAATGCTACAAGACATATGCTAAGGTTTAGTTTCCTAAAGACAAATAACGTCTGACTTCCATTCTCTGAACAACTTTCTCTAAGGTGTTTTTTCCCTTCATCTAATGCTTTTACATTCCAAGACAACAATTTAGGCTTCATAAAGAACCGAGACCCTTCCCATTAAAACTTTGCTTCGGCTAGAGCTGTCTCCTTTAGAATCATAATTGATGGAGCTTGACAATCTTTTTAGTTATCTTTTCCCTCTGTTGGCTGGTTTGAAATTGGAAGCCCAATCCTCTTGGTAATGACTCGCTTCAATGGCAATTAACGAAGCCATGAGTTTCCCTTCAAACCCTTCATATGAGAATCTCACAGCCTATGTAGAACAAGAGCGAGCTCTTTATTCATAGTAAAGGTAGGTAATTATATTTACAATTTCTGGTGCTGTTTTATATGCTTCCTTAATGTGCTTAATGCATCTGGCCATTGGTTGCATTTTATGTTATCTTTCCAAATTTCCACTTCTGTAAATAGCTTGCTTTTGTTTTACAAGGAGAAAGCCTTTCTGATTGAAATTGACTAGCCAACATATTTTGCCTCTATGTTGCAAATTGGGTTCGATTATGGTTCGTATTCCTAGGTAATGAAAAACAGAATATTTATGTGCACTTCATGTTTCAACTCAGAGGATATGCCAACTGTACTCTTGGGAATGCCTTCCTCTAGCTAGAAAACAAGGGTTTCAATTACTTGGTGGTTCTAGTACATCTTCGATGTCTAATTGCAGACCATTTCTAGCTCAGAGTGGTCAGTTTTGGTCTTGCAAATCCATGAGTGGTATGGAATGTATGTCAGAGTTGTGAAGCTCATTACTTGGGGATAATCTTTCTTATTCAACCTTTTTTATTTTTTTATGTGGCATCCTTTTCTTTAGAAATTTATTATTTTGTTGCATATAATAAAATTATGTGTTCTATCATGTAGGTCTACAAACTTAGACTCGTGGACTCCTGAGCAGCTGAAAATGATGAGCTTTGGGGGAAACAACCGTGCACAGGTTTTCTTTAAGCAGCATGGATGGACTGATGGAGGCAAAATTGAGGCTAAGTATACATCAAGAGCTGCTGATTTATATAGGCAAATACTTTCAAAAGAAGTTGCTAAAAGCATGGCAGAAGAGGTAGGTTTGCCGTCATCACCCGTTTCTTCTCAGACAGCACAAGCAGCTCACGAACTTCCTGATGTCATGATAAGTGAAGCTCCAAAAGAAAACTCTGTAGGAAGGCAAGTGCCTGATACCTCTGCTGCACCTAAAGTTCCTCACACAGTTGTGACCACTGCTGTCAAGAAGCCTCTTGGTGCAAAAAAAACTGGGAAGACTGGTGGGGGCCTTGGTGCTAGAAAGCTTACTACAAAGGTTGATTATTTATTGCCTTCTCTTTGTGAGCAAATTGTTTACCAGCAGATGTTTTGTGGTTTAATGTCTGTCACTTGATTATCCTACACTGATTAAAATGCCTTTCTCTTTACGAAATAATCTTTTCCAAATGTAGCCAAGTGAAAATCTCTATGATCAGAAGCCTGAGGAACCAGTTATTCCTGTTTCCTCCACAAATAGCATTCCGGCAGCTGGCTCATCTTTTGCATCGCGCTTTGAATATGTAGACAATGTTCAATCAGCCGAGAATAGCTCTAGTGGCCCACAAATGATTAGCCACGTAGCTCCACCAAAGTCAACCAGTTTTTTTGCAGACTTCGGAATGGACAGCAGTTTTTCGAAGAAAGCTGGCTTGAATTCCTCAAAGGTGCGAGTATACTTTATGACCTACAACATAGGCATGCTATATCTTATACTTTGGTTTATGATTAATGTGACCTATAATATGCACAATGCTCAGCTGCTTGATATAATCCAAGTGTAAAATTCTAAGAACTAAGGAAAAAGGGGGGGGGGGGGGGGTGGGGGGGTTGCTCAGGAAAAAAATAAAATAAGAAAGGGGGTTATAGGCCCAGTTTATACTGGTTTATGATGCAAAGATTCAGACAATGGCAAGGTTTAGGCTCAAAAAACTATTCCAACATGGAAATTATTCAACAGATATAGCAAGACTATGGCAGTATGCTTTAGCGCACACATGGAAATACATGCACAAACACACGCACATCTGTGTTATATGTTTCTGACTGTTCCACCAAAATTACATTACATTTGATTTTTTCTGTTCCTAACTGTGGCTCAATTTTACTATATTTGCCTATAAATCCTTAGAATTTTCTTTTTCCCACAAGTTTTACTCCATTACTGAATTAGGAGAAACCGGTAATTTAATGTATTCAGAACCAGTCTAATGCTTGTAAGCTGTGTCTTAAACTAAAATTTATATTATAGAAATCTCCAGTTATTGTTGGGGCATGTGTCCAATGTCTGTTTTTTCCGGTGTCAGTTCAACATGCTAATGAGAGAGTCTAGTTGCTTGGTAGCTGAGTTGGGTGGTTATATAGGATGTATCACTCGAAGGATGAAAGATTTAGTGTAAGACTAAATAAAGCTCAGTCCAGCAATAAGGCATATCAAGTTTTTAATATTCCCTGCTTTTGCTTGCACTACTTTACTCATATCTCACACAAAATATAGTGTTAAAGAATCTTTTACGATGAATATATTGAAGTAGGTTTTTCATTTGCTTTATTGGTGTTGCAACTGTACAACATCACAAACTTCATTTTATTTAGAAAAGCAAACTGCATGTTTGTAGTTTTTGAGAGGTTCTTTGGCATGTTTTAGTTTTTCATTGGTGGCATGGCAAAAAGTTTTGAATTTTGGAAATCTGCAAACCATTTTTAAGGTGATTTTCTAATTTTATATTGTATGGTAGATATAAGGAAGCAATAGAATAAAACTTTTGTGTTGTTATTTAGTATCTTTGGATAAAGGGTTGTTTTTGGCAGCTATTATTAGTCTAAGGCCAGTTGTAGTTCCCTCCTTGGTCTACAGCATGTTGCCTCTTGCAATTGTCATTCTTTTGAGATCATATTGAAGATGGGGTTTCTGTTTCAAAAACTAAAGGGAAGAGGGAGCTCAACAATTTAGAATGCTCTATTAATTTTCATGCTAGAGGCAGTGGCTCTAGTCGGGGTTTAGGTAGGACTATTGTGCGGGTCTAGGGTTTCTTTGGGTTTGAGGTTTCTCATTTGGGGGAATTTTGTGGGCTTGCTTTGGTTTTCCTTGTATATACTTTCTGTGTACTTAGGAGCGCTTTACGCTTTTATTTTATTTATAGATTTTTGGTACTTATTAAAAAAAAAAAAAAAAATTGTGACTCTACAATTGAGGGATATTTTTTATGGGGTGGTATTGGGAATGAGTTTAAATTTCATTTAGTGAATTGGTCCGACAATTTGTACTCCAATGAAATTTGGTGGTTTGGGGGTTAGAAATCTGGTTCAGTTTAATGGAGCTGGAGCTCTTATGGGAGAATGGTTGTAGCGGTATGCTATGAAGAGATGCTTTATGAAGATTGGTGATAGAGATTTAGTATGAGAGCCTAAGGGGTTGGTGCTCTAAGGAGGTAATTTAGACATTTAGAGTAGGAGTTAAGAAAGTTATAAGAAGTGGGTAAGAAATGATTTCAAAATTTGTTAAATATGAAGTAATGGGTCAAAGGTCAATTTGTTGCATGATGTGTGGTGTGGGGATACACCATTGAAGATATTTTATCCAAACTTGTTCAGTACTGCATGTAGCAAGGATGTGTGGGTGGTGGATAATATGTAATTTCGATAGGGGAATATTCATTGAAATTCTACTTTTACTAGACTCCTACAAAATTGGGAGAAGGATGTGGTCTTCTCATTTTTTGAAATGTTGCATTCTTTCAGGAGAAATGCTGCACTTTCCCAAAGTTTTTCTCCAAAATTTGCTTCCCAAATGATGTGGCACAATCCAATGTAATCTATTATTTTGGGAAATGTGTCACCATTTCACGGGATTGTGACACATCATTTGAGGAGCAAATTTTGGAGAAAATTTTGGAAAGTGTAGCATTCCTCTTCTTTTAGAGTAAGACAAGAAGATGTTAATTGAATATGTTGGAGTCCTTCCAAAAGAAGCAGGTTTGAAGTAAAGTCGTATTATCAAGTGTTAACAAGTCCTAATGGATCCCCTTTTCCTTGGAAGAGTATCGGGAGAGTTAAGGATCTTTTGAGGGTGGCCTTTTTTGTGTGATCGGCAGTTTTAGGGAAAACTTTGACGCTGGATAATTTGAGAAACATGAATGTTGTAGTAGTGGAGTGGTGTTACATGTGCAAGAAGAGTGGGGAGTCCATTAATCACCTTCTCATTCATTGTGAAGTAGCAAGAGAGTTATGAAGCTCTATCTTTAATCTGTTTGGTGTTGATTGGGTTATGCCTAGAAGGGCGAGAAATTTGTTGGTGTGTTGGTTCAGGTAGGGTGTGGTAATATTATGGAAGTATAGAGGTTGGCTTTGTTATGTTTAATGTGGTGCATTTGGAGAGAGCGGAATGCAAGATGTTGAGACGTTTATAGAGCTGCAAAGGATTATGTTCAACACGTTATATACTTGGATATCCGCACATCATAACTTACTTAATTCTAGCTTTGCAGATATTTTGAAGTTGTGTTCATCTGTTCCTCCTGATTTGAGGTTTCTCATGTATACTTTGTGTGCTAGGATTGTGTCTTTATGCTCTTTTTTAATGAGATTGAATTACTTATCAAAAAATATAACATGTTTTTTTGTTCAGTTCACTGTTTTAGACTGTTTCTCTGATTGATGCTCTGCTTTCCTCATTTATTTATTATCCTTTTTTTTTAAATTTTTTTTTTTTTTTTTTATATATATATATATATATATTTTAATTACAATGCTATTGTTATCAGATTGAGGAAACGGATGAAGCAAGGAAGAAGTTCACAAATGCAAAATCTATTTCATCAGCCCAATTCTTTGGGGATCAGAACAAAGCTACTGATGTAGAAGCTCATGCATCTCTGCAGAAGTTTTCAGTATGTGTCCTTAGCATGACATACTGAAAAATTATCTACTAAATAGAGTTTCAAGAGAGTTATTTTCAGATTTTTTGAATGTTTAAGCTTATTTTGGACAATAACCTATATAGTCTGTTCCTGTTTCCTTATTGCTTTACCTGATGTTGGCCAAAGGAGAGAAAAATAATAATAATAAAGAGACATTTTTCTCAACCTCAAATCTAACTTTTCATGGTTTATGCGAGGGATTTCTCGCTTTATAACACGACTTGGAAATGATAATTTAGTGATGAAAAAAAAAAAAAAAAAAAAAAAAAAAAAAAGAGAAGAAAAGGCTGCCTTATCATTTTAACCTTGCTTTGGTGAGTCACCTCCACTTAAATTTCCTGTGTGCTGTTATTGAACTACTACATGAAACCTTTTTTCCCATTCAATTGCGATCAGATAAATAGGAATTCTTAATTCTATTCACTATGTTCTTGTTATTTCCAGGGTTCAACCGCCATCTCCAGTGCTGATCTTTTTGGGGACAATGGAGATCATTCATCTGTCGATCTTACTAGTGACATCTTCAACCGACTCTCTTTCCAGGTAGGCCTTGCAACTTCATTGCATTTCACAGTTCACTTGCATTATTCTTGATCAGATTGACAGATTGCAATCTATGCATGAGATATTGAATAATATTTCTTTTGTCCTTTCAAATATTAGTTTTATCCCCCAGGCTTTATTTCCCTTCCCCCCTAATTCAGATTGCTGCATTACATTTGGGTTGACACTGGGTGGCTCTCTTTGCTTTCTCCTCTTTACAGGCACAGCAGGATATTTCCAACCTTAAAAGCATTGCGGGAGAGACTGGGAAGAAACTCAGTTCATTGGCATCCACTTTAATGACAGATCTTCAGGACAGAATTCTATGATATAAATATTTTTCTGTCTGAAAACCAAAAAAAAGAAAAAGTGAGGGGTTTGTCAGTGTACCAGCCAAAATCTGTAGTGAATATATACTTCATTATAAATTCTTTCAGGAGACAAAATAAGATTTTTAAAACTTTCCAGGCCTCTAACAGGCTGGTGTTCTTATTTTGTTGGAACCCGTGTCTCAAGATTGATTATATGTGTCTTAGTTACTTTTGTTTTCTGATCTTATAAAATATGTAGAACCTCAGTTAAACTTTCTTGTTATGAATCAAGCAATTTATTAAACCACTTGTTTGTTGATGTTGACTTTGATTATTTTGGCAATGAGGCTTGAGAATAGAATTTCGTTTGTTTACATTACTTCATATGCCTCTGGATAAAGGTGGTTGTGCAGCCACTCTTTTCCTCCGTTGAGGGTGGCTAGACGTCACTTTTTTCTTTCTGTTTTTTTTTTTTTTTTTTTTTTTTTAATTTGTAAGAAGTCAGCTTTAAATATGTTTGTGTTCTTTCAATAGATATATATATATAGCCAATGCATGGTAGGCAACAATGTTCCTTTTCAATCGATCAACCTTTCCTATAATGGATGATCGTAACAGTATGTTCAAACAACTAAATAAATGTATAGCTTGAATTTCCTCAAATTAGGAGTAAAAAAATAACATTAAGATAATCGATTATCATTTAATGCTTGATACTTGAGATCATCTTGAGCTGATTCATTCGTGTGACCCATTTCTCCTTCCCCCCATTTCATTCGGACAACAAAGAGAGAGGAAGAGGATGAGTTAGATGAGGAGAAAGGTAAATCTTTTCTCTCCCTAAGCTTTTGGATTATGTTGTTTGGTAAGGTTTAAAGTTTTTGCGAGTGTTGTGCTTGTTATATTGGTTGGGTTGTGTTATGGAGGTTGAAAAAGGTGAAGGAGGAGAGGTAGGTGATATGTTCGAGTTGAAAAAGGGAGATAATTTGATGTTGTGAAAGTTGTTTATTTCGTGGGTTTGGTTATCTAAAGATGATGGGTTTTAGTTTGTTGGTGGAGTTTGTAAAAAGGATAACAAGAAAATGGGAAAGAAGGTTTGATTGGAAGAAAATCTTGGATAGTAAGATCCTTTCTATAATACCAATCTTATTTTATTCTCCCATATGAAGAAAAGTCCAAATTTGACTATATACAATTCTATTTCAGAATGACATGTTCCTAATTTAGAATGTTGTTTTCTCACATTCATTTCAAGAAATATATAAATTTTTTCAACATAAATGAAGGTTCACATCATTCACTATCTGCAGAGTGTTGTTTACTTTTCGAGCAATTGACTCATTTTTCTACCTGTAAAATATTATTTTATTGAGAATGCCGACTAGAGGACCACAAGAAACTAGTTGTGGTACTTAATGGTATTTTGAATGTACATATTTTGGCCTAACATGCAATAAATTATCACCTTATTTATCAACATCTTTCAATATAGAATTTTGCATCTTTATGTAAATTTTTTTTCTAAGAAGAGAAGGTGAAATTCTCATAATATTCACCTGCCAATCACTTTCCTCCCTTCTGACATCCTTTCAAAAGTACTTTTTTCCCACTTCTTATTATCATTTCTTTTAGTGGGGGTAATTGCTAGCCTAAAGTTTTATTTTATTTTTTAGAATACATCTTAATTTTTCGTCTATTTCATTTTATCCCCAAAAGGCAATATAGTTTTTAAAATTAAAATTTGATTTGTAATTAACCACTATTGAATTTTGATCTAATAACAATTTTAAAAGCCACATCACATTTGAATAAATAAAAATGAGATATAAGTTTTAAACATTACTTCTGTGATAATGTATAATTATTTTATGTCTCGCATGTCTCAACGCTCAAAACTCAAATCCTAAGAAACATATAGCACATAGTCCACATATGCCTCTTATAATGAAGAGTAGTGTTATGCTTCACACCATAGTCATATTATTTTGATATAACATGAGCTAATAGTTCTTGAATTTTATTATTATTATTATTTTAACAAGGGCAGTTCCAAGGGCTATTAACCAATGTCATGCAAGTATAGTGTGATTGTGATGCGAAGAATAATATTTCTCTATAATGAGTGGTGTGCGATATTGAGTCTGTATTTTATCATCCAACCACTTGGGCTCAATGTCTCTATCCATCTATTCATTGAGGGTCACTTTGGTTTAGGGGTTTCAAAATATGCTGTTTGAAAAAAATAAAGATTTGAAAAGTTAATTAATAAAAATATGATTTTTAAAAAGTTAGTGTTTGGTAAAATTGCGATTTGGCCTTTAATATCACATGTTTTTAAAACGCATTCCCTTACATGCAATTTGTAAACACAATTTTTTTTTAAAAGTTTTTAAATTGCAATTTTTTTTTTTTTTTTTTCAAATCACTCCAAAAATGGTTTTTTTTTTTTCTCGTAATTTTGTTTAAATGATATATGGGTCGGAGGCCTTTGACAAATAAGAAATGCCACTCTCTTCAACATTAGATAAAATTATTGAGAAGAAAATTATGCCCTCTTTAAATTCAGATAACATTAAAGGTTCATTTAGATTTAAAAGACTTTAAAAACTATAATTTAAAAATAATAATTTAAAAACGTAATTTTTAAAAACATAATACTAGGTTATAGATGTTATAGATTATGGTAGGAAATAGACACCCAAATCAAGCCGCAACAAGCCTATTGTTTGGCTTTGTATGAAGTGGTCGTAAGTATGAACTCAATTTTTTTTAGGGTAAAGTTTACTTAACCCCCTCAAACTACCACCCCAATAACAATCTACCCCTTAAACTATTAATTGCGATAATTTACTTCACAAACTACCAAAACAATGACAATATACAACCCAATACTAGCAAAGTGACGAAATTACCCCTACATAATTTTCAACAAGACAAAAATACCCTTAAAATTTTGAAAAAAAAAAAAATTTAATATTTTTGTTTTTATTTTAGTAAGGATAATTTCGTCATTTTGTTAAAAGTAGGGGTGCATTGTCATTGTTTTAGTAGTTTAGGGGGTAGATTGTCACAATTGATAGTTTGGGGTGTAGATTGTTATTAGGGTAGTAGTTTGAGAGAGTTAAGTGAACTTTACCCCATTTTTATTATTTTTTTATTTTTTTATTTTCTATATTTACCTAACAAATACTTTTATGAAAGGAACACAAGTCAGGTCATAGGAGATTGAAATAAAGATTTTTACTTTTACTGTTTGGTCACAACTCATAGAGTATGTTGTCTTGACTTTCTTTTTTAAATTTTACATATCTTTAGGAATTTCAAAATTGTAAAAATATTTGACTGTTTAAAAGTCGGATAACTTTGTTTAAGTTTTTCCTGATGTAATCCGTGAGCATTTTTTTTTTTTTTTCCTAGTCAATGTGGGAGAGGGAGAAAATAGTAATGTTATGAACCTCTTTTTATCCTTCTAAAGCTGATATGACTTTTAAAATCACTATTAAATTTTAGATGAATCATACTTGAATTTTGATCCAATGGTAATTTTAAAAGTCATATCAATTTTAAGAGAATAAAAAAGAGGATAAAAAAATGATCCGTAGCATTACCTGGAAGAAAAAGGGGAGTTACAGATGTGAGTCTCTTCTACAATTAATCATAACCAAAGAAATAAAAGGACAAGAGTCCATAAAAATACTTCCAAGACCAATTGTTTAAAGGAAAATGTCTATGATTTCGTCTTCACGTTTGTCATTCTCTAAAATGAAGAGAAATTGACGTTCCCAGTCTCTCTCTCTCTCTCTCTCTCTATATATATATATATATATAATTTTTTTTTTTTATTGTTTTTTACTTCTTGTCTTCCCACATGCTATTGCAATAATGAGGCCGGCCAGTTTTTAGTAGTATTGATAAAATAAAAATGATGATTAAATATCTAAGAAAATGACACGTGTGTGAGAAAACAATTTGTATTTTTTTGGAAATGTAAGGAGAGAAAAAGGGGAAAAGGGAAAAGAGAAAAAAGAGAAAAAAACAAAATTGGTAATTTGGACCCATTTCTATAAAAATCCCACTCTCAATCGTGCTTTACCCATTTTCCCTTCTATCTTCATTCTCAACAACCTCTTAACACCAATCATGGCGGCCTTCTTCCTCTTTAACAACCCGATCCAACGGTTACCCGCTCATGCCAGGTCAATATAGTGTAATTGTGATGTAAAGAACAGCATTTCTTTTTGATATTGACGTGCGAAGTCAAATTACTGAAGTCAATGGTTATAGATGTGATATCGTATTTTATCATCCAACCACTTGGGTCAATGTTTCTAGAGCTGGAATAACGGGCAGTTATTAATTGCTAACTGTGTATATATAGATATATATAACGATGTCATTTTTATGTTTAAATATATAAAAAAATGTATAAAAATTAAAAAAATGATACCATATAAAGTAGGTATTACAGTAGAAATGAGTCAAATGACCTTGTTTTTTCTTTTTCTTTTTTTTTTTTTTAAAAAAATTTTATTCTTTTAAAAAGCGGACCTCTAACTGGGGGTTATCGGATTTTACTACCATTTAGATGGTTACGGTTAGCAATTTTAACCAATAACTACTAATCTTAACCGCCTTTTCACCCCTAAATGTTTCTATCCATATATTCATTAAGGGTTTATTTGATTTAGTGATTTCAAAAAGTGCAATTTGTGAAAAATAATAATAATAACGATTACAAAATGTAATCAATAAAAACGTAGTTAGTGTTTAGTAAAATTGTGGTTCAACCACTAAAATCAGGATTTGGCCTTTAATATTGTGCATTTTTTAAAATGCACCCCTTACATACAATTTGCAAACGACTACAATTTTACTTTTCAAATACACTACTAAATGAGATATTTTCCGTGATTTGATACTTTTAGTCTATGAAATCACTGGGCAAAACAGACTCTAAATGACATATGGGTCGTGTGCCTTTGACAAATAAGAAATGCCATTACCACCCTCTCCAGCTTTAGATAAAAAATTTTGAAAAGAAAATTATGCCCCATCCAAGTTTAGATAACATTAATGGTCCGTTTAGATTGCGACTTCAAAAAGTAAGATTTTCAAAGAGCAATTTGAAAACTCGATTTTTAAAAACTGGGTTAAGGGTTTGGTAAAATTGCAATTTACCCTTAAAATTGTACATTTATGAAAATGCATCCCCCTTAACTGCAATTGAAAATACAAATTTTTTTAGATTTTCATATCACAAAATCTTTAAAAAGCACTCTTAAACAATACATTTTTTACAATTTTGTAGCACCCCAGATTTTTAAAGTCTTATTTTAGAGATATTAAATTGATGCTATGATTATATCAATATTCATATTAGGTAATGGCATTTACTTTGAGGTTGAGATATTTATTGATGATATTAGGTAATAATATTTATTCTTGAGGAACTTATTAGATCTTATGAATATTATTGGAATGAATATTGATTTGAGGTTATTATATCATGATGATGATTTTATATTGATTATTTTATTGGGAGATTTAAGAGATATGATAATTGATGATTGATTGGTATAATTTGGAGTATGATTGTAATAATTGGTGAAATAATAGGATAGTAAATGGTAGGTATAAGGATGGTAGAATAAGAAGGTAGAATAGTATAGGGTTGGTGAAATAGTATAGGGTTGGTGGAATAGTATAGGGTTGGTGAAATAGTATAGGGTTGGTGAAATAGTAAAATGAGGGTATAATTGTAAATTGAAGGTAGAATAGTGTTTGATTTTCTCCTATAAATAGAACTCTTCTCCTTCACAATTTTCACCACTCATCTCCTCTCCCATCTCTTGCATATATTCTTCCTTCTTCCGCTTTTTACTCGGTCTTTCTTCTTTCTAAGAGTGTTTACTCAGAACAGAGAGAGAAAGGGCGAGACCAAGCGCTACAAGAAAGAAAGAACACAAGAGAAACCGAGAGTGAGATGGAAAATTTAAGACAGAGAGCTGAAGAGGAAGAAAGAGAGTTTAGGCGAGAGAGAGAGAGAGAGAGAGAGAGAAAGTCAGTGAAGGGATTGTTATGGGTATGGACCAACTGCAGCAGAACGGGTTTCAAGTAATTACCTTTGATGATCCATTCATGTAATCCACTGTAAGTATTCTTACTTACTGAGTATGATATTGATATCCAATAATACGGATTTTTGTGGTTTTATAACTTGTCTAGCATTTTGCTATATATATGATTCAACAATGATTTATATTGTCGGAAATCAATTGACTCACTACTTCACAGTTTTTTGTAGTGCTTGCAGGAATGGAAAATCAAGGTAATTATGCAGTTGTGATTAGAGATTCATATTGAGATGTACAGAGATTCCAAGTTGGTTAAGTTTTGTCTAGAGTTTAGACTGTCGGATAGATTTGTATAAATGCCTTGTACGACATAGCTTTGGGTATTCATGTATGGAGAAAAGTATTTTTAACAGTATTTTTTTTGTATTGATAATTACAGTTTTTCCGCTATATGAGATGAGATTGTTACAAAAATGGTATCAGAGCCACCTAATAACGCCAGGTCATGTGGTATTGAAGCACTGCATGACGTGACCCGGTCCCATATTGGGAAGATGAGAAGAAACCCACATTGAGTGGGTAGTTTATAGAGATAGTCATGGATGCTTAGTCCCACATTGCCTAGTTACTAGGTGAAACTGGGCTTTATAATGAATTCTAGGGAAGCTCCAAATTGACTAGTCCTTTTGGGGTAATAGCGCAGATGTGGCTAGCGCTTTTTCCTGGGATGTTACAAAGGGTATCAAAGCATTACCCAGCCTGAGATGGTGGGAGTGTGCACAAGCCTATGAGGGTCGCTAGTGGACACGTTGGTGATGCCAAAAGTGGGTTATATTATAATGGTGTCAGTTAAGACACAAAGAAATGTATAAAGGCCAAAAGTTAAGGGCCGAGAATGAAGAAATTCCCTGAGGATTGCCAACGGTGACACTGGTGCCCAAGAAGAGTGCTTGTAGAGTCTCACATCGCTTGGGTATGGAATATGTTATGATATTTATTTATGAACAGATTGAATTTTTATAGTAACTTGAGTAAGTTATGGTTCAAGTATGATTTGTTTTTAATTTGGGTTGCTCAATTTGAAGATAGGTGGTAATTTATGGGCTTTAATTTCGAGGACGAAATTCTAATAAGGAGGGAAGATTGTAGCACCCCAGATTTTTAAAGTCTTATTTTAGAGATATTAAATTGATGCTATGATTATATCAATATTCATATTAGGTAATGGCATTTACTTTGAGGTTGAGATATTTATTGATGATATTAGGTAATAATATTTATTCTTGAGGAACTTATTAGATCTTATGAATATTATTGGAATGAATATTGATTTGAGGTTATTATATCATGATGATGATTTTATATTGATTATTTTATTGGGAGATTTAAGAGATATGATAATTGATGATTGATTGGTATAATTTGGAGTATGATTGTAATAATTGGTGAAATAATAGGATAGTAAATGGTAGGTATAAGGATGGTAGAATAAGAAGGTAGAATAGTATAGGGTTGGTGAAATAGTATAGGGTTGGTAGAATAGTATAGGGTTGGTGGAATAGTATAGGGTTGGTGAAATAGTATAGGGTTGGTGAAATAGTAAAATGAGGGTATAATTGTAAATTGAAGGTAGAATAGTGTTTGATTTTCTCCTATAAATAGAACTCTTCTCCTTCACAATTTTCACCACTCATCTCCTCTCCCATCTCTTGCATATATTCTTCCTTCTTCCGCTTTTTACTCGGTCTTTCTTCTTTCTAAGAGTGTTTACTCAGAACAGAGAGAGAAAGGGCGAGACCAAGCGCTACAAGAAAGAAAGAACACAAGAGATAGCGGACTTTAGAAATTAGTTTCAAAAGATATACTAGTGGTGTTAGTCATATTGGAGCAACTAGATTCCTTCATACCACTTTTAGCTTCAGTCTAGAGGTAAGTAAATTCACTACCCCTTCTAAAGTTACTTCATGTCATGCTATTTATTCATTCTTTAGTAAATTGTAAATGATTATTTTATTTACGTATTATGAAGTTATGTTGCATGCATGAAGGATTTCTAAATGAATTATCTAGAAAGTTTCTATTTCTTTAAACGCTTTCTAAGTACAACAAGTTTATATTTGAAAAGGTTTCCATTATTACGAAAAGAAAGTTGAGAAATGATGATGATTATAAGAAAGAAAAATGATGATAAACCCTCCTGCATGTTGCCCTAAGATGCATCAAAAGAAGTACAAAGAAAAGTACAAGAGATGAGATAAATGTTTATGAAATGAGGGCACATGTATGGAGGAGAGTATTTTTGGCCCCAAGATAAGTAAAGATGAGAGGAGTTCGGTACCGATACTCGGATGGAGGCGAAACCACTGAAGGAGGCTATGCCAGAAGGTGGTATTCCATCAACTAGACCGTTGAGTGCACCAAGAAAGAGTTAATTGACGGTCGGGCATGGCTGTGGCCACAGTTCAGTGCCATGGTCACAAGGACCCGCAACCCTCGTGCACAGGGGTAATAGTGTACATGGGCCCTATTATGAGAAAATGATACTATATTTTCAACAATGATATGCTATGATGATTTACAAAGATTATTTATAATGATGCATTATGATGATGATTTATAAAGATGATTTACAACGATGATCTATTACTAGATGTAATAGTATGTATATGTTACGGGAGATGCAACCGTACATACAGATATTATTATGGCTAGAATTATATTTATTTGCGAAAACAATTTTCAAAACTGAGAACAAGGAGTAAAACTATTTATGGTTGTGGATTTTACTTGCTGGGCCCCCTTTGGGCTCATTCAGTTTTATTTCTTGTTTTCAGGTAGAAAGGATGCTGGAATAGGAGGCCGGAATGGGGTGGGAATAATTATTAATTTTCAAAGTCTTTTCATATAAGTTATTGTAATGATATGATATTCCGCAACTAAAGTTTAATGTTTTCTAATTTCGCTTGTAATAAAAATCTCTTGAATAATGTTTTATACATTTTTCGTATCCTTTAAAATCAAGTACTCTGATAGACCTTATAGATCTTTGCAATAACTTTTGTTGTAAAATAAGAAAAGTGGCAAACTCAGCCTTAACGGGCTGGGGATGTTACAAATTTAGTCTAAAATCGCACTTTTTATTGTGTAAAATCGTACTTCACTCATAAGATTCAAGATAAATGCTACACTTACTCATGCTTCTTTACATAATTTTTTCACACCCATAGCTAGCTTTTAAAACCATAATTGGATCAAAATCCATGTGGGGCTGCCATTGGATATAGAGCATGCTCTCTTTAAATGGAGTAATTTTAAAAGTTCCTCTTGTGTCATTCTTATGTCCCTAAAAAAATGATGTGACTTTTAAAATCATCATTTGATTAAAATCTAATAATAATCAATCACAAGCTTAATGGTGCTTTTAAAAGCCGTATCATTCTTGGAGGAATACAAGAAGGATACAAGAATAACTTATAGTATTACTCATTTAAATAGTATGACGCTTTTTGGGAGTAAACCCAATAACGAAACCGTGCGAGATGAGGCCCAAAATAAACAATATCATACTACTTGGAGTGGAATGTTTCAACTTCATCCGTGAAAAGGTTGTCAATGGTGACATTTTGATCAAATTTATCTCCACCGTTGATTAGTTTGATGACATATTTATCAAAGATCTATCATCTGCCCGCTTTGCTCTCTTATGGTCCAAACTAATTAATTGTTCTACCTAGCCCCATAGCTTGAGGGGAGATGTTAAGGTAATTGATGATCCAAAGTAGCCACATCATTGCAGGGCCGGCTAGACCACTAGGCGAGTGAGGCGCTTGCCTATGGCCCTAGGATTAATAAGGCCCCAAAAAAAAAAAAAAAATTAATAATTTTTTTAAAAATAAAAAATAAAAAAATTAAGGCTCATTTTTTTTTTTTTTTTTAATTAGGCCTTTTTTTTTTTTTTTCATAAAAACTTAAGGCCTCTAATCATTATAAGTAAGTAATTTAAAAATGACCTCAATTTAATAAGGCTCCAATATAATAACCCCATGGTAAAATAAAATCAATTAACCCAGAAAAGCAAATATCCTTAGACTTAAAAGGAGCCTATCTACCTATACATTCAAAATTATTTGATATTGAAAGATCATTTTAACCCTACTTAACCACCCACTTTATTTCCTTTTTTTTTTTTTCTTTTTTTTTTTTTTTTTTTTCTTTTTTTTTTCACTCAAAACATAACGTGATTGAGAGAGAGAGAGAGAGAGAGAAACATGTGTATCAATGAGGTAAGAATTCAGAAAAAAAAAAAATCAAAATATTGATTTTTTTTTTTTTTTTTGTAATGTTTATTTCCGTGCTTAATTTTTCTTGTGGGTTTTGTATGGGTTTTGTTTGAAACAGATGTATCAAAGAGGTAAGGATTCAAAAAAAAAAAAATTGATTTTTTTTTTTTTTTTTGTAATGTTTATTTCTGTGCTTGATTTTTCTAGTGGCTTTTGTATTGGTTTTTGATAAATTTTTTGTGGGTTTTGTTTGAAACAAAGGTGTATCAAAGAATCAAGTGAGGAAGTTACTGCCACGGTATATATATATATATATATATATATTTTTTTTTTGGTTAGTTTGCTTTTGTGTGCTTCAGTTTTGGAACATGTGCTTAGCGGAGATTTGGTGCGATTCTTGGATTGATTCATAAAAAAAAAAAAATTGATTTTTTTATTGTTGTATTTATTTTTGTAAGGATTAATAAAAATGAGAACTCTAAATATAATAATAATATTAAAATAAATATTATTTAATTAATATATAAATATTAAAATAAATAAAGCTCAATTTAAAAATTTCGATTAAAGCCCCAAAAAACATTGAGCTGGCTTGCACATCAGCCCCTTCAACTCATGAAGCCTCACCTGCCAGAAGAAATCTGCCTATTAAACAAAAAGGAAGATATTGCTGCAACTGTGGAGGTGAAATCAAAAAATAATTTGGTACAAGATGCTACGTTTGTCAAAAATCTTTCAAAACCTCCTTACACAAGCCTACATGCATGTTACTCAAGTTCAACATGCTACTCAAATTCTGCCTTAGACAAACACATTAATGATACAATTTGATTAATCTGTTGATCTTTCCCTTATTTGTACATTATTTGTATGACAATTAGAATAGGCCTTATTGACTTTCCTTGTATAGTGTAGTCTTTTTAAGCTACTTGTATAAATTTTATTTTATTTTTTTTATGATTTTATTTTTTCTGCACTTGTGTTTCCCTTTGTTTACGAGGCTATAGAAAATCGACACCCAGTCAAGCCGCACCAATCACCATGCGGCCTATTGTTGACTTCGTCCCAAGTCGTCGACGCCATATGTATGAACTCGTTTTATATTTTCTACATTATACCTAACAACGAAAGGAGCAAAAATCTGGTCGCGATTGACATTTGACAATGTGCTACATTTAGTGCTGAAATAACAACTAAGACAATTAGTCAATTTCAAACTCTAAATCTCGCTTAGAGCACATGTGATTCTAGAGGTGGGTATTGGTTCTGTCGGTGTTGGTAGGAGTATTTTTGCCTACTTACTCGTAAAAGTCGGTTAAGTCAATTAATTAATCGACTTTATATCAACAATGAATAGTTTCGACTTTTTCGGTTAATCAATTCGTCGTTAATTGTCAGTCACAAGTTTTTACATTAAGATTTATCAACTTCCTTATAACTACAAAATCAGTAAATAATATATTTTATAAATGAAAGAATAAGTAAATTTATGAAATACGGACCAAAATGACAACCACAAATCAGCTGGACAAATACAATTCTATCGGTTAATTGTTGGTTAACCAACAAAAAAAACAAAATTTCTATCGCCTACCAAACCGAACCGATGTCGAAACAGTATTTTTATTGCGCCAACTAACCACTGAAAGTTGGTTGTCGGTCTGTAGGAGGTAAAAGATTAATTTTCCCACCCCTATGTGATTCTGTAAATATTATAATTTATCAACTACTATGTGTACTTATTTATTTTTGACATTTTCGTCAGAGCTACATCATATAATGCTTTACTATTACATGGCTGATAAAGTAATGATTAAGTGATTAAATTTACCTTTTTCTGTAAGCTTAAACTTTTGCGACAAATGTGATTTAACTTGGTATCAGGGCCAAAAGTTCTGAATTCGAACATTGACTCTGTTATTTACCTCACATTTCAATTAAATATTTGATGTGTTGGGCCTCACGGCTCCTCACCCTCTTTACCTACGATTTGAAAGCAGATTTTCTACGTTTTCAAATCACAATTCCAAACATTTCGTTTTCAGTAATTTGGTTTAAAATCACACTTTTTGTATATGAAATCACAATCCCAATTAACGCACTATAAATTTACCTCTTCCTATTAATTTAAGCTTTAAAAAAAAATGATGATTTAACAATAACATTATTATGTTGCTCTGATATTGTTTGTAACAATGCAAGAAAAGCATTACACGTCAGCTACTTTTCCTTAAGCGAAACTTAGGGGGGTGGGGAGGAAAGTTAATTTTTAAAGGTCTATTTATAATAATAATTAAAAAAAAAAAAATTGGGATCCACCCTAAACTAAAGGATGGTTCCACCTCTAGTTATCACTTTGAAAAGATTAATCAATTTAAAACGCTTTTAAATTATTTATAAAGTTAAGTATTATATAATAAAGAATTAATATAAAATTTAAACACTCATTATATATTCTATCTCAGTTTAAATGAGTTATTCTATCATGGTAATATGAAACCATTCGTGGAGACAAAGTACGTGTTTACAAGTTACCTGCAGCTTTCACACTTGTCTGTCTCGTCTGAATGCTACCGGCTATCGTCTGAATGCTACCGGCCGGAACATATCCGCGAGAGTGGTGTCGTGCACATTCTGTAATTTTTCTTTTCATTCACACATGACTACATGAGTTTTGACTTTAAGAATGTCTATACATGTTAGTATATATATGAAAAATATAACATATTTTTCGCTCATTCTAACATAAAAAGGACCGATGGGCCAAAAAGAAAAGAGAAAAATGAGACTGTTGGAGTTGTTAGAATATACAAAAAAATAAATTATATTTTTCATATATTCTAGTAATACAATATTTTATTTGTGCATGATATGCTAACTTTTTATTTTATTTTATTTTTTATTTTATTAAATTGAAGACGGAAAAGTCTCGCATGGGGTTTGGTATGCCAATTGGTTACAGGAAAATGCTAATAACGTCAATTAACGACCAACATATTCTCCTTGGGTTCTGATCTATTATTTTGTTTTTTACTTCTTGTCTTCCTAGAGAGGGATCGACAGATTAACCGTTTATCGCCTATTGACTGTCATTGAACCGTCACTGACTTTTGACGGTTGGTAGGCAGGATAAAAATACTTTTTCGACATCGATTTGGTTTAGTAGGCAGTAGAAATTTTTTTTTGTTAGTTAACAGACTTAATCGAATTTTCAAGTGAATTTCGAATTTTATCTGGTAACTTTTCTTATTGTGTTTGTCTAGTTGATTTGTGGTTGTCATTTTGGTCTGTATTTCATGAATTTACTTTTTCTTTTCATTTATAAAATATATTCTTTACTGATTCTATAACCGACTAATTGATTAACTGAAAAAGTCAAAACTATTCATTGTTGATATAAAGTCGGTTAATTAATTGAATTAACCGATTTTTACGAATCAGTAGGCGAAAATGCCCCTACCAACACTGACTGAATTGATACCCACCCCTATTCCCACATGCTATTGCAATAATGAGGCCGGCCGGGTTTTCAACTAGGCTGGTTCTTCTATTAAAAAGAAAAAGGAAAAAAGAAAAAAGAAAAAGGAACAATAGTGAAATAAAGCCTCCATATATATATATATATATATATATAGAATTCATTAATTTTTTAACTATTTTTTAATTATTTTTATAGTTGAGGGTATAGTTGATGGATGAATTCACCATTGACTATTGTATATGCTTTTATTAGAAAAGAAAAAATAAATTAAAGGGGGACGAACATTACCACATTAGCCCAATAAAATAATAATAAGATAAAAATTGAGTATTTAAAATTACTTGTTATTTATTTATTTTTAAGTAAATATGAAGACTAAAAAGAAAAAAAGATTAAGGTCATGATTCATTTCAGAGTATATTGACGACTATTGGCCTGATAGGTGCAGGGTTGGCCAAGAATTAAAAAAAAAAAAAAAAAAAAAATTTGGTTATTTTGGTCCGGTAATTTGGTGAAAATGCTTAAAAAGTTTCATTTTTAGCCTCTCCTCTCCACTTCCATGGAAAAAGAATAGTGAGTGTCACTCACAAATTGAATGAAAAAATGGTTTCTTTCCACCTTTAATATTTAAAATGAATAAACAAATCTTTGAAAATAAATATTTATGTGAAATAATGAAAGTTAATTATTAAAATAATGAGGCTTTTTGAGAATGATAAAAAAGTGAGTAATTAAAAAAAAAGAAAAAAAAGGTACTTTTAAAAATATTTTTGATAAGTAAAATTAAGTTGGTAATTAATGCATGCTAAAGCTTGGGAGCATCACTATTTCCGGAATTCATCCGGAAAAAGTGCTGCTCCATGAATCCATTGCTATAAAAATCCTGCTTTACCCATTTCCCCTTCTATCTTCTATCTCAGCAACCTCTACAACACCAACCATGGCGGTCTTCCTCCTCATCCTAGCTTTGGTCCCTCTGGTTCTTCTTCTTAGCATCTTTGCTTTCACACCCAGATCTAAGGGTTCTCGGAACCTGCCACCAGGGAGCTTCGGATGGCCTATCATGGGTGAAACTCTCGAGTTCCTGTTTGGGAAGCCAGAAAAATTTGTGTTCGAACGGATGAACAAGTACTCCCCTGATATATTCAAGACGAAAATTCTCGGAGAGGAAACCGCAGTCATCTGCGGCCCCAGCGGACACAAATTCCTCTTCTCCAACGAGCAAAAGCTCTTCACCGCATTCCGTCCTCATTCAATGCAAAAGATCTTCCGGTCTTACCAAAAGCCCTCTGCCGCGCCAGTCTCCCTCGACAACCAGGCAAAAATCTTAAAATCGCCGGGGTTTTTGAAGCCTGAAGCATTGGTGCGGTACTTGGGGAAAATGGACTCCATAACACAGCAACATTTGCAAACTCACTGGGAAGGAAACGACGTCGTCAAGGCCTTCCCTTTTGCGAAAACGCTCACCTTGACTCTCGCTTGCAGATTTTTCTTGGGCACCGATGATCCAGAACGTATTGCTCGGCTTGTGAGCAAATTCGATGACATTACGCTGGGGATGCATTCGATTCCGGTGAATTTCCCGGGAACAATATTTTATAAAGCAAACAGAGCAGCGGCAGGGATCCGCCGGGAGCTGAGGGCGATTATTGGGGAGAAGAAGGCAGCCATGGCAACCGGAGCACCCATGCAGGATATACTGTCGCACATGATTGTCGTCACCGACCCATCTGGGAAATATATGCCGGAGGCTGAAATTGCCGACAAGATCATGGGTTTGCTTGTTGCAGGGTATAGCACAGTGGCTACTGCCATGACTTTCTTCATGAAATATGTCGGAGAGAGACCAGACATCTACGAGAAGATCCTAGCTGGTACGAACGTATATATTTTTTCCTTTTTCTACGAAAATCTTTCTGGGTTTTTTATGTAATGGGTTGTTTTGTTTTTGTTTTTCCTGAAATCCAGAGCAATTGGAGGTCTCAGCGTCGAAGAAGCCTGGGGAAGTATTGGATTGGGAAGACACACAGAAAATGAAGTATTCTTGGAAGGTGTTGAGTGAAGTCATGAGGCTCACGCCACCACTACAGGGGACTTTCAGGGTGGCTCTCACTGATTTTACCTATGCCGGTTACACCATTCCAAAGGGGTGGAAGGTATATTAATTGCAATCAATTTGGTCTTCCATAATCTTTTATCTTTTACGAGAAATGCTAGTGTTTCTCTCATTCTAAGTAGATAATGTTCTAAAAAAAAAAAAAAAAAAAGTAGATAATGTTTTTTTTTTTTTTTTACTGAGCCTTCATATACTGTAGAATGAAAAGAGCACCGAGAGTCTAAGAGGAACCGTATCATTCTTCATCTTTTATCACTTTTACAATCATATTTTTAAACTTTGAAAATGGTCAATTTAAAGTTACTTTCTTTCAGACATTTGCTATGTTCTTTGAATTTGGATAAGAGGGTTGACATTGAAATTTTTTGAAAGACGGTAACTTTATATTAACATTTTTTAAAGTTTAAGGGTATAATTATAAAAGTAATTAACGAAAGATTAAAGATGATGAATGAAAATTTTCCTTTAGTTTAAGAACACATTTTTTTTCTTCAATTTGGACTATTTTTTTTTTTTTTTTTCAAACTACCTACACTACATACAACTCAACATTTTATCTATCTACATTTTAACTATCTATTTTCGTTATTATATTTTTAAACTATTCATTATTTTTTTTTATCTATCTTTACTATTCTTAAAGTAGAGAGAGAATCAAATTAAAGCACTATAAAGCTCAACAAATCTTTTAGTATTTGGGCTAGCTTTTTTGAAATTTTTTACCAAGAGCTAGCACAAAGTGAGTGCTCTACGAAAAGATTGGCATAAACATAAAGTCCCATGAAAAAGACAAGTCTTGAAGGGGTGGCAAACTTTGCCATAACATATTTCATATATAAATTGATTGTTTTTGGCAGGTATATTGGACAGTGAGCTCAACAAACAAGAACCATGATTTTTTCCCAGAACCAGAAAAATTTGACCCCTCAAGGTACGATGATGCCAATGCATTTCCTCCATTCACGTTTGTTCCATTTGGAGGTGGAGCTCGCATGTGCCCTGGGAAAGAGTATGCTCGGCTTGCCATTCTCACTTTTGTTCACAATGTGGTGAAGAGGTTCAAATGGGAGGTGATCCTCCCCAATGAGCAAATTATTGGTGATATGATGCCCACCCCACAAAAAGGACTTCCAATTCGTCTTATTAGGCATCATTAGGGCCTTGTTTCTTTGTATTGCAAATCTTCAACAAGTCTAATTTAGTTTCGTTCAATTACCATAATTTTCATTCCCCCTACAAAGAAGTCAAATTTAGAAGAAAGTAGTGCAGAATATTGTAATGGCAATGGGTGATATTTGACTAATAAGGCGAGTTTTATTACTGATAAAATTCGAATCAAATTATGACGGTTAGAAAGGTGATTGTAAAGGTTTAAAAAGAATTGTATAAGATTTCACACTAAAATAATAGGCGCGCGGCTAGTGTGAGTGTGCGGATGATGCGTGCGTGTGATTTATATGTGTGGACAAATTAACTGCCTATCAATTACCGACTGCCTGCCGATTACGATCGAGTTGAAATTAATCATCAACCGACTTATGTGAGTTGAAAATCGGTATAAATTTTTTATAACGACGTTGGTTCAGTTCGGTTAATTGGTATAAAATTTTTGTTGTCGGTTAACTGAACCGAACCGCCAAATTTGACACGGATTAAGGCTTTGGCGGATAGACTTTGCGGAGTGATGTTTTGTTGAAAGTATTTGATAAGTTTTTTGCATCTTATATACTTATTGTTTGCATCTTATGTTCAGTAAGTTATTTTACCCACAAAAAAGAAAAAAAAAAAAACAATTTGGGCACTCAAAATAACTAATTTTTGGCTCATTTAAAAATAGCATTAGCCCAATTAAAAAAGCCCACAGTTAACCGATTAACCAATTACCTTAATTAATTGAAAATTTCAAAATAATTTGTTATCGAAATAAAATCGGTGAATTAACCGATTTAACTGACAATTTTAGTTAACCGACCGAAAATAGCTCTACCGAAATGAACTGATACCCACCCCTACGTGTGAAGTGTGCCTCCATGGCTACTATACTGTCAATGCGACACTTGATTCTCACCTAGTGATGATGTGATACTACGAGCATGTGTTTACCCGATAGTCAATTTAGACACAGTAAAATTAGACGATGGAACATAGTGAAATAGACTAAAGATAGAAAAAATTATACCACAAAATATAATGGTAGAAAACCTTAAAAAGAAATCTGATAATGGACTTGGCACTAATTCCCATCCACTACTTTTAGGAGTGGATGGCATTTTTTGATGAGATACATGGAATATTGGTTCGTTTTCACGCAAAGCTTTGGCAATCAAATGCGTCTATACCGGCCAAATACGTCTGATGTCTCTTTCTCACTCATGACCCAATAAACTTGAACTCTTTGTCCTTGGGTGGTTTGAAAACCACCTGTGTGTTCCGACCATAGATTAGCTGATCCTAGTCATATAGAACAAAGTTAGTCAACACAAAAAATAAAAAAAAAATTCGAAGAAAATTTCATGAGCATAAATTGCTACACGACACTTTTGTATTATTTAAGCTTGAATGTGCATAGATTCCATAAAATTTTCATTAAACAACTAAAATGACTAAAATTTATTACAAATTGTGTTGTATAATATAATTCATCTAATCCGGTTTCTAAGCGTGTCATGTGCTCCTTAGCATGTGAAAAGTATATATTTTTTTTTAATAGCATGTGCTTCTTATGCTCAAAAGACACATGACATTTTTGGAGACCGAATTGAATGAATTTCTACCACCCATTTTATAAGATATTTATATTTATATTTGTATATCTGGGTAGATTAAGTTAATTGGATTTGCAGAATAGGTTATTGGGCTCTTGGGCCAACTTCTTTCAGTTGAGTTATGTTAAGTGAGCTGGATTGTAAAGAAAATAGTTAATATGTTATGTAAAGAAACTATTATATATATAAATAAGCCCATGAGTTCCACCTTGTGTTTAAAAGCATGCTTAATTGGTCTCTCATTCTCACTTCCATTCGAATCAAGAATGAGAAAGACCCTCCTTTGTAATCTATTTTCTCATTTGAATAAAAAAAAAAGGAGAAACTACCTTTTGCCCCCATGAACTACAATGCCTTGACATTTTCCCCCCCATAAACTACCAACTGTGACACCCGACTCCATGAGCTATCATTTTGTACTCAAAACCCTCATTCCGTCAGTCAAAGACGTTAACTCAGATGGTCTACCCTTCACTTTGCCCCCATGAACTACAATTAATTGTCACTTAGCCTTTATAAACTACAACACATTGTCAATTTAACCGTTTGAGTTAATGCTTTTGACTAACGGAAGAGGCCTTTGACTGACGAAATTGGGGTTTTGGGAATAAAATGGTAGTTCATGGGGTCGGGTGTCACAATTGGTAGTTCATAGGGGCAAAGTGAAAATGCATTGTAGTTCATGGGGGCAAAATGTAGTTTCCCCACCCCCCCCCAAAAAAAAAAAAAAAAAAAAAAAAAGCCACAAGGAATAATGAACGAAATCTATGTTTGGAGTTTGCCCAAATTGATATTTCTTGGAGCCTGACTACCTCAAATCAGTCAATTCTTTCATTTCTTTACAAAATTTCTTCTCAAATTCATACAAATTTCCATCAAAATTCCATAAAAACAAATGAATACATAACATTTTTTTTTTCACTCCCTCACACGCACACAAATGTTTGACTAGGAACATAGACTTTGTCAAAAAAAAAAAAAAAACCCATTATTTTCGTCCGATCTCTCACAAGGCAGTTTCTCAAATCTGTCCAATTCCACCTCCTATCTTCACTATGTATATTTGTATGTATGAAGTGAATTTGTGCTATGTTACATCTGGGTTTGGGTTGATATTTTCTGTTTGGTTATTTTTGCATCTTGGCTTCTACCAACTTGCCACAGCCGCACTCTCTGTTCGACTCCATTGCCTCCAAGCTCGAGTTTGAACCCGATTTGAGCTTGAATGGAATTCAAATTCATCCAAATTTAACTTAGCCAAATTTGAACACTTAGAGAAAGCCTGACTTGAGCCCGAGCCAAGTTCGAGCTAGTTAACATTTTGTCAAGTCAACTTTGTGATGGTTTAAGGGGTGATCACACCATAACCAGTGTGGTCATTTCCATATCCAATCACAACCTTCCATAGTGGTTATGATAAAGTGACAAGGTATGACTCTTAATGAAGAGTCATATCCTAACTCTATAAATAAAGTTTGATAATGAGAAGAACGTACGGCAAACTTCATTCTCTCCATTGGATATCCACTCTAACAAGAGATTCTTACAAACAAGATCATACGTTCATATTATTCTATCATTTTGAACGGTCACCACTTGACTCGGCTTGATAGTGCCAAATAACCAACCCCCAGGGCCAGGGTCAAGGTTAGGGACATTTGATCAATCTCTTTGCCCCGACTTCATTACTCATCCTCGTCTTCTTCATTACGGAATTGGCACAGACTGAGAATCAACTTTTCAGGTCAAAAGTCATCCACTAATTAAGGCTTCTATTTGAGCGTGGTCACTGTGCAGGTGCAATTTCCAAAAGACTGAGTAGAGTATACAAATGTGTGAGACAGAAATAATATTTTATATATATACATCCGTTAAACCATTCATTTGAGAATCTATATCTCTTCATTTCGAAATGAAGATTTCTTTTGGTAACTATGTCATTTTGATTTGGGTTATGGATACCACTTTTTTCTCTTCCGCTTGTGGTACAGGATGCAGCGAAGAACAGAAGAGAGCTCTCATGGAGATCAACAATTCTACAAATGGTGTAGGCTTTCTGGGCAGCTGGGATGGAAGCCATTGTTGTGATCAAACGCCTGCAATCGTATGTGGCGGTATTGCTGGGGGAGTTTGGCGTATCGAATTGTTGAACTTGAATGTCGACATGGAATGATCATTAAGCAAGTGGTATCCAAATGTAACATTGTTCACCTTATTTGATGAACTGGAAGAACTGTCAATTACTAACATGCAAATTGGAGGAGGGCTTCAACGTGAGAACTCTTATTCCTTGATTTATCCATGAATATTTGTTCATCTATATTAGTTTAAGCCTAATACATATATATTTTGATTTAAAATACATTTTAATTTGTATATATGAATTTAAAATTATTGAAAAACACTTCAATCCATGACCCATCGTGTATATATATATTCTCATCAAAAAAACCAATTTCACAAAATTATCAAATTCGGCTACCATAAATCTCATTCATGATATATCAACCTATACAGCAAGAAAGTAACTAAAAGTGCAAAAATTAAGTTGTTCAGTACTGTGCCGATTTGTTTTCGTTTCCTTTTCCACTACTATTTCCTCAGCAACCAAAACAGAGAAAAATAAGTAAATTAATAGATGGGTTTTCGTGCTACTATGCTTTGCTTCTTATACTTATTGGGACATTAAAGCCAATTAGACTAAATTGCTTGGAATAAATATTTACTTGCTACTTGAGATCCTTCAATTTTCACCCACAAAATACTACTACACTCATTTTCTCAAACTCATTTTGTTGCAGCTTTTTGCGAATTGAAGCAACTAAAACATCTGAATGGGTTGTATCTTGAGCATAATGGATTGGAAGGCGTTATTCCCTCTTGTCTTGGGACGATTGCGAGCCATAAAGAACTTTATCTATCGCGTAATAACCTTTATGGTAATCTACCTACATCAATATTCTCCAAAGAAAGCAAGATTGCGCTCTTTGATGTTTCGAATAATCAATTAGAAGGGGATTTATCATTTTCTACTTTTTCCAATGCTTCAAGTCTCGGAATCCTCAATCTTTCAAATAATCTCTTCCGTGGCAATCTAAATCCATTTCTATTCTATAACCAAAGCATGATTTCCCATTTTGATGTTTCGGGCAATCATTTAGAAGGGGTTTTATCATTTTCAATTTTTGCCAATGCTTCAAGTCTTAAACACATTGATCTTTCAAGAAACTACGATTTGCAAGTTGAAACCGAATCTCCCTCATGGGTCCCAACCTTTCAACTACTCGATCTGATCTTGGCGGACTGCAACCTCAACAAGAAGAATGGTCACGTTGTCCCAAGCTTCATCTCCACCCAATATTCCTTGGCACATCTAGACTTGTCTAGAAACTCAATAGAGGGAGGCATGCCTTGTAACCTATTGTTCAACACGAATATCACATATCTATCCTTGAGAAGCAACAAAATCGATGCTTCTTTTCTTGATTGCTTTGCTATTCAAACTTCATCACTTGAGTTTCTTGACATATCTAATAATCATGTCAAAGGTCGTCTTCCTGAATATGCTGGACATCTTCTTCCACACTTGAGTGACGTTAACATGTCCTCAAATTTATTAGAAGGCAACATTCCTTGGTCATTTGGTAATTTGTCTCTTGAAACATTAGATCTTTCTAACAACATGTTTTCAGGAACAATACCTCAAAGGTTGACTAGAGATGGCACCGAACTGGAATATCTAAATCTATCGAATAATAAATTGCAAGGAGAAATGCTCCCAAGGAACTCCACGATGAGATCGCTTGAGTGTTTACTACTTGGCGGCAATCAGTTTGAAGGAATTATCTCACCCATGATATCAAACAGTCTCATTTTGCAAATCTTAGATGTTCAAAATAATCACTTGTCTGGTAATATTCCAAAGTGGCTGTACGTATGATCATCCTCCATTGGCTATAGTTCTTTTAGGTGGAAATCGCTTTGAAGGCCACCTACTCCAACGAATGTGTCAAATGGCTAGTTTGCGAGTTTTCGATATCTCTTATAATCATGTTTCAGGTCGAATTCCTTCTTGTCTCGGTAACATTACATTCTGGGGGAAAACTCCTCCAACTGGAGAATATGGATCTGGAATGATGGTTGCAATTGACGCATCTTGGCGAATAAAAAATATGGTATATGATTTCAAAGGTGTACCACTCTCGTTGATGACCGGAATTGACATGTCATCCAACCAATTGACAGGTAGCATTCCTTCTGAAATGGGAGACTTGTCATACCTTCGCTTCTTGAACTTGTCGAATAATTTTCTAGCAGGCCCCATTCCAAATTCTTTTCGAAACTTGAAAAATGTGGAGAGCTTGGATCTTTCTCAAAACAAGTTGAGTGGGAAAATACCTCATGAATTGGTTGGACTCACTTCTCTATCCACATTTAGTGTTGCATATAATAATCTTTCAGGAAGAATCCCATTTGAGCGGCAATTCTCAACTTTCAAGATGCAATGCTATGATGGCAATCTGGATCTATGTGGAGACCCTCTGCCAAGAAACTGCTCAACCACAAATGAGCATGAACCTGAACACAAGGGCCAAAATAAGGACGAAAAAGAATGGACTAGAATAATTGATAGCCCTTTATTCTTCTATGCATTTGTTGCTGTCTCTTATGCATTTGGATTTTGGGTCTTCTTTGGGATTCTAATCATTAACAAGAACTTGAGGCATACATATTTTAGAGCTGTGGACAGATTTATTGAGTCTTGTTTTGAAATGCTTTCCAAGTATTGGTGATTCATAACCAACTTTGTAGTGGAAGCAGAAAATATACGTGAACTTCAAAGTAATGTTTATCTTTAATAAAGATGTTGTATTCCATAGTACTTCTAACTTACAATTGGAAGTAGAAGTAGTGTGCGTTCTGGGATTTCATCATGTCTTATGGTTTTTTTTTTTTTTTTTAGGTTCAAAATTAATTCATATCTCATTATGCATAGAGTAATATATTTACATAAAGGAGTTATTTTTTTATTTTATTTTTTTGTAAGTACATAAAGGGGTTATTGAAAACCACAAATGAGGATTTGCCCTGCTCTTAGATCACTTCTTCTGTTTAATAGCTAGGTTGAGTTGCTACTGCTCAAAAAATGCACAACGAGTTATCATTACATTTGTTGTTATATGTTGCTGACTATTCCACCAACAATATCATTACATTTGAGTTTTTTATGCCTATAATCCTTGTTAAGGACATTGGCAAAGACGAACGACTGACCCAACCCACTGGGTGGAGGCACTATCTATACAGAAGTGGGATACTTGATTTGGGCCAAAACAAAAGAACCCACTATATTATTCACTTTTGATTGACATGAAAGAAGCCCAATAACCGGGCCAATTTTATCAACTATTGACAAAAGGCAAACTTAGGCCGAAAACAAGACCCAACCCAATCCAAAGGTGAACACAAAGAAGGGCATCATGATACGTATAATGCTCTTTAAATTAATTAACCGGCCGTAATGCACTCGGATTTACTGTCTCCAAGCTCAATTTAACAAGTAAATAACCTGAAGAGTTTCATACACTCCTGAACAGAGTACAATATAGTAGAAGATCCTCTTGCTCATGAGCCCGCATGTAATCATCTCAGGGTTCTCCATAGAAATTATCTTGGCCCAATCATCCATCAAAATCCTCTTACGCGGTATTCTACGAACTATCTTCTAGGGTCTTTATCATAAAGATGCTTTACGTGTGAAAAATATAAAGTGTAAGTTCACAACTTAGTGAGTTAAGTATACGCGAAACATGTTAATATACAATGAACTCAATTTTTTTAAAACAAGATCAAGTACACGCAACACCATGCAATATGGTTCTTGTCAAATAAATAAGGTAGAAAATCATTTTGATGCATTATAATACTATATGATATGATCACAATGTGTTAAATCATAATTATCTTCCATATGTTATTTTCGTACCAAATGAATACTTACATTTTTCTCTCTCTCATACGCACACAATTGTTTGCCTAGGAACATAGACTTTGTAAAAAAAAAAAAAAAAAGCCAGTCTTCTCTTCACATTCTCACAAGGCAGTTTCTCTCCTATCTTCAAATTTGAACAGCTGGATAGTACCCTATAACCAACCCTAGCTAGGGGCATTTCATCAGCACTTAGAATCTGTTTGGAATTGCTTTTGAGAAATAAAACTTTTAAGTCAAAAAACGTTTTTTGACAAAAGCTTTATGTTTAAGCTTTTTAGACCCTTAAAAACACTTTTAATTTTTTTTACTAAATAAATACATTTTTCTTCAAACGAACTTTTTGAGTGTTAAACGCATTTTTGAACCCCTTAAACACTCTCAAACAAGCCCTTAAGCACGTACTATAAATAAGTACTCATTGTCTCATGTAGTGGGGAGTGGTAGATTAAATATATACTAGTGAGAGCCACGCCATTTCTGCACCTCGACATTTTAATATGAACTTTTGACTAAAGCTTGCCGTGCTTCTTGGTTTGAAAAAAGCAGAGATTGATCAATAAACTTGTTGCTTTACAAAGCTTCTTGGTCATTACTCATCCTCGTCTCCTTCATGAAGCACTGACAAATAACTTTTCGGGTCAAAAGTCATCCAAACATTTTTTATATTCCTTCTCCCATAAGCTTCACGGAGGCTATATGTGTTTGTTTTTGGGAAAGAGCGGGAGCGAGAGCCTCTGTTTGAGCGTGGGCACTCGGCAGGTGCAATTTCCTGAAAACGCGGCCGGGGTTGGGGATGACAGGAATAAAATAGTAGTTAGATATATTTATATTCTGAATATATTGATTTATATTTCCATGTATATATATATATATATTGATTTGATTTTCTAATATTGTCAGTTAACTCTTTGATGTTGTATTTCCTAGTTTTTTTTGGCCTTAGTCAATTATAAATAAGCTATTTTGCACACAGTTTCAAACACATAGAAATACGATATTTAGAGAATTCATAGTGAACTCTTCAAATAAAAGTTAAATTTAAGAATAAAAATTTACTTTGTTAAATTTAGAGAGCCAATATTAAAAGGAACCAAACATCAAACTCCTTTTATCTTTCTTTACTTTAGTTAAATATTATTTTTTTTATTAGTTTTAAAAAAATAGGAGAGATGAGAGTAAGAAATAAGAATAAAAAACTATATATATAACTTTTGCTTTTGGGCTCTTAGAATGTAGAGAGTGAATTTGACAATAGTTAAATTTAAAGTAATGTAGGGAGTTTGTTAAATTGGTGTTTTTAGGACTTTTGTTAAATTTTTAGAGAAAAGTTAAATGTAGAGAGCCCATTGTGAATGCTCTTAGTTCATATATATATTCTTTAGTTATTTTAACATGTATAAGAATAAAGTGTTGGCCTTGTCTAGAGAACTGAAAAGTTGTTTGATCTCCATACGATTTAGAGGCTCTAAAAGGTCTGATCTATACTGTGGTGGTTTCGGATTGTCATTCTAGGCTATGACATGCTCTCATGCGTTGTCCTAGATTTTTTGTGTCCAAGTTTCACGCACCGTCACACAGTCTGCCGTTTTAAAAATATCATTTTAGAGAGAACTACTTCTAAAAGGAATCAAACTCAATACCATTTTAGAGAGAACGTGCTTCATATAAGCACATCACATTTTTTATATCTAGAAAATGTGGGACACCACAATCACCCCCTCTTGGGACTCAAGGTTCTCGCTGGCGATCCTCATAGGCTTATTCACACCCTCCATCTTTAAGTAGTATAATATTGTCCACTTTGAGCTCAGCCCATACGATTTTGTTTTTGAATTTACCCTAAAAAACTTATACCATTTTAGAGAGCATGCTCCACATAAATGCAACACCATCCCTAGGGACATTTCATCAAGCACTTAAAGGCCATACTATACTTAACTACTCATTGTCTCATTTGGTAGATTAAATATACCAGTGAGAGCCAAGCAATTTCTACACCTCGACATTTTAATATTAACTACGTACTTTTGACTAAAGCTTGCAGTGCTTCTAGGTTTGGAAAAAACAGGAGACTTGCTTGTCAATCGTCCACTTAAAGAGGATTGGCACAGATTGAATATAACTTGGCAAGCACTCACAATTAACTTTTTAGGTCAAAAGTCATCCAAACATTTTTTATCCTGCCAAGATGACTATTACAATATTTAATCAAAAATAAAGATTACTATTGCATTAAAATAAAATAAAATCACAAGAGAGGATCCATCGATCCCCAACAAACACGGCAAAAACAATCATAACATGGCATAAAAAGTTGTGCATTCAAATCGTATTATAGGTTTTTTTTTTTTTTTTTTTTTTTTTTCATTTCTTTTTTCTTATAAAGACAGAAACAATGGTGAAATTTCCAGAAAACTCGGGGTTGGACATGATTGAGTAGAATATACAAACGAATGGGGTAGAAAAGAGTAATAATTTGATTGAAGAAATAATTTTTTATATATACATATGTACGTTATATAGAAAGAGAATTGTTGTGGATTATTAAGAGATCAAAAACTCTACTAATAATCCACCCTTACTGGATAGCTGGACAAAGAGAATTGTTGTGAATCTCCAATAAAAGATTCTCATCAATATATATATTTTTTTCTTTATATTTTTCTTATCTTATTTTACAAATTCAATAATTTAATCATTAAATTTATGGACTCATGAAAACTCAACACAAATTCAATGATGAATTCATCCCTTTCCTATGAAAATGATTATAAAATAAATGAATTTTATCAATTTATTAATGTTTTAATTTCACAAGCACTGCATAAGAACATGCCACATGTAAAAAAATATGTGATATTTTTCACCCTTATAAATTCAAAGAGAAAAACAAAAACGTGCAACATGTGAACCAAGTCTAAACCCATCAAATTTACTTGAAAAGTTTCCTTGAAGTTTCTTTCCAATCAGAACAAAATCGTGAAGACATGATTGACTTTTTAGGACAAATGCATGGCCCCCGCCACCCTGTTGGCCACCCCTTCAATTCTGTTTTTTTTTTTTTTTTTTTTTTTTTTTTTTTAAATAAAAAAAAAATTAATTTTTTATTTTATTGGAGTGTAATCTAATGTGGTTGAGTTTTTATTTTAAGTATAAGTCTAATGAAATTGGCTAATGTATCAACTTCTTATTGGTGGCACAAAATGTGACTTTTGTGCAACCTCTCTATGTAAGTTATTCTCAAAATAATAATAATAATAAATAAAAATTTCTTTATGAAGTCGTTAATTAAACTCAAACAAGAACCGTATGTCCTTATACATGTTGCATCTTAAAGCATTTGAAAACAAATTAGCCTAGGTTTTGTTTGTTTCAGCATAAAATGTTTTTTTTAAAAAAAAAAATTAGCAGGTTTGGTTTATACGGAAAATTAGAAAATATTTCTTATATTTTTATTCACATTTCATCAACCACTTATGCCCAGACTATAATTAACTGCTCATTGTCTCACTCACTAGTGAGAGCCACGCCCTTTCAATCTGAACTACTTTTTGACTAAAGCTTGCCGTGCTTCTTGGTGTGAAAAAAACAGAGAATTGCTTGTTTTAGTTGTCAAATTAAAGAGGAATTGGTACTACAGTTTGAATAGACCTGTTTTACAATTTCTTTTTTGAAATTGCAGTGCTTTCAAAGCTAACCTGAAATTTCCAAGCTAATTCCAAACAGACCGATCCAATTGGTCATGATAGTCGAGCTCGATGTCCCCCTCCATTACTCCTTTTGAGATGAGAATCTCTTAGGATTATAAAAAAAATTATCGAGTTTTAAAAGGAAAAACAAGACACATGTACCTTTGAAGTCTTCGATCGTAATAACCACATCAACATTAAGACCCTTTGAAGAGTTACTAGTGGGTTGACTTTGACGACGGGTTTGCACCGCCAACCTCAAAGACAAATTTAGTTGTAGTCACAGGTCTTACAGTCAGTGGTGGTTGATATAAGAACACTAGGCAATTAAGCAGCAATTCAACGACAACCATTATTGTAAGAGAACAGGGCACCAGAAAGTGAAATCTGGGGAAAAAATCGACAGTATCTTTAATAAGCACTGTTTCTCTACAGAAAACAAACAATTAAAAAAATAAAATACTTTTCAAAATACAAAATACTTTTTAGAAAATGAAAGATTAACCCAATCTATTATCCACATAAATTTCCTCTAAACTCAATATCATGCGTTCCTTAACATATAAGAAGCACATGATTTTTTTTTTTTTTTAATTAACATGTGAAATTCATATGATTTTTTAATAGGGTTATTTAAAAAATATATGCTTTTTACACTTGAACGTCTCTAATTAAATAAAAACTTTTTTTGGCCTTAAAATGTCACATTAAAAATGTTCATAATTCTAAGGTTTTTTGTAGTGTTACTAGTGTGGAACATTTTTAAATGGACATGCACTTGCAGATGAAATTCAAGTTGAAATTGGAGCGTCATGGAAAATAAAAAATGTGGTATATAATTTCAAAGGTAGACTATTATGGTCGAATGCCGGAATTGACATGTTATCCAATCAATTGGCAGGTAACATTCCTTCTAAAATGGGAGACTTGTCACATATTTGATTTTTGAACTTGTCAAATAATTTTCTAACAAGTCTCATTCCGATTTCTTTCTAAAACTTGAAAAATGTAGAAAGCTTGGGCCTTTCTCACAACAATTTGATCTGTATAGTTTTAATACAATACTCTCTTGAATTGGAGAAATGAATTTCTGCTGGGGTAGTAATTATTTTATGTATCGCTGTTCTTTTTATTTCCTTGTTAGTGTTGTTTACACATTAAGTAGTATAAGTCAAATCTAGTCATATTAATGACTTAGTCCAAATTTTTCTTAAGGATATTTTAATAGTTCCTCTATTTAAATGTTGTTATATATGTAATGGATAATGAAAGAGAAAAATTAATCTACATCAATGCTTGCGTTGTGAGGTCTAGATTTCCTCAAAAATTAAACTTAAATTATCCCGTTACGAACTTAGGTTTGTAGCAAATTTCTTTTTGGCCTTGGACCTTCCCTCCCTCTTATCGTAGCTTAAAAACATTTACATTGAGCTAGCGAAAATAGGCAAAATAGAATTTGGTAGACTTTGGTAGCAAAAACTTGAGCAAGTAAATTATGGCAGATTTACTCTCCGGAAATGAATAAGACATGAGTAGAGAAGATGAAAATGAAACAATTCTCTCTCTCTCTCTCTCTCTCTCTCTATATATATATATATATATATATATAGAGTAGGAAACCTGGGAACCAGGATTGAAAGGGGTGAATCTGTTGGTTAGGGCAACAGATGAAAATGGTAAAGGAGAAGCAATGGGAGCAATGGAAGACTCTGACTTTATGGTCAAAGCCTTGGAAACATTTTTCTCTTTGTCTTTTTTGCTTGCCATGGTGGCACTGCAAAAATTTGAAAGAAAAGTAATCAAAATTAAAAAGGTAAAAACCTTTATAAAATATATGCAGAATAATGTCAAAATTATTTTTTGTAAAACAGAAATAATAGTATGCGCCATATGCTGGGAATAGGTATGATCAAGGAATTCTGGGAAAACACAACCGTTAGTGGAGTGTTTAAGCAAGATAAAATTCTGACAGGGTTCTTATCCAACTCTAGGATAGGGTTCTGACTAAACTTGATACCCAACCTATTAACATCAATCTCAAACCTAGATGAAAAAAGGATTTGAATATCAATATCAAATTTAACAGTTGACAGACCAATCTCGTTAACTGAGAATGGATAAAGTAAAGCAAGAAAAGGCATTCCAAGAATAACTCTTTCACTCATATTTTTGACAAGAACAGCAGGAATGTGAAAATGAACATTATGCTGGCAAACATAAGCATTTTTTAATTCAAAATCAATATGCATTTTGTTTCCACTCGCAGAGTCCATCTTTTGAGCAGATTTTTCAAAATATTTGCTAGGAATAAATCCTTCTTGAAAACAATTCAAATCACAACCAGAATCAATCAAAGCAATAACATCAAAAGCATAATCAGGAGCAATGGAAATATGAACTTTTGAATGCCATCTGGGAGGAACAATTTTATGAATAGAACTGACAATCTTAACGTCATTGTTAGAGATAAGTTTATAACTGGATTCAGCTTCATCATCATGCTCAGAATTGTTAACGTTATTGTTAACATTTTCATTACCGGAATTTTCCGGGAAAAATTGTTGAAGGCCCAAAAGCAAGAGCTTTTGTTGTAACTCTTTGTTATCAGTTTTAACCATTTGCAAGTCATTTTGCAAATCAGCAATTTCTTTCTTGATGTTACCAATCTCATGCTGCAAATCTGAGATAGTAACTACCTTGGATTTTTGGTTTGAAAATCGTTTCAAGGTATCTTCAAGAGAGATTTTGGTGCCGATAGGTTTTTCAAAATCATTAACCATGAGTTTCTTAAGTTTTTTAAGATACTCTTCTTTCAAATCAGGGTTTTCAATTTTTGAAATCAAAGTCAGAAGTAAATCTTCTTGTTCTTCTGATTTTGTCAAAACATAACAAGTTTTTGGATTGCAGCAGGAATCAGCACATCCATTTTTAAAACAATTTCTGAAAATATCAGAAGCAGAATGATAATCGGAATCCGAAGAAGATGGCAGATCATCATTAGAGGAATAATCAGAAAAATCATTGTTTTGAAAAATTCTAAAGATTTTTTGTTTTTCATCGTCATTGATGTTTAAAGCATTAATCTCTTTTTTAATCTTTTTTGGAGGTTTAGGACACTTGTCAGCATAGTGCCAAGTTTCTCCACAATTGAAACACCTGTTTTTAGAAAAATATTTTTCAAATTTTGAATCTTTATTTTTCTTAGGTGGTTTAGAAAATTTAGGTTTATTAAATTTTCTTTTCTTGTAACTGTTGTAATATGGAGGGGGTGATTTCATGAAAGCTTTAGATTTCTTCCTATGCGTTTTGGAGGGAGCAATAGGAGGCAATCCAAACTGTTCACAGAAGTTTCCCATTTCATACTTAGCTTTCTTGGCGTTCTTAAGTTGCTGTCTGATCATTTTTTGATCGATGCACATCTTAATACTAAGTTTTTTGACTGTAGAGAATAAATCTCCATAGGTCAAGTTTTCAAAATCAATGAGACCAGTATCAGCACTGATCAATTCATCTTTAACTTTGTGAGCAAATAATGAAGGCAAACCATCAATAAACTTTTCTTTCCAATACGGTTTTTGACTGTCAGTTCTAACCATAACACGGGAAAGAAAAACATCTTGATACCATCTATAATCAGACATAGTTGGACATCAAGGCAGCAAAGAGACCGGAACTCTTATGGCTCTTATGACCCCCTGAGTAATGTCTTGCTCTCTTCCTCTTTCCTCTCTCCCAGTTTACCTTCTTTGTGTCGAGTTCTTAGGTTGTTAGACGGTAGTCTGCCACCCCGTCACTTTTGTTGGAACGGTAGTCCACCACCCCGTCACCTTTGTTGTAAGGAACGGTAGTTCACCACCCCGTCACTACAGTAGTCGAGGTATCTGTAAGTCCCGCTTAAGCCTGGGTTGGCGTTAGGGCGTGAAGAAGATCTGTGGGCTAGGCCAAGGGTATGTGTGAATAGTTCTGGTTTCAGCCGAGGGTTAGGCCAAGGGTATGTGTGGATAGTTTCACCAGAGGGCTAGGCCAAGGGTATGTGCAGATAGTCTAGTGTCCTAGGAAGGAGATCCTTAGGAAGTTTACACAGTGAGTGAGTATCTAGGATGAGATCCTTTAAGACTTCACCCAGTGAGTAATTTTGAGTTTAGTTTGTATGTCATAATGTGGAGATCTAATTCTTCTGTTAGCTCTCAGTCTAGTTTGCCACCTGACGTGGTTAATTTTGAAAATTTTTCTATTGAATCTGATAATAATTTGTGTTTTGATAAATGGAACATCCCTAAGCTAGACGCTAAGGATGTTTACACTACTTCTTCTTGGTTTAAAGGTTCATTTAGAACCCAGTTTTCTGTCAAAACGGTGGAACAGACCTTTGCTATTTCTGGCAATGATCTAACCATCACTTTGTTTAACAAGAAATTCATTAACGAATCTCTTGCCAAAGGTTACAAGTTTTTGCATGTTGGTTGTGTCCAAGTTGCAGTCAAGCCATTGACTCGACTCGGTATTAATGCTTCTGTTTTGCTTTGTTTGCGTGATGCAAGATTTCTTGATTTTAAGACCAGTATTCACGGAATGATTCAATCTTCCTTGTTTCTTGGTCCTATTCATTTTGATGTTTTCCCAAACATTTCACTTGCTTTAAGCGACATTCATGTTTTAAAAGCCTTAACGCTCAACATGAAGTCTTCTGGTTATAATATGGAAGAAGGTAGCAGACCCCTTGCTATCATCTACCGTATTTATTATAAATTGATGAAGACAAATCTAGATCCACAAGCTGTGATCAAGAATCCAGGTGAATCTACTTTGTTAATTCAGAGTTCTACTCAGAATGCTAATATCAAAACTCCAAAAATGATTCGCTGGGATGAGATTGACCTCCCCAACGAGTGGTTCTTGGAAGGAGTTTCAAAACCTTCTCGAGTAGTTAAAGATTCCACTAATCTTGATTACATCCAGCAATACATGGATGGATCTGTCAAGATCAATTTTTCTGATTTTGGACTTTCTAACAGAATCGAAAGACCTCTGTTCGAAAGGCCTTTATTGGTTAACGAACGAAGGAATTCTTTTGCTGGTTCCACAACCTCAGAAGGACTCCGTCGTCGTGACAAAGAAGTGGATGAGTCCCTTAACGCTCCTCCTCCTCTTTCTCCACCAGTTGACCCTGATTTGAAACTCAAAGGTATTTCTACCCATTCCCAAGTTTCGTCTGCTTTTTATTCTACCAAAAATCATCCCCAGACGGATGATGAAGGTGAATCTCTTTCTCCCACTGCATCTGATTTTGTTGCTTCTCTCCCTCATCAGTGTAGTGTTTTAACTGCTGTTTCTCCTGTCAATGATTTCTTTTCTGTCATTGATTGGCCTGCTTTGTCAAAAGATTTTAATTCTGCTGAAAATCGTGTCTTGAGGCATGCTTACCGTTCCAAATATTCTGTTCAGGAACAAAATCTCATCAAAGTCAAATGGACCGAGATGATGATTAAGTCCCAAAAACATATTTTGTTTTTTGATTATCTTCAAAAGAATTTCCCTGTCGAAAACTTTTTGAATGTTGTCAAAAGACCTTTTGTTAAAGAAGATAAAACTCAGGTTAGGGCTTCCCATCCTCCTGTTGAAAATACTCTTCTTGATGTCAACAAACAGGTTGTAAAATGTTCCCCTTTCAAAATTGCCGATAAGGACCCTATCACTAACGATAGAAGAATTATCGAACAAAACAATTTTATTAGTCATTCTCTTCATATCATGGGACAACAATTGGACCGGATTGAAGAACAAATTCCCTCTTCTTCTGTTGATTTGAAAAAATCCCCTGTTCTTCCCAAGATTGAAAAACCTTTGATTTCTCTCCCCGATTTGAAGAAATCTCTCGGTTTGAAAACATCCTCTCAAGTTAACCTTGAGAAGGTCGATAAATTGCTTTCGGAATTAACTGATTTGAAAACCACTCGTACCAGTACCTCTGGTCAAAATTTTGGTATCAAAAAGGTTCATTCTCCCTCATCTGATTCTGAGTCTTCACAGGAATCCACTGATTCTGACATCATGATTCTTGAAGAAAACTTTGGCAAGGTTGATTTGGAGCCAAAACTCCAACGGATCTATGACGGATTCGGAGCTGTCAACCTTACAAAGAATTTTTATTCGAAGCCTACTCCCCCTGATTTGCAAAATGCAACTTGCTCTGTTTTGACTAAGTCTGAAAAACATGATACCTCTCTTGTCAATACTTTGGAAAAGATTTCAAAACAAAACCCCAAAGTAATTACTATCTCAGATTTACAACATGAGATTAGTAATATCAAGAAAGATATTATTGGTTTAAAGACCAAGCCAATTCCTGTTTCTGATAATGTTAATTTTGTTAATTTAATCAACAAAGTCATTCCTCCCAAATGGTACTCTAACGTACATATCATTGTTTCCCCTGATTTCACTCTTGATGTCATTGCATTAATTGATTCTGGTGCTGATTTGAATTGCATTCAAGAAGGACTTATTCCTAGCAAATATTTTGAAAAATCCACAGAACGGTTGACTTCAGCCAGTGGAAACAAATTACACATTAAGTATGAATTGAACAATGTTCATGTTTGTCAAGATAATGTTTGTTTTCATATTCCTGCTGTGCTTGTTAAGAATATGACTGACAAAGTAATTCTTGGTCTGCCTTTCATTGCCATGCTTTACCCTTTAACTGTTGATGATACTGGAGTCTCAACTGTTAAAATGGGTTTTAAAGTGAAATTTCATTTTGCTTCCAAACCTGATAATGATAATAATTTAAATTTGATTTCTGCCAAGCATAAACACATCAATTTTCTTCAACAAGAATTGAAATACAAAAAGATTGCTGAACAGCTTTCTGACAAGCTTCTGCAGTCAAAAATTTCTGTTTTCAATACTCTGATTGTTGATTCTGTTTGCTCTGAACTTCCAAATGCTTTTTGGCATAGGAAAAAGCACATTGTTTCTTTACCTTATGTTAAAGATTTTTCTGAAAGCAAAATTCCAACTAAAGCTAGGCCTATTCAGATGAATGCCGAAACTTTAGAATTTTGTCAAAAAGAAATTGCTGATTTACTTGATAAAGGGATTATTCGAAAGAGTAAATCTCCCTGGTCTTGTGCTGCCTTTTATGTTATGAAAAATGCTGAGTTGGAACGAGGTGCCCCTAGGTTAGTTATCAACTACAAGCCCCTCAATGATGTGTTAGAGTGGATTAGGTATCCTATCCCCAATAGGAAGGATCTGGTCAGTCGTCTAAACGACGCTGTCATCTTTTCTAAGTTTGATTTGAAGTCAGGTTTTTGGCAAGTCCAGGTTAAGGATAGTGATAGGTACAAAACGGCCTTTACTACCCCTTTTGGTCATTATGAATGGAATGTCATGCCTTTTGGTTTGAAGAATGCTCCCAGTGAATTTCAAAATATCATGAACGATATTTTCAATCCTTTCAGCCACTTCACCATTGTTTATATTGATGATGTTCTTGTCTTCTCAAAGTCTATTGACGAACACTGGAAACATTTGAGATCGTTTCTAGAAACCATTAAACATAACGGACTTGTTGTTTCGGCCAAAAAGATCAAACTCTTCCAAGATAAGATCAGATTTCTTGGATTTGATATTTCCAAAGGCCAAATTCGTCCTATTGACAGGGCGATTCAATTTGCTGACAAATTTCCTGATGTTATCACTGAGAAATCACAGCTTCAACGATTTCTTGGTTCATTGAATTATATTGCTGATTTCTACAAGGATTTGCGAAAACATTGTAAACCTTTATTTGAAAGGTTACAAGGCAATCCTCCCCCTTGGTCAGATATCCATACTTCTTTGGTTCGAGAGATTAAACTTCATGTTAAAACTCTCCCTTGTTTAGGAATTCCTTCTGACAATTCCTTCAAGATTGTTGATACTGATGCCTCTGAAATTGGATTTGGAGGTATTCTGAAACAAGTTGTTTCACCAGGATCTTCCCCCGAACAAATTGTTCGATTCCATTCTGGGTCCTGGAATTCTGCGCAGATTAATTATAGTACTATTAAGAAAGAAATACTTTCTGTTGTTTTATGCATTACTAAATTTCAGTCTGATTTACTCAATCAAAAATTTCTTTTGCGAATTGATTGCAAATTTGCCAAGTATATTTTGAAGAAAGATGTTGAAAATATTGCATCAAAACAGATTTTTGCCAGATGGCAAGCTATTTTGAGTGTTTTTGATTTTGATATTGAATACATCAAAGGTTCAAACAATTCGATACCTGATTTTCTTACCCGTGAATTCTTGCAGTGCCACAATGGCCAGCAACAAGGGAAAGGAAAAGGTTAACCCTGTTTTGAAGCCTTGTCCCTCCATCCCACTTGATTTAATTCCCCTTGATTTCCTTGGTGAACCTGTGACCCATACTTCATGTGTCTTTGGAAAATCACCACTAATTGTCCAGTCAGATTCTTCTGCTTTTCATGGATATATCCCCCCTGTTCCAGTTTCCCGAACGGAACCCAGTTCTCACTCTGGTTCTCAAACGGAATCAAATTCCAATCCTATTGTTTTATCTTTCCCATGGATTACTCTTCCTTTTTCCCAATATCTGTTCTCTTCTGAAGATCTCTCCAGAAACCCTGAACAGTTGGCTCGTAATTATTTTCCTACTCAATTTCATTGGATCCCTGAGCATCCTCTGAAAGATTTGTCTTTCTACACTGATATTTTGATCAAAACCAAGTCTGTCAAATTTAGGACTATTCCTAAAAGAGACAGTCCCCAAATAGCTGTTGGGACCATTGCTTACATTGTTAAATTTATTGCTGTTGAGGATTGGGGTTCTCACCCTTCCCAACTTCTTCCTTCTTCCAACTCTCAAGTTCCCTTTTCATATTATGATTATGTTAACGCTTGGTTTCGGTTTATGCTTTATCAGAACCCTGAGTCCAAACACTTCTGGTTCATTACCTTCGATGAAAATTTTCATTGTCCTCTCCCCACATGGTTTAAACAATGGTGGGACCATTTTGGCTTAACCATTGATGTTCTTCCTTCCCCTTTAGTCTATGCTTTTCATCTTTTCTCTTCTCATGTCGCCTGTAAAGGCTTCATTGCTCAATTCAACCCTGTTTTCCCCCCCATACTCTATTTTTCTAGAGAATTCAGAATTCCTTGGTTTCTAAAATGGAAATATGTCAGGAATCAAGAAAAAATTGAAAGACACTGGTTCCAATGCGAAACTTGGAAAATGTCACCAAAGATTGGGCCCATTGTCAAGAAAGTTGAATTAATGACCCGCAGATATGATGCCATTGTACCATATTCTGCTCCTACTCCTCCTCCCCCTGTCCCCAAATATTGTTCCAAAAAGAAGCAATGGATCCAGACCTACCTTGATTCCATTGGTCCTCTTGATGATAACGAAGAATAATTTGGGAATATATGTTTTTGCTTGGGTTCATAACGGCCCTCAGTTTCCTTAGGTTTTCCAAAGGATGGCTTCATAACGGCCATTACGTTCAGTTTCACAGTTCCAGCCTATAACGGCTGATTGAAAGATTTCAAATTTGCCCTTGATCTCAGACGGATCACAGTTCATTACTATTTGGAGTTACTGTGCAAATCCACTGTTCACTTTCACTGTTCATGTCCAGACGACACGCGCAGGATTACTGTTCAGCCGCACTGTTCACTCACTGTTCAAGATTTGTCTGTCGACACTACAGTGCCGACAGCTACTGTTTCAGATTGATGCTTTCACTGTTCAGACTGGCGCCAGACGTGCCTTTACTGTTTACTTTTACTGTTTCCTTTTTGACTGCATGAACGCGGCTCATAATTGTAATTTACTGTTTTATGCTTTTGTTGAGCCTATATAACGGGCTCCCCTTCCCCATTGTAAGGCAGAGGTTTTTTAGAGGTCTTCTGAGCTTCCTAAAACTCTCCTGCTTCCCCTTCTTTAGATTCTTCTTCTTCTCCTTCTTTGTCCATTACTTCAGTAAGTCCTAACGCTTACTTTTGTAAAGGTTTTATCATATAATCTATAACGATTATCTGTTTTGCTTCCTCTCAAACTATTTTTAATTTCAGTTTTATATTTTGATTATACTTCTGTCATACCGCCTTCTTGGACGGTTTTATTTGCTTTGATTAATTGTTGCATGTACATCACTCTCCCCTACTCCCTGCATCTATATGCATATTGCGCTTCCACACCCCTCCCCTTTTTTGGTATCAGAGCAATAAGAGTTCCGGTCTCTTTGCTGCCTTGATGTACACCCTTCTCTTCTGAACCCCCTGAGTAATGTCTTGCTCTCTTCCTCTTTCCTCTCTCCCAGTTTACCTTCTTTGTGTCGAGTTCTTAGGTTGTTAGACGGTAGTCTGCCACCCCGTCACTTTTGTTGGAACGGTAGTCCACCACCCCGTCACCTTTGTTGTAAGGAACGGTAGTTCACCACCCCGTCACTACAGTAGTCGAGGTATCTGTAAGTCCCGCTTAAGCCTGGGTTGGCTTTAGGGCGTGAAGAAGATCTGTGGGCTAGGCCAAGGGTATGTGCAGATAGTCTAGTGTCCTAGGAAGGAAATCCTTAGGAAGTTTACACAGTGAGTGAGTACCTAGGATGAGATCCTTTAAGACTTCACCCAGTGAGTAATTTTGAGTTTAGTTTGTATGTCATAATGTGGAGATCTAATTCTTCTGTTAGCTCTCAATCCAGCTTGCCACCTGACGTGGTTAATTTTGAAAATTTTTCTATTGAATCTGATAATAATTTGTGTTTTGATAAATGGAACATCCCTAAGCTAGACGCTAAGGATGTTTACACTACTTCTTCTTGGTTTAAAGGTTCATTTAGAACCCAGTTTTCTGTCAAAACGGTGGAACAGACCTTTGCTATTTCTGGCAATGATCTAACCATCACTTTGTTTAACAAGAAATTCATTAACGAATCTCTTGCCAAAGGTTACAAGTTTTTGCATGTTGGTTGTGTCCAAGTTGCAGTCAAGCCATTGACTCGACTCGGTATTAATGCTTCTGTTTTGCTTTGTTTGCGTGACGCAAGATTCCTTGATTTTAAGACCAGTATTCACGGAATGATTCAATCTTCCTTGTTTCTTGGTCCTATTCATTTTGATGTTTTCCCAAACATTTCACTTGCTTTAAGCGACATTCATGTTTTAAAAGCCTTAACGCTCAACATGAAGTCTTCTGGTTATAATATGGAAGAAGGTAGCAGACCCCTTGCTATCATCTACCGTATTTATTATAAATTGATGAAGACAAATCTAGATCCACAAGCTGTGATCAAGAATCCAGGTGAATCTACTTTGTTAATTCAGAGTTCTACTCAGAATGCTAATATCAAAACTCCAAAAATGATTCGCTGGGATGAGATTGACCTCCCCAACGAGTGGTTCTTGGAAGGAGTTTCAAAACCTTCTCGAGTAGTTAAAGATTCCACTAATCTTGATTACATCCAGCAATACATGGATGGATCTGTCAAGATCAACTTTTCTGATTTTGGACTTTCTAACAAAATCGAAAGACCTCTGTTCGAAAGGCCTTTATTGGTTAACGAACGAAGGAATTCTTTTGCTGGTTCCACAACCTCAGAAGGACTCCGTCGTCGTGACAAAGAAGTGGATGAGTCCCTTAACGCTCCTCCTCCTCTTTCTCCACCAGTTGACCCTGATTTGAAACTCAAAGGTATTTCTACCCATTCCCAAGTTTCGTCTGCTTTTTATTCTACCAAAAATCATCCCCAGACGGATGATGAAGGTGAATCTCTTTCTCCCACTGCATCTGATTTTGTTGCTTCTCTCCCTCATCAGTGTAGTGTTTTAACTGCTGTTTCCACTGTCAATGATTTCTTTTCTGTCATTGATTGGCCTGCTTTGTCAAAAGATTTTAATTCTGCTGAAAATCGTGTTTTGCGGCACGCTTACCGTGCCAAGTATTCTGTTCGGGAACAAAATCTCATCAAAGTCAAATGGACCGAGATGATGATTAAGTCCCAAAAACATATTTTGTTTTTTGATTACCTTCAAAAGAATTTCCCTGTTGAAAATGTTTTGAGCGTTGTCAAAAGACCTTTTGTTAAAGAAGATAAAACTCAGGTTAGGGCTTCCCATCCTCCTGTTGAAAATACTCTTCTTGATGTCAACAAATTGGTTGTAAAATGTTCTCCTTTTAAAATTGCTGATGATAAGGATCCTATCACTAACGATAGAAGAATTATCGAACAAAACTATTTTATTAGTCATTCTCTTCATATCATGGGACAACAACTGGACCGGATTGAAGAACAAATTCCCTCTTCTTCCTCTGTTGATTTGAAAAAATCCCCTGTTCCTCCCAAGATTGAAAAACCTTTGATTTCTCTTCCTGATTTGAAGAAATCTCCCGGTTTGAAAACATCCTCTCAAGTTAACCTTGAGAAGGTCGATAAATTGCTTTCGGAATTAACTGATTTGAAAACCACTCGTGCCAGCTCTTCTGGTCAAAATTTTGGTATCAAAAAGGTTCATTCCTCCTCTTCTGATTCTGAAACTTCTCAGGAATCCACTGATTCTGACATCAGGATTCTTGAAGAAAACTTTGGCAAGGTTGATTTGGAGCCAAAACTCCAAAGGATCTATGACGGGTCCAGAGCTGTCAACCTTACAAAGAATTTTTATTCAAAGCCTACTCCTCCTGATTTGCAATTTGAGGAAAGGTTTCTCCAATCCCAATTTTCTGTTTCTGCTGATAAATTGTATGAATGGAACATTGATGGTTTATCTGAGCAAGAACTGCTCAACAAGATGAATCACATGACCATGGTTGCTAATGCCTACCTCACTAACCACAGTAAGAATCAATCTGATATTGTGGATTTACTTGCTACTGGTTTCACTGGTACCCTCAGAAATTGGTGGGATAAATATCTCACTGAAGAAAGAAGAGACCAGATCAGGAAAGCAGTAAAGAAAGGTGATGATGGATTACCCATTTTCAATGATAGCATTGGTATGGGTGAACCTGATGGTGTTAACACTTTGATTTATACAATTATCAAACATTTTGTCGGGACTCCTTCTAATATTACTTCCCGTATTTCTGATTATTTGAACAATCTTCGATGTCCAACTATGTCTGATTATAGATGGTATCAAGATGTTTTTCTTTCCCGTGTTATGGTTAGAACTGACAGTCAAAAACCGTATTGGAAAGAAAAGTTTATTGATGGTTTGCCTTCATTATTTGCTCACAAAGTTAAAGATGAATTGATCAGTGCTGATACTGGTCTCATTGATTTTGAAAACTTGACCTATGGAGATTTATTCTCTACAGTCAAAAAACTTGGTATTAAGATGTGCATCGATCAAAAAATGATCAGACAGCAGCTTAAGAACGCCAAGAAAGCTAAGTATGAAATGGGAAACTTCTGTGAACAGTTTGGATTGCCTCCTATGCTCCCTCCAAAACGCATAGGAAGAAATCTAAAGCTTTCATGAAATCACCCCCTCCATATTACAACAGTTACAAGAAAAGAAAATTTAATAAACCTAAATTTTCTAAACCACCTAAGAAAAATAAAGATTCAAAATTTGAAAAATATTTTTCTAAAAACAGGTGTTTCAATTGTGGAGAAACTGGGCACTATGCTGACAAGTGTCCTAAACCTCCAAAAAAGATTAAAAAAGAGATTAATGCTTTAAACATCAATGACGATGAAAAACAAAAAATCTTTAGAATTTTTCAAAACAATGATTTTTCTGATTATTCCTCTAATGATGATCTGCCATCCTCTTCGGATTCCGATTATCATTCTGCTTCTGATATTTCCAGAAATTGTTTTAAAAATGGATGTGCTGATTCCTGCTGCAATCCAAAAACTTGTTATGTTTTGACAAAATCAGAAGAACAAGAAGATTTACTTCTGACTTTGATTTCAAAAATTGAAAACCCTGATTTGAAAGAAGAGTATCTTAAAAAACTTAAGAAACTCATGGTTAATGATTTTGAAAAACCTATCGGCACCAAAATCTCTCTTGAAGATACCTTGAAACGATTTTCAAACCAAAAATCCAAGGTAGTTACTATCTCAGATTTGCAGCATGAGATTGGTAACATCAAGAAAGAAATTGCTGATTTGCAAAATGACTTGCAAATGGTTAAAACTGATAACAAAGAGTTACAACAAAAGCTCTTGCTTTTGGGCCTTCAACAATTTTTTTCCGGAAAATTCCGGTAATGAAAATGTTAACAATAACGTTAACAATTCTGAGCATGATGATGAAGCTGAATCCAGTTATAAACTTATCTCTAACAATGACGTTAAGATTGTCAGTTCTATTCATAAAATTGTTCCTCCCAGATGGCATTCAAAAGTTCATATTTCCATTGCTCCTGATTATGCTTTTGATGTTATTGCTTTGATTGATTCTGGTTGTGATTTGAATTGTTTTCAAGAAGGATTTATTCCTAGCAAATATTTTGAAAAATTTGCTCAAAAGATGGACTCTGCGAGTGGAAACAAAATGCATATTGATTTTGAATTAAAAAATGCTTATGTTTGCCAGCATAATGTTCATTTTCACATTCCTGCTGTTCTTGTCAAAAATATGAGTGAAAGAGTTATTCTTGGAATGCCTTTTCTTGCTTTACTTTATCCATTCTCAGTTAACGAGATTGGTCTGTCAACTGTTAAATTTGATATTGATATTCAAATCCTTTTTTCATATAGGTTTGAGATTGATGTTAATAGGTTGGGTATCAAGTTTAGTCAGAACCCTATCCTAGAGTTGGATAAGAACCCTGTCAGAATTTTATCTTGCTTAAACACCCCACTAACGGTTGTGTTTTCCCAGAATTCCTTGATCATACCTATTCCCAGCATATGGCGCATACTATTATTTCTGTTTTACAAAAAATAATTTTGACATTATTCTGCATATATTTTATAAAGGTTTTTACCTTTTTAATTTTGATTACTTTTCTTTCAAATTTTTGCAGTGCCACCATGGCAGGCAAAAAAGACAAAGAGAAAAATGTTTCCAAGGCTTTGACCATAAAGTCAGAGTCTTCCATTGCTCCCATTGCTTCTCCTTTACCATTTTCATCTGTTGCCCTAACCAACAGATTCACCCCTTTCAATCCTGGTTCCCAGGTTTCCTACTCTATATATATATATATAGAGAGAGAGAGAGAGAGAATTGTTTCATTTTCATCTTCTCTACTCATGTCTTATTCATTTCCGGAGAGTAAATCTGCCATAATTTACTTGCTCAAGTTTTTGCTACCAAAGTCTACCAAATTCTATTTTGCCTATTTTCGCTAGCTCAATGTAAATGTTTTTAAGCTACGATAAGAGGGAGGGAAGGTCCAAGGCCAAAAAGAAATTTGCTACAAACCTAAGTTCGTAACGGGATAATTTAAGTTTAATTTTTGAGGAAATCTAGACCTCACAACGCAAGCATTGATGTAGATTAATTTTTCTCTTTCATTATCCATTACATATATAACAACATTTAAATAGAGGAACTATTAAAATATCCTTAAGAAAAATTTGGACTAAGTCATTAATATGACTAGATTTGACTTATACTACTTAATGTGTAAACAACACTAACAAGGAAATAAAAAGAACAGCGATACATAAAATAATTACTACCCCAGCAGAAATTCATTTCTCCAATTCAAGAGAGTATTGTATTAAAACTATACAGATCAAATTGTTGTGAGAAAGGCCCAAGCTTTCTACATTTTTCAAGTTTTAGAAAGAAATCGGAATGAGACTTGTTAGAAAATTATTTGACAAGTTCAAAAATCAAATATGTGACAAGTCTCCCATTTTAGAAGGAATGTTACCTGCCAATTGATTGGATAACATGTCAATTCCGGCATTCGACCATAATAGTCTACCTTTGAAATTATATACCACATTTTTTATTTTCCATGACGCTCCAATTTCAACTTGAATTTCATCTGCAAGTGCATGTCCATTTAAAAATGTTCCACACTAGTAACACTACAAAAAACCTTAGAATTATGAACATTTTTAATGTGACATTTTAAGGCCAAAAAAAGTTTTTATTTAATTAGAGACGTTCAAGTGTAAAAAGCATATATTTTTTAAATAACCCTATTAAAAAATCATATGAATTTCACATGTTAATTAAAAAAAAAAAAAAATCATGTGCTTCTTATATGTTAAGGAACGCATGATATTGAGTTTAGAGGAAATTTATGTGGATAATAGATTGGGTTAATCTTTCATTTTCTAAAAAGTATTTTGTATTTTGAAAAGTATTTTATTTTTTTAATTGTTTGTTTTCTGTAGAGAAACAGTGCTTATTAAAGATACTGTCGATTTTTTCCCCAGATTTCACTTTCTGGTGCCCTGTTCTCTTACAATAATGGTTGTCGTTGAATTGCTGCTTAATTGCCTAGTGTTCTTATATCAACCACCACTGACTGTAAGACCTGTGACTACAACTAAATTTGTCTTTGAGGTTGGCGGTGCAAACCCGTCGTCAAAGTCAACCCACTAGTAACTCTTCAAAGGGTCTTAATGTTGATGTGGTTATTACGATCGAAGACTTCAAAGGTACATGTGTCTTGTTTTTCCTTTTAAAACTCGATAATTTTTTTTATAATCCTAAGAGATTCTCATCTCAAAAGGAGTAATGGAGGGGGACATCGAGCTCGACTATCATGACCAATTGGATCGGTCTGTTTGGAATTAGCTTGGAAATTTCAGGTTAGCTTTGAAAGCACTGCAATTTCAAAAAAGAAATTGTAAAACAGGTCTATTCAAACTGTAGTACCAATTCCTCTTTAATTTGACAACTAAAACAAGCAATTCTCTGTTTTTTTCACACCAAGAAGCACGGCAAGCTTTAGTCAAAAAGTAGTTCAGATTGAAAGGGCGTGGCTCTCACTAGTGAGTGAGACAATGAGCAGTTAATTATAGTCTGGGCATAAGTGGTTGATGAAATGTGAATAAAAATATAAGAAATATTTTCTAATTTTCCGTATAAACCAAACCTGCTAATTTTTTTTTTTAAAAAAAACATTTTATGCTGAAACAAACAAAACCTAGGCTAATTTGTTTTCAAATGCTTTAAGATGCAACATGTATAAGGACATACGGTTCTTGTTTGAGTTTAATTAACGACTTCATAAAGAAATTTTTATTTATTATTATTATTATTTTGAGAATAACTTACATAGAGAGGTTGCACAAAAGTCACATTTTGTGCCACCAATAAGAAGTTGATACATTAGCCAATTTCATTAGACTTATACTTAAAATAAAAACTCAACCACATTAGATTACACTCCAATAAAATAAAAAATTAATTTTTTTTTTATTTAAAAAAAAAAAAAAAAAAAAAAAAAAAAAAACAGAATTGAAGGGGTGGCCAACAGGGTGGCGGGGGCCATGCATTTGTCCTAAAAAGTCAATCATGTCTTCACGATTTTGTTCTGATTGGAAAGAAACTTCAAGGAAACTTTTCAAGTAAATTTGATGGGTTTAGACTTGGTTCACATGTTGCACGTTTTTGTTTTTCTCTTTGAATTTATAAGGGTGAAAAATATCACATATTTTTTTACATGTGGCATGTTCTTATGCAGTGCTTGTGAAATTAAAACATTAATAAATTGATAAAATTCATTTATTTTATAATCATTTTCATAGGAAAGGGATGAATTCATCATTGAATTTGTGTTGAGTTTTCATGAGTCCATAAATTTAATGATTAAATTATTGAATTTGTAAAATAAGATAAGAAAAATATAAAGAAAAAAATATATATATTGATGAGAATCTTTTATTGGAGATTCACAACAATTCTCTTTGTCCAGCTATCCAGTAAGGGTGGATTATTAGTAGAGTTTTTGATCTCTTAATAATCCACAACAATTCTCTTTCTATATAACGTACATATGTATATATAAAAAATTATTTCTTCAATCAAATTATTACTCTTTTCTACCCCATTCGTTTGTATATTCTACTCAATCATGTCCAACCCCGAGTTTTCTGGAAATTTCACCATTGTTTCTGTCTTTATAAGAAAAAAGAAATGAAAAAAAAAAAAAAAAAAAAAAAACCTATAATACGATTTGAATGCACAACTTTTTATGCCATGTTATGATTGTTTTTGCCGTGTTTGTTGGGGATCGATGGATCCTCTCTTGTGATTTTATTTTATTTTAATGCAATAGTAATCTTTATTTTTGATTAAATATTGTAATAGTCATCTTGGCAGGATAAAAAATGTTTGGATGACTTTTGACCTAAAAAGTTAATTGTGAGTGCTTGCCAAGTTATATTCAATCTGTGCCAATCCTCTTTAAGTGGACGATTGACAAGCAAGTCTCCTGTTTTTTCCAAACCTAGAAGCACTGCAAGCTTTAGTCAAAAGTACGTAGTTAATATTAAAATGTCGAGGTGTAGAAATTGCTTGGCTCTCACTGGTATATTTAATCTACCAAATGAGACAATGAGTAGTTAAGTATAGTATGGCCTTTAAGTGCTTGATGAAATGTCCCTAGGGATGGTGTTGCATTTATGTGGAGCATGCTCTCTAAAATGGTATAAGTTTTTTAGGGTAAATTCAAAAACAAAATCGTATGGGCTGAGCTCAAAGTGGACAATATTATACTACTTAAAGATGGAGGGTGTGAATAAGCCTATGAGGATCGCCAGCGAGAACCTTGAGTCCCAAGAGGGGGTGATTGTGGTGTCCCACATTTTCTAGATATAAAAAATGTGATGTGCTTATATGAAGCACGTTCTCTCTAAAATGGTATTGAGTTTGATTCCTTTTAGAAGTAGTTCTCTCTAAAATGATATTTTTAAAACGGCAGACTGTGTGACGGTGCGTGAAACTTGGACACAAAAAATCTAGGACAACGCATGAGAGCATGTCATAGCCTAGAATGACAATCCGAAACCACCATAGTATAGATCAGACCTTTTAGAGCCTCTAAATCGTATGGAGATCAAACAACTTTTCAGTTCTCTAGACAAGGCCAACACTTTATTCTGATACATGTTAAAATAACTAAAGAATATATATATGAACTAAGAGCATTCACAATGGGCTCTCTACATTTAACTTTTCTCTAAAAATTTAACAAAAGTCCTAAAAACACCAATTTAACAAACTCCCTACATTACTTTAAATTTAACTATTGTCAAATTCACTCTCTACATTCTAAGAGCCCAAAAGCAAAAGTTATATATATAGTTTTTTATTCTTATTTCTTACTCTCATCTCTCCTATTTTTTTAAAACTAATGAAAAAATAATATTTAATTAAAGTAAAGAAAGATAATGTTTGGTTCCTTTTAATATTGGCTCTCTAAATTTAACAAAGTAAATTTTTTTTCTCAAATTTAACTTTTATTTGAAGAGTTCACTGTGAATTCTCTAAATATTGTATTTTTGTGTGTTTGAAACTGTGTGCAAAATAGTTTATTTATAATTGAATAAGGCCAAAAAAAACTAGGAAATACAACATCAAAGAGTTAACTGACAATATTAGAAAATCAAATCAATATATATAAACATGGAAATATAAATCAATATATTCAAAATATAAATATATGAACGTCCTTGCAAAATTTTAGCTCAATCGGACCACAAACGCCCATCGATCGGAGCTGTTGATCAAGACTAGACAACATTTCAAAATGTTGTTTCACTCATTGCATGCCGGGTCCGGACAGGCCTTCCCTAGGGCCGGACCGTATTTCCAGAAACTCAAATTTTGCTCCGCAAAGCCCTGTCCGGACAGCCCATTAACCTATCCAGACACCCCATACATTTTAGGCCAAAAAATGTGATTTTAAGTGGGTTAGATCTAAGGTTTTGTCGGGGGTACATATACATCATTATAGAAGAAAGAGGTACGAATTTTCACCCCCAGAGAGTTCGTGTGAGGCTGTGCTTGAGTGATTATTTTGTTGTGAATCAAATTGATTCCTCTTAGAGGATTTTTGTTAGTTTTGATTGTATGCTTAATTGAAGTCTATCGGAAGGGTCCGATAAAGGAGAATCACGTTGAAGAAGATTGTGAGCGAGGAGATAAGTTGGAGGCTTGTCGATCTTATAGAGTCAAGGTCTTGCAAAGGGTTGTAAGTGTTCCTAGTGTCTGTAATCTCTGGATAATCTTTTGATAGTGATTTCCTGGGTTTGGCTGCCCCGGAGAGGTTTTACTTTTAGAACGTTTTCTAAAAGGTTTCCTCTTCGTCACCAAAATCTTTGTGTGTGATTGTTCATATTTTAGTAATTGTTTGCTTTGATAAATATCCGTTAATTCCGCATAAAATTGTGATATTTATCTGTTTAGAATTTTTCGGTAAGAATATTAGAAATTGCTTGATAATTAACTTGAGGTTAATGTAGAGCAAAATTCCAAAGGACCTAGACATAATTGCATGCATTGGAATATTTCCACCATGGCTTATATTTCTACACCCCGGGGCACGTTATTAAGTCAATTATGACGGATTTATTCTACGGAAATGAATAAGGCAAGAGCGGAAGATGAAAATGAAACAATTCTCTCTCTCTCTCTCTCTCTCTCTCTCTATATATATATATATATATATATAGTTTTGATCATGACTTTTGCACAAATTGAAAGTTCATACGAATATTAGAAATTGCTTGATAATTAACTTGAGTTTAATATACTTTCTCCCCCCTTTCAAAAAAAAAAAAAAAAAAAAAATTCTCCCCTTGAAGGGTCAAGAAATTTCAATCACAATAAATAGAGAGAGCCACAGAATGAATTTGAGTTGCTGGTGGCCGGGTTGTCAAATTGAGGAAATTAATGACGCGGGTTGGTTAGACCTATTCCTGCAACTTGCATTATTGAATTTGAGCGTGGAAATTTTAGTGCTTTTAAAGACCCACCACACTAATCTGCATTATTGGGAAATTCCAAAGGCCCTCAACTATTCGGACGTGTACCATACAAAAAAAAATAAAAAAAACCATAGTCCAATCTTGAAGACATGATTGACTTTTCAGGACAATTGCGTGGCAGAGGAGGCAGCATACGTTATATATAAAAGGCAACACGATGAAGATGCACTTACAACCAATATAATTCATTCGAGAATCTTTCAGAAATGAAGACTTGTTTTGGTAATAGTGCCATTTTTCTTTGGGTTATACTTATGGCCATCACTATTCTCCCTTTGGCTTGTGGGGAAGGATGCAGCAGAGAGCAGAAGAGAGCTCTGTTGGATATCAGAAACTCCACAAATGGTTTAGCCTTTGAGATTTGGGACGGAAAGGATTGTTGTGAAGCGAAAGGAATCTGGTGTAACGGTATAAATCGAGGAGTTAGCTCTATCATTTTGCAAGATATTGGTTCATCAAGAACATGGTATCCAAATGTAACCTTGTTCACCTTGTTTGATGAATTGGAACAACTCACTATTAAAGAAATGCAAATTGGAGGAGGCCTTCAACGTACGTGAGAACTCTAACTTGATTTATCTATGATTTGTTCGTCTATAAGTGCTTCATTCAATTTTATAATTTGCTCTCTCATTTCCAACTCAATTCGATCATATTGATTAATTTATCAATTAAGTTGCAAATATATAATGTTAATATGTTAGGATTGAATGATCAATTCTGACTCCCTATAATTAAATTAGACTTCATTTATTTGATTTTATATTTCATATTCAAGATTTTTAACTCAATCCCCGACACACATTACAAAAAATTAATAATTATGAACATAATCTCTAGTTTAAGCCTTATACATATTTTTGTTTATCTGAATTTTAAAATATTGAAAAAAGACCTCATTAATCCATGACGCATAATATATATACTATTATTTTTCATTCCTCGTTATTCTCATCAAACAAACGATTTCACAAAATTAACAAATTCAACTGCAATAAATCTCATAATTAATGATCAACCTAACCTATACAGCAAGAGGTAACCAAAAGCGCGAAAATTACATTGTACTAATCACTGTGCCGATTTGTTTTCGTTTCTTTCTCGATCATTATATGTTCGGCAACCAAACCAAAGAAAAAAGAAAGGTGTAATCCTACTCCCACTCTTTCACTCCTACATATACATCTTTAGGTGGCACCCACTTTTACCTTTGTACCAAAATTTAATAATAATCTATCTATTTAAAATCTGATAATGAGAGTGGGAGTGAAAAAATGAAAGTGTATGTAACATTACTCGAAAGAAAGTATGGGTCTACTTCACCTTGAGTTTTCGTGCGGCTATGCTTTACTTCTTATACTTTGGCAATTAAAGGCAGTTAGACTAAATTGTTTAGAATAAATATTTACTCGCTAGTCGATCCTATAATTTACACCGACAGATTACTACTACACTCATCTATCAAACTCACTTTGTTGCAGCTTTTTGCGAATTGAAACATTTGATGCACTTGGATCTTTCGCTTTGTGGATTGGAAGGCATTATTCCCTCTTGTCTTGGGTTGATTGCAAACCTTGATCTATCGGGTAATCGCCTTCATGGTAATATTCCTCCTTCAATTTTCTCTAACCAAAGCAGGATTTCCAATTTTGATGTTTCGGGCAATCAATTAGAAGGGGTTTTATCATTTTCTACTTTTGCCAATGCTTCAAATCTCAATTACCTGGATCTTTCAAACAACTACAATTTGGAAGTTGAAACCGAGTCTGCCTCATGGGTCCCAACCTTTCAACTAGCACGTTTGAGCTTGGCGAACTGCAACCTCAACAACAAGAATGGTCACGTTGTCCCAAGCTTCATCTCCACCCAATTTTCCTTGACAGATCTAGACTTGTCTAGAAACTCAATAGCGGGAGGCATACCTTGTAACCTATTGTTCAACACGAATATCACATTTCTATCCTTGAGAAGCAACAAAATCGATGGTTCTTTTCTTGATTGCGATGCTAATCAAACTTCATCACTTGAGTTTCTTGACATATCTAATAATCATGTCAAAGGTCGTCTTCCTGAATATCCTGGACATCTTCTTCCAGACTTGAGTGTCGTTAACATGTCGTCAAATTTATTAGAAGGCAACATTCCTTGGTCATTTGGTAACCTGTCTTTCATAGTATTAGATCTTTCTAACAACATGTTGTCAGGAACAATACCTCAAAGTTTGACTAGAGATGGCACCGATCTGGGATATCTAAATCTATCGAACAATAAATTGCAAGGAGAAATGCTCCCAAAGAACTCCAAGATGGGATATCTGGAGTGTTTACTACTTGGCGGCAATCAATTTGAAGGAATCATCTCACCCACGATATTAAACAGTGATGTTTTGCAAATCTTAGGTGTTCAAAATAATAACTTGTCTGGTAATATTCCAAAGTGGCTGTATGATCATTCTAGATTGGCTATAGTTCTTTTAGGTGGAAATCGCTTTGAAGGCCACCTACCCAAACGAATGTGTCAAATGGCTAGTTTGCGAGTTTTCGATATCTCTTATAATCATGTTTCAGGTCGAATTCCTTCTTGTCTCGGTAACATTACATTCTGGGGGAAAACTCCTCCAACTGGAGAATATGGATCTGGAATGATGGTTGCAATTGACGCATCTTGGCGAATAAAAAATATGGTATATGATTTCGAAGGTGTACCACTCTCGTTGATGACCGGAATTGACATGTCATCCAACCAATTGACAGGTAGCATTCCTTCTGAAATGGGAGACTTGTCATACCTTCTCTTCTTGAACTTGTCGAAAAATTTTCTAACAGGCCCCATTCCAAATTCTTTTCGAAACTTGAAAAATGTGGAGAGCTTGGATCTTTCTCATAACAAGTTGAGTGGGAAAATCCCTTATGAATTGGTTGGACTCACTTCTCTATCTACATTTAGTGTTGCATATAATAATCTTTCAGGAAGAATCCCATTTGAGCGGCAGTTCTCAACTTTCAAGATGCAATGCTATGATGGCAATACGGATCTATGTGGAGACCCTCTAACAAGAAACTGCTCAACCCCAAATGAGCATGAACCTGAACACAAGGGCCAAAATAAGGACGAAAAAGAATGGACTAGAATAATTGATAGCCCTTTATTCTTCTATGCATTTGTTGCTGTCTCTTATGCATTTGGATTTTGGGTCTTCTTTGGGATTCTAATCATTAACAAGAACTTGAGGCATACATATTTTAGAGCTGTGGACAGATTTATTGAGTCTTGTTTTGAAATGCTTTCCAAGTATTGGTGATTCACAACTAACTTTATAGTGGAAGCAGAAAAGATATCTGAACTTTAAAGACATGTTTATCTTTAATAAAGATGTTGTATTGCTGAGTGGTTCTAGCTTAATTACACTTGGAAGTAGAAGTTGTGTAAAAGTTGTTTGGGTCTTGGGATTTCATTATACATTATGGGATTTGTTGTTCCCTTTGTGCTATTTGCCATGTTGTTAAATAATGTCTCCTGAAAATTTTGCTTATTTGGACCAATGGCTCTTGCTCAAATGGACCCCGTTGCCGAACCGAGGTGCCTACTCGGAAAGTCATAAAAGGAAAACATAATTGAGAAAAAAAAATGTTTATGAAGTAGTTAAACTCAAACAACAACCGTATGTCCTTGATACATGTCGCATCTTAAAGCATTTGAAAACAAAATAGTTTAGGTTTTGTTTGTTTCAGCCTAAAATAAGGTTTGGTTCATACACAAAATTAAAAAATATTTCTTATATTTTTATTCAATCATATTAACCTATAAATATCAATTTTTATTCGCAACATAAAAATATTAATATAAAACAACAAAGAAAATCAACCTAAAAATTATGTTTAATTAAAATATACACCTATCAACTAACAGTGATCATATACATTCAAAAACAAGACAGCAAGAATAGTACGTTTACACATGTTCATTGATCCAATCTTGAAGGTACGAAGGTGGATATGCCAAAAAATACAAAAAAAAAAAAAAAAAAAAAAAAAATGTTTTGGTTGGAAAAGAGAGCTACAATATAATACGTTACACGTTCATTTCTCTGATCGACTTCATTGCTTCTAAACTCGAGTTCGAACTCAATTTAATTGAGGTCAAATGGAGTTCAAATTTGGCCAATTTTAAACGAGTCAAATTCAAACACTTAGATAAAGCTTAACTTGAACTCGAGCCGAGTTCAAGCTAGTTAGTAATTTTTATCAAGTCGAATTTGAACAGTTACTACTTAACTCGGTTGGATAGTGCCCGATAACCAACCCTAGGGACATTTCATCAACCACTTAAGCCCATACTATAACTAACTCCTCATTGTCTCATTTCAATATGAACTACTTTTGACTAAAGCTTGCCGTGCTTCTTGGGGTGAAAAAAACAGAGAATTGCTTTTTACTTGTCAAATTAAAGAGTAATTGGTACAGATTGAATAGACCTGTTCCTTCAACATCCCTTGAATTTGAGAGTTTTACAAAGCTACCTTTTCTTTTCCTTTTTTGAAATTGCAGGGCTTTCAAAGGTAACCTGTAGTTTCCAAGCTAATTCCAAATAAACTCATTAATTGGGCATGATAGTCGATCTCCATATCCCACTCCTTTACTCCCTCTATGATGAGGATTTCCTACAATTATAAAGATATCGTAGATTTTTAAATTATGGAATTTAAACAATTTTTAGGGTTTAAATATTTGAGAAATGTCACCTTTAAAAATGTGGCATGTTCAGTTAAAAATTAAATATATTTTTATCAGGTTCTTACTCTCTATGTTGTAAAAAAGACATTTGAGTAAAAAACTGTTTTTTTAATTTTATGAAGAAGTATTTTCTACAAAAATGAATAAGAAACTTTTTGGGAGGAAAATTATTTTTGGCTGTTTCGATAACTTACAATATTTTTAATAGATGACATTTTTCAAGCGTTTCAATGCCTAAAAATAAGCTAAATTCTGTAATTTAAGAATTTGCACAATTTCTTTTAAAATTGTAAAAAGTTTTGATTGCATACTTAAAATTTTTTAAGAAAGTGAAACTATTTGTAGTAAAGCCGAGCTTATTACTGGAACTAGTACTGCAGTGATATGGCAAGAGGTGGAGCCCATGAGTTTTTTTTTTTTTTTTTTTTCTCAATTAAAAGGCAGGCAAGAGAGACTAATTGCATGATCATAATAGCACATATTCTCAGGGAGCCACACAGGAAGGGCATAGACAGTAAAAACCGTATGGGCTCTCTCAAGTTCAATTGAGTCATAGCTTAATCCAACTCAATCAGGATATTAGTGGGACTCAATGCGACTAATGTCAATAGGATTGAAGTTCTCATTTCAGGAGTCAAACTCTCACCTTGCCCGACTACTTTGAGAATTTTCTTAAAACCACTAAACCACCACTGATAGTAGCCCATGAGTGATTTGACTTGGTGATATCCGGCCAAATCTGTCATGCCACAAGTAAGACATCTTAAATATGTACTCTTATCTTATGGAAAGCTACAACTCCTATTGGATTTTTTTTATTATTATTATTGAATTAAGTCCTATTGGAATTAACAAACTTGAAAAGATACAAATCTATTTGAGAGGTAAGCAGAGAGATAAACTTCAAATCCTAGGCATAAGAGAACTGTAATACCCAATTAAGGATCCGAGAGGGACAAAAAAAGAGAAAATATTTTGTTTACAATCTGATTAACTTAGCCAATAAAGCATCATAGCATCTAGAGCTAATTAAAGCTCATATGTAGACCATATATCTACTAGGAAAAGAGGTTCTGCCGTTTGGTAAACACCAACTCAACACAGACGTTTTTTCTCTCCCTTCTATAAATCTCTTCGGCCGGTGACCTCGATCAATGGAAGTCCCATATATCAATACGCCACTGAAAAACACACAAAATAATCAGTATTGATTTCAACACTTGGAATAAACGTGGATGATGTTTTGCTCTTTCATTTAATCCTCCACAAAATATTTAATGATAGAAATTTTATCCAAATTAGGTTGGAAGAAATTCTTTAACTTAGTTTATAAAATTGTCGTGTTTTTTTTAGCATGTAAAAAATACTTACTTTTTTATTTAGCATATGAAAAGTGCATGATTTTTTAATAAAACTATCTCGATGCACAAATAATCAGGATTGATACATTATTCAGCTCAAGTTTGACTAGTCATTATTCAACTCGGTTTGATCAGTGTTCGTAGGGGTGCAAAGGCGGGCGGTTAAAAACCGCCCGCTAACCGCTATAACCGCCAACCGCCTAACCGCTATAACCGTCTAGCGGTTAGCGGTTAGCGGTTATTGGGTCTACTAACCGTAACCGCTAACCGCTAACCGCCTTTTTATATAATATATTTTTATAATTATAATTATAAAAATATTTATACATATAACATAATCACTTGATAATTAAATCACAATTTTTTTAAAAAATAATTAAATCACAATTTGAGTATTAATATATTATCACTATAATTTATATGATTATATGATATAATCATTTGATCATTAAATCACAATTTTTTTTAAAAAATAATTAAATCACAATTTGAGTATTAATATATTATCACTATAATTTATATGATTATATCACATGAGATTGATCATTAAATCATTTGATTATATAATAACAAATTATACATATATAATATGACATAACTCATAAGTATACCAATTCATACTAATACAACAATTAAATATCTAGAGATTTATTTCCAATGTATGTTATAAACTTATAAGTCTATATATGTTATAAGTCTATATAAGTCTACATATGTATATGAATAATATAAATGTATAATATCAATACTTGATCATATGATTCGATGACAATTCAAATACTTTATTCAAGACTTCAAGTGAATCATATTATTAATGTACAATGATGATGTGATTCGTATAGTATCAAATTAAGTAATTGACATTGGATTAAACAATGACCAATGTGTTACTTATAAACACATTTTAAGTATTAATGTATTATCATTATAATTTTAGTAATTTATATATTATCACTATAATTGATATGATTATATCACATGATGACTTGATCATTAAATCATATGATTATATAATAATAAATAATACATATATAATATGACATAACTCATAAGTCATAAGTCTACAAGTTAATCATATGATTCATGTACAATGATAATCACAATTGATTCAATTGAATTAAATAATATATTACTTATAACTACAAGTCTACAATTTAATTAAAGCATTATTAGATACTTTGCGAATTTAGGATTTAGGAGTTTGAACATTACCATTTACCATTAGATATTAAGTTCAATTCAAAAAAAAAAAGATTATAAGTAAATATGATAAGAATTTAAATAATTAATCATATGAATCATATGATGTAATTTAATGAGACTATATAATTATATAATATCAAATTAAGTAATTGACATTAGATTCAACAATGTGTTACTTATAATCACAATTGAAGTATTAATGTATTTTTTGAACATTTTTTAGAAAAAGAAATTTAACCATTTTTTGAACTTATTTTATATGCTTTGTGTTGAACTTTTTTTATATTTTTTTTTTATATGTTGTGACAGTTGTTTGAAATCTGAACTTTTTTTTGTATGTTGTATTGATTTTTTTTTTTTAAAAAAAAAAAAAAGTTAACCGGTTATGATTTAATATTTAAGAAATTTTTTTTAAAGTACAAGTAAATGTAAATTTTGGGTCAAATATTTTTGATTTTTCAATATGGGCTCTTTTTATAGCAATTGGGCCCAAGAAGATATTAAAAATACAAGAAAAAAAAATGAGGGTAAAAAAAAGCCCAAAAAAATAAGCCCAAAAAGCCTTAAAGAAAGCCCAAAAAGCCCAAAAAAAAGCCCAATTTTAAAAAAGCGGTTAGCGGGCGGTTATTTATTTCACTAACCGCTAACCGGTGGTTAACCGCTAACCGCTAACCGTTAAGCGGTTAGCGGTTGCGGTTAGTGAAATCTACTAACCGCTAAGGCGGTTACGATTAGCGGTTATTGCCACTAACCGCTAACCGTAATCGCCTTTGCACCCCTAAGTGTTCGAGTCAAGTTTCACCAGTCATTATTCGACTTGGTTCGATCATTGCCCAGTAACCATCTGTATGGACATTTAATCAAACAATTGGCAAGCACAATAATTAATTCACCCAGTTACTCATTATCTCATTTAAATATTGGGAAAAATACATTTTTTTCCCCTTTTTAACCACTAAGTAATTTGCAATTTTTTATAATTTTTAATTGTTCAATATTCCCCAAACAATCATCAAGGTTGTAAAGTTTCATCTTGTGCAAATAATAATAATAATAATACTCTTGATAATTAAAAAAAAAAAATAGAAAGAAAAGGAAAAAGAAAAATCATTCATCATAAATTTTTGTCTTTTTTTTAAAAGAAAAAAAAAATCTGAATTTTTTCTTTTTTTCTAAATTTTATTTATTTATTTATTTATTTTTATCGTAAGTAATCCTATCATTACTTTAAATACTTGACAGCTCAATCTTCATTGCAATATATTCTCTCTATTATGCAAAGTAGATTTGGCATTGACTGACAATTTCTATAGAAACCAATTTGCTTGATGTTAGGAGTTTTGACATGGTATACAAAAGCCTTCAAATTGACAACATCAAGGACCACCCAAGACATGGACGTGCGTGACTTGGTGGTGAGAATCTTGTAAAAATCAATGAATCATCACTAGTTGATCATCCAGCCCTCAATTTAGACAATTGATGCAAGAGTACAACGGCAGTACTGTCGGAAGTTGTAGTATTCTCACAACACCTTTCTTCTATATTCCGATCCCTTCAAAGATTGAACATCACGATGGACATTGCATTGGAATATTTCCATACCATGGCTAATATTTCTAAACCCTGGGGCACATTATTAAGTCAATTATGGCGGATTTACTCTACGAAAATGAATAAGACATGAGCAGAAGATGGAAATTGAACAACTCTCTCTCTCTCTCTCTCTATATATATATATATATATATATACACACGTTAAGATGAAGTTGCACAACCATTAATTCATTTGAGAATCTCTCATAAATGAAGACTTCTTGTTTTGGTAATAATGTCATTTTTCTTTTGGCTATGGCTATCACTTTTCCCCTTTTGGCTTGTGGGGAAGGATGCAGCGAAGAACAGAAGAGAGCTCTATTGGAGATCAGAAACTCCACAAATGGTTTAGCCTTTGTGGGTTGGGACGGAAGGGATTGTTGTGAAGCGTATGGAATCAAATGTTAAGGTAGAAATGGGGGAGTCAGTGCCATCTCTTTGGACGATATTGCTTTATCAAGAACATGGTATCCAAATGTAACCTTGTTCACCTTATTTAATTTGATGAACTCCAAGAACTTCAACTTTATAACATGCAAATTGGAGGAGGGCTTCAATGTGAGAACTCTAACTTTATTTGTTCATTTTTATTTTTATTTTTCTAATCACATGATTTGTTCTTCTAATTAATTTGATTTGCTCTCTCACTAGCTTCCAACTCAATTCATATTGACTAAATTACCCTATGTTACACTCATTTCTCAAACTCACTTTGGTGCAGCTTTTTGCAAATTGAAGCCACTGAAACATTTGAGGGTGTTGGATCTTTGGAATAGTGGATTGGAAGGCATTATTCCCTCTTGTCTTGGGATGATTGCAGACCTTCAAGAAATTCATCTATTGGGTAAAGACCTTCATGGTATTCTACCTCCAATTTTCTCTAACCAAAGCAAGATTAGGTTTGTTGGGTTATGATTTCGCTCATTTGGTTTGCGTGTAAAGTTGGTGAAAATGAAGCATCTTAACATCTGATTCTAGAAGGGCCGGTCCGAACCGTCAGAAGCTGGGTCTGGACCACATATCCAGCAACCATGTTCTAAAGATGAGGTCCGGACCGCCAGAAGCTGGGTCCGGAACCCATTTCCAGAAAGCTCAATTTTGAATAGTATGTCCGGACACATGACTTGGGTGTCTGGACCTCATGTGGTTACGATCATGTAACCCTAGCCATGTCCGGACACCTGATTATCCCTGTCCGGACATGGCTGCTTTATTATGTTTTATTTTCTATTTAAGCAAACTAATTTGCCATTTATATGTACGTATTTTGGGTGAGCAAAATTAGAGTGCTTAGAGTGAGAAATACTGTTCTAGATTATTTGAGAAAAGAAAATACGTGAAGCCTATCGGAGTTCCGGTGAAAGGAAATCTTTTAGAAGAATTGTGCCAGATGTTCTGGAAATGGCTACTGCGGTAGAAGTCAAGTAGGTCACTTGTCGTGTGCAAGAAAGAGTCAAATGTTTTGTAATTCTTCTTGTATTCCTTATTCTTCTTATAGTGGATTGATTTCCTGGGTTTGGTTGCCCCGGAGAGGTTTTATATTTACAGAGTTCTCTAAATGGTTTCCTCTTCGTAACCAAATATCTGTGTTCTTGATTGCTTATTTCATATCTATATTTGGTTGATTTTTAACTGCTAAGTTAGATCTATTTCTGCATAATCTTTGTGAAACACCTAGACATTTGGATAGGTGTCGTTTGGAGTCGTTTTAAAATTTTCAATTGGTATCAGAGCGGGTTCACTCTGTGAAGGAATTCTTTCCTGAGTGTGATCCAAGACTCCATATCAAATGTCTCTTACTGTTGCTCCTAATTCTCTTCCCGTCTTTGACTGAACAAATTATACGTTTTGGAAAACTCGTATGAGATCATACTTTAAATCCATTAATGTTTGGCATATTGTTGAATCTGGATGGACACGTCCAGACAAAGCAATAGCTGAATGGACAACGGAGGAAAAGAATAATGCTACTGCGAATGACAAAGCTATAAATGCTATTTACATCTCTATTTCAAATGAGGAATTTTCTAGAATCTCTAGATGTGAAATAGCTAAGGAAGCTTGGGAAACTTTAGAAATCACACATGAAGGAACTAAGGTTGTTAGAACTTCAAAAATTCAAATGTTGGTTTCTCAGTTTGAGGAAATTAGAATGCAGGAAGATGAAACTTTTGATGAATTCTATTCAAAGCTTAGTGCCATTAGAAACTCTACCATTAATTTGGGAAAGAAAATGGATGATGCTAAAGTGGTGAAAAAAATCTTAAGATCTTTGCCTGAGAGGTTTATTCCCCAAATTGCTGCTATACAACAGAGCAAGGACTTAGATACTATGAGAGTAGAAGAACTTGTAGGTTCCCTTCAGACCTTTGAGCTAATTCTCGCCAAACTAAAGAAAACTAAAAACATTGCTCTTAAAGCAAAAAATGTTAAAGTCAATTCTTGTGGTTCGTCTGATGAGGATTCAGGGGATGATGAAGAATTTGCCCTGTTTGCTAAAAAATTTAGAAAATTTTTTAGACCCGTGAATGGAAAGCTTAAAAATCGTGACTCAAAAGTTCTTGTGAAACCTAGAGGTGAATTTAGAAGTACTCCACGTGAGAACTTAGAAACTGATCAAAAGGATAAGTTCACTAGTGGACGAAAATGTCATGAATGTGGGAGTCGGGGTCATATTCGAATTGAATGTGCTAATCTGAAAAAGTCCAAAGGTAAAGCTTTCAATGTCACTCAGAGTGATGAATCGGATGATGAAAAATCCGAAGAAGAAGTTGAAGGAGGAGTGAATTATTTAGCTTTTACTGCTTCTTATGATAATTATTATAAGACTGTTAACTCACCTCATATGATAAATGAATCTGAAGTTGAATTTGATGATGAGTTGGATTTACAAACTGCTTATAATAACTTGTTTGTGGAATGTGATAAATTGAATAAGCTGAATAGGAAAAATCTGAAAAATCTGAAAGAAGCTGACACTACAAAAAAACAATTTTTTTTTTTGACAGGAGATTTCTGACGTTTTTTAGTATCTGACGCGTCAGGAAATTTTTCTGACGGGTCGTTTCTGACGCGTGTCGAATCTCAGAAACATAGATATCAGGAAAAAAAATTTCCTGACGTGTGAGTGGGTAAAACGTCAGAAAATTCTGACGTTTTACTTTGTCACACGTCAGAAATATTTTCTGATGTGGCAATTCTGCCACGTCAGAAAATTTTCTGACGTGGTAAAGATGCCACGTCAGAAAATTTTTTGACGTGGTAGTTCTGACACACGTCAGAAAATTAAAAAATTAAATAAAAATTAATTAAAATTTTTTTTATGGAATTTTTAATTATTAATTAATTAAATTAATTAATTTTTTTTTTTTTGAATTCCTCTGCACGCACGGCAGCTCCCTCACGCTGCCGTACGTGCAAATCTGTGTTTCTCAAGAAACACAGATCGATCTGATCTACACCACACCATGGTGTAGATCTGCACCATGGTGAGAGCTGGAGAAAATTTTCTCCAGCTCTCATTTTTCTCTCTCTCTCTTCTAATCTTCTCTTCTTCTTCCTCTTCTTCTTCTGATCTTCTCCTTTTCTTTTTCTTTTTTTTTCTTCTGCTCCTCTTCTTCATCTCTTCTCCCTTTCTTTTTCTTTTGCAGCTTCTCCTCTTCTTCTCTTATCCCTTTCTTTTTCTTTTGCAGCTTCTCCTCTTCTTCTCTTCTCCCTTTCTTTTTCTTTTTCTTTTTCTTCTTCTCTTCTCCGACCTTTTCTTTTTCTTCTCCTTCTTCTGCTTTCTTCAATCTGTGGACAGAAGGGAGATATATTGAGAGAGTAGGAAAAACAAATGAGGAGGCATGGCGCGTTGGGGAAAGAAAAGATAAAAAAAAAAAAATTCAAACGCGCGCCAGGATGGCTCGAGGAAATGAATATTTCCTGACGTGCCAGGTGTAGCACGTCAGAAATTTCTAACGTGCTACACCTGGCACGTCAGGAAATCACTCTGAAAAATAAATTATTTGCAAAAAAAATTATCTGCACATATATATAATAATATATATATTTAATTTAAATATATTTTCTGACGTGGTAATTCACCACGTCAAAAAAATTCTGACGTGGCACACTGCCACGTCAGAAAACTCTGACGTGGTGAATTACCACGTCAGAAAGTTCTGACGTGGCACAACGCCACGTCAGAATTTTCCTGACGTGTCTGTGTGCCACGTCAGAAAAGTCTGACGTGTCATTGTGTCACGTCAGAATTTTCTGACGTGGCAGTCCGACACGTCAGAATTTTCTGACGTGGTAACTTTTGCCATGTCAGAAAATAAATAATTTTTAAATATTTAAAATCGTTAAAATTTTCCAGACGTTCCAATTTTTAGCACGTCAGAATTTTCTAACGTGTCAAAATAGACACGTCAGAAAATTCTGACGTGCCACTGTTCACACGTCAGAAAATTAATTTCTGACGTTTTAAAATTCACCCGTCAGAAAATTGCTGACGTGGCAAAAAAACTGACACTGTAGCCACGTCAGAAAATGCCATTTTTTTTGTAGTGTGAACTTGAGAAAGAAAGATTAATGAAATCTATGGATGAATGTTTAGCTATTCGAAACACTTTGACTTCTGAAAACCTCATGCTAATTCCTAAAGTGAAATCTCTGGAAAAGGACTTGAATGATTCGAATGATCATTTAAAGAAATTTTCTAGTGATAAATTGAATCAAATGTTACGAAATCAGAAACATTCACATGATAGGACTGGATTGGGTTTTAATAAACATGTTAATTCATCGTCTTCAAATGTTACAACCACTTCTAAGATCATGTTTGTGAAACCTAAAATGAAAGATATGGCAATTGAGAAGTCTTGTTTACCTCAAGAAAGTTCAGAAGATATGACCAAGAAAAATAAGTTGAAATTCAAAGTTCCGGTAAGGACTAACTTCATCCCTACTTGTTTTCACTGTGGTGTCAAAGGTCATACTCGACCAAATTGTTTTCAAATTAGGGCTAAACAACCTTGGTCACAGAAGAATATCCCTAGACTAGATGAACTTGGAATTGGGAATCAACTAAAAGTTTTAACTGCTCAAGTGAAACTTATTAGTGAAAAGTTAGCTGTTTTGTCAAATTCTATTGATATAAAAGATATGTCTAATTTGATTGACAAGAATGTGCAAATTCCTCCTCAAAAGGAACAGGTCTGGGTTAAAAAGAAAGATCATCTATGCCTTGTTGCTCATATTGCCTTAAGTGTGCTTAACTCTTGTTTGTGGTTTCTGGATAGCGGTTGTTCAAAACATATGACAGGTGATAAGTCTCTATTCAAAGAGCTTAAAGAAGGCAAAGGAGGTGGAAGCATCACTTATGGAGATGGCAGCAAATCGAAGGTGATCGGTCAAGGAATTGAGGAAATTTTCGATGCTCCTACTCCACAAGAAGTGCTGTATGTTGAAGGACTCCAGGCTAATTTATTGAGCATCAGTCAGTTTTGTGATTATGATCTAGTGGTCCAGTTTTCTAAGAAAGAATGCAGCATCTTTGATTCTCAAGGAAAATGGTTGATGGGAGGAAAGCGCACTGTTGACAACTGCTATTGTCTCTCCTCAACTTCTCCGATAAACTGCAATAAGGCAACCTTGGACACTGGAGAATTGTGGCATCAACAGCTGGGGCATTTGAATTTTCATGATCTGGTCAGAATTTCAAAGATAGAAGCCATAGCTGATTTACCCAAGATTCATCAGGCTGATAAAGGATAGTATGGCCCATGTCAATTGGGGAAACAAACTAGAACTCCTCACAAAAAAATCTCAGGTATTGTTACCTCTTGAAATTTAGAGCTTCTTCACATGGATCTCATGGGCCCTACACGGACAGCCAGTTTGGGAGGCAAGAAATACATTATGGTGGTTGTAGATGACTTCTCTCGATACACATGGGTAATTTTGTTAAGAGAGAAATCTGAAGCCTTTGAACAAGCTCAGACCTTGTTTCATAAGATACAAAATGAACAAGACTGTCTCATCAAGCTTATCCGGAGCGATCATGGTAGAGAATTCGAGAACTCAAGTTTTGAAGATTATTGTGCTCAGCAAGGTATCAAACAAGAATTCTCATCCCCCATAACTCCTCAACAAAATGGAGTAGTCGAACGGAAAAATCGAGTCATACAAGAAATGGCTAGAGTCATGATACATACTAAGGATTTGGCACAATATTTTTGGGGAGGCAATCCATACGGCATGTCACATTGTTAATCGAGTTTTTCTCAGACCAACAACTACCAAGACACCATATGAACTATGGCGAGGCAAGAAACCCACTGTCAAATATTTTCGGGTGTTTGGAAGTACATGTTACATTCTTCGTGATAGGGAGAACTTGGGGAAGTTTGATGCAAAGAGTGACGAAGGAATTTTTCTTGGATTTTCCAATACAAGTCGAGCCAGTCATGTGTATAACAAAAGGACCAAGTCAGTAATGGAATCAGTAAATGTTGTCATTGATGATGAAACTACCAAGGAGCATTTTGCAGAAGAAGAACCTCAGGTTGAGGGGGAGCGAGTTGATATGTCTGATAAAACTCATGAGCCTCCTAGTCCGAATGATTCAACAATCCGTACATCAATACCTTCAGCTGCAGAAGACATGACTCCTTCACCAATTCCAAATTTGGTCTCTCATGCACCATCCTCCAGAGTCAAACTTAATCACCCTAGAGAAAATTTGCTGGGAAATGTTAATAAAGGGTTACGACTGCAAAATATGGTGGTAAACCAAGTCTCTTATTCGTGCTATCTTTCTCAGTTTGAGCCAAAGAAGGTGAATGAGGCATTAGAAGATGAGAGTTGGGTTGCGACTATACATGATGAACTTAATCAGTTTGTTCGGAATGATGTATGGAATTTGGTTCCAAGACCAAAAGATCAAAATATCATTGGCACAAAATGGCTATTCAAAAATAAATCCGACGAGCACGGTACGATGATAAGAAACAAGGCTCGTTTGGTTGCTCAAGGATACACTCAAGTTGAAGGAGTGGATTTTGATGAGACGTTCGCACCAGTAGCCAGATTGGAATCCATCAGAATTTTGTTGAGCATCTCATGTCATCTCCAGATCAAGTTGTATCAAATGGACGTCAAGAGTGCTTTTCTTAATGGCATTCTTCAAGAAGAAGTATATGTAGCTCAGCCAAAAGGGTTTCAGGATCCAACTTATCCGGATCATGTTTACAAACTGAAAAAGGCGCTTTATGGATTGAAACAAGCTCCAAGAGATTGGTATGAACGTCTGACAACATACCTTCTTACACGTGGGTTCATCCGAGGACAGGCTGACCGTACATTGTTCATCCGTAGGAAAGGCCGTCAACTCCTCATTGTCCAAATTTATGTAGATGACATCATCTTTGGCTCTACGGTCGACTCACAGGCTCATCAATTTTCTACAGAAATGAAGCAAGAGTTCGAAATGAGTATGATTGGTGAATTGACCTATTTTCTAGGTTTTCAAGTTCAACAATCCAACAAAGGTATCTTTGTGTCTCAACCAAAGTGCTTATGAAAAGATTTGGGTTGGATGGAAAAAGTCATGCTCGCACACTCATGAGTACGAGTATTAAGCTGAGTGCAGATGTGGCTGGGAAATCCGTTGACCAAACCTTATACAGAAGCATGATAGGTTGTCTCCTTTATCTTACAGCTAGTCGACCAGATATATCTTTCAGTGTGGGTGTATGTGCTCGATTCCAAGCTAATCCAAAGGAATCTCATCTGACAGCAGTTAAACGGATCCTCAGGTATGTCAATGGCACAATCAATTTTGGAATTTATTTCTCTACTAATACAAATCTTGAACTTGCAGGATATTCTGATAATGACTGGGCTGGTAATGCTGATGATTGAAAGAGTACATCAAGCGGATGCTTTTATGTGGGAACAAATTTGGTCGCCTGGATGAGTAAGAAACAAAACTCCATCTCTCTTTCTACTGCTGAGGCCAAATATATAGCTGCTGGGAACTGCTGCACACAGCTCATTTGGATGAAGCAACTTCTTGCGGACTATGGATTTGATCAAGGAAAAATGATTGTCTACTGTGACAATACGAGTGCCATCAACATCTCAAAGAATCCGGTTCAACATTCATGCACAAAACACATTGACATTCGTCATCATTTTATCCGTGACTTGGTAGAGACCCAGGTGGTATCTCTTGAATTTATGCCTACTGAACACCAATTAGCTGACCTGTTTACAAAACCCCTAGATGGATCTAGGTTTGAGTATCTTAGGAATGCTATTGGTGTATGCGATCTCTCATGATTGTATACATAGAACATGCCTAAAAATTGAACATATTGATATTTGTCTATAGCTGTTCTAGGGCATTTTTGTTTGTTTTTGATTGTTTTGTTTGCTTTGTCTTTATTTTCTTTGATTCTTTTATTTTTGGGATTGTTTTTATTTGTTGGATAGTCAGTTTCTCATGTCTTGTGCTCAAATGAATATTTTACATATGAGTGGGGTCAATATTTCTGCAATTTACATCTACTGCTCCATATGTTTCTGATATACCTTGTTCTTCTTAAAACAGTTAAAGGAGTAAGAGTCAGTTTTTCTCATGTTCGAAATTGTGCACTTTTTGCCCCCATTAGGTTTAGATTTTTGTTATGTGTTTGGGAATTTGGATCAAACATTTTTTTTTTTGAAGATAGGTAGTGTCAGTTCTATCCACTTGACCAACTCGTTAGTTGAACCTAGCTCCTAAAAATTCCAACATTTTCTTCCACAAAAAAAAAAGGAGCATAAAATATGATCAGATGACTTAGTTTTGCTTCTATATGTCCCTACAGAAAGAATTAGTGATCAAATCATTGTAGAAATAGATGATCACTAAAGGACATGGTAAAAGCGAATGATTGGTCTCAAGGGGGAGTGTGTCGGATGAGGAAATCTAGGTCCTAACATTATAAGGTTTTACTGTGGATTGAATCAGACTATTTGTCTTCATTTACAAAATGCCTGCCTAGATTTCCTTTCCACTGATGAAATCTTATTTAATGGGAGTTTTCACATACTACACATTCACATGAGATTTTTGATTATTGCCTACTTGACTGCATTCACAGAACAAGGTTGTGTCATGCATATGGTACATTTAAGGTGTAAGTGTAGTTTGTTGATCACTCCGGATTGTTTTTTTTTTTTTTTTTTGACATGTCCACACAAGGGAAGGGGGAGGGGGGATTCGAACTAGTAACCTCCGCTTCATGAGGCGTGGTTCACAGCCGATTGAGCTACTCCTTGGGGACATCATTCCGGATTGTTAAGATATTCATAAGGGCATGCATGATTTATTGGCTATCTATTCAAGTTGTGTTTTTTTTTTTTTTTTAAAAAGGGTTTTATTTTTTTTTTTCATTTTTTATTGAGGGGGAGGGTGTCCAGACACGGCACTTATCTGTCCGGACACGGCCATCACGAGCTTTTACTCTTAAAACCCTGCAAAGTTTTTTTTTTTTTTTTTTTCAGTTTCTACTTCTCTCTCTCTCAGCCGAACCAATTTTTTTTCCTCAATTTTTTTTCCCTTGTGTTATTTCTTTTGTTTCTCCGTGATTCCATCTCCTCCACCTAAAGGATCAAACATTCAACACTCCACGATATGTTTTCTTCCTTTATTCTTTTCAGTTTTTGTTTTCAAATCAAATTTAGGATGAACATAGTTGGGTTTAAAGTTGAAACTCCGAATTGCTTGCTTGCTTGATCAGTCTTGATCTTTCTTTCTCTCTCACTTAATTGTACCAAAATACATTACCTATGATGTATTTAGGACTCAGTTCCATCTCTTGACATATGTTTTTTCCATGCTCAAATCTCTATGCCTAACATGTGTTTGATAAAATGCCTCAAAGAATCCAATTTGCATGTTTGCTACATTTCTTTCAATCACATTGATCTACTTCACTGTCATTGTGCTTTCGATAGTGATTGAGCTGTCTCTAGGTAAAATTTTTTCCCAATTCATGAATTTTCTTCATCATGCTATTTTCAATACTTCAATGTCTATCAAGTATTCGCTAGAATGTCTCAATGAAATCTTGTTGCATCTATCTTCATTTTTCCTCATGAAATCAGTTATTTTTGTTGTGTTCAACTTTCTTAATCTGATTCTGGTGCATTTATCTCATTTGTGGAATCACATGAGATCACATGTTTCATATCCATTTTTTTCAAAACTCAATTTCTTCTAGTGATGTGTGATATCAATTTGCCATTAAATTCCTTCTTTGGGGTGTGAATGCAGAAGATGGTGTATCCAATTTCGAAATCCACACCACGGAGGAAGCGCACTCGAGAAGAAAAATCCATCTTACAAGATAAGATTTTGACACGCAAAATCGTGATTGAGCGTGGAGTGGAGCAAAATGATATTCGAGTGGAACCGTTTCGATTCATTCATGACATATTCCAAGCAAATCAATGGACCTCCTTGTTCATTCCTGTTAATGCCTACACTCGGTTAGTTCGGGAATTCTACTACAACATCGACGACATTGACTTGGTTGGTCCCCCATCATTCAAGACAAAGGTCTCCGGGAAAACTCTTAATATTACTACTGAGTTGATCAGTGAAGTTACTGGGATTCCATTGACGAATGAGAAGCCGCTTCCATTTCTGGAAGAAGATCCACAACCAACAAAAGCTGAAATCATGGCGGTTCTTAATCTAAGTCGCCAGCTTGTATGGGATGAAGACCTGAACAAAATTCCGATTGGCTATGTACGGGCTCCAGAGAGGTTGTTAACTCGGATTGTGCTGCAGAATATTTGGCCTATATCTCGACATAGTCATGTGACTATCGAACGAGTAATGATGATTTATGGCATCATTAACCGTGTTGAGTTTTGTTTATGCACTCATCTAGTATTGACAATGATCGAGCTTCATGAAGATCATTCTATTGCCTTACCGTATGACGGTCTCATCACAAAGATCTTGCACGCCACCTTGCCAAAAATAGCTGCCAATGAACATATGGAAGCTCCTGAAAGGTTATTTTGGCAAAGCTATTGTGATGAAGTCCAATGCCCAACTTAGGCTTCAAGCTCCAGCTACTCATGCGCCTCAAATTATTCAAGATCCTCCAGCTGCGTCTTCCTCAGGATCATCAAATGTTTCAAGTCAATTAACTAAAATAATTGACTTACTTCAAACTCAAGGCCAAAGCATTGAAGCCATCAACACTCGCATGACGAATTTGGAGAAAGATGTGAAGTCTATCAAGGAAAGCTTTTGGCAAGAATAATTTTTCCCTCCTATTTTGATCTTTTTCTTTCTGTCAAGAATAATTGTTTTTTGTTGTCTGGTTTTACTTACTTTTCATGGGTTGTTGTTTTCTTTGTTTAAAACTCTAGAATTTCATTTTTGGATATTTCCTTTTGTACTTCCAAGACAAAAAGGGGGAGTTGATTTGATGCGTCATTTTCATGTACACATTAATTTTTTTGTCCCCGAATGGCCAAAAGGGGGAGTTTGTTGGGTTATGATTTGGCTCATTCGGTTTGCGTGTAAAGTTGGTGAAAATGAAGCATCTTAACATCTGATTCTAGAAGGGCCGGTCCAGACCGTCAGAAGTTGGGTCCGGACCGCATATCTAGCAACCATGTTCTAAAGAGGAGGTCCGAACCTCCAGAAGCTGGGTCCAGACCCCATTTCCAGAAACCATCTTTTGAAGGGGAGGTCCGGACCGCCAGAAGCTGGGCCCGGACCCCATTTCCAGAAAGCCCAATTTTGAATAGCATGTCCGGACACATGACTTGGGTGTCCGAACCTCATGTGGTTACGATCATGTAACCCTAGCCATGTCCGGACACCTGATTATCCCTATCCGGACATGGCTGCTTTATTATGTTTTATTTTCTATTTAAGCAAACTAATTTGCCATTTATATGTACGTATTTTGGGTGAGCAAAATTAGAGTGCTTAGAGTGAGAAATGCTGTTCTAGATTATTTGAGAAAAGAAAATACGTGAAGCCAATCGGAGTTCCGGTGAAAGGAAATCTTTTAGAAGAATTGTGCCAGATGTTCTAGAAAAGGCTACTGCGGTAGAAGTCAAGTGGGTCGCTTGTCGTGTGCAAGGAAGAGTCAAAGGTTTTGTAATTCTTCTTGTATTTCTTATTCTTCTTATAGTGGATTGATTTCTTGGGTTTGGCTGCCCCGGAGAGGTTTTACATTTAGAGAGTTCTCTAAATGGTTTCCTCTTCGTAACCAAATATCTATGTTCTTGATTGCTTATTTCATATCAGTATTTGGTTGATTTTTAACTGCTAAGTTAGATCTATTTCTGCATAATCTTTGTGAAACACCTAGACATTTGGATAGGTGTCATTTTAGAATTTTCAAGGTTGTTTAATGTCTTGAACAATCAATTAGAAGGAGTTCTATCATTTTCTACTTTTGCCAATGCTTCAAGTCTCACTGACCTCGATCTTTCGAAAAATCTCTTTCATGGTAATCTACCTACTTTACTGTTCTCTAACCAAAGCAAGATTGCGAGCTTTGATGTTTCAGACAATCACTTAGAAGGGGTTTTATCATTTTCGATTTTCGCTAATGTTTCAAGTCTTAGATACCTTTATCTTTCAAGCAAACACGATTTGGAAGTTGAAACCGAGTCTCCCTCGTGGGTCCCAACCTTCCAGCTATGGGGTCTAAGGTTGGCAGACTGCAACCTCAACAAGAAGAAAGGTCACATTCTCCCAAGCTTCATCTCCACACAAGTTTCCTTGCGTTGGCTGGAGTTGTGTAGAAACTCAATAGAGGGAAGCATACCTTGTCAACTGTTATTCAACACAAGTATTAGCCATCTATCCATGAGAGGCAACAAAATCAATGGTACTTTTCTTGATTGCTTTTCTAATCGAACTTCATCACTTGAGGTTCTTGACATATTTGATAATCATATCAAAGGCCATCTTCCTAAATATGTTGGACATCTTCTTCCACACTTACGTCAAGTCAACATGTCTTCGAATGCATTAGAAGGAAACATTCCTTGGTCATTTGGTAATCTGTCTCTTGAAATATTAGATCTTTCTAATAACATGTTCTCGGGAAAAATACCACGAAGTTTGACTAGAGATGGCACCCCACTGGGATATTTAAATCTATCAAACAATACATTGCAAGGAGAAATGCTCCCGCGGAACTCCAACATGACATGGTTAGAGTGTTTACTACTTGGCGGCAATCACTTTGAAGGAGCCATCTCACCCATGATATCAAAGAGTCCCTCTTTGGAAATCTTAAATATTCGAAACAATCATTTGTCTGGTAATATTCCAAAGTGGTTCTATGATCATCCTAGATTGGCTGTCGTTCTTTTAAGTGGAAATCGCTTTGAAGGTCACCTACTCCGATGCATGTGTCAAATGGAAAGTTTGCAAGTTTTTGATATCTCTAATAATCATGTTTTAGGTCGCATTCCCTCTTGCCTCAATAACCTTACAATATGGAAGAAGACTTCTCCAAGCTCAAACTATACTCCTGTATTAGCTCTATCAACACTTGCATTACAATTTGAAATTGGAGCAACCTAGCGAGTGAAAAATATAGTTTATAATTTCAAAGGTATTCCATTCTGGTTGATGACTGGAATTGACATGTCATCCAACCAATTGACAGGAAGTATTCCTTCAGAAATGGGAGAATTGTCACAACTTCGATTCTTGAATTTGTCCAAAAATTTTCTGAAGGGCCCCATTCCAAATTCTTTCCAAAACTTGAAAAATGTGGAGAGCTTGGATCTTTGTCAAAACAATTTGAGTGGAAAAATCCCTTATGAATTGGTTGGACTCACTTCTTTGTCTTCATTTAGTGTTGCATATAACAATCTTTCAGGAAGAATCCCATTTGAGCGACAATTCTCAACTTTTAAGATGCAATGCTATGATGGCAATCCGGATCTATATATGTGGAGACCCTCTGCCAAGAAACTGCTCAACCACAAACGAGAATGAACCTGAACATAATGGCAAAAATAAGGACGAAAAAGGATGGACTAGAATAATTGATAGTCATTTATTCTTCTATGCATTTGCTGCCGTCTCTTATGCATTCGGATTTTGGGTCCTCGTTGGGATTCTAATCATTAACAAGAACTGGAGGCAGAAATATTCTACAGCTGTAGACAGATTTATTAGTCTTGTTTTGAATGGTAATTCTGGAAGCAGAAAAGATATATGAACTTCAAAGAAATGTTTATCTTTAATAAAAATGTTGTATTGCAAAGTGGTTCTAGGCTTCTAGCTTATACTTGGAAGTAGAAGTTGTGTGAACCAAGTTGTTTGGTTATAGATTAAGGGATTTGTTGTTCCCCTTGTGTTCTTTACTATGTTGTTCAATGATATGGCTCTTGAAATTTTTTTTGCTTATTTGGACCAATGAGGATGGCGACTTTATTTCTAATATTTTTAATGGGTTCTTCAAACAAGACTAGTACTTTCGAAGGTCCCATATAGAAAGCCTCTCGCTCAAATTGATCCCGTTATTGAATCGAGGAGCGCCCACTCAAAAAGTCATAAGAGGAAAAACATAATTGAGAAATTTTTCTTCCTTAAGAAACATTACAATCCAAAAACATGTTTAATACATGAATTTGCCAACATAAAAATAAAACCTAACAACATTAGGAGACACTCATACAAGCCTCTTTAATGCACTGATCCAACTTGGTGTTGCAGCCATAAAACTTGCTTTGGCCTCCCTGTATGAAGATTCCAAATCAGTAGTACTTGAATTAGTCATAGAGAAATGTTCGGCTTGCAAAATTTTTTACAAAATGATGTGGCACAATATGATTGAATTTTTCAAAATTTGTATTCATCACCTTCTCAATCATGTTATGCCACATTACTTTGTATGTGTTTGTAGAATATTTGATAAGACTAGCATTCCTCTTAGTCATAATAATAACCGCAAGAACATTATGGAAAGATTTGATTTTTTTTTTTTTTTTTTTTTTTGAATTTACTCCTATTGGAATTAACAAACTTGAAAAGATACAAATCTGTTTGAGAGGTAAGCAGAGAGATAAACTTCTAATCCTAGGCATAAGAGAACTGTAATATTACCCAAGGATATGCGAGAGGGAAAAAAAAAAAAAAAAAAAAAAAAGAGAATAAAATCTTGAGAAAATGTAAAATTAGTCATTGTGGTTTATTTGATTTACAATTAGCTCCATATAGTATGAAAATGAACTCAAAGGTCTTTGAGGTATGCCAAAAAAATAATTTAGTCCCTACAATCAAATTTTGTCAACTAATTTAATGTATTCCGTTAGTGTGACACTGGTTTAAATAGGACAATATCACAATTTTATTAATTCTAACGTTTTACTCTATCAAAATCTGTTAAGTCAATGAATAGAATTTGACGGTAAGGGCTAAATTATTTTTTTGGCACACCTTAGGGACTTTCGAGTTCATTTGATACCACAAAGAGTTAATTGCAAATCAGGTAAACCACATTGACTAATTTTGCATGTTTTCCTAAAATCTTTTAGGGGAAAGTCCACATAACCCCCTCAAACTACCACTCAATTGACAATGTCCCCTCCAAACTTTCAATTGTGACAATTAGGGGTGGGCAAAAACCCGCCCAACCCGCAAACCCGCCCCGCCCCGCCCCGCCCGGGTTTCATGTGTTTTTTTGCGGGTTCGGGTAGAATTCTGTCAACCCATGCGGGGCGGAGCGGGTTGCGGGTTTTAAATATTTTTTCATGCGGGTACCCGCCCCGACCCGCCCCGACCCGCTGCACAAGTATAAAAAGAAAAAAACCCTAACCCTACTCCATTAAGCGTCTCTCTCTTTTTTTTCTGCCGCCTCCCCCTTTTCTCTCCCTCTCAGTCTCTCGTCTCCCTTGCTCTGTCTCGTCTTCCTTGCTCTCTCTCCGCCTCTCAAGCTTCTCTCTCTAGCCTATGTCGCCGCTTCACCTCCTTAGATCACCGTTGCTGCGCCGCTCCCACCTCCACAAACCACGATCTTGTAGATCTAAGTTTTTTTTTCTCTCTCTCCACGATCTTGTAGATCCACGATCTTTGGTTTTCTTTTTCGTTCTTTGGTTTTCTGCAAGGTTGTGTGTGTTTGTTTGTTTCTTGGTGTTCTGAGAGGATCAGACGAAAATGGAGGAGAAGAAAGAGGATCTGGAGAAGAACCCGCACAACCCGCAATACCCGCCCCGATCCGCCCCGTCCCGCAATACCCGAACCCGCACGGGTGTTGCTGTTTGTGCTCGGGTGGTGGGTTGAAATTTTGAAACCCGCAGGGTGCGGGGCGGGTTGGGAAAAAGGCTGATACCCGTGCCCACCCCTAGTGACAATGCCCCCCCCCCCCAAGCTACCAAAAATTGTCAATGTTCCCCCAAATGACGAAATTACCCTTAGTAAAATTTTAAAAAACTAAAACTAAAACTTCTAAAAAAAAAACCTAAAACTAACAAAAAAAAAAAAAATTTTTTTTTTTTTTAAATCAATTTTATAAGAAAAAAATTAAAAAATTTCGATTTTTTTTTATATAAAAATTGAAAATTTTCGTTTTTTTTTTTTTAAAAAATTTTGTTTTATAATTTTATTTAAATAAAAATTTACGTTTAAAAAAAATAAAATTTTCGTTTAATAAAATGAAATTTTTTGTTTTTTAAAACTAAATAAAAAAATATAGTTTTTTTTAAAAAAAATAAAAAATAAAAATTTTTGTTTAAAAAAATTGTTTTTTTTTTTTAATATTATCTTTAAATTAAAATTTTTCGTTTTTTTTTTAAAAATCAATTTTTTTTTTTTTTTGAATTTATAGGGGTATTTTTTTCTTATTGAGAAATTTATAAGGGCATTTTTATTTTATTGCTAGTCTTGGGGGGTGACATTGACAATGTTTTGGTAGTTTGGACTTTGGAAGGAACATTGTCACAATTGAAAGTTTGGGAGGAACATTGTAAATTGTGTAGTAGTTTGAAGGATTATGTGGACTTTATCCAATCTTTTATTTACAACCTTATTAGCTTTGCCAATAAAGCATCTACATGCAGCAAATTATAGCTCATATGTTGCCCATATATCTAATAAAAAAAAAAAAAAAGGTTCTGGACGGCCCTCTTTGTTAATTTGGTTATTATTATAAGTTTTTGATATTAAAAAATTTAAAAATAAAAATAAAATAAAAAATAAAAAACTATAAACTTTCCCTGGCGTTTGGCAAACGCAAACGTTTTTCTCTCCCTTTTATAAATCTCTTCGGTGACCTCGATCAATGGATGTCCCATCAATGTGGAGGATCACATTTTCAGGTCAAAAGTCATCCAAATTAACGTTTTTTAGAAGATCCCGGAGGCTGTCTGTGTTTGTTTGTAGGAAGAGTGGGAGTATCTCAATCCTCACATATTCTCTTAACATGCATCCACTTTTGACTAAACCTTCTATTTCAGCGTGAGCTGCTTCAATTTTCAAACTATTTCCAGAAAACGAGGGGTTGGCTATGACTGAGTAGAATATACAAATGAATGGGGAAGAAAAGAGTAATGATTGGATTGCTGAAATAATATTTTATATATTCATACGTTATACATAAAGGCAGCATGATGAAGATGCACAACATGCCATTCATTTGATAATCTATCTCTTCCGAAATCATGAAGATTTGTTTTGGCAATTATGTCATTTTGGTTTGGGTTATGGCAATCTCTTTTTTCCCTTTTGCTTGTGGTAAAGGATGCAGCGAAGAACAGAACAAAGCTCTGTTGGAGATCAGAAACTCAACAAATGGTGTAGCCTTTGCGGGGTGGGACGGAAGGGATTGTTGTAATCAAACGCTTGAAATCGTGTGTGGGGGTATTGGTGGGGGGGTTAGCGTTATCCAATTGGAAAACTACTTGAATGGCGACATGGCACCTTCAAAAACATGGTATCCAAATGTAACCTTGTTCACCTTGTTTGATGAATTGGAAGAACTCACTCTTTATATGATGCAAATTGGAGGAGGCCTTCAACGTACGTGAGAACTCTAACTTAATTGATTTGTTCTTTTTTTTCTTCTTTTTCTTAATCCCATGATTTGTTCATCTATAGGCGTTTCATTTAATTTCATTTGCCCTTTCACTTCCAACTCAATTCATATTGACTAATTTATGAAGTTCCCAATAGAATGATCTATTTTGCCTCTCTATGAATTAGACTTCATTTAATTACTCACTCATTTTGTTGCAGCTTTTTGCGAATTGAAGCGACTGAAACATTTGAGGGTGTTGGATCTTTGGAATAATGGATTGGAGGATGTTATTCCCTCTTGTCTTGGGATGATTGCAAACCTTGAAGAACTTGATCTATCGGGTAATCACCTTCATGGTAATCTACCTACATCAATATTCTCCAAACAAAGTAAGATTACCCTCTTCAGTGTCTCGGGTAATCAATTAGGAGGGATTTTATCATATTCTACTTTTGCTAATGCTTCAAGTCTTGAAATCCTCGATCTTTCGCATAATCTCTTTCATGGCAATGTACCTCCATTAATATTCTCTAACCAAAGCAGGATTTTGAGATTTGATGTTTCGGGCAATCAATTAGAAGGGGTTTTATCATTTTCTATTTTTGCCAATGCTTCAAGTCTCGTAACCCTTGATCTTTCAAGCAACTACGATTTGCAAGTTGAAACCGAATCTCCCTCATGGGTCCCAACCTTTCAACTACAAACTCTGAGCTTGGAGGATTGCAACATCAACAAGAAGAATGGTCACATTTTCCCAAGCTTCATCTTGACCCAATATTCCTTGTTACGGCTAGATTTGTCCGTAAACTCAATAGAGGGAAGCATACCTTGTCAGCTGTTGTTCAACACGAATATCACGTATTTATCCTTGAGAAGCAACAAAATCGATGGTTCTTTTCTTGATTGTGTTGCTAATCAAACTTCGTCACTTACGGTTCTTGACATATCTAATAATTATGTCAAAGGTCGTCTTCCTGAAAATATTGGACGTCTTCTTCCAAGCTTACTTCAAGTTAACATGTCCTCAAATGCATTACAAGGCAAAATTCCATGGTCATTTGGTAATCTGTCTTTGGAAATAGTAGATCTTTCTAACAACATGTTCTCAGGAACAATACCACAAAGTTTGACTAGAAATGGCAGCCACGTGGCATATCTAAATCTATCAAACAATAAGTTGCAAGGAGAAATGCTCCCAAGGAACTCCAACATGACATGGCTGGAGACTTTACTACTTGGCGGCAATCATTTTGAAGGAGTCATCTCACCCACGATCTCAAACAGTCCCTCTTTGGAAATATTAGATGTTCGAAACAATCACTTGTCTGGTAGTATTCCAAAGTGGTTGTATGATCGTCCTAGATTGGCCATAATTCTTTTAGGTGGAAATCGCTTTGAAGGTCACCTACTCCGACAAATGTGTCAAATGGAAAGGTTGCGAATTTTCGATATCTCTAATAATCATGTTTCAGGTCGAATTCCCACCTGCCTTGATAACATTACATTCTGGACGAAGATGTCTCCAACCGGAACATTTGTAAATGGACTTGCACATGCAGATGAAATGCAAGTTGAAATCAGAGCGTCATGGCAAACAAAAAATGCGGTATATAATTTCAAAGGTTTACCGCTATGGTTGATTACTGGAATTGACATGTCATCCAACCAATTGACAGGTAGCATTCCTTCTAAAATGGGAGACTTGTCACAGATTCGATTTTTGAACTTGTCAAATAATTTCTTAACAAGTCCCATTCCAATTTCTTTCCAAAACTTGAAAAACGTGGAGAGTTTGGATCTTTCTCACAACAATTTGAGTGGGAAAATCCCTTATGAATTGGTTGGACTCACTTCTCTATCTACATTTAGTGTTGCATATAACAATCTTTCAGGAAGAATCCCATTTGAACGACAATTCTCAACTTTTGGGATGCAATGCTATGATGGTAATCCAAATCTTTGTGGAGACCCTCTACCAAGGAACTGCTCAACCACAAATGAACTTCAACCTGAGCATAACGGTCAAAGTAAGGACAAAGAAGAAGGGACTAGAATAATTGATAGCCATTTATTCTTCTATGCATTTGTTGCTGTCTCTTATGCATTTGGATTTTGGGTTTTTTTCGGAATCCTAATCTTGAATAAGAATTGGAGGCATAACTATTTTAGAGCCGTGGATAGATTTATTGAGTCTTTTTTTGAAATGCTTTCCAAGTATTGGTGATTCACAACCAACTTGGTAGTGGAACCGGAAAAGATATCTGAACTTCAAAATAATGTCTGTCTTGAATAAAGATGTTGTATTGTAGAGTGCTTCCATGTTACACTTGGAAGTAGATGTTGTATACAAGTTGTAGGGGTTTGGGGATTTCATTATAGATTATGAGATTTGTTCTGCCCTTTGTGTTCTTTGATGTGTTGTGAATGATATGCATGGCTCTTGAAATTTTTGCTTCTTAAGACCAATGAGGATGCTCACTTTATTCCAAATATTTTAATTGGGATCTTTCCAAAAAAAAAAAAAATCATTAAGGAAAAGCAAGAACTGTATGTCCTTCATACATGTTGCATCTTAAAGCATTTGAAAACAAATTAGCCTGGTTTGGATTTTGATAGTAATTGCTGTCAACAAAACTGAAAAAAAAAAAAAAAAAATGAATTGCTGTGAATTTGGTAAACTTAGGACAACCATATGTTGTGTTAATCTTATATAGAATACACAGTTATATTGAATCATGTTACAAGACAAACATTCAAAATAAAAAGAAAGCTATCAGAGCTATAGTATACTGTTGTAATTAATGTAATAAAACGTATATATATATATATATATATATATATATATATATATAGTTATCTTGAGCCAGTTTCTCATTGTCTCATTTAGGGAATGCTAAGTGCTCTCATGGTCTTAGGTGTATATTATTTTTTAAAAAAACAAAACTGAAACTGACTCTTATTTCTCTCACCTGATTTTTAAAAAATAATATTCATATAGGACTAGGAGAGCACATAATAACTCTTGTCTCATTTAGTGGGAGCTATGGATTAAATATGTGGAATACTATGTGTTCTCCTTATGTCCTTCTCACGTTCTGGTCCTACAATATTATTTTTTAAAAAAGCAAAAAAGAAATTTGTCTTTATTTCTTTCACTTAGTTTATAGAAAATAATATCTACCTAGAACTAAGAGAACATAAGAAAAACACTTAACATTTTCTATTTCTCTATAATGATAGTTTAATGCAATACTACCATTTTTTCAATTGACATGGATCCTCTCCATTTTCCAATACTATATGTCACTTAGTCATCACAACATCTTTATTTATAGCCACAGGCCCACAGGATAAGGTTTTTTTTTTTTTTTTTAGCAAATACTGGAAGCGGGAAGAGACCCTCACAAGAAGTTTACATCTTAAAATGCAATTTTTTTTTTTTTTTTTTTTTTTTTGCCTAACTTAGGCAAAATAAAATTAAAAAGAAAAACAAAGAAAGAAAGAAAGAGGCAACGTGGAAACAGCCTGGTCACCAGAAAATGCACTTTTTTGTTTTCCAAGCAATATGAAAGGAAAAAAGGGAGGCTAAAATTACAATAATTAACACAATCCAAAAATAGGCGAGGCAATCCAACACAACAAACATCCTAAATCAATTAGTAGAATGCAAAATAAAGAATGAGCCGAAAAAATGGTTTGGCCCATTTGATGCTTGGCTCCGTAGCCAAGCATGAACGGCAGTTTGAAAATGCATCTTAGATGACAAGCATTACACCATTAGAATTGTAAACGGATGCATTACCCTTTTCTTATGGGCATTCATTGTAAATAAGTAGTCCAAAACAAAGAAAAGAAAAGAGGTGGTAGAAGTGGTTTGAAATGGCCAAACCACACTTGGACGTTGGGGTGGTTTAGCCACCCGAGTTGTGGCTAGAAAGGATGGCCAAATCACCCCCAACTAATTTTTTTTTTTTTTTTGGGTACAATTTGAATAGTTTATTTAAAGTAAATGGTCCATAAAAAAGATATTGCACCCCATGCTTACCCTAGATTATTGTATTTGTGATCTCAATCCACTCTTAGTCTCTTTCCCATAAAAGAAAAAAAAATGTTATCGTATTACTTGCGCATAAAGTTAAAGAAAAAAAAAAAAAATCTTGATGTATCCCTTTCTCCCACAGTCCCACAAATCTCTCTCTCTCTCTCTCTCTCCTTAAAATTTGGTCGGAGCGGAAAAACGAAAATAATTGGTGTATTTGTATTGAGGTTTCCCTCCATTTTCAAAATATCTCAAATCCCCTCCCAACCGAACCATCTTTCAAACACTTTTTCACCTTCCCTCTTTCTTCACCCCCCTTCAAATACAAAACCCTAGAATTTCCCAAACTCAAATTTGGAGCCAAAAACATTCTCCCCAATTTCAACCCTTCAAATTCCATTTCTCAATTTCAAATTCCTTACCAACACACGCAAACACAGAGCCTCTGAATCCGACATGGAAGCCCATCTCAGAGAAACCCTAGAACCCGACTCTGCTCCTTCAGATTTTACTGTTTCCGAAGAAATGTTTGATGGGTCTTCATCATTGTCTCCTGAAATGCCTGTTTCTGAAGAAAACCTTGGTGAGTCTTCAACATCTTTGCATGCTGAAGCCCTCGGTGATCCTTCTTTGGTTGCTGCATCTAATCAAAATGGGTCTTCTCCAAAACCCCAAGATGATCGATCTTTGGTCCTTTCGGCGTCGAATCCAACTGGGTCGTCAACAATTTTACCTCCTATTAACCAAACCCTAAGTTGGTCTTCTTCTATGCCTGCGCAAACAGAACCCGTTGATGATTATCCCAATTTCTCTATCTGTAGTGATGACGAAGCCCTAGAAGTGGAGCCGTTTGCCTCTTCCCCTGATCGCTTTTTCCGTAACAATTTATTGGAATCTTCGTCATCGCGACGGTCTTCTTCACATGGTTCTTCGCCATGGCCATCTTGCTCTTCCTCCAGAGGCACCTGGTCTTCATCGCCTTCAGCCCTTTCATTCTCTATCGGCGATATCAAGCCATCTATGGTGGTATGCTTTGTGTTTTCGGGAATATTATATAGGTCTGTGTACATTTGGGGGTATTGAATTTTTTTGGGTCTTGGTTCTGGTTTTGTAGGGTGCAGGGCTTGCAAATCTAGGCAACACATGCTTTATCAATGCCGTCTTGCAATGCTTTACGCATACTGTGCCACTTGTCCAGGCTCTTCTTTCTTGCAGTCACGCCATGCCCTGTGACCGTAAGATCAATCAAGGCTTCTATTGATTTTAATTTAACCTTTTTTTTTTTTGTGTTGTTTTATGTGATTTACTCCTGGATTAGCACCTTTTTGTTCAATTTTCAGTATTGTAATTTTCAGGTGGCAGCGAAGGGTTCTGTGTTCTTTGTGCTCTCATTGACCATGTTGAACGGTCCTTGGCTTCTTCTGGAGGGGTTATTTCACCTTTGAAACTTGTCGATAATTTGAACCGTATCCTTTTTAACCTCTGTTTATGGTTATTCTGAATGTATCCTCTATTTATTTGGGGCTGGTTTTACTATATATAATTGTAGATATGTCATTAGTCACTACTTTAGATTTTGGTGCATTATCCTGAATTTTGGTAACTATTGTTGTTTTGATGACCAACTGGAGAATAGCATTGTTGTTTCGGTGACACTGAATGCAAGCTAAATTTGGAATCATTAAAATCTCTAATTAGTATCTCGTATTCTATCTGTTGTTTATGAAATGCTATTTGTAATATACGATTTTTGTTAGTTAAGGGCATTTTTTTAAAAGAAGCTTTGTGATCCTTGATGTGCGAACAATTAGATATATCATCTTTTTTTCAGAGATACCAGCAGGAAGATGCCCATGAATTTTTGCAATGCTTTTTAGATAAACTTGAGAGGTGTTGTTTGGATTTGAAGATAAAGGATAAGACTCTGTTACCCCAAGATAATAACCTTGTGGAAAGGGTTTTTGGAGGCCGTCTTGTAAGTAAGGTATGCGCATAGAAGTGAGTTTCCTTTTAGTTTCAACAATTAAATGTTTATTGTGAAATCATTGCACTCCTTTTTGTTTGCTTGTTTGTTTTTTAAATGTTTGGGTTGGGTTCAGAAAATAATGTCATCGGTTGAATTTCAGCTTCGATGTTGCAATTGTGGACACTCTTCCGACACATATGAACCTCTGATAGACCTGAGTTTGGAGATTGAAGACGTGGACACTCTTCCAAGTGCTTTGGAGTCTTTTACCAAAGTGGAAAAGATTGAAGATTCAGAGACAAAGTTTACATGTGAGAACTGCAAGGAAGAAGTGTTGGTGGAGAAGCAGTTTATGCTGGACCAGGCTCCTTCAGTTGCTGCATTCCATTTGAAAAGATTCAAAACTGATGGGTCCTTTGTTGAGAAGGTTGACAAGCATGTGCAATTCCCTTTGGAGTTGGATTTGCAGCCCTTCACCACTGGCAGTCAGCACAATAATGTGAGTTGCAGTTTATCTGTCTATTTCATAAAAATGTTATTTTCCACAAGATTTGTTTTCATGTGATAATGGCAATTACATTAATTAAATGAATTTAAGAGTAGACATCACTCATTTTATAACAGGAAAAAGTGGAAAATCTCTTTATCTAATTTGGACATCAAGGCTATTTATGGGTTCATGTGCTGAGAGAGAGAAGTATAGTTTGAATAAGTTTTATAAGCATGTATAGATTTGGTTGGAATTTTTTTTGTTTAATCCACATGTTGTATCTTGTGCAATAGCTGTAGTTGCGTACAGGTATTTGGTAGATGGTTTTTCTTTTGGTCTGCATTTCGTAGATTATTTTCCTTTAGGTCTGTGCTAAATCACCAAATGCTGAAGTGCTTATTTTCTCTCTCCCTTTCTACTACAGGTGGAATTGAAGTATAACCTGTATGCAATTGTTGTGCATATTGGGTTTTCATCTACTTCTGGGCATTACTTCTGCTTCATTCGTTCCTCCCCAGCAACATGGCATAGGTTGGATGACTCGAAGGTAATATCTTCTAATTTAATCTCTTTTCTAGCTATTGAGCATGACTATGTTTCCTTAAACCAGAATAGTGGATTGATTTTGCATTGCCAACCCTTGAGATTTTTTTTGAAGTCTTGAACTTTTTTCTTCCCCAAATACTTGTTGGGTTTGGTAAGTTTGATGTTCAACTGGAAGCAGTTTTCAAATATGTGGCTTGCATTTTTTTTTTCCCCAAAAGATTTTGGTCAGCTTTGCTTGTCAGGTTCTTTAGGTTAAAAAATTGGCCGAAAAAATTTGCAAATGTTAACATTTCGGTTTTATTTACAACATGCAAGCCATTGTTTGCTGAGGTTTAGTTAAGATGTTAAATTTTTTATTACTTATCAAAAAAAAAAAAAAAAAAAAAAAAAGATGTGTATATAATATTTGAGAAATGCTATCTAGTAGATTACTATATGATTGCCATATAACTGGAATGACGCGGCAGTGAAAATCTGCTATTGATTTTTATTTTTTATAAGCTCTTGTTGATTTAAAGATTGATTTTCACTTTTACGTGATTTCAGTTGTATGATAATCATATAGCAATTTACTGAATAACATTACTCATAATACTTTAACTTAAGAGATTGTAATAGTATATAAATTTGAAAAGAGAACTTAATTTTTGATTGATCTCGTATAGGTCACTAGTGTTGCAGAAGAGTTTGTGCTATCTCAGGAGGCCTACATTCTGTTCTATGCAAGGGAGGGTACACCCTGGTTTTCAAGTTTAATGGAAGCACAAAAGCCATTATTTGATCCAAACATATTCAATACATCTCCTAAGTCAGTTCTGGATAACGCGGATAGTGTCTGTGCTTCATATCCTAGCGTGGCTGGCATTATTAATTGTGATGCCAATGAATCCAGAAATGCTGCTGAGGGAAATTCTTCTATGTTCTCCTGTGGATCAAGACAAGAAGGGGTTGAGGTCAATGAAGCTAGAGATGCTGCTGCTGGGAGTTCTGGATATTCATCATGCAGATCAAAGCAAGATGAACTGAGGTCCAATGACCCTAAAGATGGTACTCCCATGGATTACACTTCAACACAACTTGGGGCTCATACTCGCTGTGATGGATCTTACAATGATGAGAAATTGTGCACTACATCCTCCCTTGGGGAAAATAGCTGCCAAAAGGGCATTGATGAAGTTAAAGACGACGGTTTTCATTCTCTAACTCCACCTGGATCTCCGAGTCCAGATAAGGCTTCTTTGGCATCTCCTGGTAAACAGAATAACTCCTATAAAAGATTTTTGTTACCTTTTCTTATTAAATAATTCAGTAGAACTAACACAATGAGGTGGGGTGGATTTTGTCAGGTGTGACGTATCATATTCCCCGTAACCATCTTAAAAAGGAGAAGCAAGTTAGTTGTAAAAAACAGTTGAACAAGGCTCTGGAAGATTCAGATTCAGAGAGAAGGGAAGCTGTGAGATACCTTTCAAAGAGTGCGCCCCATGGAAGGAACACGAAACTTCTTGCTGCTGTGCTAGGAAGCCATAGTGATGGTCCTCTGAACAAGAGGAAAAGAATGGTATCTTCCCCATGTAAGAAGACCAGCACCCCTAGTGCACGTCGGAAACCTAACCATGGTTCAATCATGCAGCCCGTGGCAGCTGCAATTTTCAGGTGACACTGAGTTTTTGCTTAACATACCTGTCTTTTGAGAGTTCTGCTTTTGTAATTGATATTACATGAAGTGCAACACTTATGGAAGTTTTTGATAAGAGATTGAAATAAATTGACATAACCGATGAGTAATGATAAATGTAAGACTCATGTTCTTGTGTTTTTTTAGAATTGATGTGCTTTTTAAAATAATCATTGGATTTTGATTTAATGATATTTTAAAAAATCACTTCAGTTTTGGAAGGATACGAGGAGGATATGAGGGTGACATCTAGCATTACTTATAACCAATATCATCATAAATAGATTGACAGTTGATCCTTGAATATCACATGTTGTCTATTTGGATTGTGCTTCACCTTTCACTATCTGTTTGTGATATCAGGAAAATGAATTATTTAGTTATGTAGTTGTAAGTTATATTTAACACGAAATTTAAAATAAGGGTATTTTAAAAAAGTGTAATGTTAGAAAATACACTTTTTATTTCATCATTGTTATATTTGGTTGACGTGATAATTTTTATAAGTCCTTATTTGAAAAAAAATCTTAAGGCATGTTGGTACTGCCATGTCAATAGGGTGTGATAATGATGAAATAAAAGTGTGAATTATAGTATTACTCTTTAAAAAATAGTTTGTCTATTTCTTGGCGTTAGTGGGCATTATCCAACTAACAAATACAAATACAAAAAAAAAAAAAAAAATAATCTCTTGTAGTCAAGATCATCTCAAGCAATAGTACGCTATTATGTGTGTAACGGATCTATGGTGGCCTTTGGCCAGGAAAATCACATAACAATGAAAGGAGAAAGGGTATAGAAAAGGGTAATTTTATTTATTACCCCATTATCTCCCTTCCATCCTTAAAGTTGATGCGGAGAGAAATAACGGGATGTGTATGGCATGGTTCAATAATTTTACTCGTCATCTCCAACTAAAAAACTAGAATTCATGCACTAAATGATATAAAAACCACGCCACATCAACCTAAAGAGATGGGAGGGGATAACAGAGTGATATGACTTTACATTAGAAATTTTAGTAATGTTATAAATTTTTTTTTGTAATTTCAATAATAATGTAACTTTTAAAATTACTATCGAATTAAAATTTAATATAAATTTAATAGTAATTTTAAAAATTACGTCAATTTTAATGACACAAAAAATATATAAGAAAGATTTGTAGTATTGACGGTTAATACATCCTTTGTGGGTCAAGGAGTCATACAAGTTTTAAGAAAGTATGAAAGATGCTACTCGGACCTGCTATTTTCTTGATTGATTTGAAAAAGGAGCCTGCAAACTCCAAAAAAAAAAAGAAAAAAAAAAAGAAAGAAGAAATTATCCATCTTTCTTGCACACAAGATCGTCTCCGGCAATATTAGGCACTGCTGCAGCTTCCAAGGAATTACGGCAAACGGGGCAGAAGTTGCCGACGCTATTCCGTCGTTGCTTTTGTCGGCAATTCGTATGACAACAGGCGGCTTAAGTTGTTCTATTTATTTGATGCCTCTTGATTCTTGACGCAACAGTAGCCCCCCTTAACTTTGAAAGGGCCAGCAAACTAAGATAAGTAATACTGCAACGCTCCAAGTTACAACAACTGCCCAGAAGAGCAAATTTTCATAGCCAAGAGTGGGGGAATTGAAGGAATTGTAGAAGGAGAATCCATTAATGTATGAATTATGATTGTCCTAAAATTTTGTTGCTATATATAAGTTTCAGCAATTAACGGTCAAGTATTTCCTTCTGAAACTAGATTTCCTTGTTGGCCTAGGAAGTCGATGGAAAAAGCTTTCACAATAGTTGCAACTTCTTGGCCCTCCAGTCAACAAGTCCGAACAGTACTAGGATGTTTTGGGAACATTTTAATTTAAAAATAAAATTATTTAGGTAAGTTTTCTTCACTTTTAAAATCATTCCCCCCATTAGCTGATTTGTCTAAATAGATGACCTATTTTTTATTCAGAGCATTTCCAGCAGTATTAGGTATTTTACCTAATGAAAAAAGTACAATTTTTTACTTTAGTTATTATTTTTTCACTACACATTCCAACTGATTCTTCATTTCATTCTCTATTTGTTTTAAAATATTATTTCTCATTCTTTTTTATTATATTATCGTTAATTAAAGATTAAAGGGAAAACAAACACATATATAGAAATTATTCATAAAAACAAAAATAAACACATATGAGGAACATCATCCAACTGCAATTGATTTGTTTCCATCAGTGTGTTTTCATGCAATAAAGTTTTTTATGCATTAAATTTTTTCATCCAACTACAATTGATTTGTTTTCATCTGTGTGTTTTTATGAAATAAATTTTTTCTGCATTCAATTTTTTCATCCAACTGTGTGAAGAAATTTTGTGAGCAAGAGAGAAAAAATTTTGTGTTTGAGAGAAAAATGTAGCAGATGTGAAGAGATGTTCAGAAGAAGTAAAAGATGTTGGGTGAAAAGAGGTGAAATAAAGAAAAATAAACAATATTTTATTTATCTAGTGTGTTACAATGAATAGCTCCAAATTGCTATTTACTATAGCAATGTAGCTATTCTAGCCAGACTTATGTAAGATTTATATAAGTTTACAAATATAATGGTTAATTGTAAGAGAATATTAGTCATATATGAAGAATTTATTAACCCTTAGATTTTCATTTCTCTTTAAAAAAATAAATTAAAATGATTAAAAACATTAAAAAATTAAATTAAACTACAATTAAAAAAAAAAAAAATTGGAAAAGGGATGGCTTCCAGCCACCTCATTTGGCGCCACCCCCATTTTGCCTTAAGGGGTGGCCGGCCACCGTACCCTGGCCGGTTTGGAGGTGGCTGAAACCAACCCATAAGGCCAATGAAAACAAAAATTGTAAAAACAGGGAGAGACCAAGGAAGATTTGACCACATAGAGCTTTCTTTTGGGGTTTGGTTCCTGACTTTGTTCTTGTATTTCTTCTACCACAGCCTTAGGCAGCGGAGAGCATAGTTCAAAGCAGGGGGGCTTCTTGTGGGTTTGTTGAGAACGAGGGTATGATGAGGAGTGAACTGCGAAAAAGATAAGGAACGAAACTGAAAACCCGAAGCTTTATGGAGGGTAGTTGTTTAGGGGTTAAGGGGAACTTAGAGGAAGGGAAGATTGACCACGTAGAGCTCTGATCTATCTCCTTGAGGTGGTTCGGCCATCCCCATTTTGTCAAAATGGGGTGGCTGGAAAAAAAATTCTTTTTTTTTTTTTTAAATAATAATTTAATTTAATTTTTTTAATGTTTTTAATCATTTTAATTTTTTTTTAGGTATATGGACATGCACATGTCGAGTTTTTAGGGGTACTGACGTGAATTTTTGTTAAATGTTGGACAAAAATTAGACGGAGGTACCATATCGGTCTTTATAAATAACCGAGGTACTACCTGTGATAAAAACTAAATTATAGGGGGCAAAAAATAAAGTTGTTAAATCACAAGAGACAAAAAAGTATTTAACCCAATTAATTATTAATTTTTTTAAGTTGCATGACAGTTATATAACAATCTACTAAATAACATTACTATTTAGCTTATTTTTATTTATTTTTCATCATAACATAACTAATTTGCTTGCGGTTTTGGTAGTCTCTTCCAAGACATGCCTTGATGTTTAATTTGGATGTTGCAAGTGGAAGACTTACCTCATGCAAATAAGAGTAGTGAGTTGCGGAGTGATCTCAAGTATCTCAGGCTCAATAATGATATAAGGAAGATTCTAGGCAAAAAAAAATCTAATGCTTCAAGCAGTCGCATAACTTTGCGAAAATATGGGGTATATAGTCACCTCTTAGGCTTGTATATATAGCAGTTTTATAAATGCAAAATTGGTCATTGAGGTTGGCTTAAATTACAAATCACTCAATGTAGTATAAATAATTTATAAGTCCCTATAGTTGACCTAAATTTTTTTAAAAAAATTATATGTCATCAAGGTTTGCCAAAATAACAATTTACTACATGAAATTAATTTTAGCTAAGTAAATTAACAAAATCTATCACTTTGCCATGCGATACCCAATAAAAATGCGACACATGTTATTATTAATTTATGACTTTCAAAAATGACAAATATGATTTTTTTCACATCATTTTAGGACGCCAGCTAAGATTACACATCAACCCTCACTCCACGTCATACCCAATAAATTAACATAATCTTTTATACCCCCAAAATTTTACTCCATGCATAACTCTCTCTCATCTTTATCTTCCTCAGCCGCTTCACAAAATGTGACTATCAAATTCTAGTAAAATGCATCCAAATCGTGGCAGGAAAAATGAAAATGAGCGAGGGTTACACACAGTAAAATTTTAAAGATAGAAGAGATTATGTTAATTTACTGTAGTAATATGACGTGACAAAATAACAGATTCTAGTAAGTTACTTGAAGGAAATTTTATTTAGAGAGTAAACTGTTATTTTGGCCTACCTTAAGGACCTATAAATTATTTGTTATACCACATTGAATGATTTGTAATTTAAGCCAACCACAATGATTAATTTTACATTTATCCCTTTATTTTATCGGTCATTGTTAATTTTTTTTTTTTTGGGATGAATAAGAATTCATTAAACAAAAGTGATAAACAAATTAGATGTCAGCCACGCAGGCTCCCCAGCTATATCAAGACCATGATTTTAGGTACACTAGCAACCAAAGCCAATACAAACAAATCCAAGGTTATAACAACCAGCCATCTACGATATAATTAATGTTGAAAGCTAGAGATAACATTAACTCAAGACCCAACTAGCTATATCAAGACCATGATTTTACGTACACTAGCAATAAAAAAAAAAAGACCATGATTTTACGTACACTAGCAACCAAAGCCAATACAAACAAATCCAAGGTTATAACAGCCAGCCATCGACGATATAATTAATGTTGAAAGCTAGAGATAACATTAACTCAAGACCCAACTAGCTCCGGCACGGATTTCACTACAAAAATTTTACTCTCTAGCAATCAAATTATCAGTGATAGCCTAAAATTCGTCGTGACGACTTTTTGTGGTCGTCATTGATGTGTCGTCGCAAATAACAATGCTAGAATTTTTTCTCCCACGTGGGAAGTTATTAGCGACGGCAAATTCTTATTAGCGATGACATTGTCGTCATGATTCGAAATGTATCAACCACGACACTTAAGTCATATATTTGGAACCATGGCATTTCAATTTGTTTATGTTTTACATTTAGGTTAATGTCGGTGTTGAGAGTGGGGGAAAAGGCATAGAAGTTGCTGTGTTGACTCGGAATGGAGTCGAACATCTTGCCAAAGCTGAGATTGTTGCTGTTCTTGCTGGAATTGAAGCTGAGATTAATCCTAAACTTAATTCCTGCTAAGATTAATCCTAGTGTTGTTGAAATTGAGGATAATACAATACAAAAAAAATAGCACAATTCAGCAAGTCCTTCAAAGAATTCTTTCTAATATAACTCGGGATTGATTGGAAAAATTAGGAGCCTACAAACAAACTCTCCAAATCCAAAAAAAAAAAAAGAAGAAGAAGAAGAAAAGCTTATGTCAATTTTATCCATCTCTGTTTCACACAAGATCGTCTCCGGCAATATTAGGCACTGCTGCAACTTCCAAGGGATTCCGGCAAACGGGGCAGTTAAGATTGCGCTCCAGCCAAGCATCAATGCACGGCACATGGAACTCGTGGTTGCAGCGAGGAAACACACGGCACCATTCCCCGTCCTTGAAATCTCCCAAGCAAATTGCACACAGACTACCACCGCTGCCATTTATCGTTATTCCGGTGCTTTTGTCGGCAATTTTTATCTCAACAGGCGGCATAAGTTGTTCTATTTGATGCTCTTGATTTCCGGCTCGACGGTAGCCGCCACTAATTTTGAAAGTACCCAGTTCAAAAGCCAGATTATTAACAATACAGAGACAGAAACTGCAACAATTTCTACACAGAATGGCAAGCTATTTTCATGGCCAAGAGTAGTGGGGGCAGGAATTGGAGGATTCATTGTATTATTCTTGGAAATTACTACCGACGACTTTGTGGGTTCTTGTCTCTTGTCTTAAAATTATGTTGGAAGACAAATCTGTGCAGTGTATTCCTTCTGAACCTGGATTTCCTTGTCAGCCCAGGAAGTCGGTACGTGGGTGTTCTTGGCTCTCCAGGGACCAACTCCCAACAGTCTAGGATGTTTTAATTTGGGTGCGAATTAATTATTTGATATATATATATATATATATATATATTTTAATTTCTTTAGGTTTTCTCAAAATCATTCCCTCCGGCCGTCAGCTGTTTTGTCTGAATAAACAAAACGGATCGGGTCCGATTTGTTCGATGTACTCCTGGACCCATTTCGGGACTTGGGACCGGGGCAGTGGACGGACACTTTTAGGGATAGGTTTTGACAACATCTAGAGATTAATTAGCATATTGAATCTTTGAGAAATCCATGTGTTTTTTTTTTTTTGGAAAGGAAATCCATGTGTTGAAGCATCTTTCAAAATTAATATGTATTTATATATTTGGTTTGTGGTTGGAGAATGTTTTAAATAGAAGGTATTAAAAAACTTTGAAAGATACTTAACAAAAAAAAAAAAAAAAAAACCAACCTTTGAAAGAATGACTAGAATCAGTTCTTGTGATTTTAAAAGTCAAGTCATCTTTAGAAAGATTTTTAAAATTTAATAATGATTATATAAAATTCAATGATGATTTTAAAAGTTAAATTACATTTGAGAGAAGACGAAGTCATTACTCGATAGAATTTTTATAAATTGAGTTAAGGAAGTTCATTCAGCCCGATTTAGACAAAGACTGTCTAAAAAAGAAAAAGTCAAGTTGGCACCGAAAATTCCAAACTCAGACTAATTAAGGTATTGTTTTAAAATAAGCAATACTTGTGTGTATGCGCTTATACTTTAGAATGGTACAAAACACGAGTCGCGAGTGTGCATGTTTAAGACATAATTAATGATTGATTCAATCTCTCTAATCAAAAAAACCTTTTGTAGTCACGATGGAAAACGCAACCAAACAAAAGAGATTTTTCGGTTTTTCTTATACTTAAGGGGCATATCATTTCCTGTTTTCTGCTTCTCATGTTCAAAGTTTCTAAACTACATCTTTGGCATTATCGTAGTTTGCTGGAAAAGGCTTTGTTTGTGTCAAAGCACCAACTATGCAAATTTCTTGTTTATGTCGAACCCTATATATCCTGATGATTCCCTAAAGACAAGCAGGCACCAACTATTTAAGGACTAAAAAGGCCCTCTATCACTTCTCTTTTCCTTTCTCCATTGAGCAAATAAACTAGGTTAGCAAAATGGTTGCTCCGTTTGGACCTGGCATGTATATTCATCAGCAGTCGTATAGGCGTTTCATAAAGAAGAAGAAGTCGTTGGCAGAGGATCTCCGATTGCGAGAGTCACCATCATCGGCAAACTATGTGAAGAATGTGGTGGTAGTGATGGACGGGATGGAAGAGTTCACGACTAAGCCTCTGGAATGGACCCTCAACAATCTTGTTGCGCCTGGTTCGGTCGTCACTCTCGTTGGTGTCATGCCATGGCTTAACATTCCACGTACGTAACTCCATGCATCTTCCCTCTATCTAAATTCCTGTTTATGCTAAATAATTTATTTTTAAGGATAATGCTATTTAATAAATTAGACTGTTATATAACTGTCATATAACTAAGATGACGTACCAATAAAAATAAATTCTTTTCTTTTTTTAGTAAGTGCAAATTGATCATGAATAGCTAATTTTCGCTGCCACATTATTAAGTTGTACGGCATAACATTAATTTTTTAATTTATTTTTTTCTTCATAACATATAACTAATCTACTTGGGATTTTGGTAGTCTCTTCCAAGACATGCCTTGATGTTTGGATGTTGCAATTCGAAGACTTACCTCGTGCAAATGTGGAAAATGAGTTGCGGAGTGATGCCAAGTATTTAAGGCTTTCAAGCAGTCGCAGAACTTTGCCGAAAATATGGGGTACATTCAATTCTTTAATTATGTTTATTGGTCATTAACCAAAGTCAATACAACTAGAAAGCTACCTCTAGATTACATTATCAGACAGATCCCAAGTCATAATTACCAGCAGCCAGCAGCCATCTTTTAAGGATAGAATAATGTTGAAAGCTAGAGAGAACATTAACTTGATGAGTATTAATACTAGAAACCACACATTTATCCTATTACAATAGCTGATTCAAACGCTGATTGCCTCTGCTATGTAAATAATGATGAAATAATTAAAAGTGTGATTTTTATCATTACTTAAACCCGAGGCCTGATCCGCCCGCCCTATGACAGTTTTATAAATTGTTGTTGTTAGTATAATTAATACTACTTTTTTACATTTTAAAGATTAGTACTTCATGAATTGAATTTGGTACTCAATTTTATAGTATTTAATCTATGCAACATGTCATGTAGGCTGTCCCGCAAAAAAAGGTTGTAATGGGTTATCCCTCACGACTTTTGGTGGTTGAGCAAATCACGAGCCTTCATGCGACATGGGTGGTGTTCGATAGGTAGGCTTAATTGGGTGTGTGTGTACATTAATTGGGTGTATGCGTGCTAGGCTTCCTCAATTTCTGAAGCTCATTAGGAGTTGATTGCTTTGCGCTGCATGCATGGTTACTGCAGGCATCACAGAAAGAATAGAGAATTTTATGCCAACACCATTCCATGTAATATGGTGATGATGAACGAAGAGGGAGGGGCTGACATGATTAGAGGCCACCATATGATTGATAACGGAGAGAGCACTCCAGGAGAATTTTCACCAGCCTCATCAGAACCCACTCCAAAAGTTATTGTCTCTATGGAGTAGAAAGGAATTCTTGAGAAACAAGCTCAGAAGAAAATTGAGAGAAACTTTTGTGCTTGCATGCCAATGTTTTCACAGGGACAGAATGATAAACGGCCGCTTATCATTCTATAATTCCTTGTACAATGAGACCATAAACCTTTAAAATAAAACATTTTACTCGCATGGCTTTGGCTATTGTACGTTGATTTTTTAAATTTCGGATGGTTTCCTTTTAAAAAACAGCCGTTTCCATTCACAAGATCATAAATTTAACAGAATTCTAAATTTTTTTTTTTAAAAAAAATGTTGAAAATAAGCAAGTGGACCAAATAATAATAAAACATCTTCTTTCATATTTAGTACGTACACCAAAAGCATGGTTTATGACTTACGTACCCTTCACCTTTATGATGGGGGATGAAATGCAACCTAGTATAACAATGATCATGAGACATGAGACAATATGGGAATTTCTGTTAAATGTCACATAATCTCTCCAGTCAATTGGGTTATCCTTAATATTAAGTCATGAGGTCACTTTATGTCATGTACAGATCACATGAAGACCTACTTTTATGCCACGATGAGAAAAATAATTGATCTTTGTGATGGTGACGGGTTGATGGCAAAGGCGGAGGACAAACACAACAAATGTTCTCTTCCATTCTCACACAAACCTGCACCACATGCAAACGGTTTGACTCTGGTGGACGGTAAGGATTTTGGTCTTAGTAGCATTTTCATCGGGTTTAAGGTTTAAATTTCTTTTAGTGCAAATGATTGAATTCCTTGGGGCCACGCCCGCTAACGAAGTTGGAGTCTCATCTGACTCGTGTGGAGGGAATGCTTTACACGGGTCTAGGGTTTACCGTCAATAATTATTATTTTTTTTAAAAAAAAATAAATAAAAAACCTGCACCATAACAAACAAGCCATTCCTTGGCCAATCATCCTGCTCGGTCGTTTAGCCAAACTACACAAATTCTTACCGGTTAAATTCATATACATGATTTCAACTCTTGAGGTGCGCGCAACAGTGCCACTTTGACGGCTCTTAGAACATGCCTTACAATATGCGATTTCGAATATCATAAAAGGTGTTGGCTTCCCTCAATGAACACCAATTAATTTTTAAATGAAATCGTTAAAGGCCCGATTCAATATCATCGTCCAAAAGGGGTAAAAAGTAAAGCCACTGCATTATATTTGTTTTATAGGCAGTACCCCTTTTTATTATCTCTTGTTAATTGGGTAAATAATTCACACGACTAAAACTGTAATATGCATCTTGTTTTACCACGAACTTACGAGGTGCATGGTCCGACTTTTTTAAGGTTGATTTGGCTAAAACTTATTACGTACGTGATTTCTGATTAAGTACCCCATTATATCATTTCATGTACGTAACGATCATTTCGTGAGTTAGGATGAGAGTCAACCTTTTAGGATGCATGGCACGATCGATCTCAGGCCTAGGTTGTTTGATTGTTGTTTCTTTCTTTCTTTCTTCTTCTTCTTCTCTCTCTCTCTCTCTCTCTCTCTCTACAAGGTTATCATAGAATTCTGATTATTAATTAATTTAAATTGCATAAACCACAGTTAAATAACAAGAACAAGAGCAATTGATATCAATTATACACTGCAACTTTTTGAAGTACACTCATCTTACGTGCATATTAAAGTATTTAATTATATAATTTATTATAAGCTACTTCCTACCCAAATTAACCTTATTTTTGAATAGCAAGGGTGAGAAGTAACAAGTTTCCTTTTAAGGCAATGTGATGGTGCAATTGAATTTTCAAGGAGAATAGCCACCATGGCCACCACCTTCACCACTACCGCTGCCTCCTCCATATCCTGCCCCATGTTCACCTCCAGCACCATAGCCGCCACCACCACCAGAACCACCTCCACCCCCACCACCATAGCCTCCAGCACCGATACCTCCGCCAGATCCCCCACCACTTCCATATCCACCTCCATGTGCTCCACTAGCATCGTATCCTGTTCCACCACCGCCACCGCCACCGCCACCACCACCACCACCTCCAACGCCAGGACCATGTTCTCCTCCAGCACCATAGCCGCCACCGTGGCCTCCTCCTTCACCACCTCCATAACCAGCACCATGGTCTCCTCCTGCACCATATCCACCACCACCACCTTTTCCTCCTCCACCACCAGCACCATATCCTGCCCCATGTTCTCCACCACCTCCATATCCAGCACCACCTCCTTCACCACCTCCGTAACCAATACCATGCTCTCCCCCTGCACCATACCCAACACCACCGCCACCACCTTTTCCTCCACCACCACCATATCCTGCCCCATGTTCTCCGCCAGCTCCATATCCAGCACCACCTCCTTCACCACTACCAGATCCGTATCCAGCGCCTCCTGTGCCATAACTAGCTCCACCACCACCACCACCACCACTTCCATATCCTCCACCATGTCCACCAGCAGCTCCATAGCCCACTCCACCACCTTCTCCACTACCACCACCACTTCCATAGCCAACAACACCGTGGTCCCCTACAGCTCCATATCCAGAGCCACCACCTGCACCTCCTCCACCACCATAACCTCCACCAACATTACCACCATACCCAACACCAACCTCATGCCCAATTCCAGGACTGTGGCCAGCTCCTTCAAGAGTGAGGAGGGCTCTAGTTGCAGAACAAATGCCTAAACCCAGTAACACAAAGGCAAAAACACTAAGAACTTTGTGATTAGCCATGGGAATATGTTTCGATCCCACACCGTATTTTCAAATACAAGGGAGAGTTGCTATATATAGCAATAGGTCCAAAGCGCATCTACTGACAGGGAGTAGTTGAAGCACATGGTAGAGAAGATAGCCATCCACACAATGTGGCCCAAGATACACACACAAAAAGATCAAATTCAGTCAGAACTCCTTACGCTTTAATTCACTAGTGTGTTTATGCTGTCCTCCATATCTAACTAAACTTAGAAAGCCATTTTTAGTGCCTGAGTTTGAAAAAACCTAACCTTTCTTTATCCTTCACCTCTCAATGGGTGCTTACGATAGCTGACTCAATAATATTCCTTCCACAGTACTCGTTAATGTTTGTTGTAAAGTAAACCTAACTAATGAATTCAATATCTAAAAAAACAACGCATGCAGGGAACTTCCAACGTTAAATTTCTAATAAAACCTAATTAACGAGGTTCCAAAGCCGCGTTTATTGCACAGAGAATGATTGATCGAAGCATGCACATGCAAGAGAGAAGGTGGGCAGTACTGTCCACACAATGTTGCCCAATATTGGATTACATAGACACTATACACACTATAATTCTAGTATCCTCACTCTAGTGGTGTGATTATGCTGTCCTCCACCTATCACGTTACAATTGCCCATTAGAAACAGAAATGTTCCTGATCATTTACCTCTCAATTAATGGGTGTAAACTGCTGACTTAATACGACCTCGTTTTCTTTGGTCCATTTGGTTTAGTGGTTTTAAAATGTATGGTTTCAAAAATAGCGAATTACTAAAATGTAATTTTTAAAAATGCAATTAACGGTATGGTAAAATCATGATTTGACCTTCAAAGTTATGGTTTGACCTTTAAAAACGCACCTCTCCCTTCCAATTTGAAAATGTGAATTTTTTTCACGTTTTCAAATTAACTAGCATTTTTTTTCAAATGCATTTCTCAAATCGTTATTTTATGATCACTTCGCTAATGTGTACCATTGCATTGTTTTACTTGTCAGGCTTAGAATTAAGAGAAATGCTTCCTTGCATAATTGCGCCCATCTTGTGTATACTTCTTGGCATGCTCCATCCTTCCTCAATTAAAAAGGTAAAATATATATATATATATATATATATATATATATATATATATATAATGGATGGAGTACGCTAATTAAGTAGAGATAGAAGCCAGAATCAAAAAAGCATTTCTCTAAAATCAATTCCCTCGTTGGGTTTCGGTTGTCCTTTGCTAATAGGTGGTTGGCAAGCACTTTTTTTTTTAATTAAGAAAGATTTGAATTAAAACGTCAAATAAATACCAAAACAATGATAAAGAGTGGAATGTAGCACCTATAATTTAAGGAAGACAAGCAATGAAGGATAAGAGTGTACTATGTAGTAGATTTCTATTCAACTGTCATACAATTAAATTTCAAGGGGTTGACTCAAGCGGTATGGGCCTTGGTTGCAAAGCTGGAGTCTTACCTAATTCAGGTGGAGGGGGCACTCTGCACGGGTCCAGGGTTTGCTTGACAGGGGAGACACGAAATAGCTCTGCCTTGGAAGGATTTTCCGTCATAAAAAAATAATAATTGTCATATAACTGAATGATTTGGCAGTAAAAATCAGTATTTTGATCAATACTTGTAGAAAAAAAATTCAAGTGTTGATCCAATGGCTAATTTTTATCATCACGTTATTGAGTTAGATTGTAATTATTCTACTAATAAATTGTTTGTAATTACATTTTAAAAAAAAAATTGCGATTTGAAAATGCAAAAAATCTACATTTTCTAATCGCAAGTAAGGAGGTATTTTTTTTTTTATAAATCGTATAATTTTAAAGACTAAACTGCGATTTTAAAGGTCAAATCATAATTTTGCCAAACATTTAACTGTATTATTAAAAACCACGTTTTCAAATCGTTATTTTTAAATCGCGATTTTTGAAATCGCAAACTCAAACAGACCTTAATATATTATCTTTATACATTAATTTAATCGGCTAATCAGACTCCGTCCTAGAAAGAGGAACTAGGGCTAGAATACTATTCAATTGAAGTTGGATTAGAGAGTGTTAAAGTATATTTGAATTACCCTAAAGTTAAAGATTTGATGAAGGGGCCGGTTTAGATTTGAGCATTTTTACAAGGCAGCACCGTTAGTAGTGGTGAGGAATTCCATGTTGCAGTCATGAATATATAGGAGGAATGAAGTACATTAATCTTCAAGACTTGCACCATTAGGAATATAATAGCTAGAGAGTTGTCACACTCATTGAAAGTGATGGCAAAAGGGTTTTACAGTTTGTTACGCTTTGAATATCTCGATTATCCCTCTTGCATGCACTGCGAAAGCGTCTCACTGAGGGAGATCTAGACGAGACATTTCGTGGCCAACCAATATGGGGGATACTGATGGCTATGGGGGTTACTGATAGCGAGGGCTCAATCCTCACATATATTCCCTTCTACAAAATTCTTACTTCTCACTGCTCCTATATATGCTAAAGCCTAAAGCCCCCGTGTCTTGAATATGATTTTTAAAGTCATTTAATTAAACTCCTTTAAGAGCGTTTATTATTGGACCTGAATAATTTTTATAAGATCTTGGCACAAATCAAGTCATTTGTATTCTCTAATAAAAAATAGACATGTCAGTTTATAAAGCCATTGTCCATGCATTTCCTCCGTGGAGAGCCTCCAAACGCCACCGACGGAGTACACTGTAGGAAAGTGTAAGGGGATGTTTCGTTTCTTGTTGTATGGACAAAAATATATATAAATAAAACAAAACAAAAAAATGGAAGAATTTTTGTATACGTACACAAATTTATCCATGTATTTAAACCCTATTAATATATGGATTCGAATACACTAGGGCTAAGATATTATTCTTTATTCATAAAATAAGTGGTTAGTTTTCTGAAAACTAATATACAAAGAAAATTTATGAAAGAAAAATACACTTTCTAATAAAATTATATATAATACCTCCACCACCGCACTAGTTTCTTGATAATATTATTATCTTCGTAACCATCATAAGATAAAAACCCTTTCCATATATATTTTAGTGTGGAATTGAAGTGCACGTACATCATCACCCTCGAATTAAGGTCCATTCCTCATATCCCATTAGGGTAATGATTAGCATGCACGTAATTAATTAACTTGATTTGGCACGAGTGCACGTACAGTCATTTTCTTATAATTTGGATTAATCAAGTTTTGAGATTTTTCATCACTTGAATATTGCACCAATTCCATAACCAAAAGACAGAAAAAAAGAAGACTGCATATTCATGATTAGAATTAGATACAGCCTTTGAGTGCATCTCTCTGGCATTCATACAATACTTAGATCTTATAGGCATCCTCTTATCAATACTAATCTTATTTTTCGCTCATATTAGAGAACGTAAGAAGACACATTAATTCGTTTTAGCAAATTATGTAGTGACAAGGAATTTTTAAGGGATGTAGCCACCATGTCCACCACCCCCTCCACTCCCACTACCTGCTCCATATCCACCATTTGCACCCCCTGCACCACCACCGCCACCGCCACCAGAGCCGCCGCCGCCACCACCAACATGAGCAGCAGCAGCTCCACCACCATAGCCTCCACCAGCTCCTTCACCACTACCATACCCACCTCCATGTGCTCCTCCTGCACCAGCACCACCACCGCCACCACCACCGCTCCCACCACCGCCTCCTCCACCAGCACCATGGTCTCCCCCGGCACCATAGCCGCTACCAGCACCGCTTCCTGCTCCGCTTCCATAACCAGCACCTCCTGCACCACCAGCACCACCACCGCCACCGCCACCGCTTCCTCCACCGCCTCCACCACCGTGTGCTCCACCAGCACCATATCCAGCACCACCTCCTTCTCCACTGCCACTTCCATATCCAGCACCACCATATCCAGCAGCTCCTCCTCCACCTCCACCTCCACTACCACCACCGCCGCCACCACCAATTCCGCCTGCAGCCCCATATCCTGCACCACCACCTTCTCCACCACCAGCACCACCTCCGTAGCCAGCAACACCTTGTTCTCCTACAGCACCATAGCCGACATGGACATTTCCACCATCAAGGGTGAGGAGGGCTCTAGTCGCAGAACAAATAACTAAACCCAATGACACAAAGAAAAGAACACTAAGAACTTTGTGACTAGCCATGGGATCAAAATGCAGCTAGAAGTCCCACAAAGATGATTTACAATGCTTGGGAGGGAGGGTATATATAGGAACGGGAAGGGGGTCCAAAAGAGCATCTATAGTAGAAAAGGTATTTTGGGAGTCCCACAAGGTGGTCCAACACAAGTATACACTCACACTTGCAGCTCCGCCACTAGTGTGCTTCTGCTGTCTCCCACATTTACGCAAAACGTACATATATAGCCACTTTGTTAATTGGACAGAGTTTCTATACACCTAATTTTCCTTATACCAATTTGAGTGTTTGTTGGATTTCCAACTCATTATATCCTTTTCACACCATGCATTGGCCAGTTTGATGATTTTTCACTTTTTCTTCTTCATTATTTTTGTGGCTTAAGCTAACAACAATATGGCTACTTGGCAATAGTATAGTCAATTAATCTGAACAAACCTGCCAGGGGCAGAACCAACAAATTTCTGTGTAAAGGGTTCAAACTTTCCTAAATAAATAAGCACTTAAATGCATAATCTTTTCATGTATGTGTGCACATGTGTTTATATAAAATAAAAACAAAAAAAACTCTTAAATTTAATTTCTTACTATGAGCGTGTTTGAGATTGAGTTTGAAAAATAAAGTTTTTAAGTCAAGAAGCATTTTTTGATAAAAGCTTTATTTTTAAACTTTTGTCAAAAGTACGTTTTGGTTATTTTTAGGCTTTTTTAAACCCTTAAAAGAGCTTTCAATTTTCTTTTACCAAACAAGTATCATTTTTTAAAAAAAAAACAAACAAAAAAAACAAACTTTTAGAGTGTTAAACACACTTTTAAGCCCCTCAAATACACACTCAAACAGGCTGTAAGTCATAAGTCATAAATGTATACAAAAGTATAAATGTATATAGAAGTTACATGCTATAAGTCATATAGTGAGTGATATGACATAAATAGAAATCTGTCATATGGGGTTAGAAACTACATATTTGACGGGGTAAGAGTATCAAAAGTACTATTTTTCTGAGCATTTTAAAAAAGTTTGAGGCTGCCAAAGACTCCCCAATAGGCAGGTCCTAAGTCCACGTTCGCCGGCGTTCACAACGTCAAGAGCTAGCAAGTGTCGGTTTTTGAGCCAGCCGTGTGTGTGTATATATATATTGATTAATTAATCATGTTTATGCGATCTTTTGATGATACAAATTAAGTGTATATATCTCTAATTGTGACTCATACATGACTGCTCCTGTCATATGAATAAAATAAGCAATGTATATCTGATTAAATGAGTAGTAGGAGGAGATTTTCCAAGAGCATATATCTCTTCTTCTTATTGAACTCGAATCTTCTTGTAGTGGTGATGATCAGATAAGTTAATATATGTACGTACATAATGATTAGCTAGCCACTAATCCCTTAGCAATTATCAGCACTAATCCCTTAGCTAGCCATATTACACATGGCGAATATTAATACGTTTTGTATTAATTATTCTGTTGGTCGCGTTGCTTTAAACATGAAGCTACCCAAAATCACTACTTTGGGTAGGATTAATTTAAAATACATATATATTGTTTCACGCCTTCTTATATATATATATATTGTTTCACTTGTAGGATTAATTAAAACGGCACGTCTCATATGCATTCAATGTCAATGCATTTCCCCTTGCTGTTTACAACGACAACATGTAAGTGATCAACAGGGGTTGATAAAGACAACATTCTAATTAAGTTAGATGTGGTGTTTCTGATTTCCTGGCCGGAGTAGTTTCTGAAGCCATTCAATCATCCATAATTGCAGTTTGAAATAGGAAAGATGTGATAATCAAAGTCAATATACATTTTTGCAACCCTGCAATGTGGGCATTTTACTATAGGCCGGCCTCCACTTTAGATGCTCATTAGTGTTTTGAATATTCGTTGCCGTCCACCCAAGTGCTGAATTGTTGTTGTACTTTTTTATTATTATTATACTCACCTCTTACACTTATTATCCAAAATAGGGAAAAAAAGGAGGAGGAATGAGAATAACGAAACCTTGATGCAAGAGAATCAGTGGTTAAGTTGTAAGATACAGAATTAATGAACCAAAAAGATTCTTATAAGAATCGGGCATAAGATTTGAGGATTTTTTTTTCGAGTAATATTGTTTTGTTGTCTATAAATATTTTGCTTTGTCTTTCAAATATATTTTTTTATCTTTTTTTCTCCACACTCAAAACATAGGCTAGCTAGCCTATATAAAGGCATATGTCGATATTTTCCCTAATCGTTATTTTTTCTCTTTACAAGTTTTCTTATAATCTTTAAAGCTTAATCTCTAGTTTCTGTTTACTATCATACGGTGTCAGAATGACGTCAAAACTCTACCAATAAAAATGGAGATCGTGTATATGTTATATTATTGAGTACTGTTCATGATGGAATGAAAATGAATTGGTCGATATCTTTCATTATCTATGAATCACAAAGCAACTCCTCCAAGAAAGATATGAAAATATGAAGGCCACACACAAAGAAACAAGAAAAAGAAAAGAAAGAAAGAATATTTGAAGGCCTATGGTAGGGATCCACTAACGTAAAATTCGGGATCTGTAATACAGCATTAAACTATGTCACTGACTAGAAGAGTTCAAACCTACGCAGTGTGAAATGTTTTCAGTGGATTCTTGTCAACAAAAACTGCACAAGGTTCTTCTATGTCACTGTCCACAACATGGTGAGAACATGCATTGGTTCTAGTAATGATTACTAAGCTCTTTAATAAACACTCATATATTTAATTGAAATGGGAGATAAATAATGGAGAGATGATTTGAACTCCAGATCTTTGTTCTAATACCATGCAAGTTAAATCGTAACTTATCTCAAAAACTCAGACTAACAGCAAACCAGCTGGAGAAACAAGCTATATATAGCCATCTTTGAAGTGGTGATTCATAGGGAAAATTTACGTGCCATACTCAATCTACCCTAAAAACACGTAAGAGAAAATAATATATATATATATATATATATATATATATAGAGAGAGAGAGAGAGAGAGAGGGTGGTTATTTGCCAATTTCTAAGTATAAAACCTTTCCTTTATGTTGAAGGCACTTGATCACATTTTCTCCACTTGTGATGTAACATGTATATTCGTATAGAGATATAGTGGGTGGTCACATGGAACAGTACCCCCTTCTCTACCATTTGTGGGACCAATCCATCTCATATTGCTTGCCTAATGGAGCCTCTTTTTTCTTCACGCTTGAAAGGCTGTATATCATAACAACAACATTCTTCCCACTACATCATTCCTGACGTTTAGCATGTATATTGTCCAAATTTTTTGTTTCCTTTTAGCCTTATACCCAACAATATTTTCTTCGTCTTCAACAAACAAGGCACGAGCACCGACACTTCGATATCCCGCAACTAGGCTGTGCCAAACACTAGTTTTGAGAGAGAGAAGAAAATAAAACATGTATGAAAATGATCGATCCCATAAGATCGATGTGCGAAATTACCCTGTTAAACTCTTTCAAATAATTCAGAGTCTATAAATGGTTGCAAGATCACTAGCTACAAAATTATACATCTCTAAAAAAAATATCATGCACATTAACTATATCTTCCTATAATATCCAATTGACTGCATGTAAATGTCAAACACCAAACTATAAACAGAAACTGTTAGGCTAGCTCTCTGGAGCCTGATTTGTGTCCAACCCGGGTCGACTTTGGAAATGCCATGGTTTAAATGAATTTCTTTTTTTTTTTTTTAAAGAACATCCATTCAATTAAAAGAGATTGCAACAGAGAAATATAAACAAGCTAATATGAAAAACCCAATCCAAATAGACTCCTAGCTCCTCAGGTGAACTGGTAGGAGACCAAAAAAGTGAAAGGCACTAACGAATGCAGCCGATTAAAGCCACGGTGCTCTAGGATGGATAAAACCATCTGGATTAATAAAATCCCTAAAAACTTAAATCTTAACAAGTTTCCAAAGAAATTGTGAAGATTTAGTAGAGAACAAATAGTCAAAAAGGGTTTCCTTCGCAGACACAAACCAGTTCAGGTTATTTTTAAAAACCCAATCCAGATAGACCACTAGCACCTCAATGAACTAGAAAGAGACTCAACAGGCGAAAAAAAGATACCATACACAGACACAAAGCTTGAAGCCCAACCGATTTAGGTTAAACAAAAAGCTACACAACATAACATAATGGAAATACATGACATAAAACAGGGAAAAAAATCTAAGTCCAAAAAACAGCAACACCAGAAACAGAAGCGGAGAGACGCACTTGCACGTGTGGCACAAGGTTGCCAGGGAGATGTTGGGGAACACCAGAAAGGGCCGGCGACAATGTGGAAAGACAGAGAGACGCCACACGCACTGCCTAAGGCGCACAACGCATCGGCACGTGTAAGACACGAGCCAGAGAGTAAGATCTACTTAATATCTACTGTCGAGTGTGAGTTGTATTTATTATTGCTTCTAATTTTAAGAAACGGCTACTCTGCATAATCCGAGGAACCACAGTCACTGACTTGAAGGCCACTGGCTCCAAGGTAATTGACAGAAAACAAAGATCCTGATTTCAAGGTTGTCTGTAGTGGATTATTTTAGCTTTTGTAACCTCTTATCTTACAAGCTATTTGTAAGATACGTACTAGGACTCTCAAGCCGCATGCTAGCTGTTAGCCTCTGAGACAACTAGTGACCTTATCTTCTAGGCATAAGAAGATTAAATGGGCTTGAGAAAGCAAGCCCATGGACAGTTCATAGGCTAGAATGAAAGATTTATCTTCGCCAGGGCCAAAAAATAGTTCCTAACCGATGTGGGACTAAACAGATGACCACGCAACACCCCTACTCATAACACAATCAGGAAAGACATTTGAAACTATGCATTATGCAATAAGGACAATTGTTTTGGAAGAGAAATGAAGAACAGCTTTTTAATGACCCATTATGAAGGGATTGAATCAAAAATATAAGCAGGAAATCTATGAAAGCATATTTCCAACTTCAACCAATAAAAGTAATAAAATATAATAAATTAGTCAAATGGTGTTTCTACCCCAAATCAGAAATGACTTCAAAAGTCAAAGTGTGTATGTTAAGTATGCCCATATGGATTGTGTAAACCCACCTGAATCACTTGATGACATCATATTTACTACAATTACGTTGTTTGAATTTCAATAAAATTCGGGCAATTTAAAAAGATCAAGTTATGGAGCCCATTTGTTTCGAAAATTTTAAGATACTTGAGCCCACCCTTATAAGGCAAGTGGGTTACATAGCCCCTTTTTTTTAATGAATTAAATACTATTTCATTCAACAACGGAACCAAACTACAAGCAACCCAACCAGCAAAACTGAACATCACAAAAGGGGACTACAAACCATAGCACCTCACCAAAGAGAGAAGCTCAAAACCATTAAACTACATCTGCAGAGATACAAGGCAGAATGTAGCAAGAAATCAACCCAACAAAAAAAAATGTTGGCCCATTTTTGGTGTTTTGAGTTAGGATATATATTTATAGTCGTTTCTGACTAAGATTTTGTATAGATATATTATTGACGCCTCTTGTATTGTCTCTTTCGAAAATTGTGAGAACCTCACTGAGATTTTGTAATCGTAGTCCTTAGTGGTGAACCACGTAAAACTCTGTATTTTGTGATTGCTTATTTTTTGGGTTCTTCTTAAATTTAGTGTCTCACTGATTCTGAGAAATAAGATAGATTTACTAATAGTTTGAAGGATTGAAATTGCAGCAAATGAATTTGGCGTGTAATCATGAACAAAAACATGACTGAACACTTACTTCATGAAAGTGTGGAAATTTGCATACCATTACTCTTGTAATATTGTGTTCTTTTATGAAATCACTCATTCATCGTTTTTTTTTTTTTTCTTAAAAGAAAAAAAAACAAAGGTTTTAACCTCTCGAAAAGTATGACCACCTTTGTGTCTTAACCTGCAAAGTTCAAAAAGTGACATGCTAAGGTGCCCCATCGATCGAAATCAGCAGCCGGTGTCCAATTCGTTAATGTAAGTAGAAGCTACAATATTGGTCATGTTCAGCATAAAAAAGATAAAACATAATCAATTATGGGTTTTTATATGATCATCCAAGGAATTTATAAGCTCTTTGGGTTTGGGTTTTAGGCATAGGAAGCTTAATCGGGCTTGAGAAAGCAAGCGCATGGACAGTTCATAGGCTTGATTGAAAGATTTATGGCTCTGTTTGCGAACGGAACGGGCCAGCACTGTAGCTGGAACGGTACTGTTCCAGCTACAGTGCTGGCACTGTGTACTCAGTGTTTCAGACAAAAAAAACTACACATATTTCAAAAATAACCCTTATATTATTCACTTGCCAACCACTGCCGATAATTACAACAGATTTTTTTTTTTTTTAATATAAAATAATAATAATAAAAAAAGAACTGGAGAAATATTTAAAAAAAAAAAAAAAAAAAACAGGAGAATATCGGGGTGGCCCTTGGCCAAAGTGGGGTGGCCGGACCACCCCATTTTTGGCCACGGGGGTGGCTGGAGCCACCCCCTGGCCGATCTGGGGGTGGTCGAACCACCCCCATGGCCAAGGGGGTGGTCCGGCCACCCTCTTGGCCAAAAAAAAAAAAAAAAAAAAAGAGAGAGTGGGTGCTTGGGGGTGGCCGGACCACCCCCAAGGGGCTGGGGGTGGTTTCGGCCACCCCATACGGCCACCCCAGATCGGCCAGGGGGTGGCTCCAGCCACCCCCGTGGCCAAAAATGGGGTGGTCCGGCCACCCCACTTTGGCCAAGGGCCACCCCGATATTCTCCTTTTTTTTTTTTTTTTTTTTTTAATATTTCTCCAGTTCTTTTTTTATTATTATTATTTTATATTAAAAAAAAAAAAAATCTGTTGTAATTATCGGCAGTGGTTGGCAAGTGAATAATATAAGGGTTATTTTTGAAATATGTGTAGTTTTTTTTGTCTGAAACACTGAGTACACAGTGCCAGCACTGTAGCTGGAACAGTACCGTTCCAGCTACAGTGCTGGCCCGTTCCGTTCGCAAACAGAGCCTATCTTCCCCCTGGGCCATGGCAATCAATGTGGGACAAAACATATGACATGACCGCGCAACAACCCCATTAGTCAAAACACAATCAAAAACACGTTTGAAACTATGCTTATAATAAGGTGATGCAAGCCAGTTGTCCAATGAAGGTGCTAGATTGCTCTTAGCTTCCGTATCATGTTAGAATAAATCTTCTAAGGTGTCCCATATATATATATATATATATATATATATATATATATATATAATATATGTATATAGCATATAATATTAATAGAGTTTTTATTAAACTAAAATTCTTGGGTAATTAATATTCAGATAACTACTAAATGTAAAAAGTTATGTAATTTCACTAAAAGTTGTATTCCTTAATGGAAGGAAACAACATAAGGTTAATTGGATAAGAGTCTTGGCTTATAAATATGCCTGTGATTCTCCATCAGTCACAACTTTAATGTGAGAAACAGATAGACTAAAAATCATTATTTATCACTCTCCAACTAATTGTGAAAATTCTAAGATTGTGAATTCAACAAACATTCAAGTCTAAAATATTCAATTCAAGTACTTAAATAACAATGGCTAAAGGTTAGTATTTCTATTTTATCTTTATATGATAATATTCTCTCAAATTCTTGCCTATCAGACACTAGCTAGTGTCCCATGGGCTTGCTAAAGAGCATGGAAGAGAAATGAGGAAGAGCTTTTTTTATGAACCATTTTGGAAGGGATTGAAACAAAATATAAGCAGGAAATCTATGAATACATATTTCCAACTTCAACCAATGAAAGAAATTAGTCAAAGATCGATGTTTCTACCCCCAAATCACACAAGATAAATTGCCTAGCTTGGTCAGTAGGTGTGTTACAGATTAGATGTTGTGAGAGGTAAATTATCTAATTACAATAAAGGGATCAAATTAACTTTTATGTAAGGCAAAGATGCTAAAGAGTGAATCAATTAATTTGACGAAACAAGGGGTGATATAATAATATGACCAACTGAGAAGAGTAGAGATAAGAAAGGGAGATTTGAATCAATAACTTTTGCTTTCTAAGTCATGAGAATTAGTCAAAGACGTGACTTCTGCCTCTGAAAGCTCTTCTCCTCTTGGGACTTGTATAATATTATTTATTACATAATTTTTTCTGATTTTTTGTAACCACCAAAAGTTTGTACTCACGATTCACGAACATGATCACTTGTGCTGTGTATCACCTAATTACTAAATCAATCAAAACATTTGAACCTACATGATCGACATGAAAAATGAAAAATACATCCACTTATACAGCAACAAAACAAAACAAAAAAGTTCAATTATGCAAATTAATAGAAAATACAAAATAAAAACTTGGTCATGAAATAAAATTACAGTATCCGCTTAAATCCCAAACTACCCTTGGGATCGCCACAATTTTACAGCGGCTAGTCATTTTTGGCACCGGAGGACACAAAGAAGCGGACATCATCGAGAAAAGTTCTATCCTTGAGCCGGTCCTCTCTTCTCACATACCCACGCGCGTCTGTCTCCGTGTACTCACTCGACCCCTTTCTCCCGTTCCTCTCCCACAATCCCTGCCCGAAGGTCCTGTGCGCGTAGTACGCTTCTGCCTGCACCGGAAGTTGGTTTTGAACGACGCCGTCTGGCGCGTTCGTCTGGATCACCTGAACGGGAAGGCGCTCGTAATGGCCGAGGCGCGTGCCCTCCAGCTCGTCAACCCGGACAAGCCCGCGGGTCGAGACCGAGTAGAGATCGCCCGTGACCCGGAAGCCCGAACCGGGGAGGTTGATCAGGAAGGGGATGCCGTGGGGCCCGCAGACGAGCGGGTAGGCGTGAAGGGTAATGTGGGGGCCGAGGAAAACGGCATCGTTTTGGTCGACTAGGGATTGAATGAGTGTGTAGTTCGGGAAACCTCGCTTGAGCGTGCCGTACGTGAAGATTAGGTGCGCTTTCGACTCGTCGGCCATGGCTCAGATACAGAGAGAGATATTCTAAAATATCTTTTATTTTATTTTAAAAGTGAAAAAGTCCAAACTAAATAATTTTCCGAAACTCAAAAGGAAAACGAGTCGAAATGTTTTTATGGGCTTAAGGCCCACGAAATATAATTATTTTGAGTAATACTACATGCATGCATATAGTCTCAAGGGCACCGCACCCCAAAATATAACGACCTCCCAAAAAAATAGTATTAAAAATCTGTTAAGAAAATAAATTTTTTTATTAATTTTACTGTTCATGATATGCAAACAAAACAAAACAAAAAAAATTCCACTCTATTAAATATATCATAGGCCTCAAGACCAATATTAGCCCACCAAAAGAATAATGGACCACAACTCTCAACACTTCTAGGGCAAGTCGAAGTAGAAGACTTAATCATATCCTATAAATAAGCTCATATATCAGGTAAGACTCAATTATTGGCATTGGGGATAATCTTCTCTCAAAGATTGACTTAGGCATCGGAGTGAGACCCACCAACGAGCTCTCTTAATACCCACCGACAAGTTCTCTTAATTGGTTTATTGTCTTGTAGGAGCGCGAAGATTGAAGATTAAGGATGCCTCGAAGAACGCAAAGAATGTACAGATCTCACCAATTGGCCGGAGACGGTTAAACCAAAAAATGTCTTAACAAGTTACAAACTGATTTGGTACAAATCAGTCTAATAAATTGCCAAATGTTCTTAAAGCATGTGAGAAGTACACGCTATTAAAAAACATGTGTTTTTCACATGGTAAACGATACTTGACAATTTATTAGACTCGTTTGCAACTAATTTTTGTCCCATAAAAGTATCTACAATTGGACAAGTGACAAATAATATACGTTAGAAGTAATTAAGTAGTATTTTCCTAGTATTCTCTGTCCTCTAAAAAAAAAAAAGAAAAAAAAAAGAAGGATGTGAATGTGCCACGTATACAAAAAAGTTAGGAGAATGCTACCTTTTTTTTTTAATGGGTTTTCATTATCAAAACCTTAAGCAAAAGCTTGCTTGGCAACAACGATATCCTACATACGTACGAGGAAAACCTTCCTCCAAACCTTGAGTTCATTCTGTTGCAACCCCATCTTAGCTAGCTGATGAGTTGCTCTGTTATTTGTACAAGGTTCACCTGCCAGGTGTAACCACTTGTCAGGAGATACTTCGCGTCGTTGATAATCTGACCATAGGCTCCTCAACACGTTTCTTCATAGCTTAGGGCATGAACCACCTCTAGCGCATTCCCCTCCAGAATTAGGTTTCAGACACCTTATGAGCCACATAACTCCACAGCTGCTACTTAAGACTGCTGAGTAGCATCTCTGTCTAAGATTTCATTTTCAAAAGATCTATTTAATGACTCATAAACACTGATTTTTTATCTTTAACTTTTAATTTCTTTTTTCTTTCTCTATGTTTTATTCTATCAATCTTTCATTTTCCCATTGTCCATTCACAATTTTAATTTTTTTTACAAATTCAATATGTCCTTTGAGATGTTCAAAATGTTGATTACATTTCACCAACAACCATATTCTATTGATTTAGTACGCACGTCTATATTATAAAACAATATATCAAAAGCTAAAAAAATCATATAGATTTCTTGCTCCGGTTAGGGAACACATGGTCCACTTGGAAATGAGATGTGACAGAAAAATCTAGCACGATGTTGTATTCTTTTGAACTCACAACATCATGGGGCAATAATGGTGGTTTGAGCCATGAATCTTTTTCTCCGACAATGAGCACATGAATTTATTTTCCAGGAAGGTTGTTATCTCTTCACATTCTCAAGTGGGGGACTACCTAAAAGTACTCACTTTACAAATCACGGGACAGATTTGGTTGAGTGCACTGTGCAGAGACAAAGGGTTGAACTTGGTTTTCAATTGGGGTAAGCTTGAAGATGGTGATGAAGATCGATCAACGTGTTTTTTTCATCTTTCTTGACGATTTGATGGCACACCAGCTTTAATGACGGGTCAAATTGTTCAATCAGTACGAATGGCCCTCCCGAGCACCCACCCATCCGACAGAAATTTACTATAAAGTAGTAAATTCAAACAAACTAATTTAATAAAGTAATATGTATCTCTTAGCATGTAAAAAATATGTGTTTTTTTTTTTAACCCAAAGCCAAGAACTTCTAGGCTAGCTACCAAAATTTCTATAAAAGAACCAAAAAGTCATGCAATGGCATGACCCACTGATAAATAAAATTATATAGAATGATTTCTCAAAATATGATGTGATATTTATTTTTTTTTTTTTTTTGGCATACCCATTATTATTCTTGAGAGTTTTCTTTAACATGTTCATACAACGGGAGGGAAAAGAGAGAGTCAGATTCGAACTAATGATCACCGCTTTTAACAGATTGAGCTAACCCCTTAGAGACTTAAAAAGATAGATTGAAGCCTAGATGAGCCTCGGTATCCAAAAAAATTTTCTTCCTCTTATAGTTCTATCCTTCTTCTTCTTCTTCTTCATAGCTAATCTATCCTTTTATATATATTATGGGTTAACATGGGGAAAAAAGATAGACCGAAGCCTAGATGATAGATAGATCAGTTAACTACTTTTAATCTAACTTCTTCATAGCTAATCTGACTTTTTTTTTTTTTTTTTGTTAAGTGATAGATAGAGTTAACAAATTTAAATTTTTGGCTCCACACAAACCACGCCTACATTACTTGGCAATGCAAAAGTTGCTAAATTGTGAAGCTACCTAATATATATATATTCTCTTTTCAATAAGGGGAGGGGGAAAGGTGGAATTAAATGAAAAAAAAAAAAAAAAATAGAACATAATTATCTTTAGAAACATTGAGAATTGGTCAAATAAATGACCAAACATCAAAATTAACATGTACAACCAAAGAAGGCGGTTAAAACAGGTCAAGTTCCTTAAACGGAACAAACTATATCGCAAGTCGCGCGGTTCTAATATGTAATTAAGTTTGCTTTGTTTTGCGCTTTACTTGTGTGGAGACTTCTGTTAACTTAGAGGAAGATTAAGTTATATTAGTTGGAGGAGATACATCTTCCTTCATATTTAGTTTTGTACTAGCCTCTCATGGCTGTAAATTTCTCTGTTTGCATTTGGGTTAAGTGATTCATCACTCTCAGAAGTCGATGATTAATAGTTCTGATGGCAAACCTAACCGAGTCGACCCTATATTTCTGACTTTGTATGAAATTACGAAATTCAGCAACCTAGTTTATTTGTTGTGTCGTTTTGGGGGAGGTGAAAAATGGTAATAGGCCCCCTCCTCAGTCCCATCCCACCTGGAGCCCCGTGCCATGTTCGGCTAACCACTAGAAGCCACGCCACGCAAGTTATCTTCAATTATTTGGCTCCACATAATCACACTCCCATTTGAAAAAGTTAAAAAAAATAAATAAATAAAAAATAAAAAGCCTGGCGCGTTCGTGTGCGTATGTCTGTCGTAAACTCAACGCACAAAACCCCACGTCGTATAAACGCCGTGACGTCCGCTGAAAAAGGCATTGAAGAAAGAAAGAAAAGCTGAAGAAGAAAAGTCTTCAGGCGCGACCAGATCAGAAGAAGACAGCTTCACGTGTACGGTGGGGACATGCGCCACATGTTTCACCCAACAACAATTGGGGTTCAATCGCCATCCTAAGGGGCGTGGTGGGGACACCAACATTTGGCCGTACACGTGGACATACAGCTTGAGACAGTAACACTTCGACAGAAGTGAGGGTACAGTGTGTCAGATGCATATGCTGTTTCGGCAAAAAGGTCTGTACCTGCTTCCTCATACACTGCACCCGACAGATATCTCGTTTATTGTTTTTTTTTTTTTTGATTTTGCAAATTAGCAATGACAATGTTAAATAGGAATGATTTTTACAGTATTTCGTTTATTAAAATTGATTTAAAAAACAATTAAAAATACTAAATACTCTTAGAAATACAAAAATAATTTTCACATTTATGTCATATAAAACAAAAAACAAAAAAAACCCTAAAACATTTTTTTTAAAAAAAAAAAAAAAAACAAAGTCACAAACTTAGACCCTAACACCTAATATATTTAAGTTAACTACTTTAGTTTGTTTATGATGGTTTGTTTCATTATTTATCATTATTTATTTATTACTTTAGTGCTGCTATATGTATTACAATTTTTATTATAAGCTTTTTATAAACTAAAATGACAATTCACTTAGCATAGTACTATATTAATTACTGAATAATTAAATTTTATCATTTATTAATTATTTAATTATCAAGATATTGTAATAAGAGATTCTAGTGAAAGCTAGAGGTTGGTTTGATAACGCATTTGGGGTTTACTTTTTACTTTTTAATAAGAAAATTAATAAACAACTCTAAGTACAAATCATTTAAAATTACTTTCACATTGATGTGAAAGTAATTTAAAATTAATAAACAACTCTAAGTACAAATCATTTAAAATTACATTACAATACTTTTTTAACAAAAAAAAAAATTACCCTCTAAAAATTCTTATCCAACGAAACCACATCCCAAGCCTTTTTCCTTATTCCCTACATATGTCTTATGTGAAACAATAATAAAAGAATTAGATGGGTCAAACAGCTGCGATAAATTCTATTTAGCTTTCTCTCAACCTTCCCTTATTATTTATTTTTTAAAATTAACTGTTGTATACGAATGGCATACACCTTCATCTATGAGAGCCCTACAAATTTAATAATTAAATTTTTCAAAAAAAATAAGAATGGAGAAAAATAGAAGAATATTAAATATCATTTTTCGTTCATCTGCATTTTGTAAATGTTAGAAATAATATCTTTACAATATTACAATATCAATTGGTTTTTTCACAATAATTGTCTGTCTACGTACCTCAGGCTCAGGATTTCTCACCATAATTTTCTATATTAGACGAAATTTTCTTGTCTCGTCTTCCTTCTTACATTATGAACAAGACAAATATCACAATATCAATCACAATTAATCACGACAAGAAATGTCGTTTGATTCAGGCAATTATGGTGAAAATTTCTGAAGATTCGCAGAAAATTATGATGAGAAATTTGATTGATATCGTAAGACAAGAAATCTTTTTTATTTTTGATGATCAATGAGGACAAGAAATCTCGTATGATACAGACAATTATGGTGAAAAATCCTCTGAGGATGTGGTGAGCAATCCCATGGATATATAAGCAAACAATTATGATGAGAAATTCGATTGATATCGTAATATTTTGATGAAGATATTCCAACAGTAAAAAAGTACGGATACATTTTCATATAGTTTTAACTCTTGTAATTTTTATTTTTTATTTTTTAAAGAAAAATAAAAATAAAAACTATTCTTCATCCATTCTTTCACCTATTTCTTTTTTTTATTTTTTATTTTTTATTTTTTTGTATGAAATTCCAAGCTTTCATTCACAAATATCAAATCATTCAACTTTCAGAAGGAATACACATGATAGTCTTCCATTCAAATTTTCTCCACGTGTTGTTGGAGAGACTCCTTTGCCAAGGGATGGGCTTCCATGTTTCCTTTCCTCCTTGTATGCATCACCTGTCATGGCTGGAAATTGTGCAAAATAATGGTCTCCTTCTCATGAGCAAAACTAGCATTTATAGTTTTATATATATATATATATATATATATATATATATATATTCTAAGGACATTTTAAAATTTTTTTTGGGAAAACAAGCCTTCAGTAGTTCCGCCTCTACTCTTTCTGAAGTGCATGTACTATCTCTAGAACGTTACCTTCCAGAATGAGAATGTGTAGACCCAAATCTTTGCCAAAAAAACACAGCCTTCGATCTATAACTATAAAATCCTCCATAACAATTGGATCAATGATAGGTAAATCAACCATTGCATTTATGGAACCAATATGTAGATCCCACAAAATCTTCTATTTCTTTTCCTTTAAATGATGTACATGTGTTGAAGCATGTTTTTTTTTTTTGGTACCAATTAAGTAATTTCAGGATGTACAAGGTACTTATTTGGGAGTGCAATTACCATATGGGTTGGAGTAATTCTAGGTGGCCTCAATGAACTACTTTCATAGCCCAAAAAAAAAAAAAAAAAAAAAAACAAACTACTTATTAATTATCATCAAACCTGTGGTTTGATTTCTTCTGTCAATTCATTTTAGAGAGCGAAAGTTTGAAGAAAAGAAAGATCAACAACTGAATGGGCACCATGTTGTTGAGCCAATTACTGTATGAGATGTTGCATGTTCCCCCCAAAATGAGCTTATTAGTCGGTGAAGGGACTTTACAAATTAAAAGAAGTTGGCCTACTTGCCATTAAAATATAAAATAGATAAATAAATAAATAAGCTGGCCTACTTAAGATAAGAAATGTGAACCACTTAATAAGCTCCATATTGCCTAGCCTCACGTTTTGTGCATGTTACATCGATCATAATACATGTTACTGCTAAAGATAAAGTTCCCTCGCAAAATAAAAGGAAGTTGGTGCTCCATGAACTTCAATTAATTTTGAAGGGGCCCAAACAATTATGAGAATTGGTATAAACACTTTCACGTACATATTTTCTAACGTGGTAGTGAAGGCTATCAATATTGGATTTAAAATCTAATAGTGATTTATCCAAAATTAAATGGTGATTTTAATTGTCACATCATATCATTATAAAAAGAACGTTACTTCAACGTAAAAGCACTGTATGAATTGAGAGACAAAGTGAGTTAGAGAGATTTGTGCGATGTTATTTAGTGTTTTTCTCATGTTTGTATCACTTTATAGCATATATATAGAATTTAGAGAAGTATTTTCTTTTTTGTTATTATTTTTCTTTTGTGTGAGTGATATTTTGGTATATTCAAGCATTTTACCTAAATAGCTCCCCATTTTACCTAAATAGCTCTCTTCCATTTCAAATGAAACATATATCCATCATATTGGCCGGAGCATTCTCCATTTCTCTCGGATAACCATTAGAAGCTGCTTCTCTTCCCAAGTTGGATCGCTTCTAAAACTCTATATTTGCAAATTTAAAAGCACACCAAATTATTAAATGAACCGCTTCTCACTTTGTGTTTTAAAACACTTATACAAATTTCGAATTAGGAGGGTTAAAGATCCATTTCCCCTTCTATAGTTTCCCTCTTTCCCTTGTATAGCATAAAAAAAATAATAATAAATTAAAAAATTAAAAAATAATAATAATTAAAAAAAAAAAAAAAAAAGTCTATGGTTAGAACAACCCAACGAGGAAAACAAAGAAAGCAAGGCCACCTACACAAGAAAAACAAGCACCCAACAAAGCAGCACAAAGAAAAACTAGGACATGACGAATGACACTAAGACAAGTGTGAACAACGAAGCTATGAAGAAACATCATCTGCTTTCTACATCAAGATTTTTAGCCCTTGTGAACCCAAGGTGGGAGGTTGGGTGTTGAATTCTTGAGCCATTTATGCTACTTTCTTGGATCTATGTATAGCGACGCATGACTTCGTAGAATCACGTCAAAGGTTGATTGTGAGCGCTTATTTTTTCTGACTCATTCTTATTAATCAACGGTGTGCTGCTCTACTCTATGTGTTCTACCTTTGTCGAATGCTGACGGGAAGACTATTCTCCTATAAAATATCTCCTCATATATATTAGAATAATATGCAAATTATGAAACTATAAGGACAGTTTAAGAATATTTGCATCACTATCTTTTCACTCATGCTAATCAAAACCATGTATATAAAAATAAATAAATAATCTCAGCCTCTTCCTTGGGGTGATTAGTCATGCCAACCAAATTTCTCAAAGTGGTTGTTGCATCACGCTCAATCTCTGATCTAGTGATTGCAACCACTCGATCACTCAAGTAAAGAGGATGTGATTTTTTTATTTTTTATTTTTTCCTGATGTGGCACCAAAGGAATGAAAATAAAACGAGCGTACTTAGCATTACTCAAAATTAATACGAAATTGAGGCGGTACAACAACACTAGCATTGAAACCAACCCTTACTATGGAAAAGTAAACTAATTAAAGTTTTTTAATTCAACTTAATATTGATTTCAAATCTCCATAGTTCTTGACAACATGGATATATACAGATGGTTGCCACGGCCTTTGAGATCTAGAATTGTGTCGATTTTTCACATTCTTCCAATTTGCAACATCCTTTTGGACAGCAACACACGTGTAGGCTCATGTTGAAAGATTCCAACATAGCATTCGCCCTCAACAAAATAATTAGGTGGAGAAAACATAAGCAATTACTTCATTGAGAGGGACAAGGCTCAGGTCGTGAAATGTGTGTAGAAGATGGAATTGTCCCATTAGTAATTGGCCACGTGTTGTATCCTCAACTCAAGTCATATTCGACATGCACCGACTCAAGATACCTTTGAAAATTGGTCATCCACAAATCCAATTTTCGATGTTAGAAAATTTCATATTCTCCAAATTAGGCTTTAAATCTATTTCCTTTTTTAAGATTTTTTTTTTTCTTATTTAGTTTAGATTTCCACTCTTGCTCTTTCCATCATCTCAAATATAATGTGAATTTTAAAATTATTATTGAATTTAAGATAATTATTATTAAATTTTGATTTGTATATGGTAATTATAAAAACGGCATTACATTTATGAGGACTTTAGCATTATACTTCAATACGCAAGATATAACCCTAATACTTCATCGGTCTTTTTCTCAATCTCCGCTCCTTTCTCTCTTTGGTTTAGTATATTTCTACACAAGGTAGTTTTTTTTTTTTCATGGAAAATTGCATTTTTAAAAGGAATCTTGGTCTCTAATCCCAAAAAAATAAGGGCCAACAGTGGACGACGTAGGCAAGGACAAAGCTATGGTCCCCCTCTTTAGGGTTGAGTGTGCAATGTGCATTGCAGACTTAAGGTACTTGTAGGGGCCTGTTTGGCTGTATGCAAGTTGCAACAACAGGAAAAGTGATTCTGTCTTACTGTTCTCTAACTTTGTGGGTTGAATTACAGCCATAGACGTAGTCACCTCCTGTCACAACCCCAAGATTCTCCACTCACCCCTTCTTGCTGTTCTGAAACTTTGGGCCTCTCATGACATCCAATTATTATCAGATATATATGGAAATAGTTCTCCACATGTGAAATACGTAATGTTTATATATGAAAGTTATGTAGCAGAGAAAGATCGAGAATACGCTATCACTTTAAAAGATTAGTCTTATTTAATTAGGGTTGACAATTTTTAAAACAATTTGTGAGTTTTCACTTACAATAAGCGGATTAAGATACCTGACTCGTTTAATTAAACAAGTGAAGTTATGATTAATTTATATAGTTTTATACACATACGTCGACACGACAGATGAGTTATCTTTACACTTAATAAGGAACTAGTGTGTACATAAAACTTAACACGGTCCCATGAACAGACAGACCTAAGTGTTAGCGTTAGCACCATTTGTTGTATAGTTTTGTTTTGTGTTTTTTTTTTTTTCACCGTCTTGAAATATTAAAACATAGTGAACTCCAAAATTTCAACATGTGGGTTGATTTTTTAACGTAAAATGGTTTTTAAGGAAAAATGTTTTTAGTTGAACTATTTAAAAATAAATAAATAAATAATAATAATAATAATAATAATAAAATAAAAAAATCATTAAGGTTTCATTGTTTGGTAAAAATGATATCGAAAATGTTCTCAATTGTTTGGTTGGTACGAAAATGTTTGGCCACTGCAATGAAAACTAACTATAAACAATATACTCAGAACGTTTATCTTAAAATGCCAAATTAATATTGCCATGAACAATTCTATAAAAAATAAAAATAAGAAGAAAGAGGGGAGGGAAAGGGAAGGGAAGTTGCTGGGAGGCTACAAAGCAAGGGGACGAGACAATGGTGATTGGTGAGGACAGTCAAAAGTGGATGTCATCTCAAATCAAACTCTAGTGTTTGTCTTTACTTTTGTTTTTTGGATCAATCTTAATTACATACGACACCTCTTTTCCGGCAATGCCAATGCTGGTTTCCTACTAAAATTAATTATTAAAATTAACAATCATTTGGTGCTGCTCATTTCAATATTGAAATTAACCCCACTTGTTTCCCATGGTTTTGTTCTCACAAATGTTGAATGAGATTCAATATTCAAAGTGCCTATTCCACATCAAAGTTTTCTTTTAAAATTGGATTATAAAAAATTTGTCAATGGATCTCTATTAAACCGATATGTACCTTTTAGAGCATGTGAGATTCATATGCATTTTTAAAAAAAATTGTGAGAATTACATGTTTTAAGAATATATGTTAGTTTAATAACTGGATTAGTATAAGAATTTTCTCAAACTCAATTTAGAAGAAAGTTTTGTCCAATTACTAAAACCATTGATTAATTTATTATTCGGTGGAATGAAAACTTTTGTTTTATAAATAAGTAATTCATTGAAAAGCGTAGAGGGCTAGGTCATTCCACATAGAGTTAATGATGCAGAGAAAACATTAGTCACATTTGCGCTATCAATCCAAAAAAATTAATCAAATTGTAATTTGAGCTCTTTAAAATCACTTATAATCTCAGTCTCATCTAGTACAAATCCAATGTAAGGTTCTATGAGCTCCTTTATAATCCGCCAACTACTCTATATGAACTATATATCTTCTCAATATAAAACTGAGACGTACGTTGAAACACCATTGGGAGTACCAACTTCCTATAAAGTCAAGTGGTCCTTCATTCTCTCCCAAGAGAAGGGAAGGTTTACCTCAAAGGAGGATATAATTACCCTTTTATATAGCTTGCTTTGGGAGTTGATAAATATAGATTTACACAAAAATAAAGATAGATTATTCTCAGAAGCTTGATGCTAACCCTAGAGATCGAATAGCACTGAAAAGGGACTTCAGGAAACATCACACTATGTGGGTCAAAAGTGCATTCTTCTAAGCTGAAGGAATGCTTAAATATAATTAGGAAGAAGAAGATTTACCGTTGGTCTGCGTGTTTAAGAATCTGTGTTATGAATAATCAATGTCTATTATTATAATAATTAATAAATAGCTAAGAAGATTTATACGCCCACTTGGAGAGGATTAAAGTAAGGGTTAATGGACCATTCAAAGGCAGCTTAGAGAGGGCTTGAGGGCTTTCAAATAAGATGCTACTTGGAATAAATTAATCTTTTGAAGTTCAATTAGAAGAATCTTGTCAATGGGGATGAACATGTGCTAAGGTTCCATGGATTTGCATAGAAAACTGTTGCTGCTTTTGTCGATCCCATGGTCCCAATCTACTTAGAGATTCTCAATCTATATTAATTAAGCTTTGAAATTTGCGTCTAAGTATTAATTGTGATGAATGTAACGGATGCCCTAAGGGAAAAGGGCACTCCTGCCCTAATGGATAGGTAACAGAAAATGTAATGCCCCCCTCAAAGAGGCTACTAACTAACTCAATTTTAATTTATGCAGCGAAAATGATTATAAATAAGATCTCCAAAAGATCTAAGCAGCGAGAAAATTAAAACTTTATCTAATACGTTAATACAAATTGATCAAAGCTCTATTGCTCTTCTTTCTTTGTAAATTTATATTTACAAATGGAATGATTAGTCTACAACTCATTAAGCTCGTGCTAGCGTATAACTATGAACAATTTATCGTTTATCATACTTACACATAAATGGCTTTGTATATCCCCATAGCAAGATTATGCGTCCTGCATATTCCCTTTCGGCAAGGATTTGTCCGTATATTTTCTCTCTTCTACTATCCTATCAGCCTAATTTCCTTTACTTAGGGCTAATAACCGTTCGACTTTGCCACATAAGGTCAAACCCCAATTAATCTCATACACATATTACATTTACATAAATATCATAAATCATTTTGTGAAAATGTAATGCATCTATTAATATTAATATTATATTTAGTCCTACATTTAGTTTATATTTTTGAAATGGGGTATTACAGAAAACCTAAGTATAAGATTGAACGAGCAAGAAATAATATTAGTATAGTATTGTTAAATTATCACTTATCTCAATAAAAATGATAAATTTAATTGTTTAATTAATTTTTTAGCATTTTTCTCATGTGTAAGCTCAAATTCCTTATCAATAAGTGAGGCTTCAATATGTAGAATAAGGTTCAAACTCAAGACTTTTTGTTTTACTACTACCTTAATCATCACTCATCCCAAAAATCTAAATCAAATTAATAAATTCAATCTTTTAATTAATATTATATAACTGAAAATGTGCTAAATGCCCGATTCAATAGAAGGGATACAAAAGAATTTGGAGTTTTGAAAACAGTAACCAATTTGAGAGGAACCCACCCAGTTGAATAAGTAATACTATAGACCATCTTTTTATACTCTTAAAGTTGATGTGACTTTTAAAATTACCATTAAATTTTAGATGAATCATACTAATTAAATTTTAATCTAATGGTGATTTTGAAAGCCACATCAACTTTAGGAGCATAAAAAAAAAATTAAAAAAAAAAGAAAAAAAAAAGAAAAGAAAAGATGATTACTAGCATTACTGACATGTAAGGTAGTTGGATGGATAAAAAGAACTTTGCCTTTTTTTTTCTTTTTAATTGGTGTTTATTTAAAAAGCACAAAATTCTAAATAACGTACAAAGTTTTGTTTATTTGGAAGTAGGGAAAAAGAAAAAAAATTAAAAATTAAAAATGGTTCACGAATCTCAAATTATAAACCCTGGCTCATCATTGCCTTCATGCATCCATACCCTTTCGAGACATGGAATAAAACAAGTATCATCAGATGGTTCCAAAGATGTCTCCTTTGCTTTATCTACTAAATTATTATATCACTTCGCAAGCTTTAAGAAATAGATATGCTTAATCCTTTTTTTTAATTCACAATCACGTTGTAATAATAATAATAATAATAAAACCCATTTGGTGACATTGACCAGCATCCCCACATTCAAGCTAAAATCCAATCCATGTTCGTTAACACTAAAATCCAATCTAGGTTTGTTAATGACTTTGTTTTCTGCTATTAAGATAAAGACATTACCCAAAAAAAAATATATATATCAAACACTCCTCAAAATATGAAACAGTTTTTACATTTATATCATATTAAACCAAATTTTTTTTTTTTTTTTTTAAATAAAAACATATTAATAACACATACCCAGACAAAATCGTTCAGTACCCCATACCTAAGTTATCAAAAAAGCAACATTTTGATATTCTAATGGTAAAATTATCGATCACAGTTATGATTGTTAGATTTTCTAATGAGTATTTTGCCTGTCATCAGTGAAGGCCACGTTGTTCTAGCATTTCAAGATTGGAATGTTGTTTTTTTTTTTTTTTTTTTTTTTTTTTTTGGTTATTTGCTATATTTGTAATGCATTTTATTGTGCACAATTTGTAGTTAGATGTGCCGCTTCCAATCCCATGTTTGGAAGCGTTCCCGACTGCTTTCCTATTCTACATTTCTTTCGGATAAAAAATGAGAAAGACCCTCCTATTGTACCATTTTCCTTTTTTGAATTTTTTTTTTTTTAAAAAAAAAAACATTTCTACTTTTGCTATTCTTTCTTTTTTAATGTACACTCTTAATAGACTTTCTAAATTAATAAAGAAAAAAAAAAAAGTTATACTTATCTAAATATAAGGAATCATTGTAGCATTACCTTGCTTCCCAAGATTCTGGAAAGAATTTGTTGGAGTGATTTTGGGTCTTATTAGCTAAGATACAAAGAATTTAATGTTTTAAACAATATGTTGGTCATGGTCTCAGTTCATCTGCTAGTTCAAATTTAAGCTAAAGATCAATTTGTGAAAGCTTTTTGTTTATGGAAACTTAATTGAATCAAATCTCAATCTCTTCTACCATACTTCAAGAAACCTCATCCAAGTGTTTTTGGTTTCCATTTCTGCATAATTTCTTCATTTTAAACATGAATAATGTTACTCTTCACAGTAAATTTTCACAGATGTGACGTCTTTTAAGTAACTAATACTTTTTTTTTTTTGACGTGTTTTAAGTAACCAATCAAAATGATGTAACTGTTAAGGTTTATGTTTTCTATTCTCAATATAATAGATTGGCAAACAATTCAAAACACAAAACATTTCTTAAATGCAAAAACAAAACAATTTTTTATCTGTATGTCAAATCAAAACACTTTTCAAACCAAAAACAAAAAACACCATCCAAAACACGTTATCAAACATACCTTTAGAGATCAGACATTTAAAAAAAGCATTGTGTTCTTTTGGCACTTATTCAGGTAGCTACTTTTATGCAAAAACTCTCCAAAGTACATTCATATCCACATGCAAGTGGGACCAAAATTCATATCATTTATAAATTGAATGCATTATGAGGAAGTTAACACTAAAAGATTCTTTTAACTAACACCACAACCTAATCAATCATACACTCAATGACTCAAACTAGTTGGCATCACCACAAATCCAATATTTGGAAGATCCTCCCCCAAACACACCACAATCTCATATTTAAACAAAATAAAAATAAAAATAAAAAAATGAAAAATTACCATAATTGTCAAATTGCATATTAGAATTACATAAACCCAAATTTCCATTAATCTTGTTACTATAACTACAAAATCAAATCATTGCAACTCAAAGATGTGCCATTACAATTCCTTCCCAAACCCACAAAAATAAGAAAGAGTCAAGAAAAGAAAAAAAAAACATTAGTCTAACTTTCTTTTTTGATGTTAATTAATAAAGATTAGAATATGCTGAAATATTATTTTAATATTATTCATTAATTTTTTATTTCTACAAAGAAAAAAAAAAAATTCAACCTCTGTACAAAGGAGACCGTTCCTGAACCACCTTCGCAATCTTTGACTGTCGGAGAGCCTTTATCGGACTCGCGAAATACCAACTTCTTCCCTTTGCTCTTTTATCTCCGATGCCGGAACCGGAATCTGACGTCACCGAAACGGCGACGGATCTTGACCTCAGCATCATCGCCCTCCTCGCTCTCACGTCCTCGTCCTCTTCTTCGCTCGTCTCAACCTTCTTGCTCTTGTGCGACCTGAACACCGCCCAAAACGGAGTCGATTTGCCCTTGCTCGGAGCCAGCGACGGCAACGGTTCTTTCAGTTCGTTTTCGGTGCCAACAAACCGTGACCGGGACCGGAGGAAAGGAATCGCGAGCGATCTGGACCTCCGGAACGCTGGTTCGCTTTCGATCAGATTGGAGACTCTCCCGACGGCTCCGACGCCGTCGGACGAAAAGCGAGAGAAGGAGGACGAGGAGGAGGACGAAGACGACGTAGTCACAGCGTTTGCGCAGCACGCGCAGGGCCGAGCGTTGGCGCACTCGGGGCAGAGCGCGGAGAGCCGGTCCCGAAGACAAACTGGACATATCCCGCTCCGGCGGCGCTTGGAGGGGTGTTTAAGACATTTCCAGACCTCATCTTCGTCCACATAACACGCCATTTCGATTAACGAACCGTAAAATCTGAAGGATTTTTTCTCTGATTTTCTGGGGGTGTCTGTTTTGTTTCTCTCCCGTCTCTGTGGCTTCCCTTTGGGTGAGGTTTTTAAAAGGGGGAGGGGTTTGATTGGTGGGAGACAGGTTAACCATGGTTAAATATCAACCAGGGTAGCTCGTGTAGCAGACCTTGGTGGACTGAAACGCGGCGTTTTTTAGGTTCACACGTGTGTGAAACACGTCGAACACACCTCACATCGGGAAGTGGACGAGTCGGAGGTTCAAGTAGTAGGGGGGTGGGGGAGGTGGGTCCCGGTCCAAAAAGATAGATTGATTAATTCTTAAAGTGGGATCCTCATTTGACGTTTTGATTTGAAGGTTTTGACGTTTGGATGGTATTTACCAATGCCCATGCCCCTTTTTTTTCAGTTCTGACCACATGATTCTAAAATCAATGTGTCAAAAGTATCCCATCATCCTCTCTCCCCGCCACATCTTTCCACCTTTGCATACAAAGAGGGAGGATAAGTCGGTAATTTTCAATTTAAAAATAATTTAATTTTTCAAATTATTATTAAGGTTGTAATTAATTATTAGTAAATTTTGATAATATAGTAATTTAATTGCTTCATTTCAGAGTAACATAAGAATAACTTATAGCTAGCATTACTCCATAAAAGAGCTATTTAGGTGAGTCCTATGGAAAAGGATGGAAAAAAATACTATAATTTCAGAAAAAAAATAATAGTAATGGTTGGATATAATTTCTAAGGGTAATATTTAAATTTAAAATTTTAAAGTATTTTTTTTTTCAAACCTTATGGTTATTTTATAATAAATATATTATCATATTAACATTTATTATAGTATAATTTACTATATTTATTTCCTTCAAAAAAAAAAATATTTACTACATTTATCAAGAGATATGCTACACAATATGCTAGGGTCCTTTGATCTTCCTATTTTACAAAATCATTATAGGATTTGTGGGACTCATGTGGGGACGAGAGATCCAAGTGAGTCCCAGATATTTAATAATAATTTTGCAAAATAGAATGATAAAACAAGAATGCATCATACAAACAATCATTTCTTATTTATTAGATTTATTATCTTATGATAAAAACTAAAAGCTAATTAGGGAGTAGGAACTACAGTAGAAATTAGGGAGGCATCCGAGCAAAAGCATCGGTCCCCCTCGTACTCTAAAGTTATAATGAGACAAATTAATTAAGTTTCCCAAATCTAACCGCTGCTTTGGAATTTCTTCTTTTTGACTTTATATGCTGTAAGAGTTGTTGACTTTTATAAAAAAGAATTAATTATAAAGTCCAAACAAGTGTTAAGTTATTTGTGGGAACGGTCAAAAAGGTCGGGAAGAAAAATCAAAAAAATAAAACAGCAGTCGATAATCCACTTCAAAATTCCTCAGCACCCTAACTAGAAAGGCACCAAAGCTGCTTTGACCTTCACTTGCTTAATAAAAACTATTCCAATTGGTCATGTGTGTCGAGTTACACAAATTTGACAAAGTCCTAACCCCATTTTGTCCTCCACATTTAAGTAGCCAAGGGTAAAGAAATTTTCTCGAATTTGGTATAATGGGTAAAAACAAAAAACTGAGTTGAAGAAATATTTTTCAATTTTGTATTAAAAACACATGTGAAAAATGAAAATTATATACTCTAAAAACATACGTCAGTTTAATAAATTAAGTTAATGAATTTTTTTTTTTTAACTCAGTTTGGAAGAAAACTATGTTCCAAACAAGCACCTGCTATTGGTCCTCTCTCGTCCAACTCTTGCAAATCCACCATTGGAGGATATATGTGAAAAATGAGAATCCCATGCTTTAAAAGCATACGTTAGTTTAGTAAATTAAGTTAAAGAATTTTTTTTCTAACTCAGTTCGAAAGAAAATTATGTCCAAACAAAGACATACTATTGGTCCTCCCCATTGGTTATCTTCAGTCCAATTCTTTCAAATCCACTATTAGATTTGTGGGACTCAGAGCGAGTCCCATAAATTCGACGATAGATTTGCAAGAGTCGGACGGGATGAGAACCAAATGAGAGAAAAAGAATCATTTCCGGTTCAAATATGATTATATTGTCATTTAAAAGGAAATAGAAAATATTCAACCAATAAGAATAAAGGATTTCTCTAGTTGACCAAGATTTTAGGAAAAATCCACTTTACCCCCCCTGAAGTTTCAAGGGTTTTTTAATTTAAACCCCAAAGTTTAAAAATTGGCAATGTACCCCCCTAATATTTCAAAAATTTTCAATTTAAACCTTCTGTTACTAATTTCTGTTAAGTTGGACGGAAATCTATGAAATTACATAATTACTCACGCTTTTTTTAAAAAATTTCCGTCCAATTTAACGGAAATTAGGAACGGAAGGTTTAAATTGAAATTTTTTGAAACATTAGGAGGGTACATTGCCAATTTTTAAACTTTGAGGTTCAAATTGAAAAACCCCTGAAACTTAGGAGGGTAAAATGGATTTTCCCCCAAGATTTTTGTACAAAAAAAAAACACATTAAGTAGGACCTCTTACAGTCAATCTCTTGTAACTTCTAATAATGTGTGTTTTTGGTAACTTTTAATTGTGGAACAGAGAAATATATGTCAACTTGCTAATTAACTTTGATTTGATTTGACTCCGGGTGGATCGGATTAGTTAATGATTAGCACATAAGAGTGATTAAAACGGAAAATTACTAGTAGTGCATAAATTATGTGTAAAAAGTTCAATTTTGGACCAAAACTATCGCTTGTGCCAAATTAGCCCCTAACGTTTTTGAAAATGGCTCCATGGCACCCTTCACCTTCACTTTGCCATCAAAGTTAATTCCTCCTCTGAAATCTTTGGTCTCGATATTATCAAGGATCAAAGTTAACCAAAGGCCCAAATAACTGTTTTTATGAAGTAATTTAACGAAAATTACTCGATATCTAAGTAGGAAATAGGTACAAAGATGACACTAAAATGTACTCAAAACTTTAATGAAAATTGATAAAACTTTCCCGTTTCCTAAATTTAAGTTTTTCTGGATAATTGATAATTTTTTTTTTTTTTTTTTTTTTGGGATATGTCCACACAAGAGAAGGGAAATGGGGGATTCGAACTAGTGACCTCCACTTCATAAGGCGTAGTTCACAGCCGATTGAATTACTCATTGAAAACTGGATAATTGATAATTTTAACGTTAATGATTTGCAAATTTTGACACTTATTTTGATGATGGGGTGAACATTGTATAATAATCTCAAACTAGGATATTGATTACAAAAGTTTATAGTATAGATGCAATGTCTCCATAGTTTTTTTTTTTTTGAGGGAAATGATGGAACATTTCATTCAAATCGTGGAAAAATCAGGCCTAAGCCTTACAATATTAGAGCCATCTGCTCTAAAGAAACAATTTCTGAGATACAGCTAGGGACCTCTTCCAACCATACATGAGTGTCTGAATTCCTTATTGCCCATTTTGCCAGTCCGTGAGCCGCTGAATTTGCCTCTCGCTTGATGTGCCGTATGCTCCAATGGGTAAGGGATTCCAGAACGCATCTAATATCTGCAATGATCTGTCCATAACGAAGCCAGCTGTGGGTTTGGTTTCTGATTGCATTCACAACCATTAGTGAATCCCCTTCCAAAATGACCTCGTGGACTCCCACTTCCCTGCAAAACTCCACTGCTCTCAACGCGGCTACAGCTTCGGCAGCAACTGGTTCGTGGTGATGCTCAATAAGCTGACTGAGTGCTGCAATAATTTGGCCTCTCTCGTCTCTGATGATTACCCCTACTCCCATCCGCATTTCACCTTGATCTACCGCAACATCCCAGTTGCTCTTGTATAGCCCTGAGGAAGGTGCTTCCCATTTTTGTCTGTGTGGCAGAGTAGGCTCCAGAGTCTCCTCGCACTTCGCATTTGCCTTGCGATACAACTGGAGGTGCTCTACTGCTTGAGACGCTACTACACTGGGATGCGAAAAGGATTGCCCATGCACCACATCATTTCTTCTTTGCCAGATCTTCTTTGCAGTGATGCCAAATAACTCCATATCCTCTCTTGTTAGAATCTCCATCATGAGTTCCACTAGCTTACAAAAATCATCTCCTCCTGATGTACATTTTTGAAGCTTGCTGCCACTTACACACCAAACATCCTGGGCTGATGGACAACCCCATAAAATATGATGGGTAGTCTCTCTAGCCCTGCAACAGAAAATACATGTATCGTCCGCCAATACTCGCCTCTGTTTTAGATTGTCTTTCGTGGGGAGAATCTTGCTACACGCTCTCCATAAGAATACTTTTACTGATTGTGGGAGCTTTAAATTCCAGAGCATTTTCCAGACAGCACTGTTTCCTCCCCCCTTTGAGCATTCCCCTTTGTTTCTATCTTGTCTTTCCTTCTCGAGGTGATACGCACTCCTCACCGTGAATTCACCCGAGTTCGTTGCACGCCAAATAATTTTGTCTTCATGGTGATATCTACTCAGAGGGATATTGCAGATTACCTTCGCTTCATCCTCACCAAAACTTTGACATATAAGAGGCCTATTCCATTGTACAGGATTTTCTTCAATTAATTCGGCAACCTTTGCATTCTCTCCAAAGAGCAAACTGCATGTCTGTGGTGAATACATTATTGGTACTGGGATCCATCTGTCTTCACGGATCCTGACAGATCTCCCATTTCCAATACGCCAATATAGTCCCTCCTCAAGCAATTCCCTCCCTGCCAAAATGCTTCTCCAGGCAAATGAAGGCTTATTACCCAAATTTGCTGACATGAAAGATCCTGTAGGAAAATACTTCGCTTTAATAATCTTTGCAGCCAAACTGTCCGGGTATTGTATCAACCGCCACCCTTGTTTAGCTAATAAAGCCTTATTAAAACAAGTCAAATCCCGGAAGCCCAAACCTCCCACATTTTTTGCACGACCCATTCTCTCCCAACTCATCCAGTGTATCTTCTTATCATTTTCCTTGTGGCCCCACCAGAATTTCTGCATCAATCTATTGAGCTCCCTACACAATTCTGTCGGAAGTAAGAAAATCCCCATGCTATATGTTGGGATCGCTTGGGCCACCGCTTTGATGAGGACCTCTTTCCCGGCTTGAGATAGGAATTTAGTCTTCCAATCTGACAACCTCTTCCTTACCCTATCCGTTAAATTCTGGAATTCCCGGGATCTTGACTTGCCAACTAACGCCGGAAGTCCCAAGTAGGTGTCGAATCTCTGCGCCACTGGAACACCCACAACAGCCATAAGTCGATCTTTAGTTGCTTGATTAGTATTGCGGCTAAAAAAGATCGAAGTTTTGTCGTTGTTGAGCCTCTGTCCCGACGCTTCCTCATACACTCCCAACACCGATTTCAAACAATTCCATTCCTGCTCCGTAGCCTTACAAAAGAGAAGGCTGTCATCGGCAAAGAATAGATGATTTATTCTCATTCCTCTAAATGAAGTTGGAACCCCCTTCAAACGACCCATATTAGCTTCATGATATAGCATTACACTCAGGACCTCCGCACATATAATAAAGAGATAAGGAGAAAGCGGGTCTCCCTGTCTAATCCCCCTTGAGGGTTTTATGAGCCCAACAGGAGTGCCATTAACAAGCACTGAGTATGTTACAGAGGTAACACACTCCATTATAAGTTGAACCCATTTACTTGCAAACCCCATTTTCGTCATTACTTTTTCAAGAAATAGCCACTCAACCCGGTCGTAAGCTTTGCTCATGTCAAGCTTTGCCGCCATGTAACCCACCCTCCCATACATGCGAGTATGCATAGTATGTAGAGTTTCATATGCTGCAAAAATATTGTCAGAAATTAATCGGCCCGGGATAAAAGCCGATTGGTTACATGAAATAATCAACGGTAGAACCATTTTCAAGCGATTAGCCAACACTTTTGCAAGAATTTTATAAGCCACGTTACAAAGGCTAATGGGTCTAAAATCTGACACTCCCGAGGGATTTTTCTTTTTTGGTACAAGAGTAATGTGGGTAAAATTAATATCCGGGTCTATAATGCCCGTATTGAAAAAATGTCTTACCGCCCCAATTACCTCATCCCCTACCAGATTCCAATGCTCCTGGTAGAATGCCGCTGGAAAGCCATCGGGACCAGGCGATTTCATGGGCGCCATTTGGGATAATGCCTGACTTATTTCTTCTTTCGACACCTCGCCCAACAGTTGTCCATTCATGTCTGCCGTGACCATCTCGGGTAGCATATGAATACAGCCTTCAATCCCCCTCGGCCCAGAGGAGGTGAGAATGTCCGTGAAGTGCTGCACAAAAGCTGCCTCAATTCCTCCAGGAGTGTCCCGCACCACTCCTTCGCCATCCTTTATGGAAAAAATCATGTTTTTTTGTCGTCGTTGGGAAGCACAAGCATGGAAATATTTGGAGTTTTTGTCTCCGTGTATCAACCAGCACTCCTTGGCCCTCTGACGCCATTTAAGGTCCCTCTTCTCCATCATGGACTGGTTTTGCTCCTGGAGTTGTTCAATAATATCCAGCTTCCATATCCCATCTTCTGCTTGGAGCTCATTTATTTTTGCAAGGTTTTCCTGAATGTCCATTTCCGTTGGGTCTCGGTTTAGCTTTTTCCATCTGAGTAGGGATCCCCTGCTTTTCTCCAGTTTTCGGATAATTGGGTCCCAGCCTCGCACGCTTCTCTCCTTAATCCTCCATACTTGTTTGATAACATCGTTCACTTCTTTTTTATTCCATGCAGCCTCGTATTGGAATTTTCTCCTGGGCTTCATTCTTCTCTCTCGCTTACATTGGAACCACACATACACTGGGGCATGGTCAGAAGAGCAAGACGCCAAGATATTAACTTGTCTGAATGGATATAAAGCTTGCCATCCAGAATTTGCTAACACCCTGTCAAGTCGTTCTTTAATAAATTGGCAATGTCTCCATAGTTTGGAGTGAATAATTGCTATATACTACATTTTTATTACATATTTATTATACTGAGCTAATGTAGCTTTACCCGTCAACCCTCTAAGGGCTAATTTAGAATGTCACATCGGCCCAGGATGCAATATGTTTCATTACGCTAATTGCAATTAAGTCTATGGTTAATAATCATGGAATACTATTATAATCCATTGGGCTACATGGTGTTGGGCTTTAGTTTTATGAATTTGGGTGAGGGCGATCAAATTGACCTAGTCTTGAGATATTGGGCGAATATAATTTGAAGGGAAAATACTCTTTTGACAAGCCCCCTGGTAGTCCAAGGAAAAAAAAATTTGGGCCACTGAAGCAAAAAGTTTGAGTCCATAAAAATGACTTTAGGGCTCATGTAGTTTTCTATCTATTGGGCCCAAATATTTGAATTATCAACGACCTTACGAATTCGGATCCAAAACCAAATCCGTAAAAATCATTTTAGGGCTCAATCCTCAATAGAATTTTTCATTGTAGTCTATCAGGAGAGTCCAGAGGATCTAACCCCCCAAAGGTCAATGTAGAAAATGGGCCAAAGTTGACCCGGAAAGCACCGGCTCCAAAGCCCAATAAATGGTACTTGTAGGTAATATGTAGAATGTGGAAAACAGTCTTTTAATTGGACACTAAAAACTAAAAATAAAGTGCATCAAAAAAAAAAAAACTAAAAATAAAGTAATTCTAGAAGTTCCTCTAGTGTTACTCTTAAAATGAAGTGGCTTTTAAAACTTCAATTCGATCAAAATCCAATAATAATCATTAAGAACCCTAATGGTGATTTTAAGAGTAAAATCATTCCTAGAGAGATACAAAAGTGACACAAGATGGACTTGTAGTATTACTCAATTGTTCTTCTTTTAGCTATTAATTACCGGAGATAGAAAGTTAATTAATTATTAAAACTATCCATTAATTAGATTTCTTCCCAACTTTTACAAAAGAAAAAAAAAAAAAAAATCTAATCTAAAACGCTTCTGCAATAAAAATATAACAGATCTGATATGATAGTTGGCCTGAACAATTATTTCCCATTTCCGATGATTAGGTATTTAGGTTAATTGAGGGTTAGGCCCATTTGTTTTTTTGTGAGTAATAGTCAGGCCCATTTAAGTTGTAAGAGTTACTACTTTATTAGCTAAGGTATTAAAGTAGTTAGGGGCTAAGTCTATAAAAGGCCCATAAGTATGACTGTAAAAGGGCACAAAAACAGGTAGACAGAAAGAATGAAGAGAAGGGGTAAAGAAAGTGAAAAGGCCAAAAAAGAAAGAGTAATTATTGAGAATTTAAATCATATGACATATGATAAGGATTAATAGGTCACACTAGAGTACAATGAAAAAGTTAATTGCCCACTCAAAAAAAAAAAAAAAAAGGTTAATTGCCGACAAGGATATATTCATCTACATATCACTTGTGATAAAAGCATAGGTGACCATAATTTTTTTAAAGTAAATGATAAAATATTAGGGAAAAAAAATATAATACAAGTAATAAATAAATAAATATATGGATAAAAAAAATTAAACGAAAGTAATATACACACGTTTTCAACATTACTAAATGAACTATTGAAGTTCTTATGTATAATACAAGAAGATCTTTTCGAACCACACGCAACGTTGGTTGATATAAAATATAAATTAATGTCTTCATTTTCCTAAGATTTTTTTTTTTTATTATTAAAGAGTTTCAAATATAGTAATACAACAAAAAGACATGGTTTGATAATCCTTTGAAACAAAAAGTTCTTATTTGATAAAAAAAAAAAAAAAATTGCTAAATACTATAATATGGCACCTTAAATTAACTATTAAATTTATTATTATTATTATTATTATTTCATTTAACAATAATTGAAGTTCTACCTTGTTGGATGAATATTGAATATAATTATAATATATAACATTTCTTTATTTGATAGTACAACACACGCATGAGCTTGCAATCACAAGAAGTTTTAAAACTCAATGGTAATGTGGTTTGGTATTCATATTATCTACTTGTTAATGACAGCGACAACATCTTGTTGTCGTTGATGATACATCGTCCGTGGGCTGCTGTATTTGCTATTCTCTTGACATGCCTAATCTTTCAAGTCCTAAAGTGCCATAGGACCAAATGAATGTCCGCTATAATATGGCCATAGCAACTCCAATTTTCTATTGTATTGTTGAATACAGTTTTCTGTTGTCTTTGCTTTTGCTTCGTTATTAGCAAGGACCCTTATGTCAACACTAATAACATATTGTTGCACGTCAATTAAAGCTCTTACGCTATTTACGACATATTCTAATATTATTAGTGACGACTAATGTAATTATCAGGAATGACATTGAAGTCATCGCAAATAACTTTTTTTGACCAAGCAACTGCGACGCTTCCATATTTTTTTTTCTAAATGAATTTCCATATTCTTTCCTTCTTGACTTGACAGTGGAATGGTCTCCTCCCCATTATTAGTTCTCTCTTCTCCCACCTTACTTTGGAAAATAAAAAAGGTAACGATTGATATTATGCTGTGAGCACTAATAATGAGTAGGCAGCAACAATCCAATATTGTATGCAGCCTCCACATAATTGGACTCGCTTTACGTCTTTTTCAGATTTTCTGGTAACACTCGTAGGAACCTAATTTTTATGTTTATATATATATATGGCTAAAAAAGCAGAAAGCATATCAATTATTACCCATTATTATTCATTCTTCCAATTCTTTCACACGGTAATTAATTGAAAGACCATCATCTTTCTTTTTGGGTCGATTGGGGTTCTGATTTGCTTTTGGCCATTGACGATGAACTTCCACATGTGAGTTTCTGTGAAGGAGTTACTTCTTTCCTCTTTATTCAATCGAGAAATGGGTTATGGGTTTGGTGGGGGAGTTTCTTAGAAAGAGCTAGTTGTGGTAAAGTTCCAACCAATTCCCTTTTGAGTCACCGGTGACCACCTCAGGCATAACCTGGTGATTTCCAATTTCCAAACCCTAACGTCACGTTCACATTCACTTTAAAAAATTATACTTCAATGAAGCTACCTACCGAGAATTATAATCCACATTTCATCAATTGCATTTCATCTCTGAGGAAAAATTGCAGCATTTCCTTGTCATTTTTAATATTCAGTTTTTTAATTTTTTAATTTATTTTTTTCTGGGCAATACATGGAAGAAAAATGCTATATACTTAGCATTAATTCTCAAGTGTCTATCTCTTAGCATTTTTTTTGTTCTTTGAATAATGCTACACTTACTCTCATTTTTTTAATACAATTTTTTTCACACCCATAGGTGGCTTTTAAAACCACCATTGAATATTAGATGGGTTTTTATTGGATTATATTGTTAATGAAGAGTAATGCTACATACTACACAAACAATCTACAAATATCCCACAATTTTTATTATTACTATTATTATTTTTTTATTATTTTTTTTATAAGTAATATCCCACAAAATTGACATAACAAAGTCTAATAGCTAGTTTAGCCTTTGTTAAAAAAATTCAAAAAAAATTCTAATAGCTATTATACCTTATCACATCAACTTTATGAGGTATTTGTGAGATTTTTTTTTAAGTAATATTTGAGGGATTTTTACATGGTATATATATATATATATATATATATATATAGCATTACTCTTTGAAAATAATAATAATAAAAATAAATAAAAATTACTAGACAAGGCCCAATGAAAATGTGATCATTCCAATGTTCTAGTGGTTAGCATGAAGTGATTATATACCTATCACTAAAAAGTCTGTCTTCTAGGGTTGCACTATTACGATGGCCACTAAACTCCAAAGGTAGAGGTTTGCATCATCTTCCTCAAGGCTTGGGGTACTTATCCAAACATGCTTTTGAAGCATGTTATATCACTCTCTTTTTCATGCTTTAATTAATAACCTAATGGACGGTGAATATATAAGGAAAAAAAAAGTTGAAAGGTGAGATGTTTTTGTGTTTAATTTGGTTGAAAAGTATTTTGATGTGACATAAATATTAATAGAATTTTAATTTTTCTTTTGTAAAGAAAATTATTTGTTAATATGTTGAATGAAAAAAAAAAAAAAAAAAAAAAAAGAGAACAAGCCCAAAATCTTCATTCACTAGTCAAAATCCCAACACCAAGGATGTGCCAAGTCATTTTGTGATCTTCGGGTATGCTTTTAATGTTTTGACGATGAAAGAGAAGAACAGAGACAAAATTGTTGGAACAACTTGCTTTGCTTGGCCCTCGTGGCTACAAAGTCATGCCACTTCTTTGCAACTTGCCTGGTCCTACACTCTCCATAAAATCTATTCCTCCTGCAATTTCTTATACGAAAATATAATATATTCCAACATCAGTTTTTTATTTCCTGTGTTTCATCCTCCCAACATTACTGTATAACTCACGAAAAGGGGTTGTAGCAACTTGTAGGACTCATCTATTCCGGGGCAGTTAAGGGTGCGGGATTTATCTGTTTGAAGCAAAACAGGTCAAAAACTCCCACCCGTGCAATTCAAACAACCAATTATAAATTTGGGATGTCACCAAGTGGTTCTATTGTACTTATGATGCACCTCATTTGGCAATTAGGAAACTTTAAGCAACGTTAGTCATAGTTAGTCATCAAAATCTGATTTAAAGCATCAATATTGACTCATAATTGAAACTTTTCTAGAAGCAGAAAGCAAAATTACTTTCTTTTCCCTGTGAAAATGAGTAGACACAAAGAAAGCTTGATATGTGGGATATATTTTCCTCTTTTCCGTCGTGTAAAGTTACATATTTCTTATTAGGTAAGGATTAGACACATACTTTTTTATTTTTATTTTTTTTTATCATTATTCCTGTTAATCATCTGAACGAATATATATATATATATACATGATGTCATATCATGTGAGAATGAACAAAATCTTTGCAGTATTCTCCGGAGATTTTTCTTATTTCTTGTGGTTTAAGGTCATTTGCATCCGTTTCTTTAGTTTTGGACAAAGTTTTATTTCGAATTGAGTTAGAAAAAATTCATTTAATAGCAAGAGAGTATTACATTTTCAAGTGTTCTACATAACTTAAATGCAATCATAACCCTTGCAAGCTAGTTTTACCTTAAGTTTGTATGGTGGTAACATTTTTATTTACATGCATTTGAAAAATAAGTTTTATTTTAAATTGGGTTAGAAAAAATTTCTCTAAGTTTATGAAACTAACATGTGTCCTTAGAACATGTAATGCTTGAGACTTGAGAGCTTCACTTTTTTTGGAATTCATCCAAAGAAAGTGGTGTGAGATGGCAAAAAGGTAATACTGAAAAAGGTAATTTGAGATGGCATAAGCATTACAGTTTAGTAAATTGTCTAATTAAAAAGTTTAATATTATTTAGTAAACTGTTATATGGTTATAATACATTTAGGACGATATATATGTCAATGAAAATCAATATTTAGATCAACAAGAACTCGTAAAAAAGAAAAATTAATAATTAATTTTCATTACCACGTCATCCAAGTTGTATGTCAGTCGTATAATAATATACTTTAATAGAAGTTTTTCATTAAAAATGCATGTAAAAATTAAACGAAAATTCTTTGACCCAATTTAGAAAATTAACAACTTTGTCCTAAAATTTTGGGAGAACTTATTTTTCAACTTCATGTAAATAAAACAATGTCTCTCTCACTATGTGTTACGTATGACATGAGAAAAGGCCACATAGAATCAAGCCTATATATTGAATTTAGGGTCCAAATGAAACGAACGAAGAAGAAAGTGAAATAATGGCGTGGCAGTTGGAAACTTGGACGGCAACGGAAGGAGTTAGAACGTAGAAGAATTGGTGAAGTGGGACCCAAAGAAGCAGCCAAAACGCAAAGAAGTGGAGGGGAGTGGGGCCCCGGTGAAGCACTTATAGGGGTGGGGCCCAGGGGAGGTGGCCTTTTGAGAATTAAAGGACGCCGTAGGATTAGGAGTCAACTGGGCGGTGTGGGACACGCAGCAGCATTAGTCATGCCTGGTAGGCTGGTAGGCTGCCGTGGCCTTGGGGTTCAATTCAAACCCCTCCTCCGCCTTTGACTCAAAAGCACCACCTTCCCCAGTCAAATTCACCATTATTCACAACCTTGTTCTTTTCCTCTTTTGTTTTTTTACATTTTTTATTTATTTAACAAAAAGCAAAGAGACCCATCAAGACGGCAGGAGGGCCTATCATATCTATTCACACCAGCTATATATAATAATTACCCGGTCAAAATAAATTAAAAACAAAAACAAAAAAAAAACAAAAATAATGGAATTGGCATGACAGAGGCTTAATTAATGAGATTGACTGAGTCCGAAATCAATTAGAGATTTTACTTGAGTCTCTTGTATTTAGGATAAGAACCGAATGTGACCCATAGATTCATTTTTGTCTTTGATATTGATATAAATATGTGTGTGACCAAGTGATGATGCTCCCTTAATTAATTATAATATATATGAGAAGATGTTTACGTTATAACATTAATTAAATAATTAAATTAATAATCACTTTCTATTAGTTTAAATTTTTAGAATAAATTGTGGTTTAATATGATATCAGAGCAAATATCTTGAGTTTAAATCTTGTTTTATAACCATGAACAATAATTTTCTTTTGGAGGTATTTATTTTTTTTTGCAGGAAGTGAAAAACAATGGGGCTGGTGTGGCTGTTGATCAACCAATTCAACAAAAAAAAATATATATATACAATTTAATAAATTAAGGAATACAATATTGTAAATTAATTAAAGATAACAACCTGGCCCCGTACGTAATTAATCCCACGGGTGTAGTAGCTATTTGGTTTCTTTTCCTGCGTGCATGCTGTTGTTTTGAGAGGAACACATGACTATTGTACGTAAAATATATGTATTAAATACTTCATATTGTAAAACGTAACTAAAACAATATACTAAGAGCACTAATTTAAGTTTCAATGAGTATAAAAATAAATTTAATATTATTATTTTTTTTAACATTGAAGAAGCTGTGGTTGGTTGATGTCAACCCTCCCCCACCTCAAAGAAAAAAAAAATACTTGTTCCCTTTTTAAAGAGTTTGCTTTCTTTATTGTGAAAATTAAATTAATTGCCATGTGGTTTGAGTAGATAGTACATGATCTCACGAGGGAGTTGGTCAACTCATCACCTATTGCAAGTTGTTAGCACTAGAAGAATCATGAGAATTTTTTTAGTATTTTCTTCCGAATCTCTCAATATCATATGTTGTGTAATTATTATTATTATTATTATTATTATTATATATAATTTTCTTTGCAACATAAGCTACATCACTACATGCACTTAATTTCTTATTCTATTAATTTATGTTGTAACTCTGATTGACAAGCGTCATTAGAAATCGATGATTAAAATCTCATGTTATTAGAATATCTGAATAACACAGAAATTTAGGCAACCTGCATAATTATAAGGAAATCCTCATCCAAAAATTGATTGCATTGCCCATGTAGTGATGTCATGTAATATATGAGTATCAAATGTGCAAGGCCGAGTTTAGTATTGCAAACAAGTTGAGTCGAATTGAATATATAATGTTAGGTTATTTAAACTTTATTTTTCAAGAATTATGAAAATAACAAAGTCTTCAAACTTAGTTTATTAATCTTTCTAGACAAATAATTGGTTGGTCCAATAATCCCAAATGAAGCCAACCTTAATCAAATTGAACTTCGAGTCACCAGATTGTTCTATAACCTAATGGTTTTTAGCACATGATCATTCACTTTCTCCAAAAGTCACTTTATTTTTAGCGCTTAAAAAGTCAGGTCCTGTGTGAATGTGAAACTTCAATGTGGTTTGTAGAGAATTGGAAATAAGCATATGCCAAAGGACATAATCATCCCACATCTGAAGAAATTACAAAAATTAGGTTGTCTGATAAAAAAATAAAATAAAATAAAATTCAGATAACTTAAGATAGAGGAGTTGCAAGGCCGACATGCCCTGGACAAATGGGTCTCGCATCTTAGGTTGCTCGAGAGAAGCTGTGAGTCTTGAAATTCTTAATTTCTTTTAAGCAATTCAAATTTTATTTAGACAACTTTTTTTTTTTTTTTTTTTTTTTTTTGGGTGGGTTCTTTAAGGTGTCTTTTAAAAACCCTAAAATCACTTAAAGCTTTGGTCATGAACAAAATAAACCCTCCAGTAGGGTACGTAATAAAGATGATGCCTACAGCTAGAGTCTAGTTGTGATGATGAATGGTACATAAAGCATTTCTAGCTAGGTTATCATTTTAGCTGTCCCAAATTAACCAAGTGGCCTCTCTAAAATTCTTAGGCATATTATACCTTGGCAATGGAGCTTTCTCCAATTTGGACGAGGTTTTCTTGATTTTCATGGACACCCATGTGCAGATGCTAACTTGGCATGACAAGCTACATCCTTTGACCTAGTCTTACACATATAGGTTTGAATTACCAAACATGGATAAAGAGTTTTAAGGAAAAAAATTACCAAAAAAGAACAAACCCAAAGGCATGGATAATGGCAATTGAATAATTATTGAAACATATGTGAGATCCTCTCATTATTTCTCTGGGGACCTGGTGCAGTAGCCACTGAGTATGTATGTCCCACAGTTAAGCATGACATGCATGCATGTAGATGTAGATAAGTAGATCCATAAGAAATATGTTTGTTTATTATACATTTGTCTTCTTTCAACACTCGAGAAAATTCGACAAGCCATTAGGAATGTGTTACTGTCAAAAGGATACAATTTAAAGGTATGATTCTCAAGGAATAGGGATTCCATAATCATGCCTCATGCGTGTGTATGTATATTATTATTATTATTATTATTTTGTGGTTTAGTGCTTAATTGTTATAGTAATATAATATCACTACAAAAAAATTAATTTTTTTTGACAGCCCATTAGTGACATGTCATTAGCAACGTGTGTGGCGGGTTAACAAATTGAAAGTCACTAATGAGACTTTAATAACGTGTCAAGTTTCACACGTCACCCTCTCATTAACTACTTTCCCTAATAAAGATCCCACATCGTAGAAGGTAAGGATACCAAGAAGGAAATGCATCCCTAAGAATCGACCACCTTGCACATTGGGTCCCCAACCTTCAATGTTTTACATATCAAACCTACTTGCCTTGTGGCAATCCTATAAATGTCATGAACTTTAAGTCTGAGTTACGCATATTACATTCCATCTTATGCATTCTCTATTCTAGTCCGTTCAGATATAACCCTACTCACTTACGCATCAGAGTGACCCCACCGACATCCTCGAAGAGTTATCCTTCTTTGTCTTTCTTTTAAAGGTACGCTTGATCGGATTAAAAGGAGGTGGTCAACTGTATCAACATTGGGGATCCTAAACAAGAACGGTGTTCAATTTTAGAGAGTATTAGGAGATGTTGAATTCCAAAATTTTCTCTCGAATATACAAAGTTAGGAACGAAGGATTACAAGCGAAGAGAAAAACAAATCTTGACAAGGAGGCCTCTTTAGAGGCTTCGTCAAAATCCACAAGGCCACCTAAGAACGCATCCTAATTAGATGCTGAAGACGAGATTCAGTTTTCTTACATAAGATATTGAATCTCTCCTTATCTCAAAGCTTAAACTTGTAAAAAAAAAAAAAAAGAATTTTGATCATTTATTTAATATATTAACATTATCTTATATCTCTTATGCATGGATCAAACTTTACATATCTTTTTCAAAAAAGAACATCCCTCACTAAATTTCCTTCCTCTCAGTCGAAAATGGCAGGATGAAAAACTGCATGAGAAATAATTGTTCTATGTTGTAGGTAGGAACTTGGATGTCAATTTTATTCTTCTTTCTTTCTTTAATGCATTTAAAACCATAGTTGAATATGTCTATTCTTTGTATCTTTGGTTTTATCTTTTAGTTCATCACTAAGTAGAATGAAGTCGTGGACCACCCACTTCATGCCTTCAAAGAAAAAGTAGATGCCTTTTTTTTAGTACCAAATTAATTAACCTCACCCAATTACATACAATATAAAAACTCTGGGGCAATACTACCTTACTTCTGTTTATTTATTAGGCTGTACAAAATTCTTTTCTATAGGTGTAGCCTAACACAACTCTAACCTCCTCAACTCTTCCCCAACTTGAGATAAGGACCTAGATATGATTAATTAATGAGAAATTTATTTAGTGGCCCTCAACTTTTATATTGGGTGGTGATACAATTTACCAAGAATTTACTTGAGCCTCAAGCCATATCGGGCCGGTTCAGCCCTCGAGCTTAACAAGGCCCATTTACCTCTCGGACTAAATTGTGTCCGTCAACAAATGAGAACAACATCGTTGGGTGGGCCTCTTCTCCCCTAGAGGCTATCGGCCCCCAGCTTGAAGGGTGCCTTAGGGGCGGAACTACATGGGGAAGCCCCCCAAGCCCCACGTTTACCAAAATTTTTAAAAAATGGTCTTAGATTTTTTTTTTTTTAACAAACTATAAATGCTAGTTCCGCATCTGTCGGGAATTTTTTATTTTGTACTTTTAGAATTTCTCCTCTATTTCATTTCATTTTTTCAAGAGAACTAAAATATCAACAAGTTTGTACCTCTTGTAAAGCATCAAATAACTAGTTTGGACAAAGTTTTCTTTAAATTAAGTTGAAATTTTTTTTTAAAACTTAGTTTATTAAACTAATATATCTCCAAAAAGCATATGTGATTAATTCTCACATGCATGCTCTATTAAAAATGCATACAAAATTCACATGTTCTAAGAATTTGGGGTCAATTTTGAACAAGTTTCTCACTTTTAACTTGAGCTAATCAAGTTTTTGCGATAATTTCTAAGTTGTATCAATAATGTCCAATTAAATGGCTGCTCATAGACCTTGACCAAACGTGATGGCATGGCTTTTGTTGGGTTAATTGTTTGGGTGAAAATATGTGATGTGGCAATCAAATTTCCCTCTCATATATATATATGATGATCGTATTTACTTTTCTACCCGAACATGCCAGAATAAATCGTTATGTGATTAATTATTTAGAGAAATATTGGTTAATTATGTTGCCATTTAACATTTAAGAGAGTCATCGGTATCATAATTCATCACGGTTTGTGCATGGGCTATGTTCGATTGTGTGGACGATAGTGATACCATTAGAAAAGTCTAAGACCTTGATTACTTTAATTAAAAACTCAATAGAAAATGACCCCTACTTTAAAATATACAAGTGTATGTTCATCACAAGAAAACGATATAATTGCTCTTCAATTTTATATATATATATATATATATGTGCACTTAAAGAATATCATTTTCGTAACGTAAGTCTTGAAAACTTAATAATTAGTTGAATTTCATTAATTAATAATTTCTTTTATCTACCCTAATGTTCATCATTAAGTGCTATATTATCCGGGATCAAATTGTAAACTCCTTTACTAATGGTTTGTTTGGGAGTGCGTTAAAGGGGCATAAAAGTGCGTTTGAAGAAAAAATACTTATTTGGTAAAAAAAATTGAAAGCATTTTTAAAGACTTAAAAAGCCTAAAAAAGCCAAAAAAAAAAAAAAAAAAAAACGTTTTTTTAACTTAAAAACCCTATTTCTCATACGCAATCCCTAACAAACTCTAAGGGTCTGTTTGAGATTGCGTTTGAAGGGCTTAAAAGTGCTTTTAACACTCAAAAACTTTGTTAGAAGAAAAAGTACTCGTTTAGTAAAAAAATTAGTTTTTAAGGGTACAAAAAACTTAAAAATGGCAAAAAAATATTTTTGACAAAAGCTTAAAAATGAAATTTTTGCCTTAAAGTTCTTTTTTACTTAAATACTTTATTTTTTAAACGGAATTTCAAACAGGATCTAAATGTGGGATGAATTTGAGGTATAGGACAAACTGAATGCTTCCAAGGAAAATTGATAATGAGTGCTGCTAGGGAGGGCTGAAAATTCAAGCCTAAGTCAAAAAGTTAAAATGGGCTTTATTAGTTTTATAAAATAATAAAATAATTTTTTATTTTAAAATTTTAAAATGACTTTTTTAGGTTTTTGAGCTGTAAAATTATTAATCAATTTTTTCATGTTCAAGTTTTGTTAATATATTAGTCTCAATACATAATATACTAATTTATGAGTAATACTAATGTTAGGAACCATCTTTTTATCTTCTTAAAGTTGATTTGGCTTTTAAAATCACCACTAAATTTTAAATGAATGTACTTAAATTTTGATCTAATGGTAATTTTAAAAGCCATATCAACTTTAAGAGAATAAAAAAGGATAAAAAAAAAAAAAAATGCTTCCTAGCATTACTCCTGGTCTATTTTATCTTTTTTATAAGATAAACGATTATAAGTATGATTTAATTAGTTGTGTAGGGATGCATGATTCTCTCTTAGCTCACAAAATTTAGCCTCGTGGTCTTATGAAAATCATGCAAAAAGATACTTAGGCCCAGAGAAAAAAGAAAAATGAGATTTTGGTGAAAGTCAATTTTTGAAAAACACAATCTAACGCAACGATGTTTGAACAAGTTGGTAGCATGTTCGAACACAGGTTTCACAATTTTTTAGTTAGTGGTGCTCGAACATGGTACGACTAGAGTTACAACCGAGACTCTCGGATCTATCCCAATCAATATCGTGTTCGAACATTCTTCAAGTGGCTTGTGATGAAGCTACTTTGTAGCTCTTGTGAAACACTTCCGTTAGAATTTTGTTCAAACGGTCGTTCGACCGAAACTCTCAGGTAGGTTTGTAAATCATTGTACTTCTTTCTTGTTCAAACTTGATGCGAGTTCTAACGAGCTTGAATTTCTAAAGTATGAAAACCTTTGTTTGAACCTTCTCCGTCTAAGACTGCAACCGAAACTCTTTGATCTAAATTATTTTAAAATGCTTGAAAACCACATTCGAAAGGCTATCAACTGGGCTCGTGAACGACAACGTCCCAATTTAACCACTAAACCTAAAATTATTTCCAACTTAGTTTTGACATTGAATTAGCCAACATAAAACCTATAAAACCTAAACAAATGTAATTGTAATAATAATAAAAATAATAAGGAAAAAATATTCTTAATGAAATACTAGAAACATCAGTATCATAATTTTTTCCCCCTAAAACGACGGATTCAATAAAATAAGCTAAACCCAAGACTGATCACCTAACTAGGACAAAACCTATACTGAATTTTGGTCAAAATCCATCACGTCCGGTTCATGGAACTATCAAACAACCACAACTTTTAAATTAACAACAGGTTTTGATTGGTACGAGAGGAATGAATCATTCTTAGCTATCTAATTCAATCAATGAGGATCAACAGTTGGTCTTGAGATGCAATGTGTCATATCTTGTTATTTAACTTATTCATCAACTTCTTGATTTGGTATATCTTATATTAATTGGCAAGAAAATGGGTTCTACTCTAGTTGATCTATTCTTCTCATTACCCTCAATCTTCTACCAAATATTGGAGTATTGGATTGTGGTTTTTATTAGAATATTAATTAAATGATTAAAGTTATTATTTTCTGTTGGTTTAAGCTTTTGAGATAAGTAGTGTAATTTAACAAGTATCATAGCAGATGTCCTCATTTTGGTCCTCATTTTGATCGTGCCGTTGTAATTCACCTCTCATTTCAATTATAGATTCTCCAACTCTTATAATGTTGTTAAAAAAAAAAAAAAAAAAAAACGTGTTTCTCACATGATAAGAGATATATGACAATTATAATAGCAGATGTCCTCATTTTGGTCCTCATTTTGATCGTGCCGTTGTAATTCACCTCTCATTTCAATTATAGATTCTCCAACTCTTATAATGTTGTTAATAAAAAAAAAAAAAAAAAAAAAAAAAAAAAAAAAAAAACGTGTTTCTCACATGATAAGAGATATATGACAATTATATAAACTTAGTTAAAGGAATTCCCCTCAACTTAATTTGGAGGAAAACTCTTTTCTTCAATTGAATATTTCACATTTTGTGTCTCACTTACTAAATGAGAGTTTGAGCCTACATAGGTGGAAAAATGTTAGAATATTCATTAAATAATTAAATTTATTATTTTTATTGAGCATGAATTTTTAGAATGACAAGTGATTTGATAGTTCTAATTTGTAAAATTGTACTCAAATTTTCACCATCGGCCTTTTGGAGATTAATGGTTTTTCTTCCATATATGGTAAGTTCAGATTCAACCCCTAGCCTACTACAAAAGTTCCAAGTAAATTTTTTTTTTTTTTTTTTTTTTGGCTACAACATAATGGTTCAAAATAAGAAAGATGAATGTATTCATGGCATATTCAATCCCTAAATTCCAAAAAGAAATGGAGGCTGCGTGATTTAGCGTCAAACCACACTATAATCGGATCAATTAGCAATGATCAAATATAGAGTTAACCGAATCCCATCCCATATCTATACAATCTAATCCAATTATCCAAGACACATTCTTTCTAATTTGTCTTGAATATTTGGTATATATGTAGCATCAAAAAGCAGCCAACCCATGCTCTCTTTTCTTCTTTTCTTTGTTATTTTTCCTTGTATTTGGTCAGAAGGGCAATCATATAGGTAATTTGGTCATAACAAGCATCCATTTTGTGTATGTCGCCTTCTACATGATGACGAAAGCCATGTAATGTATTTAGCCAATAAAACAATGCCTTATCAAGAGTACAAATTGAGAAGGGAAACAAATCTTGACAACTATGGCAGTTTACCGTGTTGGTTTGAGCACTAATGAGCTTTTTGGTCTTTCATCAAGTCATTGATCAACTTGAAAGATAATTCTTTCACTATAGCCAATAATGATTGATGGGAAAATATTGTGATATGTGTCAATAGTCGGTTAATCCTATTAAACATGAACCACATGGGATTTATTTTTCTACCAAAATTTTTTCTTCTATCTTGAATTTTAATAATTAACACTTTTTTCTGTGTTTTTAAAGCAAAAATATATGTGATAGCCAATTTTTTTGTGAGTTTATTAGTGGAAGTTCAATTTGTCATAGGATCATCCTTGTTCTAAGAGTTATTTCATTTCTGAGTATTGCTACTTAATATACTGTTATATAACTGTCAAACAATTGGAATGATGTGAGTGAAAATCTATCTTTGGATCAATAAGGACGTGTAAAAAATATATATATCAAGGTTTGATTTATACTGTCACATTATCACAGTCATATGATAGTTATATAGTAGTCTACTAAATAACACTTATCTTCCGTCAAATATGTGAAAATTGGTTAATGAGTTTGTCTCTCTATCCTACTACTTACCAACCAACGGAAGAAATTATATATTCAATCTATTTTATAACATTTTTTGTTTTACAATTATTGATTGTTAACATTTGAATCTAAATTTAAATTTAAATTTGAGACACTTTATATTGATTATTTATAGGTAACGGCTAGATACTAAACCCAAAATATTAAAATCAAGATCGACACCATCTTGTCAGAACCCTTGTACATAGGGCAAATTAAGTTTTCTCCCAAACTAATATCGGTCTAAAGTATATGATTTACAAATGCATTTTGAATAGAACATCTTTTAAGGATAAAAGTCAATTTAATAGATTGAATTTGAAAAAATTATTTCAATATAATTTGTAAGAAAATTCTGTTTAGTGTACATGTCTCAATACCTTTTTTTTTTTTTTCTTTTTTTTTCTTTTTTTTTTTTTAATAAATTGATAAAGTAATCTTTTATGTTGTAAACCTAACAAAGCATTGTTGAAATGTGAAACCCTTCCTAAATGAGATGAGAAATAAAAAACCATTAGTCCATTAATGAGTACCAAATTGTATTAGGTTTGACAACCAATTTGCCCTATTTCTTCCTACATCTGAAGTCAGTCCCATTAATAATACCAAACTCAATTAGGTTTTGACAACCAATTTGCCCTATTGCTTCCAAATTCTCAACTCCATGAACTTTCCACTTGCATTTTAGCTTTAATTTAATCTTAAAAGTTAATTACTAAATCAAGTTCTTGTTGGTTAACAATAGGATCATTTATTCGCCATTTTCTTTAGTCCCCCCCCAAAAAAAAGGCTTGGTTCTTAAACTCTTCATTTTCTATTTTTAAAAACAAAAATATTAACAAACAACTCAAAACATAAAACACCTTAAAAAAACTCGTAAAAATACAATTTTTATCTTATGACACAACAAAACATTTATTTAAGAAAACCACACCAATATTCTACTTTTATCTCAGGGTTTAGTAGCATTACCTTTTTTTCACAATAAATAAAAAATAATTCTAAGCTTAATCAGTGGAGCTCATTTTTATTTAATTATTTATTTATTCTGAGATTATCAATTGAGCTCAAATATAGAGACAAAACAAGCTCCGTAGGATGTGGATATTAGGTGATATTTGGGAGAGCATTGATTAAAATCCAAAATAAACAATTGGACAGGTTTGGACTTTGGATTAGGACAAGGGACAGTACACCTCAAAGTATGTGAACTAAACAAACCATAGAATGAGTAATAATAATGTGGGTCTAAATCTAATTAACAACTTAAAAAAATAATGGAAAATGGTGTGCCCTAAACACAACTAAAACAAATCATTAGTGTTAAATAAACATGTTAATCGCTTGTCATCGATGACCTCAAAAAGCATACTCAATTTTTTAATCCAATAAGAAAATTGAAAAAAAAAGAAATAATGATAAGACCAAAGAGAGCATGAAAATGAAAGGAAATAAAAAGGAAAGAAAGAGGTGGGTTCCTTGCACCCAACGGATCTCTTACAATGTGGTTTGGGTTCGGTTGTAGGTTCAGGTTCGGAGCTAGGTTTGTCTGTAGACTTTGTGAAGATAAGAACGACCCTTCTCTCTCTCTCCACTTTCTCACATTGTAAACACCATCGACCACTCTCTACAAGAACTCCTTCGCTCTCTGCCTCCTCACTAGCTCTCAAGAACCTCTTCTCTCTATCTCTCTCGCTTACTTTCTCGCTCTTTAAGAACTAACGGTGACACTCTCTGGATTGCGCTCCTTTTTTCTCTGTGTTTGCGCATTTTGAGAAAGACAGAAAGATTCAAGAAACAAACAGAGCACCTCTGTTTTTTTTCAAGCTGGCGATCGAAAATCAAGAAACCGCTGTCCGGGAAATCAAACCCAAGAACCGGAGGATCATGGTATAAAACCTTGTTGGCTTGTTCTATTGTTTTTTTTCTCTTCTTTTCTTTCTTTTTCTTCTGGCTCAGCTGAATGTGCTTAGTTTTTCTTGAATTTGGTACTGATAAATCTCATCTTTCTATTCAAGATTTCTACTTCTTGAATAGGTGAATTATTCTACAACCACTGTCTTCTACTTTCTTTCACTTTTTCTTGGAATCTTTTTTTTTTTCTTCTCGGTCTGGTCAATGCGCTCTGTTTTTTCTTGAATTGGGTGCGGATGGATTTTAGTTTGTATTCAAGATTTCTACTCCAACGATTTCCGCTTTCTGGGTTTTGTACTTCTTGGGGTTTTCTTGGTTTTTTGTTTTACTTTGGTCTTTCTCTTCTGGGTCTGGTGAATGTGCTCTGTTTTCTTGAATTGGGTATCTATGGATTTTTGTTCCTTATTCAAGATAATTACTCCTATGATTGTTTCTATCTGGGTCTGCGTGTAATACTTGGTTTTCTTCTCTAACATGTTGGTTTTTTTGATAGGGTGCTGGAGGCCCTGATGACGAGGACAACAGGTGGCCGCCGTGGCTGAAGCCTTTGCTCAAAGAGAGCTTCTTTGTTCAATGCAAGTTACACGCGGATTCCCACAAGAGTGAATGCAACATGTACTGCTTGGATTGCATGAACGGTGCTCTCTGCTCTCTCTGCCTCGCCTACCACAAGGACCACCATGCTATTCAGGTAAAATTTGTAGCTTCTTAATTCATAGATTTAGCATCCTATTTTGGTATCTGGGTTCCGTTCATTGTTGTCAAATTTCTTGATGCCATATTTGGGTCCTGTTCTTTGAATGATTCTTTTTCAAAGTTCAGTCTTTTCCTTTCTCGGAACTACAGGTTCCCCTGTTTCAATTCCTTTTTGGGGGAATTTTTAGCTTTTGAATTACCCAGCCTTTTTCCTTTCTTGAGTAAGTTTGATTATTTCTCCCCATTAAATCTTCAAGATTTGCCTTCTTTCTGAGAAAAATGGGGGTCAAAGATAAAGTTTTCATCCTTTTTCATTTAAGCCTATGAAATTCGATTCGATTGTCTCAATTGGGTGAGCCTCTACTTTCCCAAGCCTTAAAATTTCCTGTTCTTGCATTTTCTCAGCATCCAAACAGATCAAATAACTGAGTAACTTCAAAAAGTTCCCATTTTTCATGCTCATGGGTCACAAATTTCACATGGGTCTTTCTTTGTTTTCCATTTTTGATCAGCCGAAAATCATGAATTTCTAATGGGTTTGCTGTATTTGGTGACACAGATAAGAAGGTCCTCATACCATGATGTGATAAGGGTCTCAGAGATTCAGAAAGTTTTGGACATCACTGGGGTCCAGACCTACGTTATCAACAGCGCCAGAGTCGTCTTCTTGAACGAGCGCCCTCAGCCTAGGCCCGGCAAAGGCGTCACCAACACCTGTGAGGTCTGCGAGCGCAGCCTCCTTGACTCTTTCCGCTTCTGCTCTCTCGGTTGCAAGGTATTTACTTTACCGTCACAATGTCCCCCATCCCTTCAATTTTTTCCACTATTTCTCACACCGTTTGGCCGGTAAGAAACGGTCGGAAAAGTAAATGGGAAAAAAAAGATTATCAGGAAAAAAGTAAATGTTAGCAAACCGTCACAATGTTGTGTTTTCTTACGATTGGTTGAAATGGGTTGACTTTTGACTTTGCATTGGCCTTGGGTTGCTAAGATAATGTGAACCACAAGAATTGAACAGGCTTTTGTAGGTGTGGTTCATCCCAATTTCCCTGTCAATTCTCTGTGGTTACCACATTTTCCAACTACTTTTTGCAATTTTGTAATTAGCCCTTGTCTTTGTATTTTTGTTGGGTGTTATTAATGTTATAATTCTTAGTTGCAGATTGTTGGGACATCTAAGACTTTCCAGAAGAGGAAGAAGCACTCGGCGGCTCTGGCGTCAGACTCAGAGGAATCCCATTCCAGCAACAGCCATCATGGCCAAGGGAAGAGAAAATTCCAGAGCTTCACTCCCCAGACGCCGCCTCCTACCATCAATTACCGGACGGCGAGGCGTAGAAAGGGAATCCCACACCGTGCCCCAATGGGAGTAATCATGGGATACTAAGCACTAAATAATTTCTTCTAATTACTCTACTACGGGAGGCACATATCATCATCCTGTGTGCCCCTCTCCAATGGCCGCAGTCTTTTTAGCCTCGTAAAAGGCTGGCGTTGGATTTAGTATTCTGTACATAGAAGCAATAGAAGTGAACAAGCTGGTAATTGTGAAAAAATAAAGGCAAAATGTGGACGGTGGAGTCAGTGGAGGACTTTTTTAGATGAAGAATACTCTCTATATATAATATATAAGTCTATAGGGGTTGGTTTTTTTAGGTGATTATACATAAGTTTTGGGGCTTTTTGTTTTAATTGTAAATGTGCTTGGGGTTTTAGAGAGGTAGGGAAATGGGAACTGGGAAGCAATTAGCAATGTTGTACTCAGACTCTCAAGTCTTGAAAAATAGGGGAATGTCTATATAAGGAAAATGAATAAATAGATTTTTGTTTTATATGTTTGAGAATCCAACTTGCACAAATTTCTATTTTAGGAAAGGTTTTTTTTTTTTTTTTTTTTGGTTAAGCCTTCGCTTGCCGTGGGTGGTGAACTTCCAATCTGGTGGGTCCCGTGGTGGCCGTCTCGTGTGGGATGGGTGTTAAAGGTGGGCTGTCCGATTTTACATGTGTCGGATTCCCATTGGTTGTTGGAAAGCGAGGCGTCTTGGTTCTCGGAATCATAAAGTAGGTCAGCCGCCCTCCGCAAGGTGGGCTGGATATTTTCTATTTTTTTTTTTTTTTCTTGCATTTCTCATGAGTCAGAAAGGCGGTTCCTTAGCGAATGGGATTTCGTACGGGTGGGACCCTTGGCATGGGTCAATCATGGCCGTGGATTGGTCCGTGGGGCAGTCATGAATGATAATTGATTCTTGATCCTTTGTGGGCGATTATGGGAGGGCCGGAAGAACAGCGTGTGGTCGACATTAAAAGTTTTGTTGGTCTTTAACGCGCAAACAACGGCTATTATAAGGCAAAAACCCACTATTTCTCACACTTTTTTCTTTTGGTTAAGGGAATCTTATTCCCAATGAAACATATAATTTTATTTTATTTTTTTTTTGGGTTTATATTATGAATTTTCAAGAAGAATGTGGTCTCAAATCCCTACATTTGTCATTTTGAACATTTCACTCTTTGGACGATTTTCTTCATACACAAGTGGTCATATTTTGTTAGTCATTTTGAGTTCGTTTTATAAAACTTTTAAGATGGTGTTTTTGCTTTTTTATTAGAAAAATATTATGATTATTATTTTTTTTTTATCAAAAATTAAGTACCAAAATAATGTGGAATTTATTCATTGATTATGATGTAACATAAAGTTGAGAGTACTTTTATAGAGTGTTGAATCATTTGTTTTAAGAATTGAGATCCACGTACAATTAACTACCCAACTAATATGAGATAACATATATGGGACCCACAGGCTGTTGTTTACATTGCTTGGGCAGCTAACTGCTATAAATTTTAATCCGCTTGTTAACTGTCCTAAAAAACATTGTCAAATGATGAATAAAACAATCTAAAACACAAAAGCTGTTTTTATCTTAACCTCATATCACAATACTCTTTTCAACTAAAAAAAATTAAAAATAAATAAATAAATAAAGTCCAAAAACCCATTAACAAACAATAGTGTGCAAGATATGGGGGGTGAAAGAAGAATCTTAGGAGTTATATAATGTGGTCATGTAGGATATCAAAGAAAGTTTAGATTGGTGTATATGTGTTGTGAAGGTTGTTGGAAATGACATGTCCTCCTATTTAGTATAAAACGACATGCTTTTATTTTGGTGCATCACTCTTGACTTTGTAATGAAGACCGAGGAGGGCGGAAAGATTTGTGTGATCTCTTTACCTTGTTCGTGTGGGTCATCCTCACTCCGTATCATGCCTTAAACGTGTCTCACAATTTCGACAGGATATTAATCGCTTTTTCTAGAAGACAGACCCATTCAGCAATAAAAAGCCAAGTCAATTTCAAACTTCTATACACTCAGCTTAAAACCTTTACCCACCTCTTTAATGTTTCCAAGTACTATACTATTATACTATATTTGATTATTTTCCTTAACTCCTTATTCAATTGTATTTTCTCGTTATATTTATAATTTACGTAGGAAAAAATATTCTTTGTTAAAAAAAAAAATATATAGGGTTGGTTTATATTAGAATATTAATTAAACAATTAAATTCATAATTTTTCATCCTTTTTCTTGGGCCTATAACCAAAAGCCCATCTCACCTATGTATCAACACATCTGCGTGAGTTCACCAAATCTTTAACCTGCAGAATCCACTCTCCTCACCACTTAGTCAATTGCCATGATAACCTCCTGATTTTCAAACATAAAGCAAGAGACAAGATGAAAAATGGGAGAATGTGGGACAAGCCACTTCAAGAATGGTCATTTGTGAAATAATCGGCGATAAACAAATGAGACATCATCTTTATAAATAGAGAAGGTAAATCATATTAATTGATATTCTCGTCTCCTTGCCCGTTTCTTTTCCTCCTCATTTAGAATAAGGAATGATTTGACAATGTACTACAATTCGTGAACTATTAGAAATCCTATGACATCTTGGAGATCAAAAAAAAAAAAAACCAAAGAGAAGCAAGGAACACATGTGAAGTGTGAACGAAATTAGGTTGCCATGACCCGTGACAAGTGCATTGTACATTATGGTCTGAACTCTCTCAGGTGTTTCACCTTTACAAATTACAGAATATTATTGTTTTTGCTTTTGTCTCTCTCTCTCTCACACACACAAATAATGAGTCAATCCATTTTGGTTACTCTTGTTCTCGTCCTTTTACTGTCCATCTTTCTGATTCACCTTAATTTGACTAGTTTTTTGTTTCTTCTACATTGTTCCACAGAACGACGCGTTTTGCCCTTTCTCTTTCTCCTTCAATTTTTACCACTCCTTTCTCTTGGTAATTTCCTTTTTTTTTTTTTTGCAAGAATAATATCCCATTTTGTTGCCCTAATATTTACAAAACAAAACCTTTGAACATACTTTCTTTAGCCCCCACTTTGCCTTAACAAAAAGCGTACAATTGAGAGTCCTAAAAACGATTGTCATAAGGCCTTGTTCTATTTCGCTTTTAAAAAGGATAAAGGGTCGTTTTATTAGGCCACGCTTTTTTTTTTAAGCAAAAAATAGTAAATTACTTAAAATTATTTGTTTCTTTACTTCACAATCATAACTAAGAAGCAAAAAGTATCTTCTAAAAAGTATAGTCAAAAAAACCTATAGCTGCGTTTGTTTGTCTTGGTTTGTGTTTTTGAGATATATACATTAACATATAACAAAAAAAGTAATATAATTAGTATGACTTATTATACAATTTAATGATTAGACAATAAAAATTAATCATTAAATCAGTACTTATTAAAAATAAATGGTAGACTTTCACTGTTACATAACATTACTCATAACAAAAAACACAAAACACTATTAAAACATAAAGACGACTCAACCTCTGCAACCACAATATGACAAATGGACTGCTTCTTCATCGTAATTTGAGAAGAAAATAATGGTATACATCACTCCATTATTCTTTTGTCTCTCATCTCTCCAAACCATATGTGATGACGTCAACCAACTAAAAACAAAATTTTCATGATACTATATAAGACCACGCCAAAGCTTTTACTATTGTTTATGAGTTTCTCTTGTTTGATTTTTGACTCCATAGCGTAAGAGAGGCTCTTTGTTCGATCTACTGATTTCTTATTTTTTTATTCTGTTTCTTGCTCATTAAGAAAATAAAAAGACGAAAATACCCGTGCCATGTGCCTCTCTCTCAAAGATCTAGGGCTGACACGTGGACTTTTCCTTTGCCTTTTTCTTTTTTTACGTACTAATACTATGTTATAGCACGTAACCCAACATGTCCAGGGGCCTTATTAGCGGTCCCTATTTTTCATAGTTAATGATTGTAGGTTGAAGAATAGTATGAAGCCACGTGTTTCTGAAAGCTAAAAGGTGTTCGCCGAGAACCGTCCAACACAGCGCCACTTGTGCTCCACGTGTAAGAATCGTAGATGGGCAGAACATTCTTGTAAGACTCAGAAGCCTAGTGGGGATGAATGTGATAGGGTGGGCCCACTTGTGGGCTACTGCTCTGAGAAACAAGCGGTACCGAAATTTTGTGGGACTTTTCCCAAAAAATAAAAGAAAAAGTGAGAGAAAAGTCGGGAAGTTTCAAGAAGATTTTTTGCCCTTGGAATGCCTTGGAACGTTTTAGTAGATATCTTTGAAGAAGATTTGATTACCTGCTAGAGGTTAAATTATAAATACTAATGAAAGTTTGGCGATTTAATTGCTTAGTAAAATAATTTATTTAATTAAAATTATTTAGTAAAAGTAATTAGGGACATAAAAAAAACTTTCATAAGATTTTTTTTTAACCTAATCTATAAAATGGTTGTCTTAATTAATATAAAAGTAATGCTATTTAGTAAACTTCGACGGTCAAATAATTAAGATAATATGACAGTGAAAATTGACATTGAGACCAACAAGGAATTGTAAAAATAAAAATCAATGACTAATATTCACTGTCACATTATAGTAGACTAGGTGGAAGAAATCTTCCCACCTAAATTGGTGGAAATAATTGTCGGTTTATTTGTCACATAGTGGGCTTGTCTTAGTGTGGCCCTTGGTCATTTATCTCTATATCATCCGAAAATAAATGTTACGCGTATGATATTAATCTCAATCGACAATGGCAGAGGAAGGGGGACCAGTATAGGCCAAGCCTCCCCCCAGAAAAAAAAAAAATTATATTGTCAAATTTTTACTTTCGGTCCTTGGCCCCTATGAACAAAGTTTTCTAGACCTGTCCAATAAATTTTTTTGGCCCCTATTCACTAATTATGTTGGCTTACTCAATAAATCTTTTGGCCCTTACCTAGAAGTTCTAGTTGTATAAAAATTTGTAATCCATACCCAATAAATCTTTTGGTCCTTACCAATTTAAACCTAGAAGCTCTAATTGTATAAAAAATTTGGTCCTTATCCATTCAAACCTTGAAGCTCTAATTGTATTTAAATTTGGTAGTCCCTACCAATGTCGGCTACCATAAGCAAACAAGTCCGTCAATAGAAATGAGAAAGAAATAGATTAATAAGACATAACTGTGGGTTGATGCGAGTAAAATGAGTTATGAATTTTTTATAAGTAAAAAATGAAGTTGTTTGTAAATGTGAAAAAATAAGCTGACGTTTTTGGAAAAAAAAAAATTGGGTTGCCAAATGGGCATTCTAAAAAGTTTGTACATGAGATTTGATTTGATTTTTATTGGTATTTTATAAGAAATTATAGTTATTTAGTTGTTATTTAATTACTATCGTTATTTGATTGTAGACTGCAATATTTTTTTTAAAATTTTTATTTGATATTTATAATCTAGGATAGTCTTTAGTTCATAAAAAACAACAACCAAAAGAAAAAATTGTAAAAGAAAAAAATCGTGAGTACCAAAAAAAAAAAAAAAAAGGTTTTAGTTTAGGCCCTTCCTATAGGACTTATTAGCTCCGTCAATCAAGACTTTCCAATTAAATTATGTAGATATACCACAACATTAACTTATTGTTATCAATTTGTAAACGAAACCATACCAACTATTTTGTCTCTCTCTCTCTCTCTTTCTCTTTCTTTTGTTTTTTTGTGATAAGATTGTAAATAAATTTCATGGTACTTATAACTTATTAGTTCGAGGATGTAAATGACAAATACTATAGGGAGGAAGTTGAGGAACAATAGTTATTTACCTTTTACGACAAAAAATACATATCGGGCATCATAAAGGCAAGTGGGTGAATCATAACTATTATTGCTGCTTTTTCATATATGGTACATACATTTGATCAATTTAAACTTTAATGTCTCAATATTGGACGACCAAGACTTTATTTGTTTTCAGTGGGTTTTTTTATTTTTTTTTATTATTATTTTAATTTGAAAAAATGTTTTAATGTGAAAATTCTTTTATGTTCTGAAGAGTATTTTGTGTGTTTTATGTTGTTTGTTAATGTTTTTATTTTGAGAACTAAAAGTCCATGAAATTCACTTAATATATAATATATAATAAAAAATAAAAAAATCCATGAAACTTGGCTTTTTTATTGGTGTAAAAAACATGTAATATTTTTGTGAGGAGCACAAGAACAGGATTGTTTGTCAAAGATTCGAGTTTTGTGCTTTAACTTGTATGTGCACCTAAATAGTTGGGACACGTGGGTTTAGGTACGATATGAAGCTTGTGTCCAAAAGGGCAATATTGGATTCTGGTTTCGTAAAGCTGAAAAAACCGCATGTAATATTACACCCTTGCTCACGCAGAACATGTGCCCTCTTTTATTTATGTCGCCCTATATTTTTGGCCAACTCATCATCATTGTCGCATCCGACTAACCTATTGCTATATGTGAAAGTGAAAGCACAAAGGTTTTTTTTTTTTTTTAGTCTAAGGATAAAAAAATTGAGTAACTATGAAAAACAGTCTACAACTTTTTGGCAATCTCCGGTGAAAGTCCAATGAACTCCAGCAATAGTATGACAATGGTTAGGCGGAGGTTTAGCGCGCAGTTTCAGAATGATAAATTCGAGCTAGTAATAATTTACGAAATTTAAAAATGATTTTTTTTTTCTTCAAAACTATATAAATTTTTTTGGTTTGACTATTATTTTCAATCACTCTAAATAAATACTGGAAAACATTTTTTAGAAAATATTTTACACTAAAACAAATGGAGCCTAACGTAGCTCAATTGGCTAGAAATCATGCCACATTAAATGAAAGTTAGACCCTGTTTGAAATTGCGTTTGAGAAATAGAGTTTTTAAATAAAAAAGAGCTTTTGGGCAAAAGCTTCATTTTTTAAGCTTTTGTCAAAAGTACATTTTTGTCATTTTAGGCTTTTTGGACCTTTAAAAGTGCTTTTAATTTTTTTACCAAACGAGTATTTTTTTCTTCAAATGAACTTTTTGAGTAAAAGTACTTTTAGATTTCTCAAACGCAATCCCAAACAAGCCCTTATAAGTTCAAAATTTTGAGTTTGATCAATTTTTTCTTTTCAATTCCAACTATTAAATTGACATGTGTCTAAAATATATGTAATTTGCACATTCACGTATACAAATACTAAGAATTCCCTCCTCTCTTTTTCTTTTTTATTATTAGCTAACAAAAAAAAAACTTCCAAAAATTTTGAATTATTCTGCATAATTTTGTTTAGATCACCCATTAGTGAGAAAAAGAAATTGGTATAGCAAATTGCGGAATACAAATTGAACATTATAATAAATAAACCAATAAATACCGAAAGCTTCATGACACGACGTTTTTACAAGCTAGAACATGCCAACATGGTAGTAAATTGAGGAAGACAGTAGACAACTTGCACTCCATTGATGAACCAGAGGTAAGCAAAAGACAAAAATGGGCCAGCCCTCAGTTAATTACTCCCTCTTAAAGTAAGATAAATGCGATAAAACATGGGCAGCAATAGTCAAATTGCGGTGCCATCTCGTCCATGCAGGAGAATTATCGGATGGTATATAAAATAACAAGGAAACAAAAAAATAGCCATATTTTGTTGCAGGTGGTGGTAGGCTAGTGGGATCACATAGGGCCTAAAAACAAGTGGGGTGGATGTGGATCTCACTCGACCATCTACTTTGCCTTGTCTTCATTAGCTTCTTTCTCCGGGTGCTTTTCCCATTACACTCCCCTTTCCCCACCCAAGATGACGTTCGCCTTCATTTCATTCACTATTCTCAATTTGTACCATTTTTTGGATGTATGCTCACCTCTTATAATTACACTTTAATAGATAAAAAGAGCGGTGATAAAAAGAGTGGTGAGATCTACCTATATATTCCCAGTAAATGGGTCACAGAACTCGCTCTCTTAAATTGCTTGAATTTCTGTGATACAAACTGACTCAATTCCCTAAACTATCTAGGATAGATAGGCCTCACAACCTGCTCTCTTAAGCTGTTTAAATTTCTGTAAGACAAGTGAGCTCAAAACCCTAAATTGTTTAGAACTGTTGGGGTTACCACATATCTGTTGTGGAATGAGCTTATGGTTGGTTTATAAATGTGAGAGAAAGTCTAACTTTTTGAGCTAACTTTTGGGGTTGAGAGAAGCTCAAGACCACCAACATTGGTATCAGAGCCCAAGTTTAACCAACAAATATCGACTCAATAATCTACTGGAGAAACTGGTTGTCTCTGCCTCCAACCCAAGGCTCGATGTGTGAGGAAGAAATTGTTGTGATTATCTCACATTAGTTGTGGGAGGTGCTGATGGTAGGTTTATAAATGTGAGGAAAAACCTAACCTTTTGAACTAGTTTTTGGGGTTGAAAGAGGTCCAACACCACCCAACAAAAACAAATGAGCCTCACAACCTACTGTTGTAGGCTGTTCAAATTTTTATGAGATAGGTAGACTTGACACCTTAAACGGTTTAGAGCAGATAAGCCGGTATCTAAAGTTGCTCAAGCAACCAAATTATAGTAGATCCTTATCTTTTTTATCATATAAAAATTCGGACAACCTAATTGTAATAAATCCTCGTTCTGCTTTGTTGACACACTGGTTCCCAGCAACAAATACCTAAATATGTAGTTTCAGGTGATAATAGAGGAATGGCCACCTTAGTCAAGTTGCTTACTAACCCATGATGTCATTATTTTACCAACTCTTAGATGATGACAGGTAAAGCAAAGAAAGCTTTAGCGGCTATCATGATTCATGCACACAAACACACCGAGCTGTTCATGATGCTAATGCTCACTCCATTGCAGGTCCCGCAGCAGAACAATGCTTAGCTGTCATTGGTCTATATTTTTGTCAGATTACCGACATTACCTAATTTCATATATCCAATGCCGCCATATCAATAATTCTCGTTGATTAATTTCTTTAAGTAAATGGTCATTTACATCACAGTACGTAGTTTCAACTCCTTTCTTTATTTACATCTCATTTTAATTTAAATATTTTAGGTGTTGATAAAAGAAAAAGAAACATTAGAGTACAATCATTTTTACTATAAATACTTATACACTATGATAGTTTTACTAGAATGATGCCATATTGATTTCTTGTTATTAAAGAATCTATATAATTAATTAATGATTACATTAAAATATATTATTTTAAGAGAATACATGGACTTCAATGGAGTGAATGGAAAAGACTGGAAGACTGCTGACTATGCGAAGACAAGCCCACTTGTTCCATGGTTCGGTCAGTTCTTGATTGGGTTTTTTTTTTTTTTTTTTTTTTTTTTTTTTCAAACCTTCATTTGACAAAGTAATCCAATACTTGTCTTTAAACCGAAATAAAAAATTGGTTGATTTAATTATTTGATTATTTTTAACTCATTTTTAAATGTGTTAGTTTAAATTCTTCCTTAATAACTAAGGTTAAAAAAAGCATTTATAAAAAAAGCATGTTAGAAATACATGTTAAAAAAATATATATATATATTTCTGACATGCTAAAAGACACATTTTACTTTTAGAAGCCGATTTATAGGAAATTTACAAACCAGTATTTAATATTTAATCGAAATGAGATGTGAATGATAGAGACAATGTTTAAACTCAAGATTTTTTCTTGTTAAATCATTATTGTCTAAAAGATTAAGCCGATAGAAAATAGTTTACTTATCATTTAACTAATATTGTAATATTGTTAATCCTCAAATGTGCATAATTCTCCCGCTTACCCAAGATTCCAAGAAGAAATAATGTGTAGTTCTCCTGTCTAACAAACAAGAAGAAGTATCGATAAATTCCAAGGTTTACCAAGGAAAAAGCTCTAAATTAAAACTTGGGCAAAAGCTTCCTTAAAAAGGTTACTGATATTAACAAACAAAAAGCCTTGGAATTTAATTTCCCCCCACCAAATTTTTTTTTTTAAAAAAAAAATTATTAAATTTTTTTACTTCAATCAAACAGATATCAGGTGGCCATCAACAGTTACATGGGCCTAGCAGCAGTTTGGGAGGGCCCACGAGAATGAAGGAACCCAATTCAGTGAGGATAAGAACTGGCGACTGCACTACTTGAGTTGTCGCTTTTAGAAGTTCTAATATGTGACGCAACCCACACTTCTTGTTGAATGGGATCCTATGTATTTTTATTAGATAATCTAAGATACACTCTCTATATATATATATAATCTAATCAAATTAGAAAATTATTCGAATAGAAAAAGATAAATAAATAAATGACTCGATCTTTTCAATATGGAAGCAAGTTGGACGGACTTCATCAAAAGCAAATCCAACGGCTGAAGAACTTTGTTTTTTCAAATTAATAATTGTCTGAAAGGTTCACTTCACAATGGGTGGCTCACAATTTCTCTTTCATTTGATGTATCCATGGTTAGGCCAGGAGTGGAAATATTTGTAATCATTACCCGTTCATTTCTCTATATTTAATACTATTTATGACTCAACCAGGTGATTCGGATGGTAAGATTGGGACTATGCAGAGGGTGGGTGGCCATAGGATAGGGTCATCCGACTCATCCCTGGTGAGGGGTGGTCGGACCATCCTAAAAAAAAAAATTTTTAGGTTGTTTAGCCGCTTTCAAATCTTTTATGAGGGTAGTTAACCGCTTTTTTGAGATGACTAATTATCCCTCAAGACAAGAGAATGGTTGGATCACTCCGTAATGCCAACCACCCCACTGACATTCTCAACCGTTCATAGGCGGTTCACCGGCAGTCATTTGACAAAGTAATCCAACTTGTCTTAGTGGCCGCTATGTAATTAACCAGTGTTTAGCGTTAGTAATTTTAATAACCGATAACTAATTTTTAAAAGAAAAAAAAAATTCAAAACGATGGCGTTTTTATGGTAATACAGTAATATCATACTACATTCGACGTCGTTTTTCAGATTTTTATATATTTTTATATATATTTAAAATTTTAAACACAAAAATGACTTTTATGTATTTTTATCTATTTACATATATAAATATAATATACTCCAATTATAATGGGAGGAAGTTGAGAAGGCAATTCATTAAACTATTTTATGATCAAAATTTAAAATTGATTACTCACAAAAAAAAAAAAAAAAAAATTAAAAAGTAAAATTGATAATATATATATATATATATATACGTGTTATTGTGTTAATATTGACTTTGTATGTTAGCTTTAAATTATGTGGGGGCTAATTTATGACCACATTTAAGCTGACATTGAAAGAAGGGCTTGGCCATAAATATTTAAACATTAAATATCCACATTATAAAATTTAAAATTATAATTACTAAATCGTTTTTACAGTTGAGTTTACAAAAAAAAAAAAAAAAAAAAAAAAAAAAAAATTAAAAGTGAAAACGCCATTAAGAATTAGTCACTTCCTAAACCAAAAAAAAATCTTGAATGTTATAAAAGTCTATGGGCATTGCAATTATGTGAAGGAATTAGTTATGGTGCGGATTTATGGCCACATTTAAGCCGACCTGACAATACATTAATGTAGCAAGGACTTGGCCATCCCCTTAAGTCAACCTAGCCATTCCAAAAAGTCAACTACTCACCTCTCCCCACCCAACTCACTGAACTTGGGTCCCCAATCAAAAATGGTGGCTGGCTCACTTGGACCACTTTTACCCCAATTTTTTTTTAAACCTTTTTTTTTTTTTTTTATAAAAAAAATAATAATAAATTTAATCATCTCATTTAATATTCTAATATCTTTCTTCATGTATTGAATATTATAACACGGACAATAATCTTCTTTATTTTAAGTGAAATCGAGAGGATCCTATTCCCGGTATTTCATGTAGCACGTTGACTATTTTAATTGAAATGGGGGATAGATTGTAAAATCAAAGTTCAAGCTCAAAATCTCGTATGTTACATCACTAATTATTCAAAAAATTAATATAATAAAAATTTATATTTTTAATAATCTAATTAATACTATTTACTCAATTTTCACATTTTAGCTACATCAGAACTATTTATTTGAACGGGAGAGCATTCAGTTAGTTATATTTTAAGGGTATTTTTGTATCCTCAATACCTTTCAAATATAACTAAGTAGATATTCTCAAATTCATTTAAACCGAAAATAATCTTAATTCAGCTTCATGAGTGCAGATATTGCCACACATAATATAGCACAATAGTTTTTTAATTACGTCCCCCACACCAAGGGAGTTGAAGTAATTCATATATAATAATTCTCAAAGAGGCCTTTCAGCCATTAAATCTCCCTAATGCATAAAGGAACAGAATCTTCCCAGACATGAATTTCATTAAGAGTGAGTGCCAGCTTAGCTATTCTATGTGCCATCTCATTCGCAGCTCGCCTAACGTGGCAAACCTCCCATGAACAACAGCTTCGAAGAATGATCTTGGCATCTTCCATCAGGGAGTTGAAGTAATTAATTGCATTAAAATGTCTGGTTTTTTGGTAATAAGGGTGAGACTTTAAGGGCAAAGAGTAAGTTTTGGATAAGATTATCCAAAAGAAAACAAAATATTCCAAATTTTGTGCGTCTATATCTTCCATATGCGTGGAACCAGGGTTCCTTCTTGCCCATTGGTGGCGTGGTTGTGGAGCCATACGGATTGTGTCGCCTAAGGAAACAGATCTTGAAACAGGCACGCCAACATGTTTTCAAGTTTTTCTCTTTATTTTATTTTGTTGGATTTATCGGTGTATATATATCTAATGCCACGTGGTGGATATAAATATGTGTGTGTGATTAAATTCCTTAAGAAAAAAACTATGTCCGAAGAAACTTTGGACGAAATTAATCACATTGATACGGGCTAGTAATGAAAAGAGGTTTTGAGGTTGGTGCCTCGATGGTTTGAGTTTTGGGCCTACCATCCAATTGAAAGAAAATATGACTGCTTCGGCCCTCATCCGAGTTGGGCTAGCTTTTCGTTTCCCAAAAGCCCATCACACCCATTATATATATAATATATATATTCTTTTTAGATGAAAAAAAAAAAATCCTTTCACCCAGCTTTTAAATCGATTTTTAGGAGGGGAGACGGTCACTTTTATGTTATTGTCGGTATATAATGGTGTAAATGACATTTTAATATTTATAATGTTAAATACTTATAAACCATTAGTAGGAGCAGAACTAGTATTTTGGGTTTGACAGAGTTTTCTTTCGAAGTTAGAGGAAATTTTTTCAATATATCATTTACTGATAAAAAACATATGCTTTTTTTTTTTTTTTTTTTTTTAATTACAAGAACAAAGTTAGAATAAATTTTATTCAAAAAGCATATGTTTCTCACATGCTATTTAAAAAACATGTATTTCACTTGAAATGAAAGGGAATAAGTAATCCATATATAATGGGGACAATTGCACCCGTATAAATAATAATGTTAATAAAAATGTCATTTACAAAACAATGACATTTTGCACCTGTATAAGCCCAAATTTTCTTATTAAACTATTGCGAAAGAGAAGTACTAGAGAGTCAAACAAATGAATCTAAAAAAAAAAATTTAAACTGGCGTGGCAAGAGTTTTTAAATTAAAAAAACTACAATTTTCTCTTCTTTGCCTGCCACTCACAGTCTGCCACGTCAGTTTGAAAAATTTTCTAGATTCATTTGTTTGGCTCCCTAACACTTCCCATTGCGAGAAGTTGTCTCTTTTTCTGAGCTTTCCCGGCGGGCCTGGGCCCAAAGAGCCCAATGAGCCCAATGACTATTGACTTTTGACTATTGTATTTCCACTGAGCCCAATGACTATTGTGTTAGATCCAAAAAAATGTCACGTACGGAATGGGCCGAAATATCACCTGCACGCAAAACATGCCCTTACTTGAATGAGAGAAGGTAGAGACTTTTTTATATTTTGTTGTAGGAGCTTATTAGGCCTCCTTAAGCTTGGTTGGACTCTTGGGCTTTGTGGCCCCTTCGGGCTCTTGTAGGCTTTCGAGCCTCTCAGACCTCCTAGCCTCTTACGACAAATGGCCGGCTGTGAGGCTCTCTTGAGCTTTTATTGGGTCTATTTCATTAAAGTAATACTAAAAGTATGGTTTTTTGTTCTCTTTTTATTCTCTAAAATTGATGTGTTTTTTAAAATTATTATTAGTTTTAAGATAAATTACTATTGAATATTGATCAAATAGTAATTTTAAAAGCATATCACTTTTAGAAGATAAAAGAGGAACAAAAGTTTTATTTATAGCATTACTCATGTAGATAGGTGCTTTGAGGGCTAAAAACAAACAATGTTGCTTAAACTCATTCGCCTCCCTCCTATAAAATGCCAAATAATGCTCATAATTCAAGTTAAACTCTTAGCTTTTGGCAAATCAACTTCCGAACAATCCAGCCAGCCACTTTAATAAGACATGTCTTGGGTGGTCTTGTGTGGCCAACAGGCCAAGCAAGCGCTTTGGGTGGTTCAGTCACTTCTAAAAACTTCAAGGCTGTCTTTTAATTTTTCATTCTTTTTCTTTAATTGTATGTTGTCAAGATCTGGACCTTCACAAAAAATCTATTGCACCATGATGTTATATATAGAGATCGAGCTGCTTCTAGGCTCTAGCAGCCATGGCCCATTTCTTTATTTTTCTTTTGCAAAGAAAAAACAAGAAAAGGAAGACCCATATATATCTTTTACTTTTGTACCTCAGACGATAACATGCCCCTTTCATTCTGTATTGTGATTGGAAATTGGAGAAAGTTAAAAAGATAAAATGAGTCATGAAATCGGCCTGCAATAAAAAGTCACCATGTGGTTCCACACACTAAACCGTGTTAATTAGTAACTTTAACTTGGACAAAGCAATCAGCTTTCGGTGCCCTCCGCAATCCACGCACACTCCTCCTTGACAACTTTCCTCAATTTTCAACGCTAATCATATCATCAAACCCAAGACATATATATATATATGTAACCCCACGACAAAGAAAAGAAACAGTGCAATATTTCTTATACAAAAATATCCAAAATGCCATTCACCCAACACATATGTAACAAGCTGCATGCATTTGTCTCTTAGAGTAATTTTAAGTACTCATCCCTTATCCTGCTCTTATATGATTGGATTGCTCATCAATTCTTAGATTGCTAATAATATAGGAACGAGACGAGAGGTGAATATTTAGAATTACTCCTCTCTCACGTGTAACCTTGCTTGTATTTGCGAAAGAGGTCTTCAGTTTTAGCATTCCTGAATGCACAACACCCTATCAAATATACAGAAATCAAAGCAACCAGAGTAATGAGCAATACAATATCTGCTCTTCTCCATTCCTTCTTCAGATTGGCCAATAATCCAGCTTTGCATGAATCACAGTTGTAGCAAAGTTGGGTCTGCTCGTTGCTCCATTGCAGGCAATCCATGTCGGCTGCTGTGTTAATGGGACTTATCCAGTAGGTTGGATTCACGAATGTGTACCCACATTGGGTCGGTGGCTTACAGCATCCCGACTGTAAAGAAAAAGCATGTAAAAAGGAATAAAAGATAAAGATGAAGAATATTTGGAAAAAGAGGAAAAAAAAAGAAAAAAAGAAAAAAAAAAAAAGACCAGGGTACGTGGCACATAGCTGAGGAATCTTAGACTTTTAGAAACCCTAGTTTAAGATGGAGGTTATTCTAAGAATACTTTGATTAGATAACAAGGATGTGCCTCGTAGGAAACTTGAAGAAGGAATGTCATTTGAGTTTACTCTCTTAACAAATAATAACTCTTAACAAATAATAAATTCACCGAATTTTAAAAATAAATAATGCTATTTAGTAGACTCATGTACAACTACATGCCATTACAGGTTAAAAAAACAAATAAATAAAGCCCTAATTCAAAGGTTGATTTTTGCACTACACAATATATATGAGTCTACTAAATAGTATAATTACTTATTCAAAATTATTATTGAACTAATTTCATAAAGAGTAATGTTAATTTAGTAGACTGCTATACAACTGGAATGGTATGACAGTAAAAATTAGCTTTTAGATCAATAAAAATTTAAAATTATTTTTTTTTAAAAAAATCAATGGTTGATTTTCACGACATCTCAGTTGAATAATAATTATATAACAGTAGACTAAAAAGCATTTATCTTCCGGATAACATACTTTGCCTAGCCAAAAAGAGACAAATAAAAATCGATTCTTATTCTTCAGCAGCAGCAACATCAATGAGGTTCGTCATTCGATCAGTAGATAATTTTTGTGAACCCAAAAAAGTATATTACACCCAACGAAATAAATCCAGAAACGACATGATCAGGAGCCATTGTTTAACGATGTTCTAAAGACATAGCAAGGGTTATTAGGATTTTTTTTTTTTTTTTTTGACATGTCGACACAATATTTACGTACACAAGAAAAGAAAAGAAAAAAAAAAAATAGCTTCAATTTTAGAAATTAGTTTACCTGCAAGGGGGTAATATGTGCATTAAAGAAATCCTGAGCCATGCGATAACTCTGGCTCAACTCAGCACACATAGTTGTTGAGCTAAGACAGTTCCTTATGCGCTCCCACTTGTAAGAACTTTGAACCCTCCGCCGGAGCCAGCCGGAATAGTCATCAAGATGATATTCCAAGTAAGCCCGGCTCGGCTCAAGGTGGCCGGACCCCCTCATGGTGACCATGTAGACGAAAACCACCAGACAGGCAAGCAATATTATAAGAACAAGCATGGCGACCAGGTAAAAAATAAGGAGCCACGGGATCCGCCAAAAAGCTCCGACAAAGCCTGCTAGTGCCACGACCAAGATCAACACCCCAAGTATGATGACCGGCCATTGTAAGATTTTGACGCAAGAGTTGTCCGGTTCTGTGGCCAGCCAGATTCCGGCCCCTATGATCGGCACTGAGAGGAGCATAGCCACGAAGTTGATGGCTCCGATGACATTATTGCTTAGAGCCATCTTTGTTAGAGAATATTGCTTGGGAGGTTTTGTGGGTTCTGTTTGTTGTTCAAAATCTTCTAATTAACATAAGATGAATAGGAAAGAGATATATAGCTGTGGAGAATTTAACTATATAAAGAACATATCTCGAGCAACAAAAAATAACCTAGTGAAAAAAAAATCAACTAGTCTTTACTCCTTTTTCTATCAATTCTCTAACATGTTAGTAAGTCGAATATTATGAGTTCCAATCTTGTTTTTGTCCTTTATTTTCTATTTCAATTTTATATATTGCACGTGTTAGGTCCCTTATACCTGAAAGAGAATATTAAATAGTAAAATTTATTTTTTATCGGTTTAAACTTTTGAAATAAATATTAATTTAACAATAAAATATTTATATAATTTGCTACAATAAATAGCAAAATGATTTTACCAATTGTGTTTTGGAGATGCTTTACAGCTTTTGTCATCCAACCCACCACTTCTATGTTCCTTACGTACATTGAGCAGTGAAAAGTTACTTACGCAAGGAAAGACAATTTTTTAGAGGGATAGTGTTATTTGAATAGCTTGCATATGCATTTCTTGTGTACACCTCTCATATGGGTCGTTAATAAAGGGTTTTGTCAAGTTTGGCTCAAAATCAATGGTGTAGATGAGATACATATATGCAAAATATGTGCACAGAAGATGCATTAATAAATTTTTTTCCCTTTTTAAAGTGTGTGTTGATTTTTTCAAGGCTAGAGAGTACTTTAGGTGCTACTTTTTGAAAAGGGATGGCTTGTAGGGTATGGGGAGTAACGAGAAAGAAATCAAACTGCTTGCCAGCAACATTTGTATTTGTCGTTGAAAAGTTAGAAGAAAACAATTTTGTACGAATTACGATGCCTTACCACCGGGTTCGGAAAAGCAAAGAGTGGAAAAAACTTGAGAGTTCACTCAATGTGGCTCCAGCGAGTTTCCGATCTTTTAATTGAGCAAGTTTACGGAATGAACAAAACTTTGTTAATTGCACGTCGAGTTGCCACTTTCGCAGGGCTTGGCCACTCTAAGGCTCGGCCTCTCAAGTCTCTTAACTCTTTAGAGAAGGAAGAAAACGTTTTTGAGCAATTTTTACGTTGGTCTCATGCTCTATTTACAAACTTTTTCGAAGGGTCACAATGCTCATCAACCAAGCGCTTTTTAATTAGGCCTATTGATCAGTTGCAACGTGTGTGGCACAGTCGATCGAGTCATCATGACTCAGCCGCATCGTGCAGTCTTGTTGATGAAACATATGTATCGGTCGAACAGGCCCTTAATTTCCCTGCAAAAAACCTTGAATGCCATGTGTCTTAGTCTCGGTCGATTGAACCTATTGTCAAAAAACCTTAACCTGTCGTTTTGGCCTTGTTTTTGTTCTCTTTCGTCCTAACTTTATTGAGTACTTCTGTATTTAATTGATCGGGGAGAAATGCTATACAAACTCGTGGTCCACACTCTCAAGTGCACACTTCTTAATGTGGCATTAAAAATTACTGTTAGATTTTGGATGAATCATAGATATTTAATATTGAATCTAATAGTAATTTTTAGTGCCGCGTAAATAAGTATACATTTGAGAGTGTAGTAGTGCAAGTATGTGTAGCATTCCTCTTGATCAAGTGATCTTGCTCAAGTGGTAGTAATTTAGGTGTAACCTAGGCTTTGAGGGTCGGAAGGACACATGCATAAGACTTAAATCTGGAAAGCTCTCTTCGGAGTGCACACAGTGGTTACCTAGTGTAGCTCGGTGAGTGTATTTTCAAGCTTAAAATTCATCATTTCCCCTCTTAAAATCCTATTTTAAATTACTCTCAACCTTTTTCTATGCATTACTAGGCTCCGGCAGGTCACCATTACTTAGAAAGGTAAACATCGATCCAGGCAAACCCTTGCCTAGAAAGTTGTTGAGTAAGGTTTTATCCTTTTTCGGTTGCTGGTTGGTTGTCCCACAGGGACTACGTACTCCTTGCTCATACTTACTTCTTTCAGGGGCCACTAGGGTTTCTTCCTCTTCTCCTAAGTAGCTTTTGATTATTGTAAATTTTATTCCATAATATTGACATAACAGTTCGAACTAACTATTGAATCAATCATTTAAAAAAAAAATTAATAGCTGATTATGATTGCCACATTAACATTATGTGATAAAAATGTGGTTTTAGCATTTCTAAAAAAAAAAATCTCCTCTTGAAAAAATGTTTTTACCGAAATTTTTTCCTTTTTAGTGTATTATCAACTCATATGGTGAGAGTAATATTTGAAAAAGGTGTTACATATGGGGTGTAAAAAAAATCTGTATGAAATATATTTTAAAAGTGTTTTTGAAAAATAGAAAAACTGAGAAATATATTTTTTAAGAAAAAGTAAAAAATAACAATTTTAGCTTGTTGGATTTGGCAGCCACTATATATTTGGTTGCTGGGCTGTCAGGCAGTTTGTAGCCACAGCGAGGATGGTATGTACATCTAGTGGCCACGCATAAGCCACTAGGCATTGTCGACAACCCCGCGTACAAGGCTGCCAACCATAATTTGATAGCCACCAGGTGAATCTGACGCCCCACCGCAAGGCTACCAAGCGAGTTTCGCAGCCCCTGCAAAGACTATTAAAAGCATTATTCTTATTGTATTTGAGAAATAAAGTTTTTTCAGTTAAAAAGTTTTTTTTTTTTTTGACAAAAATTTTATTTTTAATTTTTTACAAAAAGTGCGTTTTGACAATTTTTAAGATTTTAAAACCCTTAAAAGTGCTTTCAGGTTTTTTTTTTTTTTTAACCAAACGGGTATTTTTCAAACGATCTTTTTAAATGTTAAACGTATTTTTAAACTCCTCAAACGCACACCTAAATAGACCTTATATCAGTTTCAGCAACCATGGGGCATGTAGCCACCATAAGCCACCTAGCCAACTTGAACTATCTTTTAATTTTGTGTTTTGTAATGAGTAATGTTATAAATCATATTTCATAGCATAACTATTGTACAATGCTAATTTGACGGCTCAAACTAACGTCTAAGATAAGTTATTGTAAAATAAAAAAAATAAATAAAAAAAAAAGAGAAATATTTGGTTTTTATCTTTTGCCAATTTTTTGTTCATCTCTACACAAGAGATGAGTCGGTCTCACATATTCAATGATAGATTTATAAAAAGAATGTACAAGAGATGGGTAAGAGCAAACCTAGTGAGCTTTTCAAATAAAACTAATTTTGAGGAAAAAAGTTCACTTTTCAAATTTGAAGAGCCAGAGTTTTAAAAGAAACAAAATAGCAAACTCTTTATATATTTTTCAACTTTAGTTAAATATTATTTTTTATTAGTTTTAGGTGTAAGATCTAGAGTTGGAAGAAATAAGCATGTTGCGGTCAAGTGGAGAGAGAGTGAGAGGAAATAGAGTAATGCTAGAGGTTATTCTTGTGTCGTTTCAGAAATGATGTGGCTCTAAAAATTACCATTGGACTTATGATTGATAATTATTGAATTTTGATCAAATGGTAATTTTAAAGCCACCTCATTTTTTTAGGGACACAAGAGTGATACAAGTTGAGGAAATAACATAAAAAAAGAAAAGTAGGTAGTGAATTTTGTCTCTTCAAATGTGGGGAGGTTGAAGGCAAAACTAAAAATAGGAAGAGGAGTAGGGAGTTTGATGAAGTACGTTTTTCTTGTGAATCAGCCCAAATTTGACCGAAAGTGGTATTTAGGGAGCATATTATGAATGCTCTAAGAGATGAATGTATAATACTTCTTAAAAAAAAATAATTAAGAGTTAATAGATAATGCCAGGTCAATATTATAAGATATTTGTGAAATCAAATATAATGTATAGCATTATTTGTTTTATTTAATATATAATAAGCCAACCTCTATACTTGAAAACATAAGTATGTGTTTAGTTATTTTTTGATAATTATTTTGTGTTTTATTTTCTAAAAAGTGTTATATTTTCTTTAAAAAAATTTGTAATTTGTTTTAAAAAGTATATTAGTATTTGGTACTTAGTAGGGAGAGCCACGTCTAAAAATTATAAATTGTTTGAATAATTACGTTTTTGAAAAGCAAAAAAAAATTTCTAAAATTTGGCCAAACATTTTTTTTTTTTGGGTAAGTATTGGCCAAACATTTTCAATTATCAATAAATCAAACAAATATTTTTGAAAAATACCATTTATCCATCTAAAAATGAGAGATATCTTTATCGTTTCTTCTCTTTCCTACTGAAAAGCAATGGCGGCAATAGAAGCTGCACTTTCTATCTTCCCAGTCTACTCTTCTTCTTCTTCTTCCTCTCAATTCCCCTTAACCCATAAACAACTACCCTCCATAAAGCTCCGGGTTTCCAGTTCCTTCCCTTATCTTTTTCGCAGTTTCACTCCTTCTCGTCACACCCTCGTTCTCCACAAACCCACAAGAAGCCCCTGCTTTGAGCTATGCTCTGCGCTGCAGGAGGCTGTGGTAGAAGAAATACAAGAGCAAAGCCAGGAACCAAACCCCAAAAGAAAGCTCTACGTGGTCAATCTTCCCTGGTCTCTCTCTGTTGTGGACATCAAGAACCTCTTTGGCGAATGCGGAACTGTCAAAGACGTTGAGGTTCTTAATATTATTTCAGTTTAATGCAAAATTTAATCACGTGTTTTTACATTTAAGTAAATTTGAGTAATGGGTTTACATATTTTGTAGTTTGGATTATGGATTTTGATTACTTTGTAAATGTAATGGGTTTCCATCATGCGTATTGAAAAAATTAGATAATAAAGCAGAAGGATGGGAAGCACAGAGGCTTTGCGTTCGTGACAATGGCGTCTGCTGAAGAAGCCCAGGCTGTTATTGATAAATTTGATTCTCATGTAAGTTGTTTTGGTTCATCTATATATAATGTTTGATCGAATGTTGTATAGTTTATATGTGTAGATTTCTGAATTAATTTGTTTCCAGTAGAAGCTGTTTTGCCATTTGATTTTTAAAATGTTTGATGTATTTTCTCAAATGTATGTTCATTACTTTGACTTAATGTTGGTTCTTTTCATCTGCTTAAATGACTTTCTGTTAATGGTAACTCTGGAAGTGTGGTTAACACCATAAAGTTTTTTTTTTTCTTCTTGGATATATTTGGTTCAATTTTTCAGGTCAATTGCATTTTCTAGGCGAAGTTTTGGGCAATGGGAGGAATACTAATTCCTAAAGAATATGCTCACTTTAACAAATTACTGCCAAAACAAAAAATAAAAAACATAAAAGACAGAAACATAAGTTCAAACCCAAAATTTGGGGTTGCTACATACCTTTTGGCCATTAGAATTTACTCGGGACATTGTCTTTATTAGACCAGTCTTTTAGTTGTTTATTTATCTTTAATTTTTCCCAGTCTTTGTTGGGCCTTCATCTAGTCTTTGTAGTGCTTTTTACTTGAATCAGATTGCCCTGCTCACTGCAGGCTATCATCCCAGCTGCTCATGACCTACAAAATTTAGGAAAAATATGTGACCACCCTCTCATGCTTTCACGCCTTTTGACTTGGAGACTTTGGTTTACAATTTCATGACATTAAGTGTAACAGACTTGGGCTCAAGTTTCCAATTTTTCAACATTAAGTGTAACGACTTAAGGAAGGCGTTAACCACATTTAGGCTATAACTACAAAAGGACTAGTCAAGTTATAGTTAGAGCTCCCTAAAATCACTCATAAAGCCCAATCTCACTTAGTAAAGAACCAATGTAAGACTTAGTAATCATCAGTATCTTTATAATATGTTAGGGAGATTTATACATTAGAGAGTCTTTCAGCAAGATCGTAATATAGCATGGTTGGATACCATTGAACCTAAAAGCTTAAGTTTATGGGCTTAGACCCAACTATGCTATATTAACTACTCCTACTTGTGACTTTTCCAATGTGAGAATCAACCTTTTTATATTCACACGTGTATACTCAATAATATCCTTGTCACGTGTGAGTCCATCATCATATTACTACACTCTCTATCAAATGGAACGTTGTTTCAATCTTATGGGCCGTCTCTAGGATCACTTCTATACTATGTGGATTTGCTTGCTCCATGAACATTTTTCCCTTGCTCTTGGAGCTCTCATCCATGCTTGCACTTTGCACCTTTGTTCCTACCTCAGGAACCCTTATTTGTGTTTGTGTTACCTTACCATATCATACACCACCATCAGCTCTAATACTACTTGTTAGGGAAATTGACATCTTGGGGAGTTTTTTACTAATACCATAATGGAGCATGTGGGATACCGCTCAATCAAGAGCTTAAGCTTATGGGTTTGGGCACAACTATACTATATATACCACTCACTTGTAACATCTTTTCAGTGTCGGACTTAAAATTTTACACTCAGACTCGTATACTCAACATAATCTACCCACCCAATGTAGGACTAATTTTTTGGAGTGTCACAATCTTCCTCACTCAAATCCTTAACGTCCTTGTTAGGGGCCACGTCATGCAGTAACTCAGCGCCACTTGGTGTTATTAGGTTGCTCTAATACCATTTATAACGACCTAGGAAAAACATTTGTCAGCATTGCGCTATCACTCCAAAAAGACTAGTCAAGTTACAATTAGAGCTCCCCATAATCATTTATAAAGCCTAGTCTCACCTAGTTTTTTTTGGATAAGTAATTATGATATAAAAGAGTGCAGAGGGGTGCAACCCACATACACGGGAAGTATAAAAGAGAGCGCCTAAGAGGGAGAAAAATGAAAAAGGAAATTAGAGAAGCTAATCCCTATAGGAGCTAGCCAAGCGGCCGTCCAGGAATATAAAGTAAAGAAGAAAAAATGAGTCAATTCCTCTATAGTCTAAGTGGAGTCCTCAAAGCATCTAGCATTCCTTTCATTCCAAATACATCACATAAGACACAGAGGGATCATCTTCCACACTACCGCGCTTCGAGAACGGTCTCCCGACCACCAGCAATCGAACAAGCCCCTCACCTTGCAAGGCATGACCCAATGCAACCCAAACCGATCAAAAATAGTATGCCAAAGAACACTTGCGATCTCGCAATGGAGAAGAAGATGATCGACTGACTCTTCATTCTTCTTGCACATACAACACCACTTCACTACCACTAGGTTCCTCTTCCGCAGGGTGTCGTGAGTCGAAATTTTGCCTAAGGCCGCGGTCCACCCGAAAAAAGCCACTCGCAAAGGCGCCTTAGTACGCTAAATGCTCTTTCAAGGAAACACCTCATGGTCAATTTTGGACAAGGCCTTGAAGAGAGACTTAACCTCGAACTTGCCTTTCTTAGTCGATGACCATCGAATACGATCCATAGAACCTGTGGATATCTTGCATGAGTACAACCGATCAAAGAAAGAAGAAATCAAATCCATCTCCCAATCCTGTACGGGCCGCACAAAAATGACATTCCACTTGACAACCCCATTCCTCCATATAAAGTTATCCTTCACCCAAGCTTCTTTATGTCTGGCGATGCTGAACAAGGACGGGAAAGCATGCTTCAAAGAGGAGTCCCCACACCAAATATCATGCCAAAAAGGAACTATCGAACCCACCCCCACCTCATAACGAATACCTTTGGCAAAAAAATTCCAACCTTGACGAATGTGCTTCCATAAGCCCACACCATGGGCACCCGAAATCTCCTTTGTGCACCACCCACTATCCTGATCTTCATATTTAGCTTTGATAACCTTATAGCACAGAGCCTCACTCTCGTTCACATATCTCCGAAGCCATTTACCCAGGAGAGCTTGATTAAACTGATGCAACTTACGAATGCCCAGCCCACCGTACCGAAGGGGACGACAGACTTGATTCCAATTTACAAGATGCAGCTTAGGCTCGTCTCCCATCCCTCCCCATAAGAAATCTCTTTGAACTTTCTCAAGTCTTTTAGTTACACTCATAGGAATCGAAAACAGAGACAAAAAGTAAGTTGGAAGATTAGAGAGCGTACTCTTAATGAGAGTTAAGCGACCTCCTTTAGAGAGATACATTCTCTTCCAACCTGCCATCTGACGCTCCATTTTTTCAATCACATCATTCCACACAACCTTATCTTTATACGCCGCCCCAAGAGGGAGACCCAAATACTTCATAGGCAAATCGGCAACACTACACCCAAGGATATTAGCTAAAACCCCTATGTTTTCCACCTCACCAATAGCCACAATTTTAGACTTTCCAAGATTCACTCTCAAACCCGAAACAGCTTCAAAACATAAGAGAATGAGACACATATACCGGATTTGCTCGATAGAAGCTTTACAAAAAATCAAAGTGTCATCAGCAAATAAAGAGTGAGAGACCACTAACTCTGATAATACCCTATTTCCCACTGAGAAACCAGTCAAAAAGCCTTGGTCAACCGTCACATTCACCATCTTACTCAAAGCCTCCTTTAGTAAGGAACCAATTTGGGACTTAACACTTGAACACCTTTATAATCTATCAACTCAATGTGGGCTATTCATCTTCCCAATGTCGGACTAACTTTTTAGGTTATCACAATCTCTCCTACTCAAATCTCTAGCATCCTCGTCATGATTTATATCAATGTATGACTTAGCACTCATGTTTCCCTTAATAATCCAGCCACTCAATTTGACAATCCACCTAACCAATATGAGATTAACTTTATGGGGTGTCACATTAAGACCTGAGCTTGGAATCAATTTGATGACTGTCTTTAAGTTGTTTATTTATCTTTAATTTTTCCTAGTCTTTATTGGGCCATCATCTTGTCCTTGTAATGCTTTTTACTTGAATCAGATTGCCCTGCTCACTGCAGTCTATCATCCTAGTTGCTCATGGCCTATAAATTTGGGAAAATAATGTCATCATCCCTTCGTGTTTTTGTTTTTTTTTTTGACATTGAAACTCTGGATTGCAATTTGATGACACTAAGACCTGAGCTTGGGAGCCATGGCCGGGTTGGGCTGACCATGGACCCAACCACAGGAGTGGCAGTGTAGCATTAATCATTGCTGGACGGTTATGCCCAACCATGGTTGGGTCATGCCTAGCCATGTTTGGTCTGTTACCTTGGCACAACTGGGTTGTTACCCAGCCACAGCTGTAGCACTCAGTCATAGATAGCTGGTCGGTCATGCCTATTCTTGGGTGGGCTGTCACCTAGTCGTAGTCGTGGCTTGGTTTGTGGCCAGCCATGGCATCCTTTTTCTATCTTCTTCTTTCTTTTTTATTTTATTTTTTTTTTTTTTTTTTTAATTTTAAATTTTAAATTTTTTTTATTAAATTGATGTAAGGGATGCAATTATATTTTTATGTCATTTCCGTTATTTATTTGATGGAAAGGTTGACGAAGATATCAGCTTTAAAGTATCTGAAACGTCTTAATGTCTTAATGTCATCAAATAAAAAACTGGGATATCAATGTCAAAAAAGGGTGAAGGCACGAGGAGAAATTAACATAATTTCCCAAAAATAATGTTAAGAAGTTTTATACTTCTGAAGATTTAGTGTGGAATGATTGAGATAGTTAAAGGACATTGTTACATTGATGTTGCACATGTACTGATCAGTTTGAACACCTTGCAGTAGTTGGCCATATCAATGTTTTTCATTTTTTCTTTTGGCATTGTTGGGGGATTTCTTTTTTTAATATTCTCTGTACAAGAACTTAAATGAGTTAGTCAATGGTTAAATTAAATGTTGAGGTCTTTAAATCATATTTGCCAATATCCAACATTCTTGGAGTTAATGCTCATCAAGACTGAAACTGAGTTAATTACAATGTTTCCCATCCAATTTTACTTGCATCTGGGAACATATGTTGATACTCAAGCTTTTCTGGTGCAGGAAATATCGGGCCGGGCAATAAGGATAGAGTTTGCAAAGAGATTCAAGAAACCTTCTCCTCCACGTCCAGAAGGCCCCCCTGCTGGAGAGACACGCCATAAGCTTTATGTGTCAAATCTTGCTTGGAAAGCAAGATCTACCCATCTCAGAGAATTTGTCTCTGAAAATTTCAAACCAGTTTCAGCCAGGGTTGTCTTTGATGCTCCTTTGGGGAGATCTGCTGGTTATGGCTTTGTTTCTTTTGCTACAAGGGAGGAGGCAGAGGCTGTGATTTCTGCTTTAGATGGGAAGGTAAAAAAAAAAGTTATCTTGTTGGCTTTCCTTTTATGTCGATCTTGGATGATACATTCCTTTAACAGGGTTAATAGTTTGTGGTTTGTTTGGTTAATTGGGTAATATTAATTCGTACTGTGCCTTTGTGGTTTATACCCATACAAAATAATTTTTACCCTAACTTTCTTTTTAGCACTTTGGGTGTATGTAAGTCCCAAAGGATTTTATTCCTACGTTGGTTGGGTTTGGGACTTCTTACTGGTTGTTGCACTGGTTGGGCCTTTTTACCTACAAGCTTAAACTTTTAGGTTGGATGCTTGAATGTAATATTAAAGCCCAGTTTCTTTACTCTTGGAGTCATGTGCCAAGATGGATTGTCTTTGTTTTTGGTTTCATTTGAGCTATCAGGCTATTTATCCCTGTTTCTATTTCAGTTGATCGAATGTGAGATGGGTGATTCAGGAATCCCAAATTGCTATGGGTGGGTTTAGATAGTGGTTGGGCCTCTCCACCAACAAACTTAAGTTTATAGTTTGCATGCCTCAACAGCATGTTTATGCCTGTGGGAGTGGGGAACTTGCTTCTGTATTTCTAGTGCCTTCAATGCTTCCAACTTCAGTTGTCCATTCACTAATTAAAAGCTCCTCTTTTCTTTTCTTTTCTTTTTTTTTTTTTTTTTTTTTTTTCAGTAAGAGAGAGCAAAGTTTTATTTTGAAACACATAGATTAATGCAGCAGTATCCATTCATCTTTAACAGGTGATATCTGTAACAGTCATTTCCCAAGTTTGTTTTTTTCCAAAGTTGAATTCTTTTGGTGACTGAGATTCTTAAATTGGTTTAGTAGCTCTGTTAGAAACAATAGCAATCAGAAATTTGATAAGATTGGGGAATTATGGAGCTTAGAGAGGGTCCATTGTAGAACTTGTACTTCTCAGTGATGTACGTTTATTAAATATGAGTTTTTAAGTTTATAATTGAAGTTATTTAAAAAGTTGATATTCATTATACCGTCTATGAATTAATAACTGGTTTGAAAGGGATTCTAATTACTAATTTATGCCTACTTTTAACCATCATGGTGCCTGATTTGTGTGCACTTGACTCCATCTCATCTTTCAGTTGGGGACATAGGTTTTGTTTTCTTGCTTTCCTATCTGTGCTTGCTTCCATGTACACATTCTCCCGTTGCATGGGAAAACTGTGTTGAAGAGAACTCCCAAGTCTGTTGACTATGCCTGCTGGGCTAAATGAGTATGTGGGAGAGGGTAGGGTAGGGAGGGTCAACAATTTTATTGTCCACATATCCATGTATTCGTGTTCATCGTAAATAACACAGACATGCTTACACTCAGCTTTGTTGGTTCCCTTTTGCATCCATAAACAAAGTCAGAGCCTAGAGAGGGACATTGGTAGAATTTGTACTTCTCAGTGATGGAGGTTTATCAACTTTATGTTTGAAGTAATAACGTTTTTGTTAGGGTCTATGGATTAGTGTCTGGTTTGTAGAGGGTTCCCATTACTAATATATGCTGAGTTGTAAACATAATGGTGCTTGAGAGAGAGAGAGAGAGAGAGATTTTATTTGTCGTCTCACCATATATATATTTTCCTGCTGAGTTATCTTCCCATATACACAAATGCACACAGCCCCCCACAAACTCACACTACGCTACCTGGCCACCCTCCCCAGCTCATGAATATCTTTGCATGTGAGCCTGGAATTCTAGCCAGTGTCAGTTAGATATGTCAGATGGTATTGTATGCAATCATGTCTGATTGAGGAGAAATAAATGATTCTTTCATTACTCTTTTTGCAGGAACTGATGGGCAGACCACTTCGTCTGAAATTCAGTCAAACAACTGACGATGAAGCTGGAAGTGAAAAGGAAGAAGACACCCAAACAAATGACGATGAAGCCGGAAGTGAAAAGGAAGAAGACTTATCCGAGGTTCAACAGGAGCTGTAGTTCCATTGCCATTCTTTGGTAATCTTGTTCCTCAGTTGCTGATTAAGAGTAATCTGGTAGAAGTTGGAATTTTTTTACCTCAACTGCCATGAAACTGATGGAAGTCTTCCCTTCTGGCTGTAAATTTTTGCATTCGTTATTCTTTTCCTTTCTAATTTTATGAGTACTGTAGACTCTCAGCGACCTTTTTCTCATGCATTTTCTTGAATCTTGATTATGTAATGCTGCTGATATACGTGTTAGCTGTCTTTCAGATTTACAGGTTGAAATTTATTCTGTGTATTATGATTGCTCGAAGAAATCTCTTTTCTGGCGTTACATATTGATATCATTCTTTTGAGTAACTTTTGCTTGCATGATTTTTTATGCCTTTCCCACTCTCTTTTGCACATAATACTTCCTGAATTTTCACTGTGCCCTGAACTGTGCATTTAAAATGCTGTTGAGGCTCATGCTTCCAATCCTCAAATATTGTCTCTTTTTTAAAACTTGTATCCGTCATTCATTTTTCATTTCAATTAAATGATCTACGTATCGGGTTTCACTTGCATTTCATGAACATTAGGTTGCCAACGGTTATAATTTTTCATCTTTCATTGCGTTATGGATCGAACTTGTTGCCATATCTTCTCTAAGTTAATATCATTAGAACAAAAGGTACACAAGATGGTTTGGTTTGTTCTACCAGATCAGTTTTCTCAGCTGATGATGGTGAGATTATTGATCTAATTTTTTCTTTGGCTTTTCTTTCCCTTCCTTAGTTCCTTCCCTGCCGACGTGTAATATATATTATTTTCCTATATATATATATATATATATATGTTTGACTCGTATTAAAATTAGGTTTAACTCCTTATTCATATTTTGACTCTCGAGATAAGAAATTTTGGTTCCGTTTTTGTACACATGGATTTATGTAGAACCCCATTAAATTGGATAATCACATATGATCATATTTTTGTTGCCTTGTTAATATTTCTCCACCTTATATGTGAGTATTAATAACTTTTAGGTGGTGGTTGAGCGTCCAGGCTATAATATGGGTATGTGGTACTGTGTAGTTGGAATGATGTAACCTATTATAAATGTGTGTTTGGTTTTTTATTCTCTTCTCGAGAATTTCTTGGTTATAGAAAAAATGTTGATATTTAATTTTATTTCTTTTTTCATAAAAATGTTGGAATTAAATTCAAACCATTAAAAATTTTTTTTTTAAAAAAATCTCCTGTATTTTTCTTCATAGCACCTAAGCCAAATCCAGATGTGCTGCTTTGTTAGAATCGGAATTTCTTTGAAATTTGTGTCTAAATTCCCTGAAAAGGAGTGAGCGTCAGGGGTCCCTCCATTAGGACCATTATCACTTACCAGTCAGAGAAAAAAGGCCAAAAAAAAAAAAAAGACAAAAATATTTATCTACAGTATTGTCAAGTCTGTTGACCAGTGAAACAATGGTTGAAACTTGAATTGGCCAAAGGAATTGTGGACCACTAGGTCCACTACCCCTCCTTAGACCAGTGCTTTTAAAGGTCTGCCAATTTTAGAATGTATGGGAGTTCAACAAAGTTATAAGAGTCATGTTACATCACTCTTCGGTCTCCTTTATATCACTCCTCTGTCTCCCTTATGTGATTTAGTCTTCTGTAGCATTTGATGCCCATCTCCCTAACGCTTTTGTGGTCGAGTCTTCCGTAACATTTGGTGCATATAAATTGATTTTTTGGAAGATAAAGATGAAAAAATAGAATGATTCTATCACTCACACCTTCCAACAACCCAAAATTATAACTTGAATTGCTATACAGTATACATCATCCCATCCCTGAAGCTTAATTTTGGGTTGTTCGAAGGTATGAGTAATAATAGAACCATTCTATTTTTCATCTTTATCTTCCATAGAAGTGGACAAGTGTTGAGTTTGATATTAAATGATTTTAGGTCCCTCACCGAATGGAGCTATCATAAACTCATGAAGGCTGTCAACTGTCCTAACCTTTCAAAATAAAGCTAATCATGTCTAGATGAGAGTCAATTTCAAATAACTATCGACATTAATTGCTTTGGAAGGCACTAGGCCTGGGTTAGTATGGAATGCATCTATTCTGAAATGAGAGGAAGTTATGTAGTTTTTATTCTTATTTATTTTTTAATATTATAATGAGGAGAAACTTTGTATATACTGTTAATTATATTGCGTTCATTTTCAAAGAAATTGTAAATTTTGAAATTACAGAATTCAGACAATTCTTTGCATCGAACAACTTGAAAATACTTTCAATTAAAAATGTGGCATTTTACCGATTAGAATTGAGTATATTTTCATTAATTTTTGCTCTTTATATTGTAGAAAAATTTTAAATCAAAAGCTGTCTTTAAGTTTTCTGAAGAACATCTGAAGAAGGCTTTGGAGAAATTTTTTTTTTTTCTGACTGCTTCGATAACATGCTACCTTTTTGCTAGGTGACATTTTTCAATCTGTTCGATGCAAGAAACGGCCTGAATTCCTTAATTTGAAAATTTACAATTTCTTTTAAAATTCTGAAGTATGTTGATCGGTGCTAATGCACAGATAAATCCCGAACACTTGAGCTGTCTCTCACCCAAAAGCTAGATCATTATATGGTTTCCAGTGAAATATTACCGATATAATATAATGAGTGCAAAGAGACTACCCCACAAACGAGCTGATTAAGGGCACTTTCTCGAAGGGGCAAGAGTTGGGGAGACAAATGTTACTATGAAAAGTAGCAAGTCAATGTGAAAGGATGTCTTGAGTTGTCGTTGCCCTGTATTTTCACTACTTACTAAAACCCTTTGCCAAGAAAATTTGAAAAGCGAGGGAGAGACACGATATCAGTGGCTGTAAAAGTGGATGCAAATTGAATTTTTAGGGACAGTAATTTCTTCTCTTCTGTTGGCTATTGCATATAATCCCATTTTGATCTAGATTTTGTTTTCATGCCATTTATCTTTAATGTACATATTCTATGATGTTTGTCTAAATCTGCTACAGTTGGATTCTGTGTTTAAAAATTTTAAATCATGTTATTCACTACGTACCGAGATATATCTCGTTAGATCTGTAAAATCAAATCTGAACCATGAAAGAGATTTTCTAAATTTTAGAGGATCTCAGTCTTATGATCTCATGGACTTGATTTCATCATGAGAAGCAACAAATCTCATGTCACAGCGAATCATTGGATAAGAGGGGCAGCCCCGAAGGCGACAAAAACAAAGTTGCTACATCTTAGCCACGGATTTGTTATTAACCTTCATAATTGTTTCACAACTTTGGTGATTCCCTTTGATTGCAAATCCATATTATTGAAGAAAGGGCATAATTATATTCTCTGTCAACTCAGTGATATGCCAATATGCCATAAAGCATGTCAAACAGGTGTTTAATTAGCTGAAGCATTTTATATTTTGGTACCAAGCTAATCATATTTTAAATCACACTCGGTTCTTTTGGTTGATTGGAATCTTATTCTCCCTCAAAAGGTGGAGTCAAGAGAGGTCAAAGCTGATAACTATTGAGTTTAGGGGGATGTTAGCCAAGTAGTGATTAGCAAAAGCACATTAAAGGAAGAGAAAGAAAATTGGTTCACATTGTGTTGTCAGTTTTTCCCTGCCATACTAAATTGTCTGGGACATTGTAAGAATTTTCTTGGAAATCTACAAGTTAGCAGTAGTGTAAAGAAGAATTTATTTGTTTATCACTCTTAAGAAACAGTCATATGGAAAGGGGGAGACCAGACTGCTGACAAAGTAAAAAAGGTTTGAGCAAGTGCATGTGGAGAGAGAGAGAGAGAGAGAGAGAGAATATTCTTAATTGACAAATTAGATTGATTACATATCCTTAAAGTTTTTGAGTAGAGAGGCTTCACTCTCCCAGAAAGCATGCATCTTGAATGTAGACATGGCTGGAAAAAACAAAATCTTGAGCATGAAAGGGAAATGGAGAGGATCCAATTCCTTACTTTTGATGGGATTAGTGTTCTTTGTTATAGGGTTGAGATTAAATATGGCTGCTTTAATGTTAATTTAAAACTCATTAAAATGCTACAGTTAGTCTCACTTTGCTTGCCTAAAACTCATTAAAATTCTAGCAGAATATATGCTTCCATCAAGCTGAATCTATGGGGGCATTTACTGATTAGGCCATAAACAGTTGCCCTTTGATGCATTGAGAAGACACAAATGGAGCATTTTCTTGAATAAGAATGTCGTAATGTTCCCAACCTTTCTTCTCTTTTTTCTTTTTTTAATTAAAAAAAAAACATATATGAAAAAAAGGCTAGCTACTCATTGAAAAAGGCTGATAAGAGAACCTAAACCCTAATACGGTTCTACCGATGTCAACTCTCTGGCAACACATGGTTTTAGAGTATTTTTGAAATTGCGTTGGGAAATAGAGTTTTTTTTATGGAAAAAGCTTGAAAGAGATTTTTTTTTTTCTTAAAAAAAAAAAATTGTAATTTTCAAGCTTCCAGCCCCCAAAACGCAGTTTTAGTCCTTTTTTAGAACAAAAAAGTGTAAGTTTTTTACTAAACAAACTCATTTTTGTTTGGCACAACTTTTTATGTATTAAAAATTTAAAAATGTTTTTTAAACTTCTTAACGTAATTCCAAACATACTCTTAGCTTTTGTTGATAGAAAAAGACATACACATTGAGATTCCTAGCAAAGTGCACCTAACTAACTTGGCATGGCAGCCCTTTTAGTAACCACATTGCTTGATAGAAAAATGTAGGTTAAATCCTGTTCACTCAATTTGGGGGTCATACAGATGCAATTCATTGAAAGCTTTCACCGTTTTAAATAAAACTTCTAAAGTTATCATGAGATTCCATTTTTTTTTATCTGCAACTAGCTTGAGCAATAAAAGGAAAAATAAATGCATTGATTACTTTAATTAAGTGCCCAACCAACAACACCACCTTAGTCAACAAACCATTATCTCCAAAAAAGACAGCCAAATAAAAGAAAAAGAGAAGAACATGAAAAGAAAAAGAAAAAGAAAAAGAAAAAGAAGAAAAGAGCACCTACAGCTCCCTATGTTCTTGTTTTTGCTTTCTATCTAAGCCCCTTTGTCACTTTTTCCACCCTCATCTTGTCCCTTCATAGAAATTTGCATTGTAGGAGCTTTCTCTCCCTTTACTTGTTATTCTTGCCTTGCATCCATTGCTAATCTACAAAACCAGCAGTGTTTTTCTATTGCGCTCATATCTTCTGTCTATTGTTAGAAAGAAATTCCCACCACCATCCAAATCCATACACTTGTGTTCAGGTAATACTTTGTTTACTCTATTTTCATTTCACAATTACAAGACACAATTATTACACAAACCCCTTGCATTGTTTTGAGAATTCTCACTGTAAGCTGCTATAAAGGTTTTGGGGTTCTTCTGCAACTGTTTTGAATGATTTCATTCTATATACCTGTTTAAGTATCATTTTTTGTTCTAAGAATATTCACTAGCTTAGCAGGAAGAAACCCTGATGTTCAAATTATTATTAAGTTAAAAATTCTGTTTAATTTCTTGAGCATTAGTCATGGCAACTCTAGGAAACCCGAAAGCTTGGGTACCATATATGAGCAGCAAAGACTGTTCTCAAGGCTTTTGTAGCCCAAACTGCCCACAATGGTGTTACATCATTTTCCCTCCTCCTCCTCCCTTTGAGTTCCCAGAAGACAATTCCAGTACCCCGAATTTCTCTCCTCTTGTTATTGCCATCATTGGCATATTGGCAAGTGCTTTCCTTCTTGTAAGTTACTACACACTAATTTCCAAGTATTGTGGCAAAGTGGACTCAGCAACAAGAGAAGAGCATGATGACTCCATTGAAGAAGAATTGGAAGAAAATCACAACCCGTCGCTCCATGAACCATGGAATGTTGCAACTACTGGCTTAGACGAAGCTCTTATAAAGTCTATTACAGTATGCAAGTACAAGAAGGAAGAAGGGTTGGTTGAAGGCATTGATTGCTCTGTTTGTCTCAGTGAGTTTCAAGAAGATGAGAGCCTAAGGCTTTTGCCAAAGTGTAGCCATGCTTTCCATCTCCCATGCATTGATAGATGGCTCAAATTCCACTCCAATTGCCCTTTATGTCGTGCTAATATAGTGTCTTTCAATGCTGCACCGCTTCCATTGCCTGCACCAGTGACAGAAACACCTTCAAGCAATGAAACTCTGCCTGCAGCAACCCAACAGGCAAATGAAAATGAAGCACTTGCACAAGACATAGAAAGCTGTGTTAGGGAAGAAGAAATGATGCATGGTGATGTTTTTCCAAAGACCCCATTACGCGCTTTTAGTGATTTGGGCAATTCAGAAGAGAGAGATACCATAATTGAGATTAGAGATATTGCAGGACTTGAACATGTTAGAAGATCGTTTTCCATGGATCTTTCGTGCCAAAGCCGCCTTTCTGTTGCTGATATTTTGTACATGAATCAAGATGAAGATGTCCAAGTGGTGGAGTGCCCTGGAGATGCTGGTTCATCAAAACAATTAGCAGGAGAAGCTGGCAAGTGTAGCCATAAAAACAAGGCATTGCATTGTGCAATGAGTCCTATTGCAATGAAGAGATCATTTTCAAGTGGCAGAGTCTTTCTGGCAAGGCATGGGAGAAGACGGAACACAACTATTCCTGTCTGAAAGAGGGGAAACAAAACATGAATTTTAGTAAATTCATGATGAGACTAGAAAATTTTTGGTGTGAGGATATAGAAATTAGTTATAAATTATCCTATGTAGTGTCTGTCAGTGTGAGAAATTAATGTAGTTCTCGCTAAAATGAGAGATAGATATCTCAATGTTTTGTTGACCTTTTCAGTTTCAACAAGGTTTCATCAATATGGGTTCATGGTGTAGTGAAAATCAGATACCAATATACAATGGCTTAAATATGTCATTTGGACCAAGTTTTACCACTTGTTCCTTTCTTCTGTTCAACATTTGTATGCCATTTCCTAAGCTCTTTGAAAAACGCTATGCCGACTCCAAAAACTTGTTTATCACAATTTATGCGGAATTAATATAATGAAGCAATAAACAATTCAATCACCCAAAATATATAAAGCAATAAAGAGGCAGACACAGATATTTTAGTGACGAAGAGGAAACCTTTTAGAAACCGATTTAAAAGTAAAACCTCTCCGGGGCAGCCAAACCCAGGAAATCACTATCAAAAGATTATCCAGAGATTACAGACACTAGGAACACTTACAACCCTTTGCAAGACCTTGGCTCTGTAAGATCGACAAGCCTACAACTCGTCTCCTTGCTCACAATCTTCTTCAACGTGATTCTCCTTTACCGGACCCTTCCGATAGACTTCTCAACCGTAGATTTATCAAAAGAATAACTAAAACTCTAAGAGATTCAATTTAACGCTCACCACATATGATCTCTCTTAGCACAGCCTCCGACGAACTCTCTGGGGGTGAAAATTCGTACTTCTATATTCTATAATGATGTATATATACCCCCGACAAAACCCTAGACTTAAACCACTTAAAATCACGTTTTTGGGCCTCAAACTTACGGGGTGTCCGGACATGTTAATGGGCTGTCCGGACACGGCTTTGCGGAGCAAAATTTGAGTTTCTGGAAATGAGGTCCGGACCCGGGGAAGGCATGTCCGGACATGGGTGAAACAGCATTCTGGAAATGCTGTCCAGTCTTGATCAACAGCCCCGATCGATGGGCGTTTGTGGTCCGATTGAGCTGAAATTTTGCAGGGACGTTCATAACACATGAATCTACATTATGAACGGTGGAGATTGGATTCTGAGCATTCTATATTAGTGTTTGAGCTCGTGAACAGTAGCCTCTGCATTTTGGAACTGAATTAAGCCAACACAAGAACTAACAAACTCCCCCTTTGGCAATTCAGTGACAAAACCAAAATGCCGAGCCAATCCCATCATCTCCCCATATTTACTCCCCCTTTTTGTCACAGAATGACAAAAGGTCTTCATATTTCCTGAAACACTTCACAAAATATATTAAGGCATATGTGGAACAGGAATACAGAAATAAAACTCATGATCACAAAAAAATGACGTAGAATGCAAGATCATGAACACACATCACCAAAAACTCTCCCTCAACATATGACTCAATAATCAACAAGAAGCTAAAAAATGCGAAACATGTTTCTCCCCCTCAAAAGTCAAATGAACACAAATGATAACACATTAATGACTCATGTATTGCACAATGAATATCCCAAACATGCTCCAAATATGCAAAACATACATGATACTAGAAATGGCTAGAAACTCATATTGCTTAACCCAAGCCAAGAAAATGTTTCATTCAACCTATGCTTGTGTGGTGTGTGGGTAAGCCATCCAAAGAGAAAAAATTTCAATTTACAAAATGAGGAGAAAGTTTCACCACCATGAGGTTTTGACAAGTATATCAAATCAAAAGTCAAACCTTATCATACTAGGGCCTAGCCACTCTCATCCTATACAATTCTCTTTGTAAAATATTTTGCACAAGTTTGACACAGTGAAATAAATTCCTTTTGGAATATGATCTTTTGATTTTATTTGTTTCACTATTTTGTTTATTTTTCTCTTTGAGAAAGTGTCATTAAACTTTTGGTGCTTATCACAACAGAGAAAGCAGGAATTTTTAAGCCCTAGGTTCAACTCGCATATGGTCAATTTGAAAAGTATGACTAGTCAAAAACCTCATATGGTTACCTAACAGACCTCACAAATAAAGTGAAACAAAACCTCAATTTAAGCTTAAATGTGCACAAAAGATAAAGCATAGGCAAAATGTACCACATAAGCTTAGGCTTTAGGTAACCACAAAAACAAGTCCATTGACACAAATTTTCATCTCATGCATATTAAGAACATTCCAAGATGTAAGGAATTAAATCCATAAAAAGCAACATGAGAAATTAATGGACTATCTAGGTGCATAAGACAAAAGAAAGAAAAGGAAACAATCAAAGTAACATATTTTTGTCTTTTTGAAATTTTTCACAAAAGAAATGCACACAAAAGAAAAACAAATGCAAAACAAAGAAAAATGCAATGCAAAACAAAACAACATGCTTGAATTGAGATTACAACAGACAAGACATGAATGTCCTTTAGCATTAAACTTTCATCACATCTTATAGGTCCCACTACAAAATAATGATTTGGTTTAATAACTACTTCTAGGTCTTCACAAGACATTACACATTCCTGAACATTTGATTAGCAAGTAGACAAAAATCTTGGTGGTCCGCACACAACATCTCATCTATAAGCTTTTCAAAGATCATGATATATGAATTTCTTGAAAAATCCTTTATGAATATGCCTCAAAACATGAATCTCAAAACAATCATGTATATACTCTTCATACAGAAAGTGTAACAACAAAAACAATGCAGTGCATAAACAATAAAGCAAAAACGAAAAAAAAAATGCAATGAAAAAAAAACAACATGCTCTAGGATATTACAAAATAAGCAAAACAATCAATCCTAGGCATGTTATTGACTCACCTAACTTTAGGTGAGATCACTACCACTCCCTTCAATGGGTGAATGGTATCATTCTTCCTAACCCACACTTGAGAAATCTTAGGTCTAGACTTATGACTTTGCTCAAACTTATCTAGCCTAGATAACACTTCTCTAATCATTATGACCAAACCCTCACTTTCTTTCCTAGAATAGGAATTTTCACTTTTATGCTTATGGGATTTCAAATCAAAACACTTTGGTCGAATATGACCAACCTTTCCACAATGATGACAAGTGGGCACAAACCTTTTAGAAGGTAATTTTCTATGAGGATGCATGACTCTCAGCTTAGGGTAAGATGCATGATGCTTAACATAAATTTTCTTACCTTTCTTACCATGGAGAGTCGGAGCAGCTGCATGATTTTCTTTCTTTGGAGCAGCTTTAAATTTCCAACAGTTTGGTCTAATGTGACCAACAATCCCACAATGATGGCATGTGGGAAAAAACTTACCTTGAGTTTGTTTAACTAAAGGAGTCTTAGAAAAATTAGCCTTGGTTTCTTTAACATTCACAGGCTCAACATTCAAGGACTCATTAGAAACATGTGAAGTAGATACACCAACATTATCAACAATCATACTAGGCTTGTTAGGAACAAATTCTTCAGTACAAAGAAAACTTTTCAAATTATCACTAGAGAAATTTCGTGAGAGTTCCTTAGAAACATTCAATTCATTCTCAAGTGATAAAGACTTTTCAACAAGCATAGAAATCTCAGATTTCAAAGAATCAATCAAGATATGTGATTTAGACAAATCATTCGCCAAAGATTCTTTATCAGATTTCAAAGAATCAATTAGGACATGTGATTCAGACAATTCATTAACAATAGATTCATTCACATGTTTAAGATCTTGAAAATCCCCCAAACAATTTGTCTATTGATGTCTCAAAAGAGTGAATTTTTCCAACAAATTGTTGAAGGAGTTTATAAGATCATATTCCCCTTGAGAAGTATTCATAGCAAACAGGAGTCAACAGATCTCACTCAAGAATTTAATCCAAACAGAGTGAACCTGCTTTGATACCAATTGAAAAACGCTATGCCGACTCCAAAAACTTGTTTATCACAATTTATGCGGAATTAATATAATGAAGCAATAAACAATTCAATCACCCAAAATATATAAAGCAATAAAGAGGCAGACACAGATATTTTAGTGACGAAGAGGAAACCTTTTAGAAACCGATCTAAAAGTAAAACCTCTCCGGGGCAGCCAAACCCAGGAAATCACTATCAAAAGATTATCCAGAGATTACAGACACTAGGAACACTTACAACCCTTTGCAAGACCTTGGCTCTGTAAGATCGACAAGCCTACAACTCGTCTCCTTGCTCACAATCTTCTTCAACGTGATTCTCCTTTACCGGACCCTTCCGATAGACTTCTCAACCGTAGATTTATCAAAGGAATAACTAAAACTCTAAGAGATTCAATTTAACGCTCACCACATATGATCTCTCTTAGCACAGCCTCCGACGAACTCTCTGGGGGTGAAAATTCGTACTTCTATATTCTATAATGATGTATATATACCCCCGACAAAACCCTAGACTTAAACCACTTAAAATCACGTTTTTGGGCCTCAAACTTACGGGGTGTCCGGACATGTTAATGGGCTGTCCGGACACGGCTTTGCGGAGCAAAATTTGAGTTTCTGGAAATGAGGTCCGGACCCGGGGAAGGCATGTCCGGACATGGGTGAAACAGCATTCTGGAAATGCTGTCCAGTCTTGATCAACAGCCCCGATCGATGGGCGTTTGTGGTCCGATTGAGCTGAAATTTTGCAGGGACGTTCATAACACATGAATCTACATTATGAACGGTGGAGATTGGATTCTGAGCATTCTATATTAGTGTTTGAGCTCGTGAACAGTAACTTCTGCATTTTGGAACTGAATTAAGCCAACACAAGAACTAACACTCTTTTATCTCATGTAGATTATAATTTCAGTCTACCATTTTCTCTCTCTCTCTCTCTCTCGCTCTCTCTCAATGCATCAACATGATGGTGACAGAACATGATGCAGACTGCAGTGGATGGAATTTTCTAAATATTTGCCATACTGGGGCCAAGTGGAAGGCCCCCCAACGCGTGGTTAGCTGGGTTGTAGAGCGCGCCATTAATCATTGTGTTACATTATCACTCAGCTTGGGGCACCCGGGAGTGAATTTTCACCTGTGGAGTGGTTGGGAGATTGCCACTTCGAAATTTTTTTTCAGTGAAACTATAGCATATTGAAATACTACTCAATCAAAAAGTTTTAAGTCTAAAAATTTGGACCCTATTATGCTATATTAATCATTTATACGTGTTACATCTTACCAACGTGCGATTCAATCTTTTTAAACTCATACTTATATATTCAACAATCTCTCATTTACATATGAGTCTATTACAATACTATATTTCCTCTCAAATGAAGTCTTTTTTTTTTTTTTTTTTTTTTGAAAAAAAAAAAAAAAATCGTTTGATGGAAAATTTATAAAAAAAGGGTCAGAATGTATGAGATTACAACGAAGAAATACCAATTTGTGAGTGGCTATAGAATAACAGCCGTGGAATGTGTTGGACAAGTGGGCTATAGAATGATTTGCTTCATACTGTGGGGTTCTGGTTGAGGCATAGCAGGGCCTATACTATAGTGACCAGGAAGGAAACTTGAAGCAGTTCAGTGCCTACAGGGAAATGTTTCCTGAAAAGAGAGAAGAAGTGGCTCATTTAGCTATTTATAAGTGGATTAAATTAGGTAGATCATAGAGGATGAGGATCTTCAAATTTCACTAAAATTTGAATAGTTTAAGAAAGAGGGAATTGAGAACTTTATTTGCCTCGAACAGGTGGGCCTTGCACCCTAAATTACTCAAGACAAGAAGACCCTACAACCCACCTCACTTAGAGCATATTTATTGGGCCAGCTAGCCCTGTAGTAAAAATGGGCAAAGAGTAGTTCAATCCGGCTAACCATTTTAACTTTTTTTTAAATGGCTAGTTGTTACAATGCTCAGCAAATGCATAAATAACCACCCCCCCCCCCCCCCCCCCCCCCTTTTTAATCTATGGATAAAAAAAAAATTAATTGAATAATTAAAGTTTAAGTACTTTCAAAAAGCTACATTTTTTTTTTTTTTTTTGATACTTTAGATAAAATTAACTAAAATGTGTTGAATTAGATGTGAATGCTCTTCAACTATCCAAATTTCCAAAAAAATTGGACCGTCTAATTTCAAGAGATTCCAATCCGACGATGAGAGTTATGCCCCAATATTCCAAAGTGGGCAAATATGATACCAGTGAGTCAGTCTCAACAGTAAAATTGTCTAGGCCCAAATTGACAGCTTATGGGCCAACAGTTTCCTTGCACAGTCTTCTTCTTCCTCACCTGCCAAAAAAGGACCATAGGAAAAACGAATGGGCCCCAAATTTGTGAATAAGGGCTCTAGTATATTCTCTTCCCCCACCTGTCAAATTCAAACCTATATAATGTAGCCCATTTGCTAATCATATTTTCCTACTTGCAAGACCCAATTAGAAAGAACGAAAACACAAAAATGTTACACATGTAGCCCAAACAACGGATCCAAAAGAAAAATCCAAGGAAAATTATATAATGAGTAGTTTTAATGGGAAATGAGAGAACAGTAAGGCAAATCGCCTGATAATAAAGAATTAGAAAATTTGCACAGATGCCATAATCTCCCTATATGAACAATGAAATGAACTGCAGCATTTTAAAGAACTTATACAGTTGAAATTGAAGGTGCTACAAGTAGCGGGTTTCAATTCATGTATGTTAGCGTGTTGAATTCATCGTATCGAGGTATAAGTATAAAACTATATAATTTAACCATAATCTAATTTATTTAATTAAACGAATTAGACCCATTAACCCTATTTTGCTAATTAGTTTGTGTCGAATTTGTGCATCATGTAAAAATTCTCAGCCCTAATTACAAGGGCAAAAGGAAAATGGTTCAAAATAGTTGTGGTTGATACCATCAAATGCCTTCCAGAACATACAGTTTCCTCTAAATTTCATGTGATTGATAATCATGAAAAAAAAAAAAAAAGTTGTGTGATATATATTCATTGGCGTTTAGTTCCGATAGGAAATCCGAAAGGTCCCTTAGCTAATTAAGGATTAAAAGATAAGGTTTGTGCTCAAAGATATATAGCGTTGCCATACTCATATATGTGACCATGTCAGCATTCCAAATTAAGCCACAACTTTTTGTGCTCAATCGCTGTTAATTAATTAATCCAAAGATATATATATATATATATATATATATATATAATGCTTAAATATTATATCATGGTTCGTCTTGTATATCTGTCACAGACGCAAACAAAGATGGTAGGCTAGTGGCATCCATGGACGTCCCTTTCTGGTATTACGTAAGCAGACACAAATCTTAAATGAGAATACCGATTTATCACACACAAAGAAACAAAACCGAGGGCTGAGAATCAACACAAAAGGAAAAAATGCATCGATCCCGCAAACGGCAAAACCCCTCCGCAGCAGCTTTTCTTCTAAACTACAAAAAACCCATCACTTTTTCCAATGCCTCACTGCACCCTAAACAACGACAGCCTCCGTCGTCTCTCTTTACCAAGAAGATGAAGATGAATAACCCTTTATGTCACTGTGTGCGTGTGTCTTCTGTGTGTGTGAGACAGAGAAAGAGAGCGAGCCCGGTTTGGTTTTGTTAGACTATACAGTCTATACGTAACGTATGTTCCACATTGGTTATATACAGTGGCGGAGCCAAACAATCTATATTAGGAGTGCTGCTAAAATTTTTTTGGCGTCTTAAAATTTTTTCTACCTTAAAAATTTGGTAATTCACATAATATATGTATCATAAAAAAATATCTATAAAAATTCATAAATATGTGCTCAAATTAGTATATTAGAAATGTAACATATCAGAACTATATATATCAAAAAGACAAATACCCCAAAAAAAAAAAAAAAAAAAAAAGTGTCTAGAACTACACTTTACGGTCTCTTAGAAGTACAAAATCATCAAGTATCAAATCGAAATTGAAACTCTCAGCAAGTTAAATTAATAAATTCATAAACCTAAAGTTTATTTATGAACCTAAAATTTTCAAGTTAAATCACGACCTCGTAAGAGACAATCAAAGTTTATAAACATTAAACAACAAAATAAACAATCATATGGATATTCAAGTTTAGGGGAAACTTCAGAAAGCCCCCCTGAACTTCCAGCCATTTTGACATACCCTCTGAATTTCTAAAACTCTCATTTAGGCCCCTTGAACTTTTGTTTTCTCTCACTTTGGACCATTTTAACGTTAAAGTCAAATAATTTGACTTTTTATACCAATTTTACCCTCCCCAAAACTACGTTGTTTTGTGTCCTAAAACCACAACACCTACTCAGCCCAAAAAGATGTCGTTTTAGGCATTAATTTTTTTTTTTTTTTTAATTTTAAAAAGAAAAGCAAAATAAATTAAATTAAATTAAAAAAAAAAATGAAATCAAGGGTGGCTTCAGCCACCCCCTGCCCGATCTGGGGGTGGTCGAACCACCCCCCATGGCCAAGGGGGTGGTCCGGCCACCACCTTGGCCAAAAAAAAAGGGGGATCGGGTGCTTTTGGGGGTGGCCGGACCACCCCCAAGGGGCTGGGGGTGGTTTCGGCCACCCCACCATACGGCCAGTATGGGGTGGCCGAAACCACCCCAAGCCCCTTGGGGGTGGTCCAACCACCCCCCAAATGCACCCGATCCCCCCCACCCCCCCTTTTTTTTTTTTTTTTTTTTTGCCTTTTGGGGGTGGCCGGACCACCCCCTTGGCCATGGAGGTGGTCCGGCCACCCCCCGATCGGCCAAGGGATGGCTCAGCCACCCCTGATTTCGTTTTTTATTTTTTATTTTTTTTTAATATTATGTTCAAAACGACGTCGTTTTGGGTTGGGAGATGATGTAGTTTTGAAGCAAAAAACGGTGTAGTTTTAGAGTCCAAAACGACGTAGTTTTGGTTGAGGGTAAAATGGGTATAAAAAGTTAAAATGGTCCAAAGTGAGGAAAAACCAAAGTTCAGGGGGCCTAAATGAGAGTTTTGGAAATTCAGGGGGAATATGTCAAAACGGTTAGAAGTTCAGGGGAGCTTTCTGATTCCCCTAAAGTTTACCATACATATGTATTAGTTAAGGATTTTTTTTTTTTTTTTTTTTTTTTGGGTTACCATACATATGTATTAAGTTTGAGCATTATTAAAGTTTACCATACATAGTAGCATCCTTGGAATTATTATTATTTTTTTTAAAAAAAAAAATTTGGGAGAAAAAAATAAAATTAGATCACGGCACCCCAAACACCTATGTGGCTCCGCCATTGGTTATATACGTATATATCTATATTATTATTCTGTATATATAAACTCTTTCAGAACACACTAAAACTATAAAACATTGTGTGGCACTGTTTCTTTGCTTGCCATGCCCATAAGCACATTCTAGACAATGTTCGTGCTTAATATACAACCTTATTTTCAACGGTTTCATTAGGCATGCATACATTTTGGTTATACAATGGAAGTGCATGTAGTTGATAGACATGTGAGTTTTGGTGATCTTTGTCATGAATTAGGAACTTGAATGGGATATTGGAGGGTATTTTAACTCTCTTAAAAAGTGAAAAGATAATATATCTTTCAAATATAACTAACTTGTAAACTTTAGTTGAAATAAATTCAAGAGGATTTGTTCTTTGTCATATCATCATCATGTGTCAATAACATATTAATTTGTGAAACAATTTCATTGGGCATATATGGGCCGGATGGACAGTGGGGCTACACTTGATTTTATGACAGGCTCTTTGACGTATGTAGCGGCCGGTAGCAAAAGAAAAAGAGACGTGCATATTTAAGCTTCTACGTCTTCTTAATGAAAGCAATTCAAAGAATTGAAGTTAAACTTTGACAAAATTGAAATTGATTCTCGATTCAAACGCGTTCTTACCATTACATACACTATAGTTTAAATAATACAATTGTAGAAATCTAAAAAAAAAAAAAATAGAATTAACCACCATAATGGAAATTCACTGTGTAAGGTAAAGATAATTTAAGTCTAGAAAGTAGTTAGAAGTTGAGAGTAATTCAATTTAGGAGACAAAAAGTTGGATTCTTGCAAGATTGACTTTCCTTGCATGTCTAGGGGTATCTCGATCAAATAGGCGGTGCAACTAAGCCTCCTTGGGAAGTTCTCTAGGGATTCCGATTGCACTTTGTTTAGATGGGTTGTGTTAAATTATTACTTGTCATGAAAGTTTAAGTTGATAGGAAGAGATAAATTTAATTACCACTTGTTTTTATACCATGTTAACTCACCACTTGTCCTAAAATGTTAAGCCTTTAGGAATAGATAAATTTAATCATTTAATTAATACTTTAACTCTGTGTGACTGAGCTCCTTAGCAAGTTATCCACAGGTTTTCAATTGCAATTCATTTGAGCGTGAAATGCAACTAAGTATCTCTAGTCAGCCTCTCGAGTGGCTCATTTGCACTCCGTCTTAACGTGAGTGCAAACGGGCTGTTCGGACCTTCAATCTAAAGTGTCCAATCGCTCTCCTATTTGAAAAGGGTGTGATTAAGCCTTTTTTGCCTAGTTACTGCTAGTTAGATGTAATGCATATATCATCTTGTAAGTAGGATTATAGAAGAACTTTTCTTTCTAATAATAGGATATTGTACGTTTCAAAACTTTTCTGGCATCATTTTTCAAAACGAACCAATGATTGGTCATTATTCTACCTTTTCTTCCATGTAAGTTTCTGGCATCATCACCAAGCTGATCTCTCTCTTTGCTAAAGCTTTGGTGCATGTTAGGTTGTGATGCAACATAATAAAGATAAAAGTATTTTGGGGTATTTTATATTTTCAGTTATTTGTTATTAATGCTTTTATTTTTATTTTTTTAACTAAAAAGTAAAAAAAAAAACCTCAAAAAGCGTTATTGTTATTATTTTTTCTTTATTATATATTCTCATGATAGTCCAAAACATGCATGATTTATGGTTAACAATTAAGATGGGACAGGTGCAATGTCTCCAAATGTGTCATGTGGATCGAGCTGTAGGTACTTGTGTCACGTTTTACATTATGGATTCTCTTCACTGATCAGTCACCTGAAAGGGTCAGGAATTATTTGTGCCGTGGAAAAAAGGGAAGAGCTGAACATTTGAACACCATATCTGACATGTCCGGCAGCTCTAGATACCATGACAGATTCACTGACCACAAAAGATAAAAATGATTTGAGATTTCTCTTCTCTTATAAGTTTTTTAATATTGTACTTGCATTCTAATATATTATTTCTCCCTTCATAAATATTACCGATCAATCTGGGCCAGTGTATCATGAATTGAAATGTGACTGTTGAATTAAATGTTATTCAATCATTTGGAATAAAGAAAATCCCTTAATGTTTTGCCTAGTTTCTATCGGCATCACCAATTTTTTTTTTCTTTATTCTTTTTTCTTTTAAGGAATTGAGCAATTTTATAAATGTCACAACAAATTTAAGCATACCACTCTACAGAGATAATGTCTGAAATACAATTAAGAACTTCCTCAATAAGCTAGGCCATGTTCTAAGCTAAGGAGTAATGCTTCATTCGCTAGGTGATGAGTTGCACCGTTGATATGCATTTGAATCTGGTTAACCTTCTAGCTTTGTAAACAAGTTAAAACTCCACGGACCTCTTTGATAAAATGTCCATATCAGTTCCAGCTTTTAATTATCATTTTTATTAAGTTCCTGCACCACTTAAAGGGCGTCACGTTCCAGAATCACCATGTTAAAGCCACAAATGCTTCCGCAATATCAGGTTTGATTATGTGATATTTTGGTGCCGACAAAGTTGCCATCACTTCTCCCATACCATCTCTAATTATCACACCAATGCACATTTTCCTTCTATTTTTATCCACAACCGCTTCCCAATTAACTTTGACAAAACCATTCTTAGGAGCTTCGCACCGTACGTCACTTTTATTCACCCTTTCAGTCGTCGCACTATACTTCTGAGCCTTTTCTAATTGAAAAGCCTCCAAGAATTTCGAAGCACACCCGATCACTGTGGTGTAAGGACTCACCTTATTCCCATAAAAACAAAGGTCACAGAACAGAATATAGGGTACTATTTGTGATATTTGTAAAAGCATTATAACTACGACAACATTCATCTCTGCTACCATAATTCTACAAGACATGCATGTCGACCCATGATTGTACTGGCTAGTTCTGTTTGAAAGGAGGCCTTTGCTGCCCTACATGCAGTGAGATCTGCTCAAACAATGCACTGTCCTAAGCCTCAACCAACCCAATTGGAGAATTACCTTCATTATATATTTTTAATATATTTTTAGGATATTTTTTTAGCTCTTTTGACCGTTAAACTGTCACCAAAATTGATATGAGCACACGAACCCGGTTGGATTGCTAACACCGGTTCGACTCGCAGCTTTTCCACAAATTTGAAGCCCTTATTAGATCTTTCTCTTCATGGTGATATGATAACATTTTTGTGGCCTCCTTTTTTGTAAAGGCAGTGTATTTCTTGTTTTGTTCTTGTACTAGTGTTTCAATTGTAGTTTGTTTACCATCTCATTAAAAAAAACACAAGACATGTCCCGTTAAAGGCAGGGTTAGTATTGGAGACTGGAGTGAGAGTGGCAACAAAGCTCACCGTATTGGAAGGTGTGCCTTGATAACTTTTTTTTTTTTTTTTAATAGATTTTATCTGAATATGAACATAGTAACAAAAAAAAAAGGTTAAAATATAGAGTTAAATATCTAATTTCTTTCATGGTTTAAGCACTTTATTTTTTGTTATATTGGGTTTCATTTGGATTACAAGAGGTATCTGTGATTTTGATAAAGACGGAGATAATACCTCCATTAAAATTATGTCCAAAACTTAACGAACAACACGTCAGCACCAATCAAATATCGCCACATGTCATGTAATTAATTTTTTAATATTAAAAAGATTTAAAAAAAAAAATTGCCGGTGGCTTGCCGCCTCCTTTGGCCATGAGGTGGCCTGGCCAACCCCATCCAGCTGGATGGTGGTGGTCGAGCCACCCTAGTGGGTCTTGGGGGTAGCCAGGCCACCCCATGGAGCCAAGGGGCCGGGTGGCCGAAGCCACCCTCAAGACCTATTGGGGGTGGTTTCGGCCACCCCCTTGGCCCAAGAAGCTGCACCAGGCAGGGCTTCTTATCCTGTGGTAGCAGCAACCCTTCCACACCTTGCTTGCATTGTCAGACCACATCAGAGACTCTAATCGAAAAATCATACACATGTTTGTTTGACCCTTAATTGGTTTTTTTTTTTTTTGTTCCTTTGTTTCTATAGAGTAGCTGTGGAATCTGTTTGAATAGTGTGAAGACGAGTTAGGGCACCGCCATTTACACAGCGGAGTGCGCTCACGCATTTCACCCCCAGTGGCTCTTGAGGGTGGTTTCGGCTATCCCCAAAATGGCCAAGGGCCAATTTTTATTTTTATTTTTATTTTTTTAAAAAAAAATATTTTTTTAATTTTTTTAATTAAAAAAAAAATCAAAAAATTAATTATATGACACATGGCGACATTTGATTGGTGCTAACATGGCAGTCCGTTAAGTTTTAGACGAAATTTTAATGAAAGTACTATTTTCATCTTTATCAAAACCACATATACCTCTTGTGATCCAAATAAAATCCTAGAGAGCAAAAATATAAAATGTTGAAATCCTAAGAAGAATTAGGTATTTAACCCTAAAAAGTAAAAATAGTTTGTACTCCTAAAAGTCTAGATGAGTCGGCCTCTATCGCGGCTTGTTTTGGAAGAGTTGGGCTATTTTTGTTCACAGAATTCATCACATTAAATAAATAAAAAAATTAAAAAAAGAAAAAAGATCTGAATTTATAAAGTTGAAGATTGAACTTTTCTTATTGTTTCTCAACGATGGAGTAGTTTTTCCCAGGTAGAAAAAAGCTTGTAACGTCCCATTCCACATAGCAGGGAGTATTGGGAAAAAAAAATAGAGAGAGAAAGAAGAGGTGATTTTTGTCGGTCATGGCGTAGCAGGTGGGTGGTAGACTGCAGCTCATAATTGCTTCGTTTTGCCTATACTGCCTATACCATGAAGCTTTACAACCACATATATATATATATATATATATATATATATATTTCAATATATTCACAAGACTCATCTGTATCTCAATTTGACAAATAAGGACGAAGATAAGTCTGTGGGCAGAACTTTGTATGCCAGATTCGTTCAACCAATATTATTTTGTTGACACTCAGGAGAACAAAAAATACTATTACGTTCGTGATGATCTGTCTATATATATATATATAAAGTTTTAAAAAATTGAAAGAGATAAAGGGAGATAGAGAAGACAAAAAAGGCAATTTTTTATAAGATTTAATTACTGGCTATGACCAAATAGGCAAATACATGTCCAACATTAATCATACTGTTTTGGCACAATTTTTGTATTTTTAAATAAAATAATTTTATTTAGTAAACTCATATACAACTATCGGCACTATATAATTAAAATGATGTAGCATTGAAAATTAATTAATTAATTTTTTTTAAGTGTTGATCTAATGATTAATTTTTATGGCACGTTATCCAGTTATATGACAATTGCATATGAAATTATGAATAAACTAAATAGCATTACTGATCTTAGGATTATCTTTATGTAAATATTAGTAATTAATAATATTTCCTGTATTTAAATTCAGTATGAGAGGTGCTTGCTGCTTTGTTCTATATATATGATTGTTAAGCGTGACAAAATCAAGTTACGCTACATTAAAAATCTACCAAACTACTTACGTACTCATGAGTCTCTCAATGCATTTCTTCCAATAAATGAGTAAAAGAACAATAACAGTACTAGAAAATACAAAAGAGGAAAGATAACATAAACTAAATTAAAGATCAACAAAATAACACTATTTATGCGGCAATGATAGAAAGAGGATGCAAGAATATTGCCAGCGGTGATGGTTGTAATGAAATATGGTAAAAATCTGTGAGTGTCATTGATGACACACAAAACATTCTCAGCTTTGAAGCAACTGCAGAATGAGCTATGAAGGCTAAGAAGTATATCTATAAGATATATGACAATAAAATCAGTGTATTTTAAGGTTCAGATATGGATCTAGAGTCTTTTTTGCAACATAAGGCTCCTATTGGAAGAGAGCTAGATGAGCAAATGTAAAGATCAGTCATGCCTACCCAGAGAAACAAAGGAGGGCAGTGGCACGTGTAACCCATGCACTGTAATGATGGAAGTCGATGGGGAACCAAAGGTCGGCAGGAAAAAGTTCACAAGGAATGGAGGGATTTTTTATTTTATTATTATTATTATTATTATTATTATTTTAATTAAGAGCTTTGAGAGAGAGAGAGTGAGAGTTCCTGTACTTTTTCCTCTCAAAGCACTTAATTATGCAACTCGCTTTTTTCCAGCTCTGATAGAGAGTTACAACTCACCTTGAAGAGTGAAGACTCCGATATCCATTCATTTTTGGTCCAGATCGATATGGTCAGGTTTGAAAGAGGCCGTTTTCATAAGATTTCCTTACCAATACGGCTTTCTTTTTAAGTTTGAGGCAGCTGAATTGAATAAGCCAAAAAGATAAGGCACTACTAATTAGGCAGAGGCCTAGAGTGCCTATGTAATTGGACTGAGCGTCCATGAAATTAAACCTCACTCATTCAACCACCAGAAAACAATAATTAATTAAGCTCGTGCTTTGAGGGTTTGAGATCGTAAATGAGAAATTAAATTGTTTTCGTATATTTTGTGTATTGTGAAGAGTATTTTGTGTTTTAGATTATTTATATGTAAATGTTTTTATTTTGAAATTAAAAATTAAAAAATAAAAGACAAAAAACAAAAAGAATTTAATAAAGGAAGACAATTTAATTATTTGGCTTGATATATAAGCAAATGGAAATAGAAAACGACCACCTCGAATCAAATTAGTACTCTTCCACATACAACGATGCAAAACCCCATATTGTCCTTGTCAGCATGGGTTGGGTCCCAAGAAGCTCAATAAACCCTAGTTCTGATTTTGTTTGTTTGTTTTTTTTTTTTTTTTTTTTTTTTTTTTTTTTCTGGGTGATTTTTGGTGAAAACCATGCTACATACAAGTTCTGCCTGAGGAAATAAAATAATTTTTTTAAAAAAAAAAGAAAAAAGAAAAACACTTATATATATGACATGACTTTAGCTACGTACATGCCTACATACAAGGACAGGAGAAGCTTTACTGGGGCAAACCAAAAGGAGGATGGGATTACTGTGATCCCTCCTCAACTCCAAGGGTACATTGGGGAAGCCAGGATTTGCTCAACATAAGGCAGCTTCATCCTCAATTATTCTAAGCATGTGGTGAGCTGCTGCTGCAATGTCATCTACTGAAGCGAGTTGGCAACCTTCTTCAACCTGCATTTAGAATATATGTTCAAATTTTAGCCAAAAACTCTTTGATTTTTCAATAATCATGGGCAAACTGTTCCTTCCAAACACGGATAATAGTACAAAAATGTTAGAAAATGACTCTCTCTCTCTCTCTCTCTCTGATCTCTCTGCACATGGTCCCCTTGTGACAATAATTAAAGACCATCATCAATTAAAAAGGGCTGAAGTATCCCACAGATATGAACAAAAATTATGTTCATAAAGTTAAACAAAAGAATTTACTATGCGTCTTATTTGCTAATTAAATTAACTCTCTAACGTAATTCCATTTCTTATATATGAAATATATATGTACATGCACAAACCAATGCCTTTTCAGTTTATTAGGAACTTAAAAAGTGATTTTAGTACCAATACTACAACTATTACTGTAAGTACTGCTTGCTTGAGATTAATGTGTTCAGGAGCTTCAAAAAGTGATTTTAACGGGTACAATTGCATGTGTAATTAATGCAAAATAGGCCCGTTTGGTAAAAAAAAAAATTTAAAAACAATTTTATGATATTTTTGGTCTAAAAAAGCTTAAAAGTTCTTTCAATGCTATCTCAAATAGGTTCTAATTAAGCCTTTAACAAACTGATATAATAATCTATCACATGCAAGAGTTAGGGCGACCTCCGGGCTTCAAACACAATCTATGTAAAACTTATTACGTTAACCATGCATCAAACAATTTAATCAAATAGCTAGATGGCTTATCAATTTGTAAAAAAGTTATAATATTCAAAAGCATTTTCTTTTTAATTAGTGTTGTAAAGAGAGACAACCACCCATCAAGTTACCTTGGTCACGGGTTGTCGGGGCCTAAAACACTGGGTCAGTCCTTAAGAATAGACAAGTTCCAATGTTTGTGGCTCCAGGTTGTTGAACCTTAAGGACAAAAGTAAACCACATTGGCTCAGAAAAGAAAAATATTAAATACCACCTACCTTGGCACTGATGGAGTAGAGAACCAACGGGTCCATGGTGGTCACATTGAGGTGAAGGATGGAGAGATGGAGGGTCTGAAAACCGACAACCATCTTTGAGAGCTGTCTAGGGCTTCGTCGCGACAGAATACGAAGGTTTGCATGGGTTTCAATCAAAGTAACCTCGATATCTGCTATGGCAGCTTTGGTCTTTGATGTATACTTGTTGGGGATCTGAGACCAGGTGTACTGTGGATACACAAAAAACTGTGCAAATGGTGGTGCCATGAATTTGGAGGAGGTTGTGGTGTTTTCCTCAGCTGCAGGTGATGTTAACGTTACTCCTGGCTGTAGTAGTTGGAGTTTCTGAGCTTCAAGGGATTGCAGGAGATGCTCAAGCTCCTTCACAAATTCAATTGCTCCACCTACTATGGAGGCCTGGTCACCCTAAATAAAAATTAAAAAAAAAAAAAATTGTAAAAAAAAATTATTAATATAATTTGATGAAGAAAATAGGGAAACCAATTATTACCTCAATCTCTCTTGGTATACCTTCCTTTTTCACGTGACAAACAAAGAAAGGAAAAACTGAAAAGAATAATAAAATGCAGTGGTGGAAACATGGTGCAGAAGATGACCATTTTCAGCTTTACTTTTACGTGACTGCTGCCTGCAGCATCACCCAACTTTACGCTCAACTTTTCCTAATGAACAGATTCTTGACTCAAATTCATTCAGTCAAACTTTTCAGAACTTTACCAGATTTCTCATATTTTCTTCCAAGCATGAATAGACTAAAATTTGTCAAGTAGTGCACAAAGAGTATGCATAAAATTATTATGGCATAACCATAAAATTATAAGCCAAATTTCCCTGCATGTGATGATGCTATAAACGCTGCAGACGATGTTAAGCAGAATTCTCCATGGAATTTCAGTCTGTTTTTTCAACACAAAGAGAGATTGAGAGAGAGAGAGAGAGAGAGAGAGAGAGAGAGAGATGAGAAAGAATTAAAGCATGAAAAACACACCCTTTGGGCATGGGATTCAGGCATGAGGGAGCGCAAGACTTGGAGGTGCTCATTCATCTGTTTCCGGCGGTTTCTTTCTACAGCAATATGTGTCATCCTTTGAGTCTCAGCTTCCTCCTTGTTCTTGCACACCCTTGGCTTTCTTCTCCTCTTCTTCCTCACAGCTTGAACCGCCAAATTCTGCCTCCGGTCGACAACCTCCGACCTGCCGGAGCTGCGTTTTGGGGTCGGCAATGTAGACTTCTCCAAAACACCAACACCTTGGTTCTGAGGCGTCATTGCAATATTCTCTAATAAGAAAGTACTGTTCTCCGAAGAGCCATGGCTGCAGCTATATGGGGTTGCAGAGATCGTGTCGTAGATTATGAAGTTGAAAAGATCATTGGAAGAAAGAGCTTCTAAAGCCATTTTTATCCAACTGTTTTCCTAAATTTTTTAATCCTCTTCAACACTACAGTTAAGTAGTTATTCCAATTCAAACACAACAATCATTTTATAGCAGATCCCTCCCCTTGAACTATTTAGGGAGAGAGGGAGAGAGAGAGACAGAGGGTTAAAATGTATTTAGGAGGGTATATGTGGAGGAGTGAAGGATATAGTGCACGTGAGAGGGCAGAAAAGAAGTTGTGCTTTTCTGCTTCAAAAAGAGGAGGAAAAAGAAAGAGGTTCCTCTCTCATCCTTTTTTCGGGCTTCCTTCCCGATTTCATCGATGAAGACTGGCACCGTTTCTGCAATGGAGAGGGGGTGGGGGACCCAAAATCTATATAGAATTATGCATAAAAACAACAGAACAAGCTGTGCAAAAGCTACCGCTCACATTCAAATCTGTGTCGGGGTTTGCAGGAAATGACTGGCTCACGCACCGTAGATTCGTCAAATTACATAATTTTTTACACAGGAAAGTTTTACATGTGCTACACAAACGCACTGTACAGTCTATACATATCATGGTTTATCTATCTAGATTTTGAAGTTGGTGAGAGGGGGAGCAATGGTAATTTTGTAATCAACGGCCTTTCACAGAATCGATGTGGGATAGGATGGTGAATGATACAAGAATCTGTGGGAGCCAGTCCACCTAATAATTCCCTATAATCCTTTGGTTTAAAAGGCGTATTACCATAAAAGTTAGCGATTTGTTTAGCACTTACATAGCTATGATCATCAAAAGCAGCTAAGGGAAAGTCTTTGTCAATACTGTGGGTGAAATCCGTTATCTAAAAGTTGCAAGCACGGAGAAATATTTTGCTAATGTTTTTTTTTAGGTGTATTTACCATTTTAATCATTATGTGATATAAAGGAAAAAAGCATTTGAATTGCTTGTTAATATTTGTATTTTTTTGCTAGAAAGCTAAAACCAAACTTAAAAAGCATTAGCAGACGGGTTAGTCCTTTTCTACCATAATCATTAACGTAAAGCTATGGGAATCTCTAACTTCAATATTATTTAATTCGCACATAATTGCGATTGTCAATAATTGCATGGAACTCAGAAACTTGAAGGGGCTATTCAATTCAATTACTATTTTTTTTTTTCAGTACACACCACCAATTTTTTCTTTTTTGTGCTTTTTTAAATATTATTTTTCGGACTTCTATTATTATTTTCTTGCCAATACCCAAAATCCAATATACCTCAATATCAACATTCACCAACCAATAAAATGTATTTAAAACAAAACAATAACATGTTACCCAATAGTGAAAGCAATCAAAAATAATTCAAGTTTCCTGGAAACAAAATGAAAATGAGAAAAAGATAATAATAATAATAAGAAAAACGGAATCCTAAGATATTGAATATTACTCACTTTGACTACCGAAAAGAGATGAACAGACCACAACAAAGAAACTCTTCGAGTACCCAATGAAAGCCTCAAGGAAACGGTGATAAGAAATTAAAAATGCTGGGAAATGATTAAAAAAAATTAGATAGAGGATAGTACTTGTCCAGAAATGGGCATGCACTGCTACAAAATGTATTTTACAGAAGAAAATTATTAGCAAAAGAACAATTAGGTGGCAGCCTCAATACAAAAAGGATAAGCTATTTATTTTGCATACGCTACAGTCCCCATGTCTGCATTATTATTAATAGAGAGAGAGAGAAAAAAAAAAGAAAAAAAAGTCACAATTATATGCATTCAGATGCTATAGCTTAGCTTGCTTTTCTCATCACACATTAGGCCTATCATTTTGATTCTAGGCTCATCTTTTTGTTCTACATTATGTTTGATAGTCCCAGGGCTATGCATATAGAGGAGATCGAGTACATAAATTATGAAAGAGAGATTACAAACTCTGTTGACTGTTGCATGCCTATCTGGTGACGCGGACATGGAGGGTGGTCCACCTTGGACCATGTCCCAAGCCATCAGACTATGCAGGGTAATCCATGTGACCATCAGCTTCACTTCTCGAAAATAGTACATTTTCAACAGCAATTAGCCCACGTTCACATCTCAAACTGTATTCCCAACCTTATTTTTCTCTTATGATATTGGCTAATTGTTTCATCTCCTTGTGCCGTTTCACTGAACATGTGAGCACATGTACGCCAGAAATTATACGAAAGAAGAAAGACATCCAAGTACGAGTTGTAGATTGTTTTTGTTCTGCTTTGTATAAATGGGCAAATATAATCATTGATCTATAAATAATACGAGTGATTCCATAAGGTAACGTGGAAATAACAAGCATCTTCATGTGCAAGATAATGGGTGTTCCTGATATCTTGTGTAATGTGTGCCATTGGGACCATGAGTTCCATCATCAGTCTCTGCATTCCTAGGGCTTTATAATGTATCATCTTGGAAATGGCAAGCCAGGTGCATCAACTCTCAGGGATCAGTTTCAACAATTTTGCCAGGCACATGGATTTGCATTGAGAATTTTGGTCATTTCAATGATAGCTTTTACCAAAAAGAAAAATAGCTACAGACCATGGCTAATTACTCTACCAGAATTTTAGCCTAATGCCACAAAAATCTGCAATCCCAACAACAGTTGATAAAATAGAAGCATAGGCAACAAGGATAGAAAGGGCTGAGAGTGATGATGCAGACAGGGTATCCACAGACAGGTTTACCAGCCCCGTGAGCAGATTTGCCTGCAAATGAAAATGAGAAAATAGATTGTTACTTCGAGCTTGAGAGGGAAAAGACGTTTACATAGGGTATCTTGTTTACCAGGAGAAATGCACCCAGTAAGTTCCGGTTAAATGCTTCTTCCAGAATAGAAGTTATACTTCCAGGAATATAATCAGAAAGCATTAGGACAGACAGCACCTGCCAAAGAGGAGATATTTTGATTGGGAACAATTAGATACTTCAAATTGAAATCGATCAAAAGGATGCACAATAGACATCTACTTTCCATATCAAGATTATAACACTCAAAAAATACAAACCAATTACATTTTTCCCCTCCGTTAAATTGAATGGGAAAAGTCTCGCATGCACAGCAAGTGCACCTGACCCATTTTTAAAGGTAAAAATTTGCCCATGTCATGTTAAAAAAAAAAAAAAAAAAAAAAATGATAACCAAAAAGAGTGGCAACTTTGTATTTTATATGGGGTCAGGTGCACATACCCAATTTAACACCTAAAGTTAACAGAAGGCACAAAGTAACACTAAAACTTTGATTTGAGGGGAAAAGTGCTGAGATTTGTAGTTTGATGAGGGCTTTGCAAAAGGAGTGACAGTTTGGGGTAATAGTGTGGTTCCCTAATTCAATACTTTGTGAAAACAATCATGAACTAAACAATATATTTAAACAGTCAAGAGAATTTTATACCAAAACAAACAGAAAATAAGTAACTTATTTTTCTTGAAAATATTTCCTATTAAAATTATTCCCATTGAGAGAATATTTTATACCAAAACAAACAAAGCATAAGTATGAATATACGTTTTGTTGTACTCATATGAAGATAGATTAGACTCATTAAAAAGAATTGAGTGTTTTAGTAGATATACATTTCAATGAATTATATGGAAGGCATGGCTGATTTCTCTCCCTCCGCCTCTCTCGCTCCCCACACTACTACTCATGCAACTTAAAGAGAACCAAAATTTAGCCCCTTCAAGAAAGAAAAAAAACCCTAAACCGAACCCGTCCTTTTATGAACTATAAGACTCAACCTTTGGAGTTTCTGCTATAGTCCTAAAAAGCATATGCAACTAGGATTCTGAAAACTAAATCCTTTTTTTACTTTATACCTCAAGCTTGGTCAAACCTAATCAACAAACAAACATGAACCTTTCCTCCAGTATCCTAACATCATAAGTGTTCAAACTTTAGCCCACGACTGCCGTATTAAAGGTCCAAGGAAAACTCGTAGTCCTCCAAACCTTGGACATATTTTCATATGAAATTATCAACCCTCTAGCCTATTGGATTCACATGCTGAAACTTACCTACAAACACTTGTGGACTAAAATCAGCGTATCCCTTAACAACTTTTTGGTCACTACAAGTAGCTCTCTTCACTTGGAAGTATTCAATTTTGATGGTTATTCCTCACACCCCTATGAATTACCAATATTACAACCAAATTGTAACACCCAAGTCCTACATTGAGAAAACGAATAATCCACAGAGAGTGAGTAGATTATAAAGGCATTCATGGGTGTTAAGTCTCACATTAGTTCCTTGTTAAGTAAGACTAAGCTTTATAAGTGATTATAGGCAGCTCCAAATTGACTAGTCATAATAACACAGATGGCTTTCCTTAGGTCATTACAAATAGTATTAGAGCAACATAGTGATAGCGCAAATGTGAGTAATATTTTTCCTAGGTCGTTACACAGATACCTTCCAACTTCCCTATCTATTCTTCAACATGTAACTAAACAGACAAGAAAATAGTATCAATAAAAATTTAACACAAGTAGGCTGACATTACCATGAAGAACTTTGGAATGTGACATACAATTTATTCATTAGAGTGAATTAAAGAACCATCGCTATTATTCCAAGAAAATAAAATTCAATGAATAGGAAATAGACACATTATCCATTTAATATCTGTTCACTACGTTAATATATCTCCTAAAATAATTGATCTTGTGCTGTGTTAACAGACATCCACAATATGTGATGACTTCAACACTAGGAGAGTGAAAATATCATCAAACTCTATATTTATGAATCAAAGGGGCATGTGATTACCTGTAGGTTTAAGGCCAATACCATAGAAACATACGTCAAATTGCACTGCACAATGTGTTCGTATTAGTTTTCTTCCACACACTAATGCATATTGTTACATTAAGGGCACGTTTGGTATGTTGAATGGTTATTCCATGAGGAAAATGAATAACTATTACTAGAAATGAAAGGTGGAATGCAATTGCTATTTCTATTATGTAGTTTGGTGACAACACATATACTCTCATTGGAATTGTACAAAAATTACTCAAATATCCAAGATATATATGAAAAAAAAAAAAAAAAATTATTAATTAAAAAAAAATGGAACAAATTATTTTACTATGGCAAAACCACAGGAATGGTCACACCACGGACGGGTGTCCTTGGCAAGCCCACCCCCGATGAGCCAAGACCACCCCTATGATCAGCCACCCATAGAATGTTTTGTGATTTTTTTTTTTTTTTTTTTTTTTTTTTTATTTTAGAAATCAATAAATTAGGTTTGCAAAAAAAAAAAAAAAAAAAAGATTTTTTGAAAAACCCATTCTATTCCTCAAGAAATAACTAGTCCTCTCATTTTTTAGAGAAATATGTATTCACCTTTATAAGGGAATAGTTATTTCTAGGAATTGTGTGCAACAAACAAAAGAATGGCTATCTTATAGGAATAGCCATTCCGTTGGGTCTATTCCACGTACTAAACGTGCCCTAACACTTATAGAAATAAGAAAATTAAAGAGAGCTGGATATTATACCATTCTACGAGAAACTCTTTCAACGTATCTGTCAAGAAGCAGAGTTATTATCCTAAAACAGAAATTTAGAGAAAGAGTTAGAAAGTCACTTTTAAAGTGTTGTTGATAAGGATGGTAGAAATTACGAGCATTATATAGACCATACCAGAACAGAAGAGCAAGAACCCAGACTCTTATCCTGGCCCATCTATTGCTTCTCAACATAGTAGACGAATGTTTTCCATTTCCAAAAAATAGATAGTTACCCAACTGGACACCAAGAAGGTACATACCCCAATATCCTGGGGATAAAAACAATCAATATTCGGGAAAAAAAAACATAATACATGCAGTAAGAATGAGTAAGAGCTACTAACAAAAAGATTAACTCAAGGAGACCCTTAAGTTCTTATTGCATGCATGTTCGTCCACCTTCATGTATTGTGCTAATCAACAAATTTACCCCCCAACTATTCTAACTGATGATTGATTAAAGTGTTTACACCACTCTCTCTCTTTTCTTCTTTCTGATTTAATTTCAAATATTCTAAATAAAATATTTAACATCTTTCCAGAACTCAACAAAAATCACAGAATTTTTGTAAAAGTTCAATATTGTGAACCACCATAATCGCCTGAAAATATAACTTAAACCATGCCAAGAAAATTAAATTGCAATGTTAAAAACAGTGAGCATTCACTCCACCACTAATGAAAATAATGGCCAATCATCCAACCATTATAAGCATTTCAACTTGATCCTCACCGAAAATGCTAAAGATTCCCTCCTTGTTTTGGCTGATGATGTCAATTCCCCTTTCATTGGAAAGCAGATACAAATTCAACCCATGCATCAAGCAAATTTGGTACCCTGAATAATAAAAAATCTGATAAGGTTAAAAAATGATCTTTCCAAAGACATAAATATAAACATATTCAATAGAAAGTATACCTACTAGAACTAATGAACCAAGAATTCCAGAATATTGTGTGGGAACATTAATTGTGGATGTAAGGATGGATATGGCTGCAAGTGTGAAAAAGAAATTCCAGTGCACACCATATTCAGCCACATGAACCTACAAGGAAAAATAAGCAGACAGACCTCATTTATAAGCACATAATAAGATTAGAAAATTAAACTATAAGACTCTTATTATCCCGCAAATACAGCATTACATGGCCAATTTATAGCACTACAAACGAACCATGAATTGTAGTCACGAGAAATTTTCCTGTTTAGGATCATAAACTTCAGTCTCATCATACCACCGAAGAAATGTAAATCTTTTGGGAGTATCTAAATGACAAAATTAATATGAAAATCAGCTTAATGTAGTAGGTTTCCACAAATCTTAATAAGAAATAGCTAAAGTTCTATGATGTATGATGATATGAACATGACCAAAATGAGAGTAAAATTTGAGAATTTGTACGTTCTAACAATAATATTAGTGAAATTTTTTTATTATATATAGAAAACTACTTATAATTGCCTCCCTGCATTTAACCTCCAATTACTACATGCATGGACAGATGTAGAAACTTCCATTCCCTAAATAAATCAGGGTGAAATGAGGTTAGCAAAACCCACCTGGACATATCTGTTCCATTAGTGTTGCAGAGGCTAGGTCAGATTTTGCCAACTACATTTACAAAAGCCATCCATTTACAGAGAAGCGATATGGTCTATCTCAATAACATGCAATTTTGCAAATGTGTGTTAAAAACAACCTCTATAATGCAGCACAAATATGCAACTACATTAGAGGCAATATGAATAAAAAAAAATCTACCTGATAGTCCACACCCGCTGTAGAAACAAGACGTGCAAATCCTAGAATGATTAGCGGACTAGTAGATTGAAGTGCAGTCCTCCAATTCCTAAAAGAGCATGGAAACCAAAAACCATTAATATCATTATTACTTCAAAACCGCTGATTTTTTATCTTTCCATGGTGATCATATTCTGTCGTAAGTTATACTTAATCTGCCAGTTCAGGTTATTCAATTGTGTTAAACTGCGAGGGCATGTAACTAGCAATGATAAACCGTCTTTTGTGTTTTTCTTTGCCTGTGGAGCTATAATTTAAACTTATGCCAATAGCTATTTGGAGTTATATAGTATTAAAAAACTAGACACCTCACAACAAACAATACAAATATGCTACTTCAAGATCAGTGAAAGCGCATCCAGCTATACCATATGGGAACTAACTCCATATCAGAAGAAAAAGACTAATTAGCTGAGTAAACCAAGCAAGTAAGCCTGAAATATAAGAAAGAAGGAACAGTGGTCACTTTCAGACCCAAGATGATTGCAGAGAGATGACTGAGACTAAGAGTAGTTAAACTGCTAATAAAGATGAATTACTAAAATGTCTTGGTAGATAGTTTTTATATGGATAATCCTTCAATAAAGATATCTGATTCCTGAAATACGAGTTTCAACAACGAAGTTCAGCCTATATCAATTAATAAGACCAGGTCAACTCTTAACTCCAAGCAGCTTGGAAACAAATGATGAACAGAGAAGAGATTTCCAGCCAAAAGGAAAATGACACAATCTGCTTGGTTGCAATCAATTTTAGGCATATATATATTCTTCCACGCTTACATATCAGAATTAAAGTCAGCATCATTGAAATTGCAATGACCTCCATTCCCCCCCACCCCCACCCCACCGAAAAGAAAAGCATCAAGATTACAACCAGAATGGTTAATTTGGCCTTGGGAAAAATTGGTTCAAGCTTGAGCCAAGCTCAATCCAACCAGACTTCAGCTACCCTGTTCTGAGATGGTTAATTTGGGTTGCCCACACTGGAGCCTGTTTGCAATTCGGTTTATAAGCTCATCACTCTTAACATACAAATAATAATAAAAGAAAATAAAAAACTGAAGGACACTTCAGGGTGGATTCAGAGAGTAAAAGATTAGGCAGCTTATTATCCACTTCACGGCTGCGCTTAATATTATTTAGCACAAACACAAAGTGACTCAACTTTCCTTTATACAATTAGAAGAAAAATAAAATAAATTTGTGGAAGTTAGATTGGCATCCTACTTAGACGCATCTTCAACAATTAGCAATCACAAGGAAAAACCAAAAGCACAGCCCTGCACGCACAAACAAATGTGGGAGAGAGAGAGAGAGAGAGCTATCTTATTTTTTTTTTATAAGAAATCGACACATCATTAAAAGCGTAAGGCACCCCTAAGTACACAGAAAGTATACAAAGAGGCATCTAGTTAGAAAGAGCAAAAAGAACAAGGAAGCGAGAGCTATCTTATCCTTAAAACAAAGAAAAAATACACTGAAAATTGTTTTATGCAAGATCAATCTCCATTCCCTTACTTCCCCATCTTTTTGAAAGTTAGTGACTGCACTGGCAATAATAATAAATACATAACCCCAAAAATAAAATCTGACAATCATAAGATCTCCTCATTCCACAACAATTAGACATAGTACCATTATCTTTAACGAACACTGATAAATCACTAGTTGTCCCAGAAGTTTAAACCGATAGGAAATTGTAAATTTAATTATTTAACTAATACATTAATACCCTTCACATGTGAGCTCAAACTTGTACTAACACGTGAAATATTTAACTAAAATAGAGTATAAATTGTGGAGTTAGAGTTCAAACTCATGACTTCTACTTGGATACTATGTTAAATTACAAATTGTCCCGAAAGCTTAAAGTGATAGAAATTGTGAATTTAATCATTTAATTAATACATTAACAAGCACTTCCCCTCCCCCTTAAGGTGCTTACCACTAGTTACTTTTTTTGTTTTTGTCCAATAATAGTTAAGAAACCCCATGCAGCACAAACCTTAACTATTATGAGCCTAATATGCAAATCATTTGCTTGATCTCAAACTATCTGGCCACCAAGCATATAATACAAAATAGTTACACTTAGTATGGTCTAATAAGCAAGCATAAATTTGTTAACAAAAAAACAAAAAACACTTGCAAGGAGCATATCAATTCGCTGACCCTACCAACATATGGCACAAATCCTTCATATATTTACACCAAGTTAGTGCTAAAAATTTTAAAGGAAGCAAAGCATAATAGGACTTACATAGCAGACACATTTCGTGCTTGTTGTGAAACTAATGAATTTACCAGTACAAAACTGCCAACACCAAGATCCATCTGACATAAAATTAAATTTGAATTTATTAGTTCATAAACACATTCAGATTACTACAAGCTAAAACAGAATAGAACAAATTTACATATCAAATAAAAAAAATCACAAGAGTATTTTGACACAGAGAGAGAGAAAGAGAGAGAGAGAGAGAGAGAGTCTACAACCTAATATTTGTAAGCAGTAATGAGAGAACTAGTGATATAATAATCCAAACCATACACTCCAAAATCAGAATATACACTCTAAAAATAAAAATTGGGATATAACTAAAAGATCAAAGCTCATATTAAGTATTTCATTTCTCTTTACTTATTATCTATTAGTTTCACTGTTTGATGTCAAAGATAAATATGAAAAAAAAAATTAACGCATGAGAAAAGTGTCTGTAAATCAAATTGAAAAGTCAAGGCAATATACTGAAGACATAGCAACAGCAAAGTGTAAAGAACTTCAGATGCATCAGGAGTTTAGTCTGAATCCAAAAAGTAACATCAGAATGCTCACTGCAGAGAAAACATCAAATGAATTTTTTAAGTTTTAGGGGTAAATTATTTCGAAACCATATGTGGTTTGCCAACCTATGGTTTAAAAAGTAACAATTTTCTCCATGTGGTTCATTTTATAAGTTTTCTCGGCTAATTTGGATGGAAATGCAGGCGAAACACAATTGTCATTAACAAAACAAAAAAGCTAATGAAATTATGTGGGTGAATTACAGCATACACCTTTGGTTTGATCTAAATTCAGTTTGTCAGCCTGTAATCCAAAAATGACACCTTGCTTTGAAGTTCAGTCTGTTAATTTTTTTAAGTCCAACTTAGACAGAGAAGGATACCGGAGTGAACCAGAAAAAAAAAAGGGGGGGGGGGGGGGGGGGTGGGGGGGAGAATGTTAATTTTCACACCACAAGTTGGTAAACCAAGTCTGGACCAGACCACAACTGAATATAGATAGTGTAGCTTACCCTTCTTTTCTTTTTTTCTTTTTTTTTTTTTCTCTTTTAAGTGTATGTTTTCTTATAAAACCATGTTATGAAAACCCATGATCACCAGCATGCCATGTTCCAACGGATTTAACATTGCCACATGAGTATGTAATTGATCAAATACACTCAATTCAAAGAATTGTACTCTATGATATAAAAGATCATTTAAGCCAACTAATTATCTCAACTTTCTTACAAGTAATTTTCTTTAAATTTAATGAATGCAATAGAGAACTAATTTAATTATAGATCCAATCATTGCAATCAACAACTTCATTTGTTCTTCTTTCTTTTGGTTTTTTGAGTGCTCAACTCATTAATTTAGGGCTTCTTTGCGGACAAATTTTTTTTTCTTTACTAATAATTTTGAGAGAGACACCAGCAACGTGGAAGATGGTTTTTGAAGTTATGTTTCATTGATTATGGCTTCTCCAAGAATAAAATGTTGCATATGCCACTGAATCAAACATTATTATTAGATGCACTTTTTAAAAGTTCTCCACTAGAAATAACACTTTAACAATAACAAGTCAAGAATAACAGAGAAGTTCAACTCCAAAATGACAGTAATCAATTGAGTTTCACAAATAAGAAAAACAACTGATAACAGCAAGGAAAAGATATTGCATTCAGCTTGGAAGATCTTACCAAACTAGTACCATAAGTCTCAGTCTTAGCATACTTTCTAGGAAATATTCTAAAGTCAACAGCCAAGATACACAAGCACGTTCCAATCATCTGCAGCAAATGGTTTCAATCACATGAATTACATGTTAATGTGGAAATATTTAACATAGTTGAGCTATATAATATGATTAGCAAACTATATAACTGCGTACCACAGATACCCTGTATGATGAAATTATTGGCTTAAGAGAATGGATCCCTCCTTCCAAGGAAGGAGAAGCAGAACCAGATCTGTATTGAAGAACAAACAAGTTTTCCTTAGAGCATACAATATTGAAGTGAATTATATGCTTACTTCTCAAAAGGAAGTTCTATGTTCATCCACTCATGCAATATACCATAGCATTATGACCTGATGTAAATGACTTCTGCCGTGAAAAATAAATAAAGTAAGGGAAGCATGTGTTACAAGTTTTACCTTTTGGCTGCAATGCTAAAAAACAGTAACATCGTCAACAAAATTGTGCATATATATGTCCAATCAGCTAGAACCTGTCAAGTTATCATTACAAAAACACAAAATCAAAAGTTACATATATGCAACAGAAAATACTCTCATAGATTATCGGACATCAATAACTCAAACCCTGACCAAACTGTAGTAGGAATAACAGCAGAGTCCTCAAATGCACATTCATTAGCCTGGCGCAATAGTTTTCACGAGCACAAGAGAAGACTTACGGTGAGAAAAAAGACAACGGGGAGAACAATGACCAGAAAATCAACGGCCATTGTAGCCATGTAAGCCCTCCAATCCTTAGAACGAACAATTTCATTATCACTTTTCTTCAACGACGCGTCTATGGCAAACAACATCCAAGGAAACAAATTAAAATCAAAAAACAAACACATTATATGCATAAATATCACATCGATTCCACACTCAAAACTCAGAGAATCAAATAGCCTAAGAAATACATGGAGTGAATTCTTCAAGTAAAACAATATCAAATAGAATAATTACATAAAAGAAACTTACAGAGAAATGGATTGGAGGAAAACGAGTGGCGCAGAAGAATCAGAATCTGAAAGCGCAAAAAGAGAAATGTGAATGGGAGTACATCAGAATGTGAAATAGAACAAGAGGCGGACTTACAGTGACATTTGTTAAAAGCGCGGCGATTTCGAGTATTGAAGATCCACTCAAATTGCTCACGAATCTGAAAAGTTCGAAAAATATAAATGAGAAAATTGAGAACACAGATAAATTGAAAGAGAAATCAGAGAGAGAGAGAGAGAGAGAGAGAGAGAGAGAGTAACTCTTCTTTAAGGCGCTTGTAGGGATTGAAGGACTTTGGGAGTGAGTCCATGGATGAAGAAGAATGAATCAACGTTCAAATTTGAGAGCTGGGATTGAGCTAATAAGATATAGATTTTCTCTCCCAAAAAAAAAAAGATATAGAAATGACTTGTACAGGAATGGAAAGTTTATCAATGTTCACAGTTCACACCTTCTTCGTTAAGGGAAAAATGTTCGAGAGATCGGAATTTTTATCACTTCTTATCAGACCACCAAACAAAGTTTGAGAAATTTCTTTTAATTTGATCTATAAAATGACATGGTTACTTTTTTTAAAAAAATAACATGTAAGATGCACGTGAGATTTTATAAAAATTATTTTAACTTTGTTTTTATTATTAAAAAAAATGTATATTTTATATGCTTAAAAGACACATATCATTTTTATAGGCCGAGTTTGAGAAAATTTCTTCCACCAAATTTGAAAGAAAACTCTGTTTATGACCAAACCACCTTCTAATTAAGCTTGAGAGAGGTTCAGCCCAGTCACTAGGGGTGAAATGACGGTTAGTAAAATCTACTAACCACCTACGTAGTTAGCGGTTAATAACTCTAATACAGCTAACCGATTCTTAGAAGAAAAAAATTTATAATTTTTTTTTTTAAAAAGAAAAAAAAAACAAAACAAAACAAAACGATATCATTTTTATGGTAATACGATAATATCATATTACATACAACATTATATATATATATATATATATATATATATATATATATATATATATATAAAATTTAAAACACAAAAATGACATTGTTTCATGTATATATATATAGATAGGCAATTAGCGATTTTTCCTAACCGTCTTCAAAAGCGGTTAACGGTTGGTGTGGTTATTAATTGTCCGCCTTTTCACCCCTACCGGTCACCCCTATTCAGTCAAATAAGGTAGCCCTAGGTCAATTTTGTGAGTGGTTAGACCACCCTAGTGTTTGCTTTTTTTTTTTGTAATATATTTATATTTTTATTAAATATAACACATGTCACTTTTTTATTGGATATGAAGTGACAATATCGTTAAAAAATTGATGGGGGTGGATAAAATAATTTATTTGATAACAATTATAATTTAGAGAGTAAATCAATAAAATTTAAATCTTAATAAGTGATATAATAAAAAGTCATACCTCATAAACCTTTAAAACATTTTTCCCTTTCATTGATTGAATAATTAATTAAATTTAAAAAATAAAAAACTCCTATAACAGATACCTACGATTCTTTTCTACAGAAAAATTAAATGAAATTTATTTAACAAGTAATAAATTATGTAGCCATTACATCAAAGTAATCTAGAACCTAATAATATGTTTTTGAATGTAAAATCATCAGAAAAAACTAAGGAGGTCAACTTGATGAATTTTCAAGCCGAGTTGCAAGAAGTGGCTGTGTTTTAGAGTTTTAAATATGTATATCTTAATTCTTTTTGCATAAAAAATGTATTTTGACTCGACCGTTGAATGTTGATGAGAACGAGATAAAAAGTCAAATTATCATATGTTTAGAGCCTTACTAAAATGAATAAAAATATATATATTTCTCCATTTTAACTGTTTATTTTTTTAAAACTTCTCTAACAGCTTTATTATTTTAATAATTTACTTTTAATATTTTATTTAAATATTCATTTTCAAATATTTTTTATTTTTTTAACTATTAAAAAATAGGCAGTAACAGAAAAGAAAAGGGGGTAAGAAACCATTTTTTTATTCAATTTGTGAGTGAATAGTACTCACTAACTGTCCACTCGCTCTATATATATATATATATTCTATCAAAGTGGTGAGGCTGAAAAAGAGGGAACAAAATTCTCTAATTTGAACTGAAAATTATCCAGTTGGTTATACTTGAAGAATATTTTTGTCTTTATTTTTTTAGGGGACAAAAATAGCCCCACTGTAACTAATTAGATATTCTCTCATTCAAATAAACTAGAAAGGATCCCAATTCGAAAAGAGACTTTTTAGGCATTTTCACCAAATTGTCTTACTAAAATAACCAAAAAAAATGATTTTGGTGAGGCTTTAAATAGTACTTTAATAAATGTTTTAAACTACTAGTTATCCCAAAAGTTTAAGTTGGTAGGAAAAAGTAAACTTAATCACTTAATCATTACTTTAACACTTACACGTGTGAGTTTAAACTCTCTTTTAATAGGTGATGCCCAATACGTGGAATATTTAATTTAAATGTGGTAAATTTACAGAGTCATGGTTCGATCCCAAGACCTTTGACTCTAATACCATATTAAAATAACTAGAAAATATTAGAAATGAACTAAGGCCCTGTTTGGTTTGCAGAATGGGTATTCCATTAAGAAAATGAATAAGTATTATTACTGGGAATAGAAGATGTTAGAATGGAATAATTATTCAAATTATTTAGTGTGGCAATAATACACATGGTCTAATTGGAATTGAATCAAAATTACTAAAAACCCCCACATTATTTTATTTTATTTTATTCAATTCATATTAGAAAAAGAAAAATTAACAAAACCTAAAAAATAGTGGGTGGCCAACCATCCACAGAACCGGCCGGTGGTGGTGCGACCACCCCCAGAGCGCCTCATGATGGACCCACGAGGTGTTTCGAGGGTGGTCGCGTGGCCACCCCTGACAACCTACGAGGGTGGTCGCGGCCACCCCTAGAGGGCTTTTGGGGTGGCCGTAGCCACCCCCTAATGAGCATCAGGGGTGGCTGTAGCCACCCTGAGACACCTCGCACCACCCCCACCTCGTTTGTGGGGGGGTGGTCGGCCACCCCCTTAAATTTCCATATATATATATAAGTTTAAAATAAAATAAAAAATTATAAAGAGGTTTTTTGGAAAATCTATTTCATTATATAAGGAATAGTATTCATCTCATTTTTTAGAGGAATAACTATTTCTGTGTGTATAAGATTAGTCATTTCCATGTGAATGACTATTCACATGAATAGACTCGTACCAAACAAAAGAATGACTATTTTATAAGAATAACCATTTCATTTCAAGGGTCTATTCCGCAAACTAAACTGGCCCTAAATATGTAATTTTGTGTGTGTACTGAACTGTTGACCTTTTTTTTTTAAAAAAAAAAAATACCTATTGAATAAGGCAGATAAAATAAGAAATACATTCAAGAGTAATGGACAATATTACAGAATCAAATCAATATACATATACAGAAAAATATAGATCAATAGCAAATACAGTGAATATCTGAATATAACAGTTTTGAACTAGATTCATTAATGTTGTCAGCATAAGTTTCAATATATATATATTTTGACATGTCCACACAAGAGTAGGAGATGAACAATTCAACCTAATGATCTTCGTTTCATGAAAGTGATCTACAACGGATTGAGCTACCTCTTGAAGACCAATATATATATTTGGTAACAAGCTTTAAACCACTTCATTTGAAAACAATGTATCCCATTACTTTGCTTAGAAATATATATATATATATATATTAAAAAAGTTGTATCCCATTACTTAATTCATCAATATACAATTGAGCGCAGAATTTTAAAAAATGGAAAAAGAGAGCTTGGAATAAATCTTCCTCCATTTCTTTATGTGCTGACAATTCCCAACGATAATGTCAATTTAAAATATCCTGTTTTGCAAATCCATATTTATGTATGGAGAAATACAAAAATATATATATGGACGAAAGAAAAACAAATACAAAAAAAAAAAAAAACTTTATTGATCGTGTTTCCGCCGGCGGAGGACCAATATACACCTCGGCAAATCCTCCATTAATCGCTTGCCGCCGTATGGTGTGAGAATTCCCCAAATACCGTACAACTTTTAACGCCATTGTGGCCTCTCAAAAGCCGTACTTCTACGTGCTCCGGCAATCTCAGCGTATACCTATCATCCCCTTCTCTTTTCCTAACCAAAGAATGCCCGGTCGAGTGGGACCTTGAAAATCTCTCCACCTTGTTAGCTTCATTGTTTTCTCGCGTCGTCTTAGAAGAAGCACGTTCATGGCTTTCTCCTGCGGATTCCGAGCTCCCATGATCATTCTCGTATTCTTTTATATCAATCCGCACAGAACCCTCCAACGCCTCATTACTCCCCTGAGCACCGTGCACGGCGGCATTATGATCATGAGGAGACTTTTTCAACGAGCTTTCCGGCGGCATATCAAGATTCCGACGACAAACTGGGCAAGTTTTGTGAGATTCGAGCCAGAGATCGATGCATTCTTGATGAAAAACATGGTAGCAAACGGTCAAAAGGCGAAGCAAACTGTCGTCCTCGAACTCCACCAAGCAGATTGCGCACTCCAAACCGTATTTTTCTTTGCGGAAATCCTTAACGCTTGAATATAAAAAAGTGGGGAAGGATTGAATTAGAGAATGATCGAGGCCGTTGATGACAGATGCATCTGGGGCACCAATGTTATTGCCGGAAGGTGTTCGACGAATGTGCCACGAATTAGAAACGTTTTCAAGGAAACACCTACAGAAATATACAGAGAAGAAGCCTAGAAAGAAGAAAACAAGGAGGATTATTGTTAGAATTACTGTTACAGAAGGGGAGGCGGTGCCGTAATTTGAAGATGGTATTGGTGGGGGATTGACATTCATCGGCATTGCTTAACTGGGTGGGCAGCCGGGGAATGGATTGTTCCGGCCGTGGCTCTTTGCATGGATGAGATAATGAATATAATTGACCAGAAGAAGAAGAATAAAAGAAATTGAATTTTCTTTGATGGGCTGTTCAACTTGTTTTGAGGGAGAAGAAGGAGAGAATCAAGGAGGCGTGTCAATGTGTTTGTGAGCATAAAATATGGTGCCTTAAATTGGGATGGTGATGTGGATTACGTTGGTTTAGCTGGTTTAGCCATTGAACGAGTCATAGCAGATTAACAAATTGCTCTCCTTTAATTAGTTTTTGTTGTTTCAAAATATTTCAAACCATATACCAATATTTTCCACTTCATCCCAGTTATATGATGTACAAGTTGACTCCTATACGATTATTATACAGTTGAGATGTCGTGACTAATTTTTACTCTCACATAGTAATACAATCGTCTACTAAATAATGTTATTTTTTTTTTTTCTAAAATCCTTATTACAAAACATACTCCTTGAAATGTCTTCTCCCTAAAATCAATTTTCTATTTTTCTATTCAAAAGCTTAATCAGTGGAGACTAATCAAATTTTCTACTATAGTAGCACATACTCACTGAGAGCCACACATGAGGAGCCTAGAAGGTAGGAACTACCTGCACTTTCTCAAGTCGAATTGAGCTATAACTTGACCAAATCCCACTAGGGCATCAATGAGAACTAAAGTGATTTACACTAATAATGTATAAATATTTTCGTTAGGGGATTCAAACTCATGCCCTAATGTGTACCTAACAACTTTAAAAATTTGATTGAGTCATTCAACTACCACCCTAAATGATATCATATTTTCTATTCTCTCATCACCTTTGTTCTTCTATAGGAACTTAAGGAGAAGTTGCATGGTATTAAAATGAGCTGCAACATTAATGAGGCCTTATTATTTTTGGCAGAGCCTCTCTCAATGAGGCCCATTCAATTAAACTTTAAGCAAAAATACAAGGCTCATACACTAAAAAAAAAAATTAAAAAAAAAAATTACAAGGGCTCAGACTTTTCTTTTTTTTTTCTTTTTTTTTTTCAAGAGATGAATCTTTAAAATATTTAGCTGCTCATTTACGAGTCCACTATTGCATTGGCGAGAGTGAAGCAAGATTAAATCAGCTACTTTCAAACCAAAGGAGAGGAAGAGATGGAGGGAATAAGCTCCTTTAATTGAATGTTTTGCTCTATTTTCCACTACTAAGGAAATATGCTGGTTGTCTTTATGTACACGAGAAGAAGAGTAAGGTTGAATGCATGGCAGAGGTGAAAGACAAATCAATTCGACTTTGAGAGAATTTTTTTTTTAATTTTTTTTAGAAAGAAAAAATAAAAGCATTTACAAATAAAACCACTCATGAATTGAAATTCTAAAAATGCTTTTACTTCTGTCTTCACAGACGAAACTCTGTGTGAGGTCTGAGCCTTTTGCCATTCTCATACCATGCCGTAGGCAGCAAGTTTCTTCCCCATAAAGAGTTTTTTCCCAAATCTTAATTGCTTTGCCATCAGCCATCATCGTCAACTGCTTTATATATTGCGTTGCAGCTGTTTCATCTGCATTGCATTTGTTTCTGAGTTGTTTTCCCAAATCTTAATTACTTTGCCATCATCCATCATCGTTAGCTTCTTTATATATAGCGTTGCAGGCTTACAGCTGTTTCATCTGCATTGCATTTGTTTCTTGAAGTTCTTTAAGGCTCTCTCTCTTTCACTACTGTGCTCTTTGGAACTCTCATTTCCTGTCCTTCCTTTCTCTGTATCACTGTGAGTTCTCGAGTTCTCAATTTTGGTTTGTATTTACTGAATGCTATGTATATTGAAATTTTTATCTGTTTTCGTTAGAAAGAGTCTTAAAGGGTGTTTCTTTTGTTTTTGAGTTTTTTGAGTTGATATAGAGCTGGCATATGTTAAGATATTATCTACTACCAATGATTCCAAGTCAGCAGCTGGTACATCAACTTCTCCTTCCTCTAGTAGATGTCTATCTGCAAGAGAACTTCTTGGTATAACTGATAAGAGATTTTCAGTTCAAATATCAGATGATGATTATCACTTGGATAAGTCATCCTCTGATATTCAAACTTCTCCGTTGATAAGATAGATATCTGTATTATTTAAATGTATTATTTGAATTTTGTAATTTAGTTACATGTTATCTTTATCTTCATTTGTAAAGCTACGAACTCTTCTATAAATGAAAGAATGGTTAGCAACATCAAGTAAGCTACCATTTCCAAATATTCTCTGTTTCCGCACATGGTATCAGAGCCCTTATAAGGCTAACACCAATCGTTGATCCTTCCATGGCTGCTTCCCCATCTTCCATAGCTTTCACAATCCCTAATGTCACTCAACTTATCTCCATGAAGCTAGAAGATAGCTCCAATTATCTTGCCTGGACCTTTCAATTCCTACCAGTACTTCGCAGCAATGATTTGTTGGGAATTGTGGATGGATCTGAACCCTGTCCACAAAAACACCTTCCAAATGCTGAAGGCCAACTTTCCTCTTCTGTTAATCCAGAATTTATTCTTTGGCAGAAGAAGGATCAGTTTGTGTTGAGCTTGTTGAACTCAACCTTATCTATGAGTGTCTTGTCCTCTGTCTATGGACTTTGCACTGCTCGACAAGTCTGGAACCATCTTGCCAAGCGGTTTGTATCTAAGTCATGTTCTCATGTGACTCACCTCAAGAGACAATTGCAGTCACTTAACTAAGGGACCAAGACTTGTTCAGAATTTTTGCAAGTTGCAAAAACTTGGTCTGATCAATTGGCAGCAGTAAGGAAGCCAATTGATGACGATGATTTAATCTCATTTGTTATCAGTGGATTAAATTCTACATTTCAGTCATTTGTCACATCTTATTCTTTTATAACTCGTGACAAGGTACTGACACTTGATGAGTTTCAAACAGAACTCCTGAATTTTGAAATGATGGTGAATATTCATCGTCAACAGAATGAGCCTGAAGTCAGCAACTTTGCACTATACTCTCAGAAGTCCAAGAATCCCAACTTCCGAAGGAACAACTATCCGAATTCCTCCAAACCAAATCGGTCCCAAATGCAGTCTTTTCGACCACATCAGAAACAAGATCCCCAACAACGCTCCAACCTTGCAAGTTCATCCAATTTTCTATCCAAACCTCCATGTCAGATTTGTGGCAAAAATGGACATCAAGTGTTGGATTGCTTCCACCGGATGGACTTTGCATATCAAGGACGTCATCCTCCATCTCAGCTAGCAGCAATGGCAACAAAGACGTCTTCTGATGGTGATCAAACCTGGTTGGCCGACAGTGCAGCAAATAATCATATAACTGATGATATGAATAATCTGTAGATCACTGCACCATACCAAGGTGGTGATAAAGTTGCAGTAGGAAATGGTTCTGGTTTGTCAATCTCTCATATAGGCTCATCTGTGATTCCTCATTCTTCTTCTCAAATTAATTTAAAGTCTGTTCTTTATTGTCCAACAGCTGCAGCTAATCTCTTGTCTATACAAAACTTTTGTAAAGACAACAATTGCTGGTTTAAACTGACATCTGCCTATTTTATTGTGAAGGACAATCTCTCGGGGCGGACGCTTTTGCAAGGGCCAAGTAGGAATGGTTTGTATCCCATTCGTCTTCCTACATCTAACAATAAAGCTCGAGCTTTTGTTGCCTTTCTAGGAGTTTCAACTGATGCTTCTGTTTGGCATGCACGCTTAGGGCATCCTGCATCTCGTATTCTTCAGTTATTATCTACCCAGTTTAGTCTTCCTGTCAAAGGAAATATTAATAAAAGTCTTGTTTGTATTTCAGGTCAACAAGCCAAGAGCAAGCGTCTGTCATTTCCTGTTTCCACTAGAACTTCTATGTTTCCTTTAGAACTTATCCATTCTGATTTATGGTGTTCTCCAGTGTCATCTATAAGTGGTTGTAAATTTTACATTATATTTATAGATGATTTTTCAAGATTTTCATGGATGTTTCCTTTACAATCAAAATCTGATGCGTATATTGCCTTTGTTAAATTCAAGTGCTTTGCCGAAAACCAATTTTCTACCAAGATTAAGAACTTTCAATCTGACGGTGGAGGGGAATTTACCTCTCATCAATTTAAAATTTTTTTGGAGACTAATGGTATTATGCATCGTATTTCTTGTCCATACACTTCTCAGCAAAATGGAATTGCTGAGAGAAAACATAGACACTTAGTAGAAACTGGTTTGGCTCTTTTGGCACAATCTCATCTTTCCAATACCTATTGGGTTGAAGCATTTAACACTGCTATTTATCTCATCAACCGGTTGCCAACATCTGTGTTGAATGATCAATCATCGTTTCATGTGCTTCTCAAACAAATACCAAATTACTCTCTTCTTAGAACATTTGGTTGCGCTTGTTATCCTTTGCTTAGACCATATATAAATCACAAATTAATGTTCCGTTCTAAGCAATGTATTTTTCTTGGTTATAGTTCTAATCATAAGGGGTATCGATGTTTGGATCCTCTTACCAATCGTGTTTATCTTAGTAGACATGTAGTTTTTGATGAATCTGTTTTCCCTACCAAGGATACAAATCATGTTCTACATCAGTCTTCTGCAACTGCTCCTACTCATGGGTCAGATTGTCCCTCTTCATCGGCAGTTCTTCAGGTACCAGTTTCATCCTCCATGCCTTTCAATTCTTCTAATTTTGAGTTTGTTCCTACTGTTTCTAATCCATCAAATAGTGGTCCCACTCATGATTCATCTTTATCTATTAATAGTACCCTTATCCACGTGTCTCATGCACCTACCACTTCACCCACATATGTGTCTCCTGCACCTACCACTACAACACCATCATCTCATGAAATTATCTCTCCTATTGAGTTGTCCAACCCCACTGCATCCACGCCTATTAGTAACTCTTCTACTAATTTGCCACCTGCTCAAGATGAATTAATTGTTTCTCATCCTATGGTCACCCGTTCCAAAGCTGACATTCAATGTACCAAAACATTTCCTGATTATCAAGTCTATTATTCTACTAAACATCCATTATATGCCCTGCACACCACAACCATTCCTACTGAACCTTCTTCATTTACCCAAGCAATGAAGTTTGCTGAATGGCGACACGCAATGCAGGAAGAATATGATGCATTACAGTCCAATGCCACGTGGGTATTATGTCCAAGACCTTCTCATAAGAACATCATTCGCAATAAATGGGTTTATAAGGTGAAGCAAAAATCTGATGGCTCAATTGAGCGATTCAAGGCACGTTTAGTTGCTAAGGGCTTTCAACAACCAGATGCGATTGACTATACTGAGACTTTTAGTCCTGTTATCAAATCTGCTACTATAAGAGTGGTTCTTGCACTTGAAGTAAAGTTCAATTGGCCCCTTCGCCAACTCAATGTCTCGAATGCCTTTTTACCTGGTACTCTTGAGGAGGAAGTTTTCATGGAGCAACCTCAGGGGTTTGTTAGTACCCAATTTCCCTAACATGTTTGTAAACTACACAAGTCTCTTTATGGATTGAAGCAAGCCTCACGAGCATGGTTTCATCGTCTCTCACAAGCTCTAATTAATCTTGGGTTCATTGGCTCTTTGGTTGATTATTCATTATTTACTTATCATTCTACTGATGTGCATATCTTCATTTTAGTTTATGTGGATGACCTCATTATCACGGGTACTCACCATTGCTTTATTAATCAGTTGATTACATCCTTGAAGAAGGATTTTTCTATGAAAGATTTGGGTTCTCTTAATTATTTTTTGGGCATCAAAGTGGACCGTGACTCTATTGGTATTCATTTAACTCAAAGCAAATACATTGTTGATGTGTTACACCGATCTAAGATGGCTGGAGCTAAATCGTCTTCCACACCTATTGCATCGGGCTCTAAATTGGCTGCTTCATCTGGTGATCCTTTGGATGATCCTACTGAGTATCGCAGCATAGTTGGGGCCCTACAGTACTGCACTTTAACACGCCCAGAGATCTCATTTGCTGTCAATCAACTTTGCCAATATATGCACTCACCAACGATTGCCCATTGGTCTTTTGCAAAGCGTGTCCTTCGTTATTTAAAGGGATCTCTTCATCATGGTTTATTTTTTGGTAAAGGCTCCTTACAACTAAATGCATTTTGTGATTCCGATTGGGCTGGAAGCTTAGATGATAGATGATCCACCACAGGGTATGCTGTTTTTCTAGGCTCCTCCTTAGTGTCTTGGAGTGCTAAGAAACAACCTGTTGTTTCTCGATCAAGTACAGAATCTGAATACCGAGCTATGGCCTTTGTCACAGCTGAATTATATTAGCTTCGAATGCTCCTTTGTGATTTACGTGTCCCTATTTCATCTCCACCAACTCTTTGGTGTGATAATCTTGGGGCAATTTCACTTGCTTCTAACCCAGTATACCATGCTAGAACCAAGCATATTGAAGTAGATTATCATTTCATTAGGGAAAAGGTTGTTAACAAAGATATTCAAATTCGGTTCATCTCCACAGCTGCTCAACTTGCTGATCTTTTTACCAAAGGACTTACTTCATCCCTATTTCTTCTTCTACGCCGCTTCTTGTCCGTGAACTCCCCAAATGCTTGAAGGGGGATGTTAAGATATTATCTACTACCAATGATTCCAAGTCAGCAGCTGGTACATCAACTTCTCCTTCCTCTAGTAGATGTCTATCTGCAAGAGAACTTCTTGGTATAACTGATAAGAGATTTTCAGTTCAAATATCAGATGATGATTATCACTTGGATAAGTCATCCTCTGATATTCAAACTTCTCTGTTGATAAGATAGATATCTGTATTATTTAAATGTATTATTTGAATTTTGTAATTTAGTTACATGTTATATTTATCTTCATTTGTAAAGCTACGAACTCTTCTATAAATGAAAGAATGGTCAGCAACATCAAGTAAACTGCCATTTCCAAATATTCTCTGTTTTCCAAATATTCTCTGTTTCCGCACATAAACGTACACGTAGCTTCTAGTGTTTCGCAAGTGTTTTGTATTTGAGGTTGTTTGTTAATTTTTTTTTTTTTTTTTTTTTTTGTGTTTTTTTGCAAAAAAGTAAAAAGTTTTCTAAAATACAATTGTTTTTTTTTTTTTGGGGGGGGGGGGGGGTGGGGATTCATTCGTTTGTTTTTGATCACTGATGGTGCAGAGAGAAGCAGAGAAGCAAAAAGTAAAAATCTTTTTTATTTTATTTTTTATCATTATTTTTTTTTATCACTGATGCATGGGATTCACTGATGCTAAGAAGTAAAAAGTTTTCTAAAAAACATTGTAATGGAATTGTGTTTGATTTGTTTTTGGGATTCATTGGTTTTGTTTTTGATCACTGATGGTGCAGAGAGAAGCAGAGAAGCCATGGAACCAATTACTATGGAAACATGCAGTTCCCAGCAACTATCTATTGATCCTCTTCCATTTGCCAGAAGGTAGTTCCTAAATTTTGAGAAAACTGAGGAAAAAAACAGGGCAGAAAAATTGATTGATTTTTTTTTTTCCTTTATCAAAGATCAATTTCTTTTATTTTCCCCTGACTCCAATATTGGGTAATTTACCATCTTCTCAAAGATCTATCTCAAATTGATTTTGAATGTCCTCTAAAATCGAGCAGTTGTGTAGTCTAACTGTTGGGTGGTTTCTCATTTTCATTGTTTCGTGTTGGTAAAATGAAGTAAAATAAAGATGGTCCCTAGCATTACTCATTTTTTTTAGTAGTATGTCTCAATTTGGCAGAAATTTCGAATTTCCAAGAGCATTAAGTGGCTGGTCGTATTGGAGAGGCTTTTAGAGCAAAGTTGCTAATTAAGGTTTAGGCTTAATTTGGCTTACACATTAGATCAACAATACCAAAAAAAAAAAAAAAAAGGTCCCCAAGAGGTAGCTCAATCGGTTGGGACCACACCTAATTAAATGAAGGTCACTAGTTTGAATCTCTTCCCCCCTCTTATGCGGACATGTCAAAAAAAAAAAAAAAAAAAAAACACATCATATTTTTGAAAAATAAAATTTTTGGTATAAAGGTTTTTTAAGTTATGATCCATTAATCTTTTAACTTAGGTCTAACTAGATGATTTTGCACAGCCTAATCCCAAAACATTGGATTTACTCAAGGTTCTATTGGGCTCACTCACGGTCGTCCAACCTAAATATAAGATAGGGGATGTTATAATCAAAAATAGATCTTCTACTTTCAATTTTGAGAACGCTACACACATTCTCAGTTTCATACTTTCAAATTTTTAAATGTATATGTAGTGACTCAAATAATTAACTAAGCTTATGTAGCTTAGTTAGGGAGATAATTTGGGCTTTGGGTCACTAAGGATACTAGAAGGGTAATTTGGACTTTTGGACCGGACGTACGCTAGGGTTAGCGGACGTATGCTTCTGTTTGTAGTGCAGACGTACATGGGGGAACCATCGTACATACGCTCTGCAAATAGTACACGGATGTACACGGGACCACACGGACGTACGCTACTTTTTGGAATACCCTTTTGATAATACCTGGACGTACGAGGCAGCCTTTGGATCGCTGTGGAAATAGTACCGAACATACGCTAGGGTTGGCAGATGTCCGCTGCTTTTCTGCAAAGTTGGTAGAGCCCCTCAGCTATAAATACCCCCTACCCCTTCAGTTTTTCACACCTCTTTCTCGCCCCTAGGTTGTCAAAAACCATTTTGTGAGTGTTTTGTGAGATTGTGAGCGTTTTGTGCTAACGGAAAGGAAGTTCTTGATGTTTCACTTCAAGGAGGTAATGCTCTTAAGCCTACCTCGTTTTTACGTCGTTATGCTGCTTAAACATTGTCTTAGTTGTTGTTTGAGTTGTTAGTTTAACTTTAGCTCTAGTTATGCTTTAAATCTTGTTAGAATGACGTTGTCTTGACTTAGCATGATTTCGTTTGCTTGGAAACGTTGTTTTGAGTTAGGAGACCTTAGGAAGCCTTTTGATAGCCTTAGAATTTGGTTTTGGAGAATAGGAGGACGAGTGGACAAAATAAGGTTCTCCTAGACAACTTCGAAGCAGACGTACGGTCTCGCGACAGGACGTATGGTCCGACATATCACAGAGGGCATATGGTCCCAATCCCGGACGTACGGTCCAGAGTGTGACAGGGAACTTTATATTAACCAGCCGTTTGATAGCTCATATTTTCTTGTTTTAGAGTCATTTTGATAGAAATAGGATTAATAGAAGGTTTTTCACATATTTGGAGAACCCAGATCATTTAGAATACTTGGAGACATTATACGACCCATGTGAGTTTTAACTCACATAATGCTCATTGTTATTTTCCATGCACGGCATGACTGTTTTATGTACCAAAAACATGCATATTTGCAACTCTTACATTTATACTTGCTGCATATGAACTCTAGCATTTTAAGAAAAACGTTGTGTTAAATATGTTAAGAAAGTGAGACTTGTAAAAGTGTCAATATAAAATACAGACAAGATAATTTGGATCGTATGACATGGTACACCGGTACATGCGGTATAATGGTCATGGACTTACTATACATGTTAGCTTTATGGTCAAATGTATAAGTGTTATATGGGTTTTGGATCTAATGGTTTTGTGACCTGGTGTAGCCATTCCTAAATGGCTAGGTTACTACAGGACGGACATCATTAGTGGTGTGGGTCATCCGAGGCTGGACTCAGTCGTGCCGCTAGTGTTATGTATAGTAGCGTACAATGGCTGGGGCACCGGCATTGTATTACAGGTCCCTCGGGACAGCACCAACCCTACTGGGAAGGGGTAATATCTCGGGTAGACCAGATTGTTGAACTATAACTGTCACTCTATATAATATGCATATATCATATATCTATACCACATTCTTGATAAAAATTGTCATATGGAACTGTTTCTTGCCTTATGAAAATGGAGTTCATTACTAAACTGGCATGAGCATTATTTGCATTAATATTCACTAAGTCTTATACTTACCTCCCTTTTTATTTATGTTTTCCACTATTATTACAAATATCTGCGCGGTTTAGCTATCCTAGAAGAGGATGCCGTGGAAGCCGATTTGGTTGATAGCTCAGGACTTGATTATGGTCATTTTTTAGGACATGGACCTGGTTTGGTTGAAGTCTATGTGGAAGGATGGAGGAACTGCCCGTGATGATATGATCGAGATTTTAATCTCGTTAGCCCTACTTAATCTTAGATCTAAGATTTGATCTGTTGATTTTTTGTTGGAACAATGTTATGACATTATGTTATGGTTTGTAGTCCTATTTTGATGACAGTTTGATGACCGGTACCGTTGATGGTTATCTTTATATTATGAGGATTTATATTTACTCTGGTACATGTTGTGTGGATGTTAAATTTACTGCTCTCTATTTCCTATAGTTTTCGAAAGTCTCCCGCTAAGATTTTCTCGTTTCGACGAGAAATATTAAAATCCCTGAGTCTTGTCCCTCAAGGGATAGGGCTAGGAGACGAACTATGGGTCAATTACTAATTAATTGATTTGCCCATTGGGGTCGTTACAGTATATTTTTTAATGTGACACTAAAAATCATCATTAAATTTTGGGAAAACTTCACTAAGCCCCCCTGAACTTCCGGCCAATTTTGCAGACCCCCTCAACTTTCAAATCTCTCATTTTGGACTCCTAAACTTCCATTTTCTCTCACTTTGGACCCCTCTGTTGGTTTTCAAAGTTAAAGTCAAACAGTCTGACTTTTTATGCCCATTATACCACTACCCAGCCCACTTGAAATTCCAAAAGTGCCCAAAACTACAGCACCCACCCCAGCCCAAAACGACACCGTTTTGGGCATTAAAATTATTTTTTTTCTTAAAAAAAAATTAAAAAACTAAAAAAAAAAACTCAGACCAAAACGGTGTCGTTTTAGGCATTAAAATTGTTTTTTTTTTTTCTTAAAAAAAAAAAAGGGAGAAAGATCGAGGTGGCTCCAGCCACCCCCATGGCCGGTATGGGGGTGGTTCGACCACCCCCATGGCCAAGGGGGTGGTCCGGCCACCCCCAAAAGGCCAAAAAAAAAAGAAAAGGAAAAAACAATGGAATGGGTTTGGGGCTTTTGGAGGTGGCTGGACCACCCCCAAGGGCTTGGGGGTGGTTTCGGCCACCCCCTACGGCCGGAATGGGGGTGGCCGAAACCACCCCAGGCCTTTGGGGGTGGGCCGGCCACCCTCAAAAGCCCCAAACCCATTCCGTTGTTTTTTTTTTTTTTTTTTTTTTTTGGCCTTTTGGGGGTGGCCAGACCACCCCCTTGGCCATGGGAGCCACCCCCTTGGCCAAAAATGGGTTGGTCCGGCCACCCCATTTTGGCCAAGGGGTGGCTCCAGCCACACCGATCTTTCTCCTTTTTTTTTTTTTTTTTTCTAAAAAAAAAAAAATTAATGCCCAAAACGACGTCATTTTGGGCTGGGTGAGTGTTGTAATTTTGAAGTCCAAAACGATTTAGTTTTAACGTGGGAGTATAATGGGTATAAAAAAGTCAAACTGTTTAATCTAACGTTGAAAATTGACAGAGGGGTCCAAAGTGAGAGCAAATGGAAGTTCAGGGGGTTCAAAATGAGAGATTTGGAAGTTGAGGGGGGGTTTACAAAATCGGTCGGAAGTTCAAGAGGGCTTAGTGAAGTTTCCCCTTAAATTTTAGATGCATCTCTATTTTTGGATCTCATGGTAATTGTTGGAACTATATTAGAACACTTAGTTAGTGGCTCATATTAGAACACCAGTGGCTGGCCGAGTAGATGGAGCGGAATGAACGGAGTGGGAATTAGGGTTTTTCTATATATATGTTATGCTGTAACCCTGAATCATTAATAGAAAAATACAGTCGCACTCTCTGTGGATGTAGGTACATTGTCGAATCACGTAAATCTGTGTCTCAACTCTTTCTTAATCTCTTTTTTCGATTCCATATTATTCATTATTGTTGTATGTGAATCACGTAAATCTGTGTCTCAACTCTTTCTTAATCTCTTTTTTCGATTCCATATTATTCATTATTGTTGTATGTGCACAGTAACAACAGTAATTTTTAGTGTGGCAAGTGCATTTAAGAATGTGGGAGGAAAAGTGTATGTAACATTTATTTTTCTAACTATAATTAACAGCCATACCCCTAGTCCATTGACTTTAATTTCCTCACCGCCTTTTCAAGCTTAATTGACAAACTCATCCTTTTTTTTTTTTTTTCACTCTTAATCCCGTAAGGAAGAGAGATGGGAAAACGTATAAATAAATTAAATTATAATTAAAACCCACTTGTTTTATATATTGCACTGGTTTCAGCATCTTATAGGATCACTGAAACAAAAGCACACGTTTTGGGATTAACCCATGAAACAAACACCCTTGTGGGTGTTTTTTCTTGAAAGACGAGAGTTTCAAGACAATTAACCCATGAAAGAGTCAAATCCAGCACCGAACCCCCTCTCTTATGCATCTCCGAAACGAAATATGTAAGATCGAACCTCCTTATTCGACATGATAAGAATTTATATTGACATAATTAAGATTACACATAATCGAGATGAGATACTTTGATAGAGATAAGATTAATATTAGATAGGTTTAAGGGTTAATAGTTGAACTGGAATGAATTAGAATTATATTATTTAAAATTAGAATTAGATTAGAATTATTAATAATTAGAGTTCTTACCCGTTTATCATTCTGTTGTACTCTATTTAAAGAGCATATTGTTGTAATTGAGAGAATGGAGAATTATTAAGCAAAAGCTTGTTTGTGGTTTGTTTCTAACCCTAATTGAATTCAATCGTGGTCTCTCATACCCGAAATAAGTTATTGTGGTTTCTCTTACTCCAAATGAGTCATTATTATTAATATATTTATATTATTAGTTGTAGGGTTCCATCACACTTAAAAAATGGTAAGATACATATGTTAGTAAACGGTGGGTGAGAGCCTGTCAAATTAGATGGCTAATAATACAATATTAGCCAACTTGATTAGAAGTTGGGGAAAAACACAAAAAAGTCAAAATACCAACCGTTTCTGATCCCTCGGAGGACCCAAGTCCGATCCCCATTCGAAATTGTTGTGCAAGCAAATTGTGTTTTAAAAATGGCGTTCACACGACCAAATCCCCTTGAAAGTTTAAACAATTGACATGACCATAGCGCAAGCAAATTGTGTTTAGACGGTGACAGCCACCAACTAGAGGATCCAATCACATTGCTACGATTCTGCCAGCTGTAGGGTCTTCCGAGGGATGTTAAATTAGATGGATCCGGTACGTTATCCTCATATCCCACAACTATCATAGTTCTAAGAATGGATCAGAATTTGAGGGATGCTGCCGAGCAAGGAAACATTGACGCCTTGTACTCGTTGATTGAAATCGACCCGGAAGTTTTGAACAAGATGGATGAGATTCCATTTGTTGAAACGCCTTTACACGTGGCTGCATCTGCTGGACAGACTCAGTTTGCCATGGAGATGATGATGTTAAAGCCATCATTTGCTAGGAAGCTTAATCCCAATGGCTTCACCCCCTTGCTCCTTGCTATGCAAAATAACCAAACCCAATTGGTGCGCGAGCTAGTTATTGTTCATCTTCATGAGGACCTTGTCTGTGCAAGAGGAAGGTGGGGTATGAATCTTTTACATTATGCAGCTCAAACAGGAGACCTCTCCCTATTGACTGATTTTCTAAGATTATGCCCCAAGTCTATTAAAGATGTGACAAGTCGAAGCGAAACTGCTCTGCATATTGCACTGAAAAACGACATGTTAGATGCCTTTCAGCTCCTGGTTGGATGGCTTCGGCGGGCCTGGCATACAAATGCGAGATACTGGGAGCATAAGATGTTGAATTGGATAGATTTGGACGGTAACACTGTGTTGCACATCGCAGCATCCAAAAATCAACCCCAGGCAAGTTCTTTCTAGTATGTTTTCTAGTGAATAAGTAAAATGGAATTGAAAGAGGTCTAGCTATCTTGAAATATGCAAATAAGTAGCAGTAAGGATTCAATCTTAAGAACGTGCTAAAAATTACCTTCAACTAATTTTATTAAGCATTTGGTAGCAACATTCAACGTACTTTCTCTCTTTAATTTGTAACATTTAATTTTATTTTTCTCCCTTTTAATTATATATATATATATAAATTTATTCCTAGCAATTGGGTTGGGGAGGGGTTGATAGTGAAGAATATTTTACAGGTGGTGAGGTGGTTATTGGATAGTACATTACTCTTTGTAAACGCGGAGAATTCAGAGGGTTTTACTGCTCTGGACATCGCGGTGGATAGTCAAACACAAGTGGACAACCAAGAAATGAGGAATATGCTACGCCGTGCCGGAGCAAAAAGAGCTTCATCTCTTCCTAAGGTTGCATATTGGGCAGATTACTACAGGTCTCCTGTCACAATTTATGACAACTTATGCGTACTTTTCTTGCGTCAGAGAACGCTACTGTCAAACGACTTTCGCAATATGTTGTTGGTAGTTGCAGTACTGCTTGTAACAATTGCCTACCAAGCAGTACTCAGCCCCCCAGGAGGATTTTGGCAAGATAACTTCATTCCCGGAACTAATACTCAGCTCAATATCACAGCCACCGCCGGCACAAGTCGTGAAATCAGTCAACCCCCCACACCGGGTGGGGACAGTTACCATGCCCAGACACTTTTTCCCTGTACTCGTGGTTGTTAATACTTTAAACTTTTATATACCACTACTCTTAATTGCCTTAGTCCTCCCTCCTAGTCTTCCTACTATGCTGCTGATCGTATCCTTTGGACTCCTCTTTCTGTCCTATGGCACCTCTATATCAATCACAGCTCCGCTTCCAAGTTCTTGGCTTCCTTATTTTCTGTTTTTCTCTTTATTTCTTGTGTCTAACATTGTCTTGTGGGGGATCTCCAATTGGAAGGCTACAAGAATTCTTCCAGCTTGTCCAGTTAAGTAATTTTTTATTTATTTTGTTTCTGATTAGGTTATTTCCTGAATGTGTGATTGTGACCAAATTTTAGTTATATATTTGGCTTCTTATCGGCCACGACAGTGTTTGTGGTCGCTGATGATAGCTTATGCTGATTACTCATCAGCGACAAAAGTATCTATCGTTGACGTAGGATAATTATCAGCACGACTTCAAGTCATTGCTAATTAATAATATTTTATAATTTTTTTTTTTTAAAAAAAAGATTTTGGGTTTTATTTATATAATTGTCAATGCCAAATTAATTGTCATTAAACACCTGCATCATACAAATATTCGACATTCTCTTTTAGCAAAATTTGATTTACATTCAACTAAAAATATGAATACGTACAAGAAGTATATATGTTCGAAGCCTAGCAACTCAAGTTCACATGGGACATAAATTATACTCATTTACCAATGGTGTTTTTGATATAACCGTTGGGCATGAAGAAACGCTGGTTTAAGCTTTGGATTTGTGGTTTTCGCAGGATTGGAAGAAAATAGAGGAAGAAGGGTAGCAGAAGTTTGAAAGTGAAGAGTTAGGGTTGGGAAGTCGTGTAACCCTATGCTCGATACAATCATTCTGACGAAGCGTGACAAAGCAGACACTACAAAAATAAGGGGACTTTCTGACGTGGCAAACAGTGTCTTTTTTTTGCCACGTCAGTAATTACTGACGTGCGAATTAGACACGTCAGAAAATAATTTTGCTGACGTGTCAAAGTTCACACGTCAGTAATTACTGACGTGTTAATTGTTGACGCGTCAGCAAAATTTTAGCCAAATTTAATTTTGACGCAATTTTTTTAATTAGGAATAAAAATTATTAATTTCTGACGTGCCAACATTCGGCACGTCAGCAATTGCTGACGTGTCAAAACGACACGTCAGAAATTTCTGACGTGTCGTTTTGACACGTCAGAAATTGCTCACGTGTCGTTTTGACACGTCAGCAATTGCTGACGTGCCAAAACGACACGTCAGCAATTGATGACGTGCCGAAACGACACGTCAGCAATTTCTGACGTGTCAAAACGACACGTCAGCAATTTTTATTTCTACAATATTTATTATTATGTTTATTATTATTATTATTATTATTATTATAATTATTTTTGTTTTCTTTTGGTTTTTTGTTTTTGTTTATACAACTTATTTAATATTTATATACTTCAATATGCCTAATGCATGTTAATTACTTAATTTTATTATTTTAAGGAGATTCCAAAATATTGAACGAGCTAAATTATAGGATAATGTACATTATATATCCTTAATTTAGGTTTGACGTACACGTACATGTCATTTTTATAACTTTGATTTGGAAAATTTGCTTTACAAAACCAATCATTCCACAAGACCATTTGGTATATATATACATAAACATGTCGATATACTATTTTTGTATAAATGTCATTTTCAATTAATTTGGAGATATTGGAACTTCAAGGGATGAAAACACAAAATCTTTTGTGATTAAATACTATATATTAATTTACAAACCTTTTTTCTTCTTCTTTGATTTTTGAAAAATACTTAGATTAATATTAGAACCTTTGCTATAATTAAGTTAATTACAATATATTATATATTATACTTACAATAATTAAATACTATATACTTAGAATATTATATTTATAGGATATAATTAAGTATATATATTAACGTATAGTACTTAATTATATATATCATATATACAATTATATTTATAAATATAATACAATTATATAACTTAATTATATATATATATATATACATATATACTGACGTGCCAAGATGGCACGTCAGGCGTTCCTGACGTGCCAGCTTGGCGCGTCAGGCGTGGCCTTGGGAAGGCCAGCGCCTGCTGGCCGTCCCATCGGCCACGACTTGCAGGCCGGCTTCTTTTAAATTTGGGATTTCTCCCATTTTTTTTTTTTTTTCCCTCCAGACCTCAGCTCTCCCGCCGGCAAGCCTTCTTCTTCCCTCCCATTCTTTTTTTTCTTCTCTCCTCCGGCGCCCACAGCTCCCTCTCCCGCGCTCTCTCTCTCTCTCAGCTCTCTCTCCCGCGCTCTCTCTCTCTCAGCTCCCTCTCCCGCGCTCTCTCTCTCTCTCTCTCGCTCTATCTCTCTCCAGCTCACGTGACGTGCTCCGGCCATCTGCATCATCACTTCGCCGGCCGGCTGAAACTTCTCCGTCGTCGATCAACTCCAGCTCGATCGATCTCCTGCAGGTATATATATATATATTTATATATAGTTTTATTTTATATATACTGTTTTATTATATATATATATATATATATATATATATATATATATATATATATATATATTTTGTCTTGTTTAATCAAATTTATGTTTTATTTGGTCATGAATCCGTATGATGTTTGGTTAATATATATATTGGATTGATCGAGCATTTGTGAGTAGGTATTAATTGATGGAGGTGTTTGTTTTTTTTTTTTTGCTTGAAATGTTATTTACTTATTGTACGTTCGTTGTATATGCACATGCATGCATGCAAGATGATGTTTCTGATGATAGCTAGGTTTTTGTTTCATAATATAATAGTTTTTAAAATGTCGCCGGATTGTTGTTTTATTTTTTTTATTTTTTGTTTGTTTAGTTGAAAAATGTTGGCTTATTAATTAGTAAATAATTTATACAACATTATTTAATTTCAATTTTAATCATTTGACCTTCTAATTAAGTACGTGTAGTACGTAGTGATAATTATAGAGATTTAATTCCATACTTTGTTTAATTAATACTTAAATTGAATGAGTCTTAATATTGAGACGTACATTAAATCTCTTATTAGTTTGTAAGTTATACATGAATATTAATTAAATAGAGACAGTACTCCAAATGAATACACACTTTAATTGGTACTATCCCCTTATTTTTTCTAACAAATTCATATCCATGAATATTGGATATGAATATTAATTAAATAACTAACCCAGTTCTTTAATTATTTTAGGGTCCTCGATCATATATAACAAATGCACACACTACTAGGTATATATTAATACCTATACATTATCACGAAGTTTGCACTTTTGAATTGCAAAACTGCAAACATTGTGAAACTTATATAGACTCCAAATAAATACACACTTTGGTACTATCCCCTTAATTTTTCTAACAAATTCATATCCATGAATATTGGAACTTCATATTAATTAAATAACTAACCTAGTTATTTAATTATTTTAGGGTCCCCATATATATATATATATATATATATATATATATATATATGCATGAATATGCATTATATTTGCACATAAAAAATTTAAACCTATATGATAATGTATATATAGGTTTATATTTTTAACGTGGTTGAAATATTTAGGTTTATATATATGCATGTGCTTGAAATGAGGTATATATTTTTTAAGTCTTTTATATTATTGATTCGTAATTTATGTACGTAGCGAAAAATGGACAAGAGTTGGATGACAAAGTCTAGGGGTACGAGGGAATACAGAGACGGGTGTAGACTGTTCGTGGAGTTTGCAGTTAGTAACTGTAGAACCCCTGATGGAAAATCAATTGCCCTTGCAAGATTTGTCGAAATTACCGGCGCCACCCGCCGGATTTCGTATTCGACCACTTGACAGGGGGAAAAGGAATGATGCCGGAATATACGTTATGGTACTATCATGGTGAGAAGCATGTACAGGGTCCTGATAGACCGTCTGGTTCGAATCGCCCGGCTTCAGATGCGGGTGCAACTGCAAATCAGGGTGGAGACATGCACGCAATGTTGCGTGACTTATTCGGCATGCACGAAGTGGTCAGGGAAGACAATTGTGAGCCTCAAGTCGTAGTGCAAGGGGGTGAAGACATTGTAAACGAAGAAGCCGCTGAAGGTGACGCAGTCAAGTATTATATGCTTATGAAAAAGGCGGAGAAACCACTTCATAACGGAACAAAACATACCAAACTAAGTGCGACTGTACACTTGTACAACCTGAAGTGCGTTGGTGGACTAAGTAACGCAAGCTTCTCGGCCTTCCTAGAGTTCATCAACCAGTTGCTGCCTGAGAGTGATGAAAAGCTGCCTGGTAATACATATGAGGCGAAAAAGTTTTTACGAGATATGGGACTTGGGTATGAGAAGATACCGGCGTGTCGTAATGACTGTATGTTATTCTGGAAGGGCACAAAGGAGTTGGATTCATGTACCGTATGTGGAAAATCTAAATGGATGGATGCAATCAATTTAGATGAGGATGGTCAACCTATATCGTCGGGCAAGAAACGTCCGGTAAAGGTGTTGCGGTGGTTTCCACTTGTACCACGACTACAGAGGTTGTTTATGTCAGAGCATACTGCACGCTTTATGAGGTGGCATGCAGAAGGCCGCACAAAGGACGGCGTATTGAGGCATCCGGCTGATGGCGAAGCATGGAAGTCATTCGACAATTTACATCCGGAGTTTTCAGCGGACAGCAGGAATGTAAGGCTCGGACTAACCTCGGATGGATTTAATCCATTTGGAAACATGAGCACATCTCACAGCACTTGGCCTGTACTGCTTATGCCCTATAACTTGCCTCATTGGATGTGCATGAAACAGACATCTTTTATACTATCATTGATTATTCCAGGCCCAAGTTCACCTGGAATGGATATAGATGTCTACCTTCAACCCTTAATTGAGGAGTTACAAGAACTATGGAATGTAGGGGTGCCCACATACGACGTCTCAAAGAAAAAAAATTTTGTCCTACGAGCGCAGTTGATGTGGACAATTAATGACTTTCCAGCATATGCAGATTTGTCTGGATGGTCTACCAGGGGTGAGAAGGCATGTCCGTGCTGTATGAACTCGACATGGTCGAAGTGGTTAAAACATGGTCATAAATGGTGTTATATGGGGCACAGACGATACTTGCCCATGGATCATCCATGGAGGAGGAACAAAAGAACATTTGACGGCAACGTAGAATTAGAATGTGCCCCTGATGTCCCAAGTGGAAACGAAATCATGAACCAATTAGAAGGGATGGTGTTTGGGGATGAGAACGCTGGTCAGGCAAGGGAGGCTGCGAAAGAAAAAGGAAAGAAGCAGAAGACGAATACTTCTAATGTAGTATTCAAGAAGAAAAGTATTTTCTTTAGGTTGCCGTATTGGAAAGATAATTTATTACGGCACAACCTTGATGTTATGCACATAGAGAAAAACGTGATGGACAACATACTTGGTACAATACTGGACATTCCAGGGAAAACGAAGGACAACTTCGCCGCCCGCTTAGATTTGCAAGAAATGGGTTTGAGACGTACACTTCATCCCTACACTGGCGAGAATGGTAAGACATATATGCGGCAAGCTACCCACACGATGTCCAAGGATGATAAGACACATTTTTTGAAAGTGTTACGAAATGTAAGGGTGCCCGATGGATATGCCTCGAACATTTCCCGTTGTATACGACTTAAGGACTGTACGATATCGGGGTTAAAGAGTCATGACAGTCACGTATTGATGCAGCAGCTTCTACCTATTGCATTGCGTGGATCACTTCCAAGCAACGTGGTTAGACCACTTGTTGAGATGTCTGCATTCTTCAGGGGACTATGTTCAACAACATTGACACAAGAGGATATTGACCGACTACAGTGTGACGTCTATATCACGTTGTGCAAGTTGGAACAGGTTTTTCCCCCCAGCTTTTTCACAAGCATGGTTCATGTGGTCGTGCATCTTATCGGTGAATGCCGACTCGGTGGACCAGTACAGTATAGGTGGATGTATCCGGCAGAGAGGTAAACTTTGTTTTATTTCATATTTTATGGTTTAACTATAATACAAGACAAGTATTAACTGCACTGATTGATTGTATATTCGTTCATATTTAGGAGCCTTGGAGTTTTCAAATCTAATGTGCGTAACAAAGCGGCCCCTGAAGGCTGCATTGCGGAGGGTTACATAGCTACTGAGTTGGTGACGTTCTGTTCGAGATATTTAGATAATACACCAACATTTCACAATAGGATACAAAGAAATCCGGATGGTTCAAAGGGACATGGAACATGAGTCCGGCTCGACCGAATCACAATGACACAGATACACCGGTATATTATGTTCAATTCGGACGACTTCCTTCAATTGCGAACGTAAGTCGATGTCATTCTACGTCATATTGTATATTCAATGAACTTGTAACATTTCCCGTATCGAATTATAATTAACTTCATCATCGAATTGTAGAATGCACATGGATACGCTTAGGGGGCGAACAACAGAGGATCAGTTGGAAACTCAACATTATGAGCTGTTCTGCGACTGGTACCGTGACTACGTAAGAATGACGTGATGTTAACAAAATCACTTGTCGGATTATATTTGCATGCATAATGTCAAATTGAAAACTTGCGTTTTATATGGCTTTACCTTGTGTTTTGTATCATCCTGGTAAACGCTTCATTTTTTTTTTTTTAATTCTAGAAAATGTTTGGCTAAATTGATGTCAATATTTTTTCTATCTTATTTTACAAATCAATCATTAAATTTATAAATTTATGTGAACTCCATATAAGTCAACGGTAAACCCCACAAATATAATTATTAATTTATTGAATTTGTTGTGCTGGTGGCGGATCCAAGATATTCATTAAGGGTGGCATTTTTTTTAATGATTAAAATAATAAAATTAATTTAAAATATTAAAAAAATAATTAAATATAAAAAATATTTTGTCTCCTTTTTGTGCTTTGCAAGTTGCTCATTGTATTTTTTTTTTTTTTTCCCTCTTGCATGCATGTTAGCGATATAAATATTAAAACAATTAATTTACAAGAACAATTTAAATTAAATCAAAATTACATATTTACATACCTCAATTTTTTGTTGAAATTATTATCAAGAATATGTTGAATCCTATTAGTTTAAAAGAAGTTAAAGAACAATTTAAATCTAAATCTAAAAATTTAATTACATATTTTATATTTACATACCTCAATTTTTTTTTTTTTTTTGTTGAATTTGGAAAGTGAAAGAAAATTGTGGCTTAAAAAGTTTAAAAGTTAGACAAATTTTCGTTGATGTGAAAAATAATAAAGAGATTGAAATTTGGACAATTGCTGTTTGCCCTTCGGCCTTGTCTTGCACGGCTGGTCCTGCACCTTGTATCTTGTGAATTATATAATTTTCTTTTTTTTCAAAAGCTTTTTTTTTTTCCATGTTGTCTTGCACGCTTGGTCACTTGGTCCCCTGGACCACATTTTGTGTCAATTTTATAATATTATAATTTATATTATTATACTTCCTTGTCTTGGACTCTTGTGACAATTATATAATATTATAACTTATATTATTATTGTTTTTAAACCCCTCTCCAAACTCGAGGCTCCACGAAATATTCTCACAAAACGGAACTGTTCATCGTCTTCAACATTGCATTCTTCTGAAAATAAAACATTCACTTTCTAAAAATTTTCAAATTTTAACTTACTAAGGAGCATAATATGGCTGAAGCCTGAGAGAGGGGCATAATCATGGCTGAGGGCGGGCATAATCATGAAATAAGAAAAAATTTACCATGGTAAGGAAGATTTTTAGGAGTTGAGGGTGGCATATGCCTACCCTAAAACCTCCTGGATCTGCCCTTGGTTGTGCACGGAATTAAAAATACAGGATCCTAAAGAAGTAGAAAAGAGCAAAATATAAAATAGATCAATCACACACGACACTAACATTTAAGTGGTTTGAGTTAACAAGCCTACATTCACAAGTAGAAACAACCCGAAAAAAATTCACTATCAAAAGATGGAGTACAAAGATAACGGAAAGAAAACCACTCAAAACCCTAATACACTCAAATCTCACTCTCACACAAAAGAGGAAAATACAAAAAAAGAAAAAGAAAAAGAAAAAAGAAATAATAAAATAACAAAGAAAACTCGATCTCTTCTTCTCTAAGTGTCATAAGGCACAACAAAATGAAAAAACCATAATGAGATATATAGATTCTAATTTTTCTTCCCCCTTCACAATAGGCCAACAATTCATTTATATAAGCTTGAAAGTCGGCTACTAATTGAATCCAAAAGCAACTTGGAAAAAGAATAAAAGTCGACTAAGAATAGGAGACACAATTCGTTTAGAATTGGTTTCTACAATTCAAGTTATTATAACAATCTCCACCTTGACTTGGAATTCCATCAAGTCCTCAATTGCAAATCTCTTCATGATCTCTCCTCCAACACCCACACGGGTAATCACAAGTTACAAACAACAATCAAGTCCAAACAACTCTTGAACTTGAGAACCGGAACTAGCTTAGTCAACATATCCACTAAATTTTTCTCCGAGGCAATTTTTTTCAATATGATAGCTCCTCATGTCACAACCAGATCACCAGCATAATTTGAATTGACATACCCAATGACGCCGGAACCAATACCACTATCTCTGTCAAAGATTGAGCCAACATCTGTAACACCCCGTAAATAACGGAATATCAAATTCACTACTGGCCAATAAACCTTGCTAGGATTAACAAGACTGACTGTATGTGAAACAAATGGACGAACTTCAAAACAACATAGTAAATAACAACATTTATTATGTACTTATTTGGACCCCTGAATTACCACCCATTTTTACATGCCCCCCAAACTTCAAAATCTTTCACTTTGGACTTCTGCACTTTCAAGTTTTATCATTTTGAACCACTCCGTTAGATTTTAAACATTAAAAGTTAGACAATGACGTTTATACCCCTGACTTTTTTATAAAATTTCAAATTTGCCCTTTATTTCAAATTAAAAATTTTAAAAAACTTTATATATATATATAAACACAACACAAGGTGACCCACAGTTGGGCCACCTTGTGACCTTTTTTTTTTTCAATTTTTTTTCTTTTTTAATAAAAAAAAAATGAAGGGTAATTTTGTCTTTTTAAAGGTTTTAACGGCAAAAATTGATGGAAGGGTTCAAATTGATTGCAATTGAAAGTTAATGAGTCTAAATTGAGAGGTTTTGAAGTTTGAGGGAAGCATGTCAAAACGGATAATAATTCAAAGATCCAAAGTGAAGTTTCTCCTATAGTTTGTTTTTGTGCAGCGACTTGAATTTCTTGGGGAATCTGTGTTAGATTATCTCATGAGTCATGACCATGTATTTCTATTGTAAATATCCTGGGTTGTCACCGGAACTATTAACAAACATGAGATCTGCTTCTACAAATTAATAATGATTGTTATGCACGACTGTAGTTAAGTTTGAACTGCACAAACACATCCTCCATGCCTCACAAGAACTCCATAGCTAGGCATGTAGTCGAAACTGTTATCAATTTTGAAAAGTTATCTTCATAATCAACTTTTGGGTGGGAGTCGGAGACAACTTTCCCCCAAGGTTCGATTATCGTATTTATTTTTATATTTGTTTCTTCTTTAAAATTTATAAGAAATTTTCGTCTTTTTTGGTTCTTTGATTTTATTTGATAAATCATTACATATTTTTTAATTTGTGACAGATTCGGGATACAATAAGGAGCACTACAAAAATTATAGTCATTAGCGGCGACCCAAAGTTGCCGCTAATGAGCAAAAAGTTGCCGCTATTTACAAATACTGGCAACACGCGGCCGCTATTTGGTGGTTGGTAGTAAGTCGACGATAAAACTAAATACTGGCGACTTTCAAAGTTGCCGCTATTGCCAAGGTAATAGCGGCCACTTTAAGTCGTCGCTAATACATTTTTTTGGCCGGAAAAAATGGTTCAAAATGGTTCCACGGTTGCCGCTATTGTATATAATTAGCGGCGACCAATAAGTTGCCGCTAATTGTATATCATTAGCGGTGACCATAAAGTTGCCGCTAATTGTATGTCATTAGCGGCGACTGGTTAATGATATAAGAAAATTAAAAAATAAAAAATAAAAAAAAAGTGAATAGCGGCAACTTTATTTGTCTATCATTAGCGGCAACCCATAGTTGCCGCTATTTCTCCCGTATTACCGGCGACTTATAGTTGCCGCTATTTGTCTGTCATTAGCGGCAACATAGAGTCGCCGCTATTTATCTCATTAGCGTCAACTTATAAGTTGCCGCTAATGAATTAAAAAATAGAAACTCAATAGCGGCGACCCTATTTGGGAAAAAAAAAAATAAAATAGCATATATATATTGGGATGGCACGTGCAATACATCATAGTGTAAACAAAGATAACCAAGATTTACAGAGCATATAGGACAACAGATATAACTCACTTAAATTCTAGACATCCTACTTCTCGATTACTCAAAAGCAACTTGTTGGAAATTTTCAAAACCATTTTCAGTTATGAAAAAAGAAAGGAATCTTATTTGTTTTTTGTCAGGACGGTTAGCAGCAACCGCCAAAGTTGCCGTTATTGATCCCCAAATAGCGGCAACCTTTTAAAGTTGCCGTTATTGAGTAATAAGTCTTATTTTTTAATTTGTTTATTCGTTAGGACTATTAGCGGCAACTTTAAAAGTTGCCGCTATTGACCCCTTAATAGTGGCTACTTTAAAAGTTGCCGCTATTAGGCACTTAATAGCGGCAACTTTATATCGCCGCTAATAGGCTTATTTTTTTTTTTTTCCTGTTTTTGATCCCCCAATAGCGGCAACTTTATGTCGCCACTAATAGGCCTATTTTTCTTTTTTCCTTTTTTTGTAAAGACCATTAGCAGCAACTGCTAAAGTTGCCGCTATTGATCCAACAATAGCGGCAACTTTATTGACCCCTCAATAACGGCAACTTGATGTCGCCACTAATAAGTCCTCTTTTTTTTATTTGTTTGTTCATTAGGACCATTAGCGCTATTGACTCCTTAATAGCGGCAACTTTTTAAAGTTGCCGCTGTTGCGCTCATAATAGCGGCAATAGTTTGTTGCCACTGATCGTGTTTAAATAGCAGTAATGCGAGTTGCCGCTATTGAGTGCCTAACAGCGGCAACCTTGTAATGTCGCCGCTGATGAGTAGTAAATAGCGGCAATAATGGTCGCCGCTATTAGTGTTGCTGCTAAATATCAACTATTTTGGTATTTAACGTCCGCTATTAGCGGCGACTTTATTGTCGCCGCTAATGGCCTCTCATTAGCGGCGACCTTTAAAAGTTGCCGCTAATGACCCCTCATTAGCGGCAACTTTTGGGTCGCCGCTAATAATTTGGTTGCTAATGACCAAATTTCTAGTAGTGGAGATAGTCTTTCAGAGTAAAAGGCCTCTTTTGAAGCCTTTGATTATTCCTGAAACATTGATCTGTCATACAGTAAAGGAGTTAAAATGAGGTATGTCAAAAAAAAAAATAATAATAATAATATGAAAGAATCCATCAAGTCGGCAACAAGGGTATAGCTTCAATTACAATTGTGGTTGAAGCAAATGTGATCTCTTTTAAGGGTTCAGCTACCTCTGCCGATAAAAGGACAACAAAAAAATATAGCTTCTAAAGTAGTATTGAAGTCTCTGAAGGAACATATTTTATAAAATGAACATGGGAAGCAAGTTTAAACTCTAGGTATATCAGTATTTTTCATATTGGACAATTAAGTTGTGTATGTTCCCATACTCGACATGATGGTTCACTCCTGATATCACATGCATGTTACAAATTTAAGGTAGAACTCATTTTTAAAAATTTGCTTATAAAAAGAGTATTCAAAAACTTCCACACGTGTTTAAGATTGTACATAATTGATGTGGGATAGTTAGATTGTAATAGACATATACTAGTAAATGGTGGGTGACATCTTCTTACAAGAAGTCAAACTGGATAGCTCATTATATAATATTTAGAATAATACTAGAAAGCGGACTAAATTAAGTCTTCATTGTATCTTTCTAAATGTGACTTGATTTTTAAAATTACTAGTAGATTAAAATTCAATAATAATTTTTTCAAATTCAATAATAATTTTTTAAAAGTCAAATCGTATTTAGAATAACGCAAAAAAGACTTTAATCATCTTTCTAGCAATATTACTCTAATATTATTCGAACTTTGGCCATGAGTGACAGCTTCGCACTAGACGTCAAATTAGATTGCTCATTACTTTTGTGGGAAAAAGAAAAAGAAAAAGAAAAGCCAAAAAAAAAAAGAAAAGAAAAGAAAAGAAAAATGTATGGCCTTCCCTCTGGAGGACCCTGCCAGCTGGAAAAAGAAAAAGAAAAAGAAAAAAGAAAAATGTATGGTCTTCCCTCTGGAGGACCCTGCCAGCTGGAAAAAGAAAAAGAAAAAGAAAAAAGAAAAATGTATGGTCTTCCCTCTGGAGGACCCTGCCAGCTGGAAAAAGAAAAAGAAAAAGAAAAAGAAGGTGGCAGGGAGTAAAAGTATACCTAACATTTCTCTTCTAACTGTAAGTAACAACCATACCCCTAGTCCATCTTTTTTTTATAAATTTTTATTTGGGATATTTCTTAATTTTTTACGCAAAAATGAGACATTACATAATCGCTTGACAATTAGTAAGGAGTAAATTAATGTAATTTTTCCTCAAATTTTATACTCGTGGAAATAGCAAGGAAAAGCGTACAAACTGTTGATATTATGTTTGCTAGAGCAAAATATCACTAAATTCTCCAACCATACCTGAGTGCCTTGTGATGCAAGACTAATTATGTGGAGCAGTTTTTTGGTCGATCCCCATCAGAGAAATGTACTCAGGAATGTTTTGGTGAAATTATTTTGATGAATTTCAAGAATGAAGTAACAATTAATAACCCCATCAAATGATAATAAGAGCAATTGAAACTTATATTGGGAAGTCAACTAAATTTCATTGATAACTTTTCCCAAGGTTCGATTGTAGTATTTATTCTTATATTTGTTTCTTCTTTAAAATTTATAAGAAATTTTGTCTTTATAGGTTCTTTGATTTTATTTGATAAATCATTAGATATTTTTTAATTTGTGATAGGTTCTTGGCGATCGATGTTGTAAAGTCATTGGCATGAGCCATTCTTGTTGGTTCGGGATACAATAAGGAGATAGTCTTATTACAATAAGGAGGTAGCCATTCTTGTTTAAGATTGTACATAATTGATGTGGGATAGTTAGATTGTAATAGACATATACTAGTAAATGGTGGGGGACATCTTCTTACAAGAAGTCAAATTGGATATATAGCTCAAGATACAATATTTAGAGTAATACTAGGAAGTGGACTAAATTAAGTCTTCATTGTATCCTCCTAAATGTAACTTGGTTTTTAAAATTACTAATAGATCAAAATTTAATAATAATTATCTTAAATTCAATAATAATTTTAAAAGTTAAATCGCATTTGGAATAAAATAAGAAAGACTTTAATAATCTTTCTAGCAATATTACTCTAATATTTATTCAAACTTTTGCCCTTGGGTGACAGCTTCGTACTAGACGTCAAATTAGATTGCTCATTACTTTTGTGGTAAAAAGAAAAAGAAAAAGATCAAACAAAAAAAAAAAAAAAAAGGAAAAAAAAAAAAAAAAAAAAAAAGAAAAGAAAAGATAAGCTAAGAAAAATGTAGGGTCTTCCCTCTGGAGGACCCTGCCAGCTGGCTGGTCTTCCGATGGAGATGTTAAATTAGATGGCTCCGGTTATCCTCATCCCACAACTATCATAGTGCTAAGAATGGATCACAATTTGAGGGATGCTGCGGAGCAAGGAAACATTGACGCCTTGTACTCGTTGATTGAAATCGACCCAGAAGTTTTGAACAAGATCGATGAGATTTCATTTGTTCAGACGCCTTTACACGTAGCTGCAGCTGCAGGAAAGACCGAGTTTGCGATGGAGATTATGATGTTAAAGCCATCATTTGCTAAGAAGCTTAACCCAAATGGCTTCACCCCCTTGCTCCTTGCTGTGCATAATAACCAAAACCGATTGGTGCACGACCTACTTGCTGTTCATAAGGACCTTGTCTGTGCACAAGGAAGTGGTGGTATGAATCCATTACATTATGCAGCTAAAACAGGAAACCTCGAATTGTTGGCTCAATTTCTTTTTGTCTGTCCCAAGTCTGTTGAAGATGTGACAAGTCGAAGTGAGACTGCTCTGCATGTTGCACTGAAATATGACATGTTTGATGCTTTTCAGCTCCTGGTTAGATGGTTTCAACGGGCCTGGTTTAAAAATGCTCCCTTCTGGGCGCACAGGATACTGAATTGGACGGATGTGGAAGGTAATACTGTGCTACACATTGCAGCATCCAAAAATCAACTCCAGGCAAGTTCTTTCCACTATGTTTTCTAGTGAAGAAGTAAAATAGAGTTCGTATATGTTAGAATATTTTGTATTATTTTTAGGGTTTATTCTCTACTTTAATTAGTCTAGAGTTTTTTTATTATCACTCATAGTCTCTCTATATATAGAAGCATATGTAATCACTGTAAGAATTCAATATATAATTAAATGCTAATTGACAATAAAAATTAGCAGCGGAATGAATAATTATATAAATACCTCTAGCCATGCTTTGCTCAAGCCAATTGAAGAACAGCTTCACAAAAAATAAATCTGGAAAACAAAAAATATTGAGAGGTTCTTCTGACCTATGCCTACCAGTGAGTGCCAATTCATGGAATACACAAGCCTTATTTATAGGTAGGTCAGGGGACCCTCAATTAGAGCTGTTACTTTAATTATTCCTCCCATCAAGGAATAAAAATCAAATCAATACAGCTAATTGATTCCACAAAAATAAAATCTTTAATTAAATCAAATACTTGTTCCATAAGAATTAAATCAGTGATTTAATTCAGAATATTTGATTGAAATCAAATACTTGTTCCACAAGAATTAAATCAGTAATTTAATTCAGAATATTTGATTTACACAATAAGCTTTAATTGGAATAAATTACTGAACACCGTAATTACATATATTTTATAATTACAATATATGTGACATAAGGGACATACTTTAAATGAAATTTCTTGCATTCTCCCACTTGGCCCTTATGACACATAAATTCCTTATGGTGTTCAGTTATATGATATGGCCAATACTTTATTTATTCCAACCTTTCATGGAATCCTCCCACTCACTCAAGGAATACTACACACGAATCATGACGGTAAAGCTTTTATATGATAAGCCGTCCCTTCCATGTATCACGATGTGCAATATCTCCCTAAATGAGTACTTTATGGATAATGTACTTTATGAATGAACTTCCTATAAGTCATTCGGGTCCAACTTTAATTTTATCCCCACGGATAAGAATAATATATGTGTGCACAAAAATCTTTATAACATAACATTTATGTCTATAGACCAATTAAAGAGAAACTAAGCACAAATGAATTAATGAATCTTATATATTCCACATGACTTTATACTTTCTTTACCGGTAAACCTTTAGTCATGGGATCCACAATCATTAATTCAACACTTATATGCTTAATAGACACTTATTGTCACTTAATGTTCTCTTTCATAGTGATACTTTATGTCGATATACATACTTCTGCTTCTACTCAGTTTATTCTTAGAAAAATAACTGTAGTAGAATTAACTCAGAAGATCTTTATGAGTTTAACTATAAAATCGACAATTTTGAGACCTTAACAAAAAAGTCTCAACCATAATGTCTGTGTAATTAATTCACAGCATGTAATGACTTTTGCTTTCATGGTAGATGTAGCAACTGTAGTTTGCTTACTGCATCTTCAGTACATATATACTGAAGTTGATTATCTACTATCTACACATTTAGCAAAAATCAAACCTAAATAAACACCACCAAATGGTAAGTGTATCTGTAGTTCCTGGTTCATTGCATATTCCACAATACTATATTGACCCAATAGTCCAACTGCTATTTCAATGCCAGGTCTAATGTAGACCTGTGCATACACATGGAATATCTGCCTTTGTTCCAATACATTTTGGGACATTATCCCCCTTAATAATAGGTGCTACTGAAGATTCATAGTTCTTCATTCTGAATCTCTACCAAAACTTTAGTGAGATGAACTTTATGTAGCAAACCTGAATTAATGCTTGCGAGCAAAATATTATCTATATACAGGACTAAAAGAAATGTAACTTTACTCCCACTAACCTTAAGGTATATTCAATGATTAACAAGGTTCTCAATAAACCCATGTGAGGTAATAACCTTGTAAAAATTTTGTATACCATTGATGAGAGACATATCTTAGTCCATTAATAGATATCCTTAATTTGCAAGCTTTCTGACTGTTATTAATAAAACCCCTTAAGTTGTCTTATGTACACCTCCTCCTTAAGATCCTTATTTAGGAAAATTGTTTTTCACATCCTTTTGATATAGCTCTAAAACAAAATGAGCTACTCATACCATGATAATCAATGCCTTCCTTTTGAGTAAGATCATTGGCTACAAGTTTAACTTTATATCGTTTAACATTACCCGGAAGCATCCTTTTAGGTTTTATAAACCCATTTGCAGCCTATGGCTACAACTCCCTTTGGTAAGTCAACAAGATTGCAGACTTGAATTTTAGCCAAAGATTTCATCTCCTCCTTCATGGCATTGAAACACAATGTGAAGTTATCTCCACCCAAAAAGATGTGAAAACAAATTTTAAATCGTCCTTAGGTTCGACATAAAAATCAGACTCCTGAAAGTATACAACATAATCACTAGAGATTGTTGGTCGCCTTATTTTAGAAAATCTTCTTAATCCTACTTCATTTACTTTTGACAAAGTCTGAGTAGGTTCATTCTAAACTTGTTCCTTATGAGTTGACTGTTTCTGAAACCGATTGTGCTTGAAGATAATCAATTTGATTTTTCTTAAGCACAATCAAACACCCTTCATGTGAAGGGGCTTCAGTCAACTCTTGTGCTTCCTCTAATTTAATCCCTTAAGGATAAGCACTCCCACTAAGTTCAGCGTTCTCTATAAATTTTTAATATTAGACTCAACAATTCTATGACTAAATGAAGAACAGTAAAGCCTAAACCCCTTGGAGTTTACTGTATAACCTATAAAATTCCGCTAGTTGTCTTTGAAGCTAATTACCTTAGGTGTGGATTATAAATCCTCACTATAGCAAGACAACCCCATATGTGTAAACAATTTGAACTTGACTCTATTCATTCCAACTCCGAATGGAATCGAGTTAAATGTATACACAGCGGTTTTCAAGGCTTCACTCCATTAGGAGAATAGAACATTACCTTTCATGTCCCCTTTTCGTGTACCTACCATAATCCTATCTGCCTCTATCAGATCTTACGATCTTGATTTTCTTTTATTTTGTTTCTCTACTTCTACCTTATAGGTACTGAAAACATTTAATGCCCAAACCTTATGATTTAGAAGATAGAGATACATAAACCGTATATGGTTATTACCGAAAGAGATAGGACATCTCTAACCATTTAGGCAAGAAGTATGGAAAAGGTTACACTTGTACATGATCTCAAGAATTTCAAAAATCCTTTTGTTGGCACCTTTAGTGGTATAGTTGGTCTGCTTTTCCTTAATGCAGTCCACATAAATACCAAAGATAGTAAATTTCAAGAGTCGTAAAAACTCTATCATTTATTGACCTTTTATTCTTTATAGAGATATATTCCAATCTCCAATGCCATAACATAGAGGATTTTCTCATTTATAAGACTCTGCTTTATGTCAACATTTATATGCAGGGATTAATTTTTCAAAAAATTGGGATCTAGATCAATTTTAAATAGACCATTAATTTAATATTCCACCCAAAAAAATTTAACAATATTCAAATTTGACTTTAACAAACTAAAATAGAAATTAAATTTCTAAAAGAATTGTGGAATATATAAAAAACATTATTGAGGTCAAAATGACATAACTGAATTAATCTATAGATCCCAACAACCTCCAATTGTAAATAAGTATTATTTAGAAAACCCTGCATTTTGTTGACAACGTGGACCGCTAAACCAAATTCAATCCACATAGTCCTTAGGAGAGTCAATAAAAAAGATTCATGACACACTAGGTGTATAACATTACCTTTATTTCAAGTCATTTATGATACTTTATGCAATCATTCTTTATATGCCCATAATTTTCCTTAGTGTAAGAGAAACAAGTATCTTAATTGCCATAACACTTTGTTGGCACCTTGTTCTCATTCATCAACTATTGGACATGATTGCCTATAAAGGTTTTTCCCTTAACATGAGTAACTTTCTGGATTCTCATGTCTTAATCTCTCATCTTCTTGAACACACATGATCAGAAGTTTCTTAATTGATCAGTTATCCTTATGTGTGCCACAAGATATTTGAAAAAATATCATATTTAGATGAGAGAATAAAATTGACGATAATGACTCAAAAACTCAACATTTAGGGACTTTATAATGAGCTGTTATGTCCTTCATTTTCATAATGTGCTCAAGCACATTTTGAAACTGTAAAAGGTTTTACTTTAAAGCTTTTCTATTAGGGTGCACGCCAAAGTCTTATTGGAACTCACTAAATGTTCCTCAATGACCTTTCTTTGGCCTTAAAACATTAAGGAATAAAACCCTAATGCTTTACTTGATATGAGATTTCATGAACGTTGAAACTTAAGCGATTTAAATCACTACAATCGTTCATGTTTAATAATCTCATGTGGCGTACTTGATTCCGTGGGAGAAGGTGATTCGTCCACACGAAACGCCAATTCAGTCTCCAAACACCCCAAAGTGAAAAGCACATTTTTCTTTTCAGTCAGGAAAAATTACCACAAGGAATTATTGGAACATAAAAACTAATAATTAAAGTAGTAGGAATATATCCAGTAACCAAGAAAAGTTATATACTTTAATGCTATGAAATAACCTTATTTAAATTAACCAATGTTAATTTAATAGTAAATTTCAACCTACCTATGGGCAAAGGTGCATCACGCATGAAATTTACTCTTTATTAATAAGACTAATAAATTTAGCATTAATAAATAAAATTTTCCGTACCTGTGGGCCTAAGAGAAATTTTATTTTCAATGTTAAATTTACTATCTTATTCTAATTAACTCATAAAAATAAAAACGTCCCTGTGGGGATTGGCAAATTAAATTTATGAATTAATTACAACACGATGTTAATTTTCTTTATGAAGTTCATATATAGAATCTTGATGCAATTATCATTATAAAATTGGAATGTTGTGACTCTCCCAAAAATTATTATGACAATTACGACTTCATTAACATCGAATTTATTTAAATTAACCAATGCTAGTTTAATAGTAAATTTCAACCTACATGTGGGCAAAGGTTGCATCACGCATGAAATTTACTCTTTAATAGGACTAATAAATTTAACATTAATAAATAAAATTCTCCGTACCTGTGGGCCTAAGAGAAATTTTATTTTTAAAGTTAAATTTATTATCTTATTCTAATTAAATCATAAAAATAATAACGTCCCTGTGGGGATTAGTAATTAAATTTATGAATTAATTACAACAGGATGTTAATTTCCCTTATGAAGTTCACATATATGATCTTGATGCAATTATCATTATAAAATCGGGATGCTGTGGCTCTCCCAAAATTATTATGATAATCACGACTTCATTAACATCCAATAACTGTATAGATGCCAAAACTAAAGTTTCCAAGAATAAAAGACAAAACCAACATGTCAGTGAGTAAACAGTATTTTTCCAAAGTACAATCGGACAGTGTCACAGGTAAGTGAGGGAGCGCACAACGGCACACTTAAGTCCCAAGACTTGCCTTGCCAGAGCTTTCCGATTGCAATTTTGGATAGTACCATAAACATTTACCAACACATGAGGCTTAGTTAATTATTCTCAGGTCCAGGCATCAAACAATTTATATTTAAACAATTAAAAGAATAAATATATCCTTAAGTTCATGCATTAAAGAAACAATAATTTAATACTGAACAATTTAATTCATAAGATGAATAAAAATGCAACATAAAAGCATAATAATCTGAATAGCCTAATGGTCTTGAAATGACCTTAGGCCCTTTATACCTTAAGAACCCAAGTTCTAAACCTAATGAGCCCAAATCATTTTTTTTTTTTTTTTTTTTTTTAATCCGAATGGGCTATTTGTATTGGGTCTTTCTTTATCGGATTAGGCCACTTTATTGGGTTACGGGTCAGCCCACTCAATGACCCAGTTTTTATTTTTATTTTTTATTTTTTATTTTTTATAACTGGATCGGGCTTGGGTTAAAATAAACCCATACCCAATAGCCCAAAACACTAACCCGGTTCCATATGGGTTTGAAACCCTACCCGGATCATATGTTCCCCAATCCGAAAATACCCAACCCTAGCGCCGCCGCCTTCCCCTTCACCATGTGTTGCCGCCGCCCCTTTAGCCTTCCTTATGCGTCGGCCACGCAGGGCTGCCGTTCAATGGCCAAACGGCCACGGTGATCGGCAAGGTGCCGCCGCCCAACCAGCTCATAGGCAGCCCCATACGGGCTGCCATTGCTGTCCTCACTGGCAACCGTGTGGGGCTGCCACCGTCATTCTTCATGGGCGACCCAGCAAGAGCCGCCGTCCTGCAAATCCTTACGCGAGAAAAAAACGGTGGAGATTGAGACGATCCCACCGTCGTTCTCACCCTGCAGTGGTGTCCTTGCGAACACCGGGCCTGAAACGGTGCACTCCGCCGCAGATTTTCCCATATCGGCCAGTCGGCAGGAAGCCTGTGTAGGGCTGCCGCCCTTATTCTTTGTAGGCGACCCAACGATGGTTTGCTCACTGAACGCGGCAAAACACCGCTTGTGGAGGCCATGGCAGTGGGTCATGGTGCATGGGCGTGGGTTTCATTTATGGGTCAACGGCTTGTTTCCTGTACTCGTTGCCTTCTATTTTAATTTATCTCAACATAAACAAGTATCAACAAGACCGTGCAAATATATATATCTTGGGTTTCAGCTTATTTCAAGCTAATTTTGTTTCAATAATTAATTAAACAAAATGAATATTATTGAAACAAAAATAAAAAATTTACAACAAGCATATCTAAAAAATTAGACTGAGCAAATATGGCATAGAGGAGGCTCTGATACCATATGTAAGAATTCAATATATAATTAAATGCTAATTGACAATAAAAATTAGCAGCGGAATGAATAATTATATAAATACCTCTAGCCATGCTTTGCTCAAGCCAATTGAAGAACAGCTTCACAAAAAATAAATCTGGAAAACAAAAAATATTGAGAGGTTCTTCTGACCTATGCCTACCAGTGAGTGCCAATTGATGGAATACACATGCCTTATTTATAGGTAGGTCAGGGGACCCTCAATTAGAGCTGTTATTTTAATTATTCCTCCCATCAAGGAATAAAAATCAAATCAATACAGCTAATTGATTCTACAAAAATAAAATCTTTAATTAAATCAAATACTTGTTCCATAAGAATTAAATCAGTGATTTAATTCAGAATATTTGATTGAAATCAAATACTTGTTCCACAAGAATTAAATCAGTAATTTAATTCAGAATATTTGATTTACACAATAAGCTTTAATTGGAATAAATTATTGAACACCGTAATTACATATATTTTATAATTACAATATATGTGACATAAGGGACATACTTTAAATGGAATTTCTTACAATCACATCTATTATTTACTACTCAATGTAGTTTTTATATGTTTCCGCTCTCTCTCTCTCTTCTCTCTCTCCTTCTTCCGCTCTCCAATATATTTAATAATATATTTAACAGTATAAACGAGTGTTAAGAAATTTATCCTATTAAAAAAATTTTACTCCCAATTTTTTTTAATTTTAACGCACACCACGTCAACAATGAGGTCTATCTTGAAACATGCAAAATGCAAACATGTAGCACTAAGATTCAATCTCAAGAACATGCTAAAAATTATCTTCAACTCATTTTATTAAGCATTTTGGTCAAGACATTCTACGTTCTTTTTTTCTTTAATCTGTAACGTTTGCTTTTATTTTTGTCCCTTTTTTATTTTATTTTTAATTAGCATTTTGGTATGTTTTGGGGGGTTGGGAGGGGGTTGAATAGTGTAGACTATTTTACAGTGATATGGGATCAATAATTGTGCACCTCTAAGTTGTACAGGTGGTGAAGTGGTTATTGGGTTGTAGACAACTCCTTGTAAACAGCAAGAATTCAGAGGGTTTTACTGCTCTGGACATCGTGGATGGGCAAACACTGGTAGACAACCAAGAGATGAGGAATATGCTATGCCGTGCTGGAGCAAAAAGTGCTTCATCTCTTCCTAAGTTTTCTTGGGCAGATTACTTCAGATCTCCTCTCACAATTAATGAAAAGTTATTCGTATATTTCCTTCGTGGGAAAATGCAAATGTCAAACGACATGCGCAATATGCTGTTGGTGGTCTCTGTACTGTTTGTAACAATCGCCTACCAAGCAGTACTCAGCCCCCCTGGAGGATTTTGGCAAGATAACTCCATTCCTGGAACCAATAATCAGTTCAATATCACCGCCGTCACCAGCGCTACTGATGAAGTCAATCAAGTCCCACATCGGGTGGGGACAGTAACCATGGCCAGACACTTTTTCCATCTACTCGTGTCTATTAATACTCTAAACTTTTCTATACCACTACTCTTAATTGTCCTAGTCCTCCCTCCTGGTCTTCCTAGTACCCTGCTCATCATATCCTTTGGACTCCTCTTTCTCTCCTTTGGCACCTCTATAATAATCACAGCTCCGCTTCCAAGTTATTGGCTTCCTTATTTTTTATTTTTCTCTTTCTTTCTTCTGTCTAACATTGCCTTGTATTTCTTCATACTTTGGAAGCATGCAAGAGTTTGGTATGCTTTCTTTGATCCTGAAAAAGTGTTTTGAGCTACATATCCTTGACTTCATGCAATGTAGTTTTATGTTAGAAAATATATTTCCTATATTGAAAAAATATATATCAAATTGATATTATATGCTATTTACCTTTTATAAGAGTGATTGTAATCAAGTTCGATAGCAATCAAATCAATCAAATTTGTTTGTCATACGTATTTATTTCAATTCTAAGCATTTGTATTGTAATATCAATCAAGCAAAAAGAGCATAATGTTTCTCTTTGAGCTTTATTTGTGAACGCGTAGGTCATAGACCGAACCGCGTAAAATTATTGCGTCTCTTTTATTATTTTGTTTATTTATTTTCGCTATTTATTTATAATTTCCTATTTCATTATGAATTTCTTAGTTTAAGCTTGATCAATACCATCGCACCTTACCAAGGAGCTAAATTTCCCAATCGTACATGACTTATTCTGGTCAAGAAATGTCACGATATGAATAAAGCACGAAATTGCGTTAATTGAACTTTAATTTATATATAAACTTAAATAAATATTAGAAGAGCATCTAACATTCTTTAAATTAATTAGTACAAACTCATAAATAGAATTTTGGAAAAAAATATATTATTACTATCGGGTTATCAACTATCATGCAATTTATAATGTCATTCTAAACTTTTAATTTTCGCAATGTCCTCATATGACAAAAATACCTTTAATAAAAATTTGGAAAAAAAAAAAATCAGAAAAAAAAAGCGCAAAAAATTGGCACTTATTCTATATATCTCAACTTGGGATCTAGCTTGCATGTTGTAGTGAAAACTACCTCATGCATGCTGTAGTGGAAAACCGTTTTCCACGGTTAAAAATTAGGTTTCAAAAATTAATAATAAAAAATTCATTAAAACTTAAAAATTATATAAAAATAATAATAATAATAAGTAAAAAGCTAAAAATATTAAAAATAAATAAAAAAATAAAAAAAGAAGAAAAGAAAAAGAAAAATGGGCTTTCATTGTTCCAGGTCGTCGTTCATCATCTCCTCCAGCGGCGGCATGTCGAAATCCTCCTCCATTTTCCCGCGCGCAGACCTTGAGAATGGGGCCCTCGTCTGGCAGATCCAGGTCGTCGTTCATCATCTCCGACGGCGGCATGTCGTAATCCTCTATTTTTTCACGCGCAGACCTTGAGAATGGGACCCTTTCTGACTAAAAATCTTCCTTATAAAACTGTCCCATACTTTCCGAGAATGTCACAATTAAAAAATAAAAAAATTAAAAAAATAAAAATAAAAAAGCTCTATATTTGTGACCCTCTCTGCAAGATTTTTGTGTTCACATTTGAAATCTTGAATATTTCTCCATCTGGGTTTTCAGTGTAATGCAAATTGAAGGTCCAAAACATGGCCAATCTTGTTCCTGGTGTCCTTCTCAAGCTGCTGCAGCACATGAACAGACATAAAGGTTGCTGGTGAGCAGAGGTCATCTCTATTGCGAGTTGTGAGCATTGTTCCAGCGCTTGCAGGTGGTGAGTTATTCCCAAACCAAGGTTTTTACATCAAGGTTTCAGAGATTCCTCTCATGCCACGTACCTATGTATCTCTTCCTGATGAACATGATGATCTCATTCTTAGTGATAAGATTCAATTGGGTCAGTTTATTCATGTTGAGCGGCTCGAAATGGCCTCACCAGTCCCGATTCTTCGTGGGGTTAGGCCAATTCCGGGCCGCCACCCTTGTGTGGGAAGCCCTGAAGATATTGTTGCTACTCACTCGTTGGGATTTCTGAAAAATGGAGGAGGATTTCGACATGCCGCCGCGGGAGGAGATGATGAACGACGACCTGGATCTGCCAGATAAGGGCCCCATTCTTAAGGTCTGCGCGTGGGAAAATGGGGGAGGATTTCGACATGCCGCCCCCAGAGGAGATGATGAAACAATGAAAGTCCATTTTTCTTTTTTCTTTTTGTTTTTTTTTCTTAGTTTTTTAATATTTTTAGCTTTTTAATTATTATTTTTTATAAGGGTTAAATACAAAATACCCACCGGAGTTTTATAACTTTATTTTTTCCCCTCTAGTGTTTTATTTTTATCACGGGAGATCCCTGTGATTTTTATAATAGATCAAATTAGTCCTTCTGTCAGTTGACCGTTAGTTGACTTAACGGAATTTCACGTGAACCAATTAAATGTTGACACGTGGCACCCACTTAATTTTTTTTAAAACTAAAAAAAAAAAATGTATATTAAAAAAAATAAAAAGGAAAAAAAATTGGGGGGCCATTTGGGGGTGGCTCGGCCACCCATTAGGCCACCCCTCAATTTTTTTCTTTTTCTTTTTTTTTTTTTATAAAAAAAAATTAAGTGGGTACCACGTGTCAACATTTGATTGGTCCACGTGGAATTCCGTTAAGTCAACTAACAGTTAACTAACAGAATGACTAATTTGGTCTATTATCAAAACCACAGGACCTCCTGTGATAAAAATGAAATCCTAGGGGAAAAAAAATAAAGTTATGAAACCCCAAGGGGTATTTAGTATTTAACCCTTTTTATAATTTTTAAGTTTTAATGAATTTTTTATTTTTAATTTTTTAAACTTAATTATTAACAATAAAAAAAACGGTACCATTTAGTAGAAAACGATACTGCAGTGGCTTTCACTACCGCATGCAAGCTAGATCCCTCAACTTGAAGTAATCCAGCAACATCTTCATTCCTCCAATTGCCCTGACCCTCAACTCTATTCTCAATGCAATTTGTAATTTTGTAGGGTGGAAATTAAGGAATATAGGTAGGGCTGCCAAAATGGGTCTGTGGGTCGACCTATTTACGACCCGCAGGTATTCGTGACCCGTTTAAGCAATACCCAAACACGACCCGTTTAATAAACGGGTCGGATCCCCCGACTCGACACGACACGGGAATTCTCACGGGTCACTCGACACGACTCGTGAGACCCGTTTAAAATAATGGGTTGTGCCGGGTCGACACGACCCGTTTAACTAAAAAAGTGTTTTTTTTTTTTTTTAAAAAAAAAATAATAATAATAATAATAATTTTATAATAATAGTTATATGTCTGAAGAAGAAATAATAGTAAATACACTTCAAAATCAATATGAAAAGAGATGGATTAAGAAGAAAAGGGAAAAAAGAAAAAGAAGAGAAGATTACAAGGCTTGGGGAGCTTAGGCTCAAAATCAGCTCGGACCTTCCTTTCTGCAGTAATGCGTGCCTTCTCAACCACCGTTGCCATGGCTTCCTTTAATGCTTGATCTGTTACGTCGATGGCGAGAGAGAATGTGGCAGTGGAGAAAGTGAGAAACAAAGGAAAATGGAGCGGTGAGAGGCCGAGAGGTCTGGTCCATGAGCGATGAGCGTGAGGACTGAGGACTAGGACTAGGCGTGGCGTGAGCGGTGGCCGGTGAGAGGCCGAGAGGTTTGTTCCGTTTGGATCTGCTGATCTGGAGAGTCGAGTGGAGGAGACTACAAGTTTGCAACATGGGTCTGGAGCGTCTGGTGCGTTTTTCACTTTTTTCAGGGGAAGAGAGAGATTGCGGCAGTGGAGGAGGCAAGGAGTGGCAGTGGCGTGGCGTGGCATCGGTTGTGGCTGCGTGATGACTGAGGAGTGGAGGAGCGAGGAGAGAGAGAGACCAGCAGTGGAGGAGCGGCAGTGGCGTGGCGTGAGGAGTGAGGCCGAGAGGGTCTTTGGGTCTAGAGGATTTTGATTTCTGGATCTGGGTCTAAAGGAGACGAGTGTGCTGCATGCATTTTTCACTTTTTCTTTTAGGGTTAAAAAAAAAAAAGAAAAAAAACTGTGGGTGGGGGGGGGGGGGGGGGGTGTCTAGAGGGTCACCCGCGGGTCGACCTGTGACACGACCTGCCAGACACTCATAAACAGATCACCCGCCAAACACCCAAATCCGTTTAATATAAACTCAAATCTGTTAATTTCATGTCGTGTTCATATCGGGTCGTCAGATCGTGTCAAAATTGCCAACCCTAAAATATAGGGTGAGTCGACGACTCTCAGTAAATAGATAGGCCTAAACAAGTACTGTATGGTCATCAAGCCTTTAATTTATCACTGACAATAACGAAACAGTTGTTGTAAAACTTTAGTAACATAACAATAAAATATGAATGATTTTCTGTAAAAACATCCCCTTATGGCTTATGCCATGAGTATATTATATATATGTTTGGCCTTGTTTGTTAAACTCCTTGGCACTATTTAATCTCCATCACACTATTCACTTCATTTTTTTCAAAAAAAACATTCTCACTTTTATATCAAATTATTCACTTTTTATATCACATCATTTACTTTTTATTACTATTCAAATAAAAAAAATCACTACAAAACAAAATTTTTTACTTTCCAATACCACTTTTTTATTTTTCTATACCAATTATTATTATTATTATTTTTTATTCTTTTTATCCATGAACAGTGCGGTGGAAAGTGAACAGTGCCGGGGGATTTAACAAACACCCCCCCTTATGCCTCATATGCATGGGTCGTGCAAATCCTTTTGGGATCCTAACTCGAGGTAAACTATAACTATAACAATAGTGGCAAAAGGGTATTTTTATGTATAACTATAACCCCAATACCCTAGCTGGCTCCTGAACCGACGCATGCATGGATTGTAATCATCATATGCAGAGACAAAATAAAGGGGGAGTTGTCCCCAAGGGGTAGCTCAATCGGGTGTGTACCACGCTTTATGAAGCGGAAGTCACTAATTCGAATCATCTCTCTCATTTCCCTTGTGTGGATATGTTAAAAAATAAAAAAATAAAAAATAAAATAAAGGGGGAGTTGCTGGGGCCATGGCCCCCACCTCTAAAAATAATATTAAAAAAGGTTTTTTAATTTTGAAAATAGAGACAATTTTTCTCGCATGGTGCACATAATTTTATAGTAAAATTTAGGGAAAAATGCAGTTTACCCCCCTGAACTTTCAGGGGTTTTTCAATTTTAACCTCAAAGTTCAAAAATTGGCAATCTACTCCCTCTGAAGTTTCAAAAATTGGCAATTTAAACCTTCCGTTTAATTTTTCCGTCTAAATGGACGGAAATCTATGAAATTACATCACTACCCTCAGGCTTTTTTAAAAAAAATTCCGTCCAATTTAACGGAAGGTTTAAATTGCCAATTTTTGAAACTTTAGGGGTAGATTGCCAATTTTTGAATTTTGAGGTTAAAATTGAAAAACCCTTTAAACTTTAGAGGGGTAAACTGCATGTTCCCCAAAAATTTATTTTAGCACTATTAAAAAAAAAAAATGAATTTTTCAAATGTTTAATAGACATATATATTTTTTTATAAATTATGTTAAAGAAAGTTTTTCCAACCGAGTTGGAAGAAAAACTCTATACCGAAAAACTTTCTTTTATCGTATCCAACATTCTTAAAATTAAATTCTTAGTTCATTTCCTGATCATTGCTCAAGCATAGTAATCTCCAATTGCATAGAAGTAACCTTATGTTCTCTCAAAGTATTTCAGGCACTAAATTTGAGAAACGGATCATGTCCATTTTAAATAAAATAAAAAGATTCAATTAGTTATAAAAAAGAGACACAAAAATGTTATTTTATTTTATCTTTAACAACTTTACCCCTCCAACAGTCCAACGCACTCCCCTCTGTTACATTTGAATTTGAAATTTGGAGGATCCATCTCCCTAGATTTGCGGCTGTCTTCCCGAGCGCCACCATGAAGCCTAAGACAAACGTTCTTGTCTATAAAAAGTGTCATTTTTGTGAGACATTGGCTGACAGGTTTCATTGTAGGCTCGACTCGTCCACAACCACAAAAATAAATAAATAAATAAATAACTCATCCCGTGACTGATTCTGCCAGCTATTTGGTCATCCGTGGGAATCAAATTATTTTACTCCGCTTGTTCAGAACCCAGAGCAGAGGGATTCTTCGGAAAAACAAGTATCTTAGTGCTAAAAATGGATCACAATCTGAGAGATGCTTCTGAGCATGGAAACATTGACGCCTTATACTCGTTGATTGCAATTGATCCGAAAGTTTTGGACAAGATCGATGAGATTCCATTTGTTGTGACCCCTTTACACATAGCTGCAGCAGCAGGACAGACCCAGTTTGCCATGGAGATGATGATGTTAAAGCCATCATTTGCTAGGAAGCTTAGCCCAAATGGGTTCACCCCTGTGCTCCTTGCTATGCATAATAACCAAACCCAATTGGTGCGCGAGCTGCTCGCTGTTCATAAGGACCTTGTTTGTGCACAAGGTGTTGAAAAATTGGCTCATAGTAGACAAAAAGGAAAGACTTTGTCTCTTAGTCAAACTTGTCATGCTCTTCTTCTCCAATTACACCGTATGAAGCCTTCTCCAACAATGAAGTCAAATTGTTGAAAAATTGGCTCATAGTAGACAAAAAGGAAAGACTTTGTCTCTTTGTCAAACTTGTCATGCTCTTCTTCTCCAATTACACCGTATGAAGCCTTCTCCAACAATGAAGTCTCTTCATTTAAGAGTTTGCATTAACTCTTTAGTAATTCCTTTTGTCAACAAAAGAAGCAACTACATTATCTCCTTCATCATTTCTTCATTTGTCAACAAAAGGAGCAAGCCATTGTTTTTGACTTCTTGTACAATATGGTTATAAATATCCATTGGTTTTACTGCAAGGTAGGGGTCGAGAGAGTGTGCTGGTTTTTTCTGTAAGAGATTGAAAAATTTGTATTGCTCTACAGAAATTAGGAAGAACCAGTATTGTTTTGAGTGTGAGGAAGAAATTGGGTGTATTTGGGGATTTGGGTTTGTGAGTGTTTTAATACTCTTTTGTGTCTCCCTTTTTGAATAAGTGAAATCTCTCTACTGTTGCACCGTGGATGTAGGCAAGTTGCCGAACCACGTAAATCTTGTGTTCTTGTTGTTATTGTTGTTTATTTTTCTTTAAACACTATATCACGTTTGTTCCGCTTGATTGATTGTGTGAGAGATTCGCGACCTTTTGCACAACAAATTGGTATCAGAGCTTTGGGTTTCAACCTAGGCAATTGTTTGGGTGATTTAGTGTTTTATTGAAAAATTTGGAATACCACGATGACGGAGGAATTAACTTCGAAATCTGGTGGACCTGCACCTGTGGTGAGATCTGTTGTCTCGAATGCAAAATTCGATGTTGAAAAGTTTGATGGACGAAATAACTTCGGCATGTGGCAATGCGAAGTTATGGATGTCTTGGCGCAACAAGAACTTGATGTGACTCTGGAGGACAAGCCAGAGGAGATGTCAGAAGCAGATTGGAAAAAGCTTAATCGTCAAGCTTGTGGAACAATCAGGCTCTGTCTTGCAAAGGATCAGAAGTATTTTGTTATGAAGGAATCTATGGCAAAGGAGTTGTGGAACAAGCTGGAGGACAAGTATATGACCAAGGGCATCGAAAATAAGCTCTATTTGAAGAGGAAGTTTTTCGGCTTCAGGTATGTTGAAGGTACTTCTATGCCAGAGCATTTGAATAATCTCAATAAAATACTTGCTGATTTGCAAAATTTAGATGTTAAAATTGATGATGAAGATAAAGCTGTGGGGTTGATTAATTCGCTTCCGGATACATATGAACATCTTGCTACTACTTTAATGTATGGTAAAGATACGCTTAAATTTGATGATGTATCTAATGCACTAACGAACGATGAGTATCGAAGGAAGGATAAGCAGGCACACAGTGGAACGTCAGGGGCCTTGACAGTAAGAGGCAGATCTGAAAGTAAGAAACCCTTGGGTAGGAACCGTTCTGCTTCAAGGAAAAGAGGCACTTCATCAGACAGGAAATTTCTTGCGAAGGATGAATGTGCGTTTTGTCGTCAGAAAGGTCACTGGAAGAAGGATTGTCCTAGAATACAAGCTAAGGGCAAGGAGCATAAAGCTAATGTGGTGAGCACGAAAATTGAAGATTCAGATTCAGATGTTGCTTTGGCTGGAGCATCTTTTGATTGCCATTCAGAAGGGTGGATAATGGATTCAGCTTGTACCTTTCATATTTGTCCAAACAAGGAATGGTTTTCTAGTTTGGATTTGATTGATGGTGGAGTAGTTCTTATGGGAAATGACGTCGCCTGTAAGACGAAAGGGATAGGAAGAATCCGGTTGAAGTTGCATGATGGAACAGCTAGAGTTTTGAAAGAAGTTCGGTATGTACCGGACATGAAGAAAAATTTGATTTCTTTGGGTGCTCTTGATTCGAGAGGCTACAAAATCACTATGGAGAATGGAATCATGAAAGTGATTTCTGGTGCACTAGTGGTGATGAAAGCTGCTCGACAAAATAATTTGTATCATCTGCAAGGGACTACCATTATAGGAGCAGCTGCCACAATTTCTGACAACTCTAAAAAGGTAATCCCTGATAGAAATAAATTATGGCATATGAAATTGGGTCATGCAGGTGAGAAGGCTTTGCAAGGGTTAGCAAAGCAAGGTCTGTTGGATGGTGCCACAACAGGCAAATTTGGATTCTGTGAACATTGCATTCTGGGCAAGCAGACAAGAGTCAAGTTTGGCACAGCAATTCACAACACAAAAGGGACTCTTGATTATGTTCATACAGATGTATGGGGACCTACGAAGGTTCCATCAATGGGAGGTAAACATTATTTTGTTACCTTTGTTGATGATTTTTCCAGGAAAATTTGGGTGTACAGCATGAAGCATAAAGATGAAGTCTTGGGAATTTTCTTGACATGGAAGAAAATGATCGAAACTCAAACTGGCAGAAAAATTAAAAGACTGAGGTCAGATAATGGCGGTGAGTACACATCGGATCCTTTTTTGAAGATATGCCAGGATGAAGGGATTGTCAGACACTTCACGGTCAGTAGGACTCCACAACAGAATGGGGTGGCAGAACGCATGAACCGTACTATTCTGGAGAAGGTACGATGTATGTTGTCCAATGCCGGATTGGGCAAGAGTTTTTGGGCTGAGGCTGTGAATTATGCATGTCACCTTATAAATAGGTTGCCAGCTGCTGCAATTGATGGAAAAACTCCTACTGAAGTGTGGTCAGGTAAACCGGCTAATGATTATAATAAATTGCATGTTTTTGGTTGCCCAGCATATTTCCATGTCAAAGATAGCAAGTTGGATCCGCGAGCCAAGAAAGCTATATTCTTGGGATTTAGCACAGGTGTGAAGGGATACAGACTCTGGTGTCCCGAGTTGAAGAAAGTTATTCTTAGCCGAGATGCAACTTTCAATGAAGATGAAATGGTCAGAAAATGCAAGGTGGAGAATTCTCAAATTGAAGAATCTGATCATTCTACAGGAAACACTACGCAGCAGGTGGAGCTTGAGGTTCCAAAAGTATCTGTGCAACCTGAACAGATAAACTTCCCACTTGAGACCGAAGAGGAGATTTCAAATGAATTTGAAGAAGAGATCCCAACCCAAAGGTCTCTAGAGCAACCAGACTCTATTGCAGTCAGTAGACCAAGGCGAGAAATAAGGAAGCCAGCTCGGTATACTGACACAGTAGCTTATGCACTACCAATTACCGAAGATGATATTCCTTTAACCTACAAAGAGGCAATTGGCAATTCAGAGAAAGCTAGGTGGAAGGAAGCCATGAGTGAGGAGATGCAGTCTCTTTACAAGAATCAAACTTGGGAGGTGGTTCAACTACCAAAAGGAAAGAAGGCAATTGGGTGCAAGTGGGTATACACCAAGAAGGAGGGTTCTACAGAGCAAGATGGCATTCGTTTCAAAGCCAGATTGGTAGCCAAGGGTTACGCTCAGAAGGAAGGTATTGACTATAACGAGGTGTTTTCTCCAGTTGTTAAACACTCTTCCATACGTGTTTTATTGGCTTTGGTTGCTCAGTTTGATCTTGAGCTAGTGCAGCTAGATGTGAAAACTGCTTTCTTGCATGGGGACCTAGAAGAAGATATTTATATGACTCAGCCAGATGGGTTCAAAGATGCTGGTAAAGAAAATTTGGTCTGCAAACTGAACAGATCGCTGTATGGTTTGAAGCAATCTCCTAGACAGTGGTATAAGCGATTTGATCAGTTTATGATGGGTCAAAAGTACACAAGAAGCCAATTTGATCACTGTGTGTATTTTCGCAAGCTACAAGACGGTACTTTCATTTATTTACTTTTATATGTTGATGATATGTTAATTGCATGTAAAAGTATTGTGGAGATTGATAGGTTGAAGGCTCAGTTGAAAAATGAGTTTGAAATGAAAGACCTTGGAGAAGCCAAGAAGATTCTTGGTATGGAGATTACTCGAGAGAGGTTGAAAGGTATTGTTTGCCTAACTCAAAAACAATACTTGAAGAAGGTTTTGAAGCGTTTTGGTATGGATGATAATACCAAACCTACAACTACTCCATTAGCGCCGCACTTCAAGCTTAGCGCCGCTATGTCTCCGAGTACAGATGAGGAACATGATCACATGACTCATGTTCCATATGCAAATTTGGTGGGTAGCTTGATGTATGCTATGGTGTGTACGAGGCCTGACATTTCGCAAGCAGTCAGTATGGTGAGCAGATATATGCATGATCCAGGAAAAGGGCACTGGCAAGCAGCAAAGTGGATTCTACGGTATATTCTGGGTACTATAGATGTTGGTTTGAAGTTTGAACGAGTTCAGAATGGACTTGATAAAATTTTAGTTGGTTATGTGGATTCGGACTATGCTGGTGATTTGGATAAAAGACGATCTACAACAGGTTATGTCTTTACACTAGCAGGAGGACCAGTTAGCTGGAGGTCAACTTTGCAAACTACAGTTGCTTTGTCGACTACTGAAGCTGAATATATGGCAGTTGCTGATGCCATAAAGGAGGCAATTTGGTTACATGGTTTGATTGAGGACTTGCGTAGTTTTCAGAAGCATGTGAAAGTTTTGTGTGATAGTCAGAGTGCTATTCATTTGGCGAAGAACCAAGTTCATCATGCTCGAACAAAACACATCGATGTCCGTTTCCATTTTGTTCGTGAAATTATGGAAGAAGGAGACATTCTTCTTCAAAAGATTGGAGCTGCAGATAATCCTGCAGATATGCTAACCAAAGTGGTTACTGGAGCTAAGTTCAAACATTGTTTGAGCTTAGCCAGTATCGTGAAGATTTGAAGCAAATTGGGAGTGCAACAGTGAAGTAGAGAATATTCGCCAAGGTGGAGAATTGTTGAAAAATTGGCTCATAGTAGACAAAAAGGAAAGACTTTGTCTCTTAGTCAAACTTGTCATGCTCTTCTTCTCCAATTACACCGTATGAAGCCTTCTCCAACAATGAAGTCAAATTGTTGAAAAATTGGCTCATAGTAGACAAAAAGGAAAGACTTTGTCTCTTTGTCAAACTTGTCATGCTCTTCTTCTCCAATTACACCGTATGAAGCCTTCTCCAACAATGAAGTCTCTTCATTTAAGAGTTTGCATTAACTCTTTAGTAATTCCTTTTGTCAACAAAAGAAGCAACTACATTATCTCCTTCATCATTTCTTCATTTGTCAACAAAAGGAGCAAGCCATTGTTTTTGACTTCTTGTACAATATGGTTATAAATATCCATTGGTTTTACTGCAAGGTAGGGGTCGAGAGAGTGTGCTGGTTTTTTCTGTAAGAGATTGAAAAATTTGTATTGCTCTACAGAAATTAGGAAGAACCAGTATTGTTTTGAGTGTGAGGAAGAAATTGGGTGTATTTGGGGATTTGGGTTTGTGAGTGTTTTAATACTCTTTTGTGTCTCCCTTTTTGAATAAGTGAAATCTCTCTACTGTTGCACCGTGGATGTAGGCAAGTTGCCGAACCACGTAAATCTTGTGTTCTTGTTTTTATTGTTGTTTATTTTTCTTTAAACACTATATCACGTTTGTTCCGCTTGATTGATTGTGTGAGAGATTCGCGACCTTTTGCACAACACAAGGAAGGGGTGGTATGCATCCTTTACATTATGCAGCTCAAACAGGAAACCTCCATCTGTTGGCTGAATTTCTAAAAGTCTGCCCTAAGTCTATTGAAGATGTGACAAGTTTAAGCGAGACTGCTATGCACATTGCACTGAAAAACGACATGTTAGATGCTTTTCAGCTCCTGGTTGGATGGCTTCGGCGGGCCGTGTTTAAAAATGCTGCATTCTGGGAGAAGTGGATGCTGAATTGGCTGGATTTGGATGGCTCTGTGTTGCACATTGCAGCATCCAAAAATGAACCCCAGGCAAGTTTTTTCCACTGTGTTCTCTACTAAATAAATAAAATAGAGTTGGTATAATAATTAATAGAGGTCTATCTTGAATTATGAAAACAAGTAGCAGTAAAGACTCAACTCAAGAACATGCTACAAATTATCTTCAACTCATTTTATTAAGCATTTGGTAGCGACATTCTACGTTCTTTCTTTCATTAATTTTTTTTTCCCTTTTTTTTGTTTTTAGCATTTGGGATTTTTTTTTTTTTTTTTTTTTTTGGGTTGGGGGTTTAATATTGTATATTGAGACAACTATCGTTAGTTCAGCTACCAAGGATAATATATATGGATGCAGTTGAAGGAGATAATGCCAAGCAAACACAAAATGATGGTGAATAACCGTGAGAGATGGAGGAGCTAAAACAGAGAGGGTGGCAGTTGAACTTGGAGGAAGCAGATGTAGAAGCCGTGAGAGTTGGACGTAATGGTGTTGGCGATAGTAGCAAGGGAAGGAAGAAAACTGTAGCGAAGGTGTTTGAAAAAATCACAAAGAGAAGCAGTGGGGAAGAAGAACAGAGAAACCACGTTGCTCTCTCTATTTGTGGGTCATTTATAATCAGATTTTTTTTTACATGCTATCCATAATGCACGTAAAGATTACAACCAATTTATAGATCATAATTTGAATAATTTGAATAATTTAGAGAGGTTTTTGGATGGAGATTGTTCAGGAGATAATATTGAGATGGATTATCTTTTGCTTCCACCCACTGGCAAAGATCGGAGGATCGTTGATTGGGAATGTATTGCTTCTGTGCTCTTTTCATGTGAAAAGTTTTCTGAATATCACTGGAATTGTCCTTTGCCCAATGGCTATGCTCATAGTGTACAGACTAAAGATGGTTGTGTATGCATTTGCATGCTTCTGAATTCTTTGGTGTATACCCCTCACAATGGTCATGTGTACTGCATATCTGGAAATTTGGGATTGAATGGAAACTCACTTCTGGAGCTCAGGGATGGCAGAAGCATAACATACAAGAAGTACTATGAAGAGCGGTGTGTTTCTTAATTGTTGAATAAAAATATCATGTTGTTCTTTCATATAGTTTGAATGTATTACAATTGTAATTAATCTGAATCCTTCCAATACAGGCATGGCCTCAAGCTCTGTTTTGATCAAGAATCATTGCTGAACCGGAGAAGTATTCTTCAGAGATGCAGAAAACAGGAAGAGAAAGGTTTGAAATTCTCAGGGCATGTCTAAAATCGTTGGTCGAGTTCCTGTTCTATAACATCATTATTCTGTATTATTTAACATTAAATATTTTATTTTATTTTATTTTATTTTTTGTCAGAATCGAGTTGTACATCAGTTGGATTGCCTCCAGAACTTTGCTCAATAATAATGTCACGAATATCAATCTCTACATTTTATTCCTTCTCATTTGTTCCTTCGATCATGCATCGGCTTGAGTCTTTGCTTATAGCTGTCAACTTGAAAAAGATTCATTTGGATCATTGCACGCAAAATGAAGTCATTCCAACCATGAAGGTATGTAGTCCTTCTTGTATACACTGCATTACTGCAAGCCTCAGCCTCTGTGTCTCTCAACTGCATATTAATGGAGTCCCTGATTCTGTAGTTAGATGTATATTAATTTTTGTTTGAATTTGTGTTCAACATATCTTCATTGTAGGTCTTGGAAGCAATCACTACTAAGAAATGCCAAGAGGCTTTCCACTTGGATTCCTTAGAAATTCTTGGTGATTCTTTCCTCAAATATGCCGTTAGTCAATGTTAAAGTATTGAATAAGTGAGATTAAATTTACCTCTTCCCATGAGCTTTAACTTTTGGGATAATTAATAATTTAACATAGTATCAGAGCCAAAGGTGCCTGGGATTGAACCTTGATTCCGTCAATTCACCTCCTGTTTAAATTAAATATTTCATGTATTGAGCTTCACCTATTAAAAGGGAGTTTAAGCCCACATGGGAAGTGTTAAACTAATTAATGATTAAGTGATTAAATTTACCTCTTCCTATCAGCTTAAGCTTTTGGGACAATTGTTAATTTAATTTGGTATCAAAGCCAAAGGTCTTAAGATCAAACATTGACTCCGTCAATTCACCCAATTTAAATTTAAATATTCTACGTGTTAGGCCTCACCTATTAAAAGGGAGTTTGAGCCCAAACGTGAGGGGGAGTATTAAAGTATTGATTAAGTGATTAAATTTACCTCTTCTTACCAGCTTAAGCTTTTGTGATAACTCTAAGATTTTGGGCATGTTTATAAGGAATGAGCAATCATCTCTTATAAAACTGGTTTTATGAGATAAGTTAGGTCCACAAATTTCTTTATGATATCAGAGCCTATCACAGGACGAATGAGGCCCATACTACTTACCCCGTGACAAGGACCAAAAAAAATACTGACCTGCACATGAGGGAGGGTATTAAGAAATAATTCCACATTGCCTGTGGACAAGATCTTGAGCATGTTTATAAGGAGTGGACAACCCTCTCTTATAGAACCGGTTTTATGAGATGGGTTAGGTTCACGAATTTTTTCAGTTTTCCTATTAGCTTAAGCTTTTGAAACAACTAGTGATTAACAGCCAACAGCTTTTCAAGACCTATCAAAATCCACACGAGGGCGTCCTTAGTAAGAAGAAAGAAAAAATAATTTCTAATGCCGCTCTCTGCAAATTTGGATGTGACCGCAAACTTCCGGTAATTTTCTTTACTTTTTTTTTTCTTTTTTTTTTTTTTTCTAATAATGCCTTAAATTCTTGGTGTTGTCATTCTCATGAATTTGCTGTTGCTCTTCACTTTTTCTTTTCTGTATTACATTTATTTTTGGTATTTTATACTTCAATCCTATTTTGAATCAAAATTAAATCCAAGAAGGTTGTTGATTTTGCATTTAAATTGTAGGTAGTATGTGTTTCTGTTTTCTTCCCCATCCCCTCATCAAAAGGTGCATTTTCTACTCTAATATGGTGATGCATGGTGTAATTTTTGAAATGTAAAAGTATACTATTCTTCTTCTCATTTCTTGAGCCATTGACAAATGGTTTTTTTTTTTTTTACATGATATTGGCTTTGATCCTCTTATGTATTGATCTAGGACAAAAGTTCTCATACATGATAGCATAAAATTGCATGCCATTCTTGTTGGCTCCCCTTTTTTTTTTCTTTTTTTTCTTTTTTTCTATTAACCTCTCCTTGTGTTTGTGTAAATACTGTTGCTCAAGGATCTTGAATATTGGTGTGAATTAACATATAATTCTGCCCAAACTATTCTTTTATTGGATTTGTTTTTGGAAAATATTTGCTTTTGCTTAGTTGTGATGATATTTTCAACTTTGAATATTTTATTATATCTGTGACTCATTTTCCATTCTTCAAATTGTAGGGATTTAATCGGAATGAGAGCTTTGATCCTAAAAAGTGGATAATTCCTGGAGACAGATCTAGGGGTTATACAGCAAGTGAAGAGTTGCTTCCTAATACAAGAAAAATATATGTTAGGGAAAGTAGGAAGCTGGAAAGTAAAAGAGTTGCTGGTTTTGTTGAAGCACTAATTAATTGGTGCATTTCTTACCACGGGCGGTGAAACAGCAGCCTTATTATTTACGGATTGGATGGGTATATAGGTAGATTTTTACATTACACCATACGATCAGATGCCTCTATAGAACACATAATATGATAAAAATAAAAGCTGAATAATAATAATGAAATGAAATAGAATAAATACAGAGATTAAGGTGGTTCGGCATATAGTCTACATCTCTACATCAAAGCCTTAATAGCCTACATCTTTCCTTAATATATGATCTGAATACATAGCTCTATTTATAGAGCTTTATATGTGATTTGAAATATTTAAAATACAAACATATCCCTTAAATCGGGTTAACAAATATTATCTAAATCATTTAATTTAGGGAATACAAATTAACATTTATCACCGAGGATTTATGAGCATAACATGCCCCCGCAAGATGAATTTAGCGATCGTTGATGTTGAACATCAAGTGGCTGGAGTTGATGACGCCTAATTGAAAGATCGGCTGCCCTTGAACTTGAACTTCGGCGACTGTGGCTTGAATCTGAACATCGGCAACTTTTTGGCCAGCATCGATTACTTTGACTAAAATTTTGACATCGGTAACTTTTGGCCGGAATTTTGACATCGGCAACTGTGGCCGGAATGAGCCAAATATGGGCTTAAAATGGGCCACAAGGGCCAAAACATCTGCCACTTTGGGCCTTTTTCTTTTTTTTTTTTTTTTTTTTTTTTGTAGGCAAACAATGGACCTCATAGATCGTTTTCTTCTCTAATACATGTAAAAATCGTAGAGAAAATAATTAGAGGAGAAAAATGAAGTAAAGAAAATAAAAATTGCAATTCAGAATCTAACAATTGGCATTAGCCTGATTGCTCTGATAACATAATATGATAAATATAAAAGCTGAATAATAATAATGAAATAAAATAGAATAAATACAGAGATTAAGGTGGTTTGGCATATAGCCTACATCTACACATCAAAGCCTTAATATGCTACATCTTTCCTTGATATATGATCATAAAGCTTTACATGTGGTTTGAAATATTTCAAATACAAACATATCCCTTAAATCGGGTTAACAAATATTATCTAAATTCCTTAATTTAGGGAATACAAATCAACATTTATCACCAAGGATTTATATCCTTAACAGCCTCACAAGAACTCCATAGGCATGTAGTCGAAACTATTATCAATTTTGAAAAGTTATCTCCAGAATTAACTCTTTTTTTTTTTTTTTTTTTTGGGTATGTTCGCCCAAGAGTATGAATGGAGATTCGAACTAGTGGCATCTACTTCATTAGGCGTAATCCAAGCCAATTGAACTATCTATTGGGGACTCCAGAATTAACTTTTGGGTGGGAGTCAGAGACAACTTTTCCCAAGGTTTGGTTATCCTGTATATTCTTTAAATTTTATAAGAAATTTTTGCCTTTTCAGGTTCTTTGATTTTGTTTGATAAATCATTAGATTTTTTCTAATCTGTGACAAGTTCTTGGCGATGTTGTAGAGTCTTTGGCAGGAGCCATTCTTGTTGATTCAGGATACAATAAGAAGATAGTCTTTGAGAGTATAATGCATCTTTTAGAGCCTTTGGTTACTCTTGAAACATTGATCTCTCATCCTGTAAATGAGTTAAATGAGCTATGTCAAAAAAGAAAATATAATATGAAAGAATCCATCAAGTTTCGCAACAACTAACAAGGGTATGGCTTCAATTAGAATAGAGGTTGAAGCAAATGAGATCTCTTTCAAGGGTTCAACTATAGCTTCCGATAAAAGGACAGCAAAAAAGATAGCTTCTAAAATAGTATTGAAGTCTTTGAAGGAACATATTCTATGAAATGAACAACGGAAAAAGTTTAATACATGTAATTTATATGTTCACGTATATGTACTTTTGTAATGACTTTCCCATAAAATACTAAAACATGTTTCTATAATTCCTCTTGAGAACGATTGAAAGACCTTTCGTTTTAATACTTTGAATAATTAAGCATGTTATCAATACCAAAAATTTCTAAAGAAAAATAAAAGATTCTTGCTCCCATTAAATAAATTGAATAATCAAGATTTTTCAACAAATATATGGTCGTGTCGGAGTGTAGGTTTTTGAGCTGGAATGGAAGAATTAACGTAGAGCTCTCTCAAAATTTTGAATGGAGGAAGAGGTGTGGCCGCCAAATAAGTGGGGTTTTGAAATTGGAGAATTAGGGTTAGGTCAAAATAAGACTCAAATCTCAATTTGGCTAAAAAGTAAATTTTTAAAAGATTTGATTTTAAGGAGCCGACGCTTATTTGCCCACACTTATATTAAAATACCAATGCTTGTTTTGAAACATACACTTTTTTTAGGTGCATCGTACACGAGCTGGAAAAACATGTGCCAGGATAGGTCAACTTTTTAGTTGTATGTCTCAAATTTGGCCGAAATTTCAAATTTCCAAGAACATTAAGTGGCCAGCCATATTGGAGACGCTTTTAGAGCAAAGTTGCTAATTAAGATTTAGGATTAATTTGGCTTACACATCACACCAACAATTCCAAAGAAAAAAAAAAGAACCACATCATATTTTTGAAAAATAAAATTTTTGGTTTATAGGTTTTTAAAGTTATGGTCCATTAATCTTTTAACATAGGTCCAACTAGATGATTTTGCACACCCTAAGCCCAATACATTGGATTTACTCAAGGTCGTATTGGCTCACTCAAGGTCGTCCAATCAAAATATACGATAGGTCATGTTAATTATAATAAAAAATAACTTACAAAAAAAAAAAAAAGAATTATAATAAAAAATATATCTTCGACTTTCAATTGTGAGAGTGCCACACACATTCTCACTTACATATTTATAAAATTTTAAGTGCATATTTTTTAACGTAGCACTAAAAATCATCATTAAATTTTATATGAATCACTATTAAATTTTGAACTTTATGGAAATTTTTAGTTTAGCAAGTGTATTTGAGAATGTGGGAGGGAGTAATTTTTTATTTGGGATATTTTCTTCATTTTTTACGCAAAAAAGAGACATTACATAATTGATTGACAATTAGTAAGGAGTAAATTAATGTACTTTTTCCTAAAATTTTATACTCGTGGAAATAGCAAGGAAAAGCGTACAAACTGTTGATATTATGTTTGCTAGAGCGAAATACCAATAAATTCTCCAACCATACCTGAGTGCCTTGTGATGCAAGACTAATTATGTGGAGCAGTTTTTTGGTCGATCCCCATCAGAGAAATGTACTCAGGAATGTTTTGGTGAAATTATTTTGATGAATTTCAAGAATGAAGTAACAATTAATAACCCCATCAAATGATAATAAGAGCAATTGAAACTTATATTGGGAAGTCAACTAAATTTCATTGATAACTTTTCCCAAGGTTCGATTATTGTATTTATTCTTATATTTGTTTCTTCTTTAAAATTTAAGAGAAATTTTGTCTTTATAGGTTCTTTGATTTTATTTGATAAATCATTAGATATTTTTTAATTTGTGACAAGTTCTTGGCGATCGATGTTGTAAGGTCATTGGCATGAGCCATTCTTGTTGATTCGGGATACAATAAGGAGATAGTCTTTCAGAGTAAAAGGCATTTTTAGAGCCTCTAAAACGGTGATCTCCCATCCTGTAAATGAGTTAAATGAGCTATGTCAAAAAAGAAAATATAATGTGTAATAATCCATCGAGTCCCGCAACAAGGGTATGGCTTCAATAACAATAGAGGTTGAAGCAAATGAGATCTCTTTGAAGGGTTCATCTACCGCTGCCGATAAAAGGACAGCAAAAAAGATAACTTCTAAGGTAGCATTGAAGTCTCTAAAAGAACAGATTATATAAAATGAACACGGAAAGCAAGTTTAAACTCTAAGTATTAGTATTTTCTATATTTGACAAGTTGTGTCTGTTCCCATATGACATGGTGGTTCATTCATGATATGATATGATATCATACAAACTTAATATATTATTCATCCTTAAAAATGGGTTTACAAAAAGAGAGTGTCCAATAATTTGTCGCATGATTAATCACGTGATTAAGATTGTAGATAATCGATGCGGAGATAATTAGCTTGTAATAGACATATACTAATAAATGGTGGGTGACATCTTCGTACAGGAAGTCAAATTATTCAAATTAGATGGCTCATTAATTACTTTTGTGAAAAAAAAAAAAAAAAGGAAAACTTCACTTACCTCCTATACTTTTGTGTTTTTTGCAGACACTCTCTCATTATTCAAAACCTCTCACTTTGATGTATCCAACTTTTGTTTCCTTTCACTTTGCCCATTCCGTTAGGATTTTCTGTTAAATCCTAACGGAAAGGGTGGAAAATTACAATCGTGCCCTTATTTTTCATTAAAAATATTTTTTTCAAACAAAAATTTAGGGGTAGAAAGGTCTTTTACACTGCAAAAGCTAACGGTATTTGAAAGGAAACAAAAGTTTGATATACCAAAGTGAGAGGTTTTGAACAATGGGAATGTGTCTACAAAAAGCGTGAAAGTATAACGGAGGTAAGTGAAGTTTCTCTCAAAAAAAAAAAAAAATTAAAAAAAAAAAGAAAAGATAAAGAGACAATTCATCACGAGATTCTAGCGGTTGAATGATATGTTGCAACTTGCTTTTAGAAGCTGGGGAAAAACACAAAAAAGAAAGACCAAGACTCAAGAGTGTCTCCCTCTTGATTGATTCCTTCACTCCCAATCAAAACCAGACACGTCACCCCGTTGATAGTAAATGAATGAATTTTCTTAGAGGTTTGATAAAGGCACAACACAAACCCAACTTAAAACCAACTTCTCTCTTGCATGGCATTTATTTATTTTTTTAAAAAACCAAATTAAAGGCCTGTAAAAATCAAATTTCAGAAATCCTAAAATTCCTCTCTCAGTCCCTCGCTCTCCCTCCCACGCTCACCCTCTCTCCTCCGGCGAGTTCATTGGCCACCGGAAATCCCCTCTCAGTCTCTCGCTCTCCCTCCTGTGCTCACCCTCTCTCTCCTCCGGCGAGTTCTTCGGCCACCGGAAATTCTCTCTCACTCCAGCACTCTCCCTCCCGCGCTCACCCTCTCTCTCCTCCGGCGAGTTCTTCGGCACCGGCGAAGCTATCCGTCCACTGTCTCTCTCACTCCGGCGACGTCTACAGCCACCGGCGAAGCTCCTGTCTCTCTCTCACTCCGGCGAAGTCGAAGGCTCTCTCTCTCCTCCACCGGTGGTAAGTAATCCCTCTCTCTCATCCACATTCAAAATCTAGGGCTTTTTGATTTATGTGTAGTGGGTGCTAGAATAGTGTATTAGATTTATATGTATTTAGGGTTTAGATTTCTGTTTTTTTGAATATTATTGGGTATGGATTTTTACTTCTTTTTCCGTTGGTTGAAGCTGTGTTTGTTCATGCCCGAGAAAGATAGTTTTTGGTCAGATTTCTCATTTGCATTATTCTCTGCAGTTTGTCAAATATAAGTCCTTCTATTGCATTATTTCTTTTTACATCCACAAACAAATCTGATTCTAAATCCATCTTTATCAATTTAGAGTGCAACTGTCTACCCAATTCCTTGAGCCCCATTCCGTAGGGGTGAAATAGCGGTTGCGGTTAGCGGTTAGTGGCTAAAACCGCTAACCGCAACCGCCTAGGCGGTTAGTAAATTTTACTAACCGCCTCCGCTAACCGGGTAGCGGTTAACCGCCTAGGCGGTTAACCGCCCGGTTAGCGGTTAACCGCTTTGGAATAACCGCTTTTTTTCTAACCGCTTTTTTTGGGCTTTTTTCTTTGGACCGATTTTGGGCCGGGTTTGGACCGGGTTTGGGCCGGTTTTGGGCTCACTTTAAACATTTTTTTTCTCATTTTAAACATTTTTTTTTTCCCTTTCCATGGCTATTTTAGCATTAAAAATTGCTATATACCAAAATCTTGTTGGCCACCTTCTACAAATCTACACATCATATAATATACAAATAAAATTACAACAAAATCATCACTTCACTTGTAGTCTTATACATAAACTCACAAGCAAGTTCATAAACTCACACATAGAAATAAAATAAAACACAAACAAATTCATAAACTCACAAGCAACCAAAAAAACCAACATATATGGTTAAATTTGAAGCTTGAGGCTCATTTCAATCAACCAAAAAAAGTTCATAAACTCACAACTTATTGTTATTATATATATATAATATATAAATATATATTATATTTAAAAAAAAGCGGTTAGCGGGTAGCGGTTAGCGGTTAGCGGATTTCCAAAACCCACTAACCGCTAACCGCAACCGCCTAGGCGGTTAGCGGTTTTTACTAACCGCTTTCAAAGCGGTTAGGCGGTTAGGCGGTTAGCGGTTAACGGTTATAACGGTTAGCGGTTAGCGGTTGCGGTTAGGCGGTTTTAAATTTCACCCCTACCATTCCGGCACAAGCTTTAAGAACACTTGATAAAGTAAACATATTTGGACATATTTTTGACCTTTTCATTTGGTCAAACAAGTTTAAAGCCCATTCATGGGACTCACAAAGAACACAGCCAGCAATAACAGCATTCCAGGAAACAATATCAGGTTGTGCAATTTCGTCAAAAACAATAATTGCATCTTCCATATCCCCTGCTTTGGCATACATGTTAACAAGCACATTTGCTGAGAATAGATCAGTATCATATCCAAGCTTTATCAAATACCCATGAATTTTCCTTCCTTGACCACTATCCCCCAAACTCGAGCAAGCTTTCAGAATACTAGACAAACTAAACTCATTGGGTCTTATTCCATTCAAAACCATTTCCTGAAACAAACCCAGGGCTTCTCCACTGAAATCACTCTGAACATAACAAGAAAACAACAATATTTTGAATTTTATATATAGAATTTCATTTATTCCCCTCGTTGACAATTTGGTATAACAAATAGGTGGCAGGTACATGTGCATTAGTTGTCTGATTAAAACTTTAAAGGAGGACCTTAATTATCAAATTAATTACAATAATTAATTAAATCTTTTATAAAAACAAAAACAGTTTTATATATGTACAATAGAAAGAGAATGGTGATTTGGAAGGTTAATTAATTTGTTGTATGAGTAATGATTTTAAATCTTTATAAATGAAAATTGGAAGCAAATTAGGGTACCTCATCTGCTGCAGGCTTTTCTTGGTTGGAATATTTTGGTCATTTTCAAAAACTCAACAACCTTATTTAATAAGTGATTGCATATTCTAGTTTGTCTTTATAGTTCACATTGCTTATTATAGTTCACACTGCTTTTTATAGTTCACACTGCTTATATTCTAGTTTGTATAATTCAGTGACTTCCTTTACTCTCTGAGCTTCTATCTCTCTGAATTCTTTCAAAGCCTCAATCCTCACAACCTCAACAAGCACTTGTTCTTCATTAGCTTTCTCAATCTCCTTCGAAAGGGCTTGAGCAGAGCTCAAATAAGAAAACATTTTCGAACTTGAGGCTTCAACTTCCTTCTCTGTCCGCGATTTCTCTTCCAAAACATGAGCCATGTCTAGCTTAAGCTTACTCAACTCCTGTTTCACAAATTCCAGTTCTCTCATCACTTCTGCATACTGATAACTCTCAATGTTCCTAACAGCCAATGCCCGTTCTTCGCGCCTCCTCGATTTATTTAGCACCTCAATGTCTTGCATCTGCGCCTTTGCCTTCGAGTTTGACTTCTCAATTAATAAAGATAGATCTTTCACTGTCTTCTTTGCATTAGAGAGCTCAGATTCTGCTTGAGCACTAACTGACTCCGCAGCCTTTTTGCTCTCTTTGTATCGACCAAGGTCCCTTCGTGCTATATGCAATTCTCTTGTTCTCGAAGAGGTCTTCTTTATGAATTCAAAAGACATAGTTATAACAGAGGAACACAAATGGTTTGCAAGTGCTTAAAAACAAATGAAAAATGGTGAAATGGAATTTATACAGTTCTTTGGAATATACCTCTGAGAAATCCATCTGGGGTTTCATGAGTGGACTACCTTCAAGAATCCTATCTCCATATGAATTAATGGCTGCTTTAACTGACCCAATTCTTCATCTGTTACCTAGCTTTGCTCTATCCATTCCAGCCTGTTTGTTCTAAACACAAAAAAAGTGAAAATTATTTGCACTTGCTCGGTCTTTAGCTCAAATTTGGAAATTGAAGCCAATTTTGTGGAAACCAAAACTTTTCCAGAATATTATTATTCTTAAATGCTGTTGATTAAGTATATGTAATCTCACCTCAAAAAGTTTTTCACATAGAGCTCATAAAAGTGGTCTGTGAGTCCTTATACATTTGTTAGCTTCTAAGAAATAAGTTATATATAATATTATTCTTAAGTAACTTTTCCAGAATATTATTCTTAAGCACTGACAATTTGATTAGTTAAAAAAGGAAGATAAGTTAATAGTCGATCTGATTTTTTTAGAGGAGAAAAAGGACAGATAGTTCATTGTAAAATTAGCATACCTATAATCCCCAGGTAATATAGGCAAAATTTTCCGAACTGGCCATGTTATAGAATCTTCAATAGCATCCCGTATGGTTTCCTGAACAAAATAAATTTCATTAGATTCCTAATGCTTGTTCATGATTTAAGCATTATGGGCTTAAGATATAATGACAGAATGCAGTGCAGGCAAAGTGATTCACATCTGTAGTAATATCACATGTGATGTTCTATTCCATCCCATCTGAAGTTCCTGCCTGCAAATGTGAGTTAACATAGCCTGGACTACTCCACCTGATATTGTTGATTCCTTCCAGAAAGTATTGGGCAAGTTATAAGACCAAAACATAACTTCTCTTCTAAGATTAGTCCAATAACACACGGATAGCCTTAAATGCCATCTGGCACCTGGTTGTGTGGAATTTGAAGCTAGTGAAAATCTTGCTAGATCTGAACATGCTGGTTTATGACCAACCAACAGGATCAACAAAGAATTATAAGAACAAAAGGAAAAAAGAAAGAAAGAAAACAAGACAAACCCCATATCTGTGGAATATACCTTTTGAATTATACATTAGGTAAGTGGAAAAGTTTGAATTATACCTTTTGAATTTATATTCTAGTTTGTCTTTATAGTTCACACTGCTTTTTATAGTTCACACTGCTTATACAATAATATTTTGAATTATACATTAGGTAAGTGGAAAAGTTACTCATTATAGCTGCCTAAATGGACAAGGATGGTGAAGTTGAATCTTTGTATACACGTATTCCAAATGATGAAGATTTTTTGGAGCAAGATTGCCCTCAAATAGGTTTGACTTTTCATCTTTTGTTTGTGTTATAATTTTGCTTTGACACACCAAGATGGCTTTTAACTTTGTATCCCGTTTTGATAGATGTGGATGAAGAAGTTGAAGAACCAAATGTCTTAAGGATCACTTGTTCGGATGAAGAGTTGGATGGGGATGAAAGTTCGAATGAAGAGTTTGATCTTTTGATCCATTGAACATCATGGGGAAAATAAATGGAAAGGGAGGGAAGTGGGGCCAAGGTTTGAGCAAACTAGATATTTTCAGTTGTGGAGTTGAACCTTTTTCTTCTTTTTTCCCTTCCCAACAGACATTTTCCCTAGTGTCATATCTTAACTCTTTGATGGACTAGTTACTTGGTTATATTGGTGTAGAATGAAAACAGTACTCCTTGGCAGGCCACAACCACTCCTGTGGAGATGAGTCCTTTCATGTCAGCTAATAGAATTAAGAAGCCAATATTGCTTATCCACGGAGAAGACAATATTACAGGACATGCATTATAAAGTCCTGTAAATCATAATTTTTTTTTTTAATGATATTGGCATCATAAAATTGCTGTGAACTTCAATATCTTGTTCTGCCCTGTAAAAATCCATGAAGATGTCTATAACAGTTCCATTATTTTCTGTTCGATGCTTGGTAATTTAGCTCACTTGGGTGCCATGACTTGGAAGTTTTCTGGATGATAACTTTTGTTGCAATCCAACATTGAACTCAATAATGTAAGTATTAACTCTTTTCTTCATACTACAGATTTTCAAAATTTTGGCATTTTGCGAAGTAATTTGGTTACTCTCTGTGTGTTAAAATACTTACCTAAAGAGGGAATAGATGTTTCTTCCTATGCTTCTTTGCAAATATTAGCATCCAATTTGTTGCTACCTATTTACACTTCTTGCATATTGATGGTTTTGAACCAAAAAGAAGAAAATCGCTTGTTCAAACTCTGCTGCTTTCTTGCATATACTCTGCAATTTCTAGCACAAAATGATTCACACAGCTCAAGGTGTCAGGGATCATATGACTTCCACTAACTGTCTTATTATTATTTTTAAAAAATCATAGCCATACAAACTTTCCCAATAATTAAAAATGCAGAGTATTGATTGAAACCTAAATATCCCTGGAGGTATATGCATCATGACAGAAGCTTAAACATTTGCCATTACATACACCCATATAAACAATATTAATCACTTACTATTTTTTCTTTTCCTTTTTCGTCAATGGTCAAATGTTTAAGAAATAAGGATAGTTGGGGTGAATAGATCATAATCCAATCATAATTAGATTTTTTTAAAAAAAACAAAAATAAAAAAAAAAACAAAAATTAGTGTCGACAAATTAAAGTTCCAAATTATAAAAATCTGCAATGTTTATCCTGCATGCCAATAATGCAGCCAATAATGCATGCCAATTTTATCATGCATGTCCTCTGGGAAACTGATAGATAGTTGCAGAAATATTGTGTGTCAAATACTACTGATCTAAAAGCAGATATTGACGCATCTAAACATGATGTAAGCAAAGATGCTACAGGTTCCAAAAGCAACAAACGCATCAAATTTACGCAAAAAACACACATCAATTTTATTTTCTTGAACATTGCGTCCAAGTGTAATTCAAAACTGTAATTTGACATGTCATTTGATCCTCATTGAGGCATCATTACGTAAATTTGATGGTTTTCCTCGTGAGATATCAGTGCGTAAATTTAATGTCCGAAGTGTAATTCAATATTATTGAGACTTGAAATGTCACTTGATCCAATACTTGCAGTACTGCGTATATTTGAAGCTTGTAATTCTCACATAAATTTTAAAAATACATGTGAAAATTATTTTCTCTAAGAATAAATGTCACATGCTTTGTTAATCCTATTAAAAATATATACCAAAATTGCTTGTTTTAAAAAAACTGATGTCAGTTTACACATGCTACAAAGAATGCCTGCCTGCTACAACTCCTCTTCACTTGTCTCATTTACACGTATGATGTATGCATAATAACGGTGAGTAGTCTAGCATTTCACTTGAGCAACCATAATAGAAACCACAAGCAAATACCATAAAACTTTGATGAATTTATATCTAAAGCAAACACTGTACTCCACAAATCAGTACAATATGTTTATTCCCTTAAATTCCAAAGTAAAGCTCATCTTAAGATTCAAGAGCCAAATATAGGGGGAACACAAAATGATCAAACTGCAGAATGTGTCCACTCATGACAGAAACAAAGAAAGATTTATTCTTCGGCAGTAACAACACTAATCTCACCCTTCTCCAACAAGTCATAAAATTGCCACACTTTCCTCTGTTCATTCCAGTGATGCATTTTCCAGAGGCCACCAGCAGCCAAACCAAGTGCCAACCCAATGCATAACTCCTTCACAACACTTGGTCCTTTCAAGGTGGCATGAGCAACCCTAGAGCCAGCCATTGTGCTTCTTTAGTAGAAAGCTTGTAAAGTCTGCAAGTAGAGACGACGAGCCATTTTCATTATTTTCTTTTTAAGAGGCACAAAAGTAAAATCAACAAGCCAATCAATTAAAATAACCAAACAATATTTCCAAAGGATAAGTAAATGCCAAATTACAACTGTTATTACAAATTAATATTGTCATATTAGTTCAAACACCCAGTAAGTGAATTTGTTACAGAGTATATTACCGATCGACACGAGTCTTACTGCAGCTAGGGGCGAAACTACATTGTGAAGCCCCCAAGCCTCAACGCGTTCCCCATATATATATATATATATATAACCCTTTCAAAATCAAAATTTTACTGCCCAAAAAAGTTCTTTTTGGTTTTGTCCCCTGCACCTAAAATTCTAGTTCCACCCTTGATATGCAGCCTATGAAAGAACAAGGACAAGCTAGTTATTGCAACTTCAATATTGTGAAAATCTTGATAATCATATGCTGCTAGAATCAAATATTAATTGCAACCTGACAGCTTCATACTCATGCAATGAGTTGCACGGTTAGACATTCAATTTGTTTATAAGAAAGCAAAGATCAGTGGGCAAACTTCTAATAACCTTTAGGTATCATCACTGGTTCATCATACATTAATGTTCACTTTAAATTCCAAATCTGTTCTTGTCCAATTATCAGTCTCAAGAAAACATATACTTTCCTACTCCAAAACCGCACATTTGACACCTAAAAAGGCCATAAAGTACAATTAAATGTCAATGCCCAGGTTCAGTGGAAAGAGAAAACTTTCCTATAACACTAAAATTGCATCAATACAATAATACATATAATCTCCAACAAGAAGTTCCAAATTTTAAAACGATGCTTTACCTTACCGCAACACAAGCACTCCCCACCAAAAACAAATATTCACTACCCAATCAAACATAGAACTAAAAAACAATAAAACCACCAAAACTGCCAGCTTTCTCGGCATCCAACCAAACAAAAACACAGAGGCCGAGAAAACAAAACCAAAACCCTAATCAGAAGAAAAAAAATCAATAATAAAAAGATCTAACAGGGGGATTTGAGTTTATAAGGAAGAAGACACACCAGGATGAGATCGAAGGGGGTGGCCTGGTTGACCTTGACGAACTCGGCGTCCCAGGCCTTGAGGTCGTCGTCGGAGGTGGAGCGTTCTTCGGACGCGGCGGCTGCTTTGGGAGTCTCGATGTGCTTCTTGCAGTACTCGGTGGCCGAAGACGTCGCCGGAGTGAGAGAGACAGAGACGGAACCTTGCGCCAGAGGAGAAAGAGGATGAGCGCGGGAGGGGGAGGGGGAGCGAGAGACTGAGAGGAATTTTGGATCTGAAAGGGGAAAAGACAGCGTCAATGGTTTAAAATTCAAACTTTTATTTTTTTATTATTTTTAAATGCCATGTAGGAGAGAAGTTGGTTTTAAGTTGGGTTTGTGTTGTGCCTTTAACATTTTCCATTTTCTTAGGAGAATGCGAATTAGGTGTTCAATTTTCCTGCATGTGCGATATTTATTTCTTTTCCCCATACACTTCGCAGAATCTTCAACGTTCGTCTTCTTCCTAGTCTTTTTTGGTTTTTCATTTTCTCCAAATCAACTCACGCACCGGTCACTGCCTTGCGGCGCTAAGCACGGCCACCGTCTAGCAACACCAGCACTGCACGGTTATCAACAGGACTTCACGTCGCACGGAAACACCACACAACAACACGGGGCTAAGAATGGCTCAGACTTTGAGGGATGCTTCTGAGCAAGGAAACGTTGACGGCTTGTACTCGTCGATTGCAAGGGACCCGAAAGTTTTGGACAAGATCGATGAGATTCCATTTGTTGACACCCCATTACACGTAGCTGCAGCTGCAGGACAGACCGAGTTTGCCATGGAGATGATGATGTTAAAGCCATCATTTGCTAAGAAGCTTAACCCAAATGGCTTCACCCCCTTACTCCTTGCTATGCATAATAACCAAAACCAATTAGTGTGCGAGCTACTTACAGCTCATAAGGACCTTGTTTGTGCACAAGGAAAGGGTGGCATGAATCCTTTACATTATGCAGCTCAAACAGGAAACCTCCGTCTCTTGGCTATTTTACTAAAAGTCTACCCCAAGTGTATTATAGATGTGACAAGTCGAAAGGAGACTGCCCTGCATGTTGCACTGAAAAATGACGAGTTAGATGCCTTTCAGGTCCTTGTTGGATGGCTTCGGCGTGCCTGGTTTGAAAAAGCGGAATCATGGGGGAGGAGGTTACTGAATGTTCAAGATTTGAATGGTAACAATGTGTTGCACATTGCAGCATCCAAAAATCAACCTCAGGCAAGTTTTTTCAACTAAGTTTTCTACTGAAGTAGTAAAATAGAGGTTTATCTAGAAATATGCAAAGAAGTAGCAGTAAGGATTCAATCTCCACAACATGTTAAAAATTATCTCCAACTCATTTTATTTATAAGCATTTGTAGAGACATTTTGCGTTCTTTCTTTCATTAATTTGTAACATTTGCTTTTATTTTTGTCCATTTTAATTTTTGGATGAGGATGGGCTAAATAATGTAAACTATTTTACAGTGATGGGAAATAATTAATTGTGCACGTACAGGTCGTGAGGTGGATATTAGATTTGGGAGCCCATGTAAACTTTGAAAATTTTGAGGGTTTTACTGCTCTGGACATCGCGGTGGATATGCAAACACAAGTGGACAACCAAGAGATGAGGAATATGCTATGCCGTGCTGGAGCAAAAAGTGCTTCATCTCATTCTACGGGTACTTTTGCAGATTATTTAAGATCTCCTATCCTAATTAATGAGAAGTTATTCACATGGTTCTTTCGTCAGAGAATGCTAATGTCAAACGACATGCGCAATATGCTACTGGTGGTTGCTGTACTGCTTGTAACAATCGCCTACCAAACAGTACTCAGTCCTCCGGGAGGATTTTGGCAAGATAATCAGTTCAATACCATTACCAACGCAAGTAGTGAAGTCAGTCAACACCCACACCGCGCAGGGACAGTAATCATGGCCAGACCCTTTTTCCATCTACTCGTGATTATCAATTGTTTAAGCTTTTATATACCACTAATCTTAATGGTCTTAATCCTGCCTCCTAGTCTTGCTAGTGGCCTGCTGATAGTATCCTTTGGACTCCTCTTTATGTCCTATGGCACGTCCATAGCAATCACAGCTCCGTTTCCAAGTTATTGGCTTCCTTATTTTTTGTTTTTCTCTTTCTTTCTTGTGTCTAACTTTGCCTTCAATGCGCTCGTCACTTGGAAGACTGGAAGAATTATGTGGGCTTTTTACGATGTAAGAATGTAAAGGTTTTTCATTATATATGTTATTTCCAAGGTGTGGTTGTAATCAAATTCTAGTGTTTTGATTATCTTATTTGTATTGTCTTGGATTACCACATTTTTCCTATTTTATTTTTAAATCTCGTCCTCGTACGGTACTGTGGCCGTGCGTCAATTTTTCTTACTTGAACAAATCAATCCAGCAACAGCTTCGATCATTTCCTCTAGTTGCCTTGGACCAGGATCCCCTGGAATTAAGTGGGAATTATAGATTCTAGAATTCACAACTAGGATCTCTTGAAGGAGCTCAAATGCCTGCCATGATGCCACGTGTCTCATTAAATAAATAATAATAAAATATTATTTAACTTTAAAAAAAAAAATTTAAAAAAAATATAATAAAAAAATATAACTTTTTTTATTATTATTATTCTTTGACCCTCGAGGGTGACTCGAGGGCTAGTCTGGGGTGGCCGAAGTCACCCCATGGCCAAACGATGGCCATTGAGCCACCCCAAGGGCCAAATCCATTTTTTATTTTTGAACTTTTGGTCCTTGGAGGTGGCTGAACCACCTCCTAGGGCCGTGAGGTAGATATTTTATTATTATTTATTTCATAGGACACGTAGCATCACGGTAGGCGTTAATTCTCTTTCGAAATATCCTAACTGTGAATTCCAAAATCTAGAATTCACCCCTAATTCCTGAGGATCCTGGTCCAGTTGCCCTGACCCTCGACTCCTTTCTCAACGCAATTAATTTATAGGGTGGAAAGGAATATGGAGTGATCAGACGACTCTAGCTAGTAAATAGATAGGCCTATTTAAACAAGCGTTTGGTCGACAATAATAAAATAGTTGCTGTAAAACTTTTATTAGATATATGATTTTCTGTAAAAACATCCCCTTATGGCTTATGCCATAAGTATATTATATGTTTATGCCTCATATGCAAGGGTCGTGCAATCCTTTTGGGATCCTAATTAACTCGCGGTAAACTATAACTATAGTGGCAAAAGGGTATTTTTATGTAATTATGAATATGCAATCCTTCTAGTGAAGCGGCTTTTCAGTGGGCTTTTTTTCTGTCTTCTTTATTTTTAATGTATTTTTATATTTGCAGCTCGTTTTGTTTTCTGTTGCTTGTGTTTTTTTGTGGGTTGCTGTCTCCTAGCTCTTAGGTGTGTTGATCTTTTTGTGGAGACTTTTGTAACCGAATTTATGTTGGTTTCCTCTCTTTACTACAGTCCCTTCAACGGACTACTACAGTGCCCCTTCAACATCAATCACTTTACCGTGGTTGTTGCTGGTTTTAATTGGGGGTTCATACTTAGTATGTACCGCTTTTGCTTATGTAACGTCTTTGAGTGGTTTAGAGGATCGGATCACTTGTTTAACTCACTTCCTACCTTGTATAATTATTATCGCACTGTTTAGTTTGTTTTGGGTTTGTTGTTGGGGAGCCCACCTACTTCTTCTTTCTTTCGAATCAGGAGTGATAAAGATCCTCTTTGTAAGCATTTCCTAAAAAAAAATTAAAAAAAAAATGAATGCACTTGGAGGGGAGGGCGGTAATTCCCCTCTAGGTCCCGAACCAACGCTTGCATTGATCATATGCACATACGAAACCAAGGGGCCCCCACCTCTAAAAACAAATATTAAAAAAGGTTTTTTAATTTTTGATCCCTGAAAATTTTCTTTTATACAATCCAACTTCCTTAAAATTGTATTTCTAGTTAATGTTTTTTAATCTCTTTAAATTTATTAGAAGAGATCTTTTTGAATAGATCTAACACATAAGAACGAAGAAAAGCTTTTATTCTGCCAAAAATTTCTAAGGAAAAAAAATAAAAGATTCTTGCTCCCATTAAATAAATTGAATAATCATGATTTCCACAAATCAATAGTCGTGTTAAATAGAAAATCAAAGAGAAATTCGAGAGAATACTTACGGAGTGTAGGTTTCTGAGCTGGAATTGAAGAATTAACCAAGAGTTCGCTCAAGATTTTGAGTGGAGGAAGAGGTGGCTGCCTAATAAGTGGGGTTAGGTCAAAATAAGACTCAAATCTCAATTTGGCTAAAAAGCAAATTTTTAAAAGATTTGATTTTAAGGAGACGACGCTTATTTGCCTGCACTTATATTAAAATACCAACGCTTGTTTTGTTACCAACACTTTTTTTATGTGCATCGTACACGTGCTGGAAAAACATGTGCTAAGATAGGTCTTTTTTTTTTAGTAGTGTGTCTCAATTTAGCCCAAATTTCGAATTTCCAAGAACATTAAGTGGCTGGCCGTATTGGGGAGCTTTTAGAGCAAAGTTGCTAATTAAGGTTTAGGCTTAATTTCGCTTACACATCACACCAGCAATTAAAAAATAAAAAAATAAAAACCACATCATATTTTTGAAAAATTAAATTTTTGGAATAAAGGTTTTTAAAGTTATGATCCACTAATCTTTTAACATAGGTCCAACTAGATGATTTTGCACACCCTAAGCCCAATACATTGGATTTACTCAAGGTTGTATTGGGCTCGCTCAAGGTCATCCAACCTAAATATAAGATAGGGGATGTTATAATCAAAAATAGATCTCCAACTTTCAATTTTGAGAATGCTACACAGATTCTCATGACTTTCATACTGAAAAAATTTTAAATGCATATTTTTTTAACGTGGCACTAAAACTTGTTATTAAATTTTAGATGAATTACTATTAAATTTTAAATTTTATGGTAATTTTTAATGTCGCGGGCGAATTTGAGAATGTGGTGTACCTAACATTTCTCTTTTAACTTTGAGTAAAATCCATATATACCCCCTAGTCCATCATTTTTTATAAATTTTTTATTTGGGATATTTTCTTCATTTTTTACGCAAAAAGGAGACATTACAAAATCGCTTGACAATTAGTAAGGAGTAAATTAATGTATTTTTTCCTAAAATTTTATACTCGTGGAAATAGCAAGGAAAAGCGTACAAACTGTTGATATTATGTTTGCTAGAGCAAAATACCACTAAATTCTCCAACCATACCTGCGCGCCTTGTGAGGCAAGACTAGGGGTGTCAAAAATTACTGGGAAACTGGAACCGAGAAATCGGGAAGTCAGAAACCGGGAAACTGGGGTCCTGGTTCCAGTTCCGGTCCCAATTTGAAAAATCCAAAAGCCAAGTTTTTACCGGGAATATCGGAACCGGGTTTCCATTTATTTAATATATATATATATAGGATTTTGGGGCTTTTTTAGGTTTATTTTTTAATTATTTGAAACAATCACAACAAACAACAAAGCCCCTTTAATTTAGACAAAAAGACTAATAGATTTTTTTAAAAATGAGCCAACTTATAAAAAAAATGGGCTTATTTTAGGTATTGGACCTAAAATAAGCTCAAAAACCAATTTTCTTAAAAAGTCGGTTACCGGACCAGGTAAAACCGGTCCGGTAACCGGGAACCGGGTCCCGGTTAACTGGGGTCCCAGTTACCGGCCGGTTCCAATTTCCAAAAATCAAGAACCGGGGTACCCCGGTTCCGGTTCCCAATTTTGGCCAAAAATTGGGAAACCGAACCGGGTTGACATCCCTATGCAAGACTAATTATGTGGAGCAATTTTTTGGTCGATCCCCATCAGAGAAATGTACTTAGGAATGTTTTGGTGAAATTATTTTGATGAATTTCAAGAATGAAGTAACAATTAATAACCCCATAAAATGATAATAAGAGCAATTGAAACTTATATTGGGAAGTCAACTAAATTTCATTGATAACTTTTCCCAAGGTTCGATTATTGTATTTATTCTTATATTTGTTTTTTCTTTAAAATTTATAAGAAATTTTGTCTTTATAGGTTCTTTGATTTTATTTAATAAATCATTAGATATTTTTTAATTTGTGACAGGTTCTTGGCGATCGATGTTAATTGTAAAGTCATTGGCAGGAGTCATTCTTGTTGATTCGGGATACAATAAGGAGATAGTCTTTCAGAGGAAAAGGCCTTTTTGGAGCCTCTAAAACAGTGATCTCTCATCCTGTAAAGGAGTTAAATGAGCTATGTCAAAAAAGAAAATATAATGTGAAATAATCCATCAAGTCCCGCAACAAGGGTATGGCTTCAATAACAATCGAGGTTGAAGCAAATGAGATCTCTTTCAAGGGTTCATCTACTGCTGCTGATAAAAGGATAGCAAAAAAGATAACTTCTAAGGTAGCATTGAAGTCTCTAAATGAACAGATTCTATAAAATGAATACGGGAAGCAAGTTTAAACTCTAGGTATCAATATTTTCCATATTGGACAAGTTGTGTCTGATCCCATATGACATGGTGGTTCATTCATAATATGATATGATACAAACTTAATATATTACTCATCCTTAAAATTGGGTTTACAAAAAGAGTCTTTAATAATTTATCTCATAATTAATCGCGTGATTAAGATTGTAGATAATCAATGCGGGGATAATTAGCTTGTAACAGACCTATACTAGTAAATGGTGGGTGACATCTTCGTACAGGAAGTCAAATTATTCAAATTAGATGGCTCATTAATTACTTTTGTGGAAGAAAAAAAAAAAAAAAAGATCGAGACAATTCATCATGAGATTCTAGCGGTTGAATGATATGTTGCAACTTGCTTTTAGCAGCCGGGGAAAAACACAAAAAAGAAAGACCAAGACTCAAGAGTGTCTCCCTCTTGATTGATTCCTTCACTCCCAATCAGAACCAGACACGTCATCCGGTTGATAGTAAATGAATGAATTTTCTTACGAGAATGCGAATTAGGTGTTCAATTTTCCTGCATGTGCGATATTTATTTCTTTTTCCCGTACACTTCGCAGCATCTTCAACGTTCGTCTTCTTCTTAGGATTTGTTTGAGATTGCGTTTTAGAGGTTTAAAAGTACTTTAATACTAAAAAAATTAATTTAAAAGAAAAAAAATACTCGTTTTATAAAAAAATTAAAAACAATTTTAAAAATTCAAAAAACCTAAAATTGGTAAAAAAAACATTTTTGACAAAAGTTTAAAAATAAAGCTTTTCTTATATTTATCAAACGCAATTCCAAACGGGCTCCTAATCTTTTTTTGATTTTTCATTTTCTCCAAATCAACTCACACACCGGTCACAGCCTTGCGGCGCCAAGCACGGCCACCGTCTAGCAACACCAGCACTGCACGGTAATCAACATGGCTTCACGTCGCACGGAAACACCACACAACAACACGCGGCTAAGAAAGGATCAGACTTTGAGGGATGCTTCTGAGCAAGGAAACGTTGACCGCTTGTACTCGTCGATTGCAAGGGACCCAATAGTTTTGGACAAGATCGATGAGATTCCATTTGTTGACACCCCATTACACATAGCTGCAGCCGCAGGACAGACCGAGTTTGCAATGGAGATGATGATGTTAAAGCCATCATTTGCTAGGAAGCTTAACCCAATTGGCTTCACCCCCTTGCTCCTTGCTATGCATAAAAACCAAATCCAATTGGTGCTCGAGCTACTTAAAAATCATAAGGATCTTGTCTGCTCGCAAGGAAGAGCGGGTATGAATCCGTTACATTATGCAGCTCAAACAGGAAACCTCGATCTGTTGGCTAAAATTCTAAGACTCTGCCCCAAGTCGATTGAAGATGTGACAAGTCAAAGTGAGACTGCTCTGCATGTTGCACTGAAAAACGACATGTTAGATGCTTTTCGGCTCCTGCTTGGATGGCTTCGGCGGGCCTGGTTTAGAAGTGGGGGATCATTGGAGTCCAGGATGCTGACTTGGAGGGATTTGGATGGTAACACTGTGTTGCACATTGCAGCATCCAAAAATCAACTCCAGGCAAGTTCTTTCCACTATGTTTTCTAGTGAAGAAGTAAAATAGAGTTTGTATGATGGAGGTCTATCTTGAAACATGCAAAGAAGTAACAGTAATCTCAAGAACATGCTAAAAATTATCTTCAACTCATTTTATTAAGTATTTGGTAGAGACATTCTATGTTCTTTTTTCTTTAATCTGTTACATTTGTTTTTATTTTTGTCCCTATTTATTTTCTTTTTAGCATTTTGGAATTTTTTTTTCGGTGGGGTTGGGAGGGGGTTGAAAAGTGTAGACTATTTTACAGTGATGGGATCAGTAATTGAACACCCGGCCTCTATGTTGTACAGGTAGTAAGGTGGTTATTGGCTCAGGACTGGCGTACTAGAAGATACCTTGTAAAAGCCAAGAATTCAGAGGGTTTTACTGCTCTGGACATGGTGGATAACCAAGAGATGAGGAATATGTTATGCCGTGCCAAAGCAAAACATGCTTCATCTCTTCCTAAGGTTGCTTCTTGGACAGATTACTTCATATCTCCTGTCACAATTAATGAGAAGTTATTCGTATGTTTCTTTCGTGGGAAAATGCAAATGTCAAACGACATGCGCAATATGCTGTTGGTGGTCTCTGTACTGCTTGTAACAATCGCCTACCAAGCAGTACTCAGGCCCCCTGGAGGATTTTGGCAAGATAACTCCATTCCTGGAACCAATAATCAGTTCAATATCACAGCCGCCACCAGCGCTACTAATGAAGTCAATCAAGTCCCACATCGGGTGAGGACAGTAACCATGGTTATACACATTTTCCATCTACTCGTGGTTCTTAATACTTTAACCTTTTATATACCACTTCTCTTAATTGTCCTAGTCCTCCCTCCTGGTTTTCCTAGTTTCCTGCTCTCCATATCCTTTGGACTCCTCTTTCTCTCCTATGGCACCTCTATATCAATCACAGCTCCGCTTCCAAGTTATTGGCTTAATTATTTTTTGTTTTTCTCTTTCTTTCTTCTGTCTAACATTGCCTTGCGTTTCTTCGTAACTTGGAAGCATGGAAGAGTTTACAGTGCTTTCTTTGATCCTGAAAAAGTGTTTTGAGCTGTATATCCTTGAGTTCATGCAATGTAGTTTTATGTTAGAAAATATATTTCCTACATTAAAAAAATATATATTAAATTGATATTGTATGTTATTTACCTTATAATCAGGTTTGATGGTAATCAAATCAATAAGATTTGTTTGTTATACTTATCTATTTCAATTATGAGCATTTGTATTGTAATATTAATAAAGCAATAAGAGCATAATGTTGTTTTTTTTTTTGCTTTATTTGTGGACGTAGGTCATAGACCGAACCGGGTAAAATTATTGTCTCTTTTATTATTTTGTTTATTTATTTCCAATATTTATATATAATTTCCTATTTCATTATGAATTTCTTCAGTTTAAGCTTGATCAATACCATCGCACCTTACTAAGGAGCTAAATTTCCTAAACATACATGACTTATTCTGGTCAAGAAATCTCACGATATGGATAAAGCTCGAAATTGGTTAATTGAACTTTAATTTATATATAAGCGTAAATAAATACTAGAAGAGCATCTAGCATTCTCCAAATTAATTAGTACAAACTCATAAATAAAATTTTGGAAGAAATATATTATTTCTATCTGGTTATCAACTATCAGGCAATTTATAATGTGATTCTAAACTTTTAATTTTCGCAATGTCCTCACAAACTACTATTGAGTTGCAAATATTATCTCATTTTGTGCAAAATATGACAAAAATATCTCTGATAAAATTTTCGAAAAAAAAATTAGAAAAAAAAGAAAGCAAAAAATTGGCACTTATTCTATATATCTCAACTTGAACTAATCAAGCAACAGCTTCATTCTTCCAATTGCCCTGACCCTCGGCTCTTTTCTCAACGCAATTTGTAATTTTGTAGGGTGGAAATTAAGGAATATAGGGTGAGTCGACAACTCTCAGTAAATAGATAGGCTTAGGAATAAGATTTTTTTCAGTTTGATTTAGACAGGAGAATATCAAGTTAATGGTTAGAATCTCTTTAGAGAGATCTCAAAGCAACACATATCCCATTAATAAAAATAATAATAAAATAATATATATTTTAAAAATAAATTAAATAATAAAATAATAAAAATTTAAAAAAAAACTAAGGGGTGGCCGGCCACCCCAGTTGGGGCTGGAGGTGGCCAAAGCCACCCCGTCGCCCATTGGGGGTGGATCGGCCACCCCCAAGGGCCCAATCAAAAAAAAATAATAATAATTAATTTGGAACTCCCCCAATGGCCATGGGGTAGCTTCAGCCACCCTTAGCCCCAACTGGGGTGGCCGGCCACCCCCTTGGTTTTTTTTAAATTTTTATTTTTTTATTTTTAAATTATTTTTAAAAATATATATTATTTTATTATTATTATTATTATTATTATTATTATTATTTTTGTTAATAAACATGTGTTTCATTTATGACTTCAGAATTTCTCTAAAGAGATTCAGACTATTAATCGAATATTCTCCAATCTAAGATGGACTAGAGAGGATCATGTTCTTAAACAAGTACTGTGTAGTCATCGAGCCTTTAATTTTTTGCTAACAATAATGAAACAGCTGCCGTAAAACTTTTAGTAACATAACAGTAAACTATGTGTGAATATATAATGATTTAATGTAAAAACATCCCCTTATGGCTAATGACATGAGTATATTATATAGGGATATTCTCTTTTGCATTTTACAAGCCATCTCCTCACTATCTCTTCTCTCTTAAACTTTTATTTTTTTATTTATTTTTTTTTTTTAGAAAAAATCAAAATGTTAAAGTGAAGAGATGGTGAGGAGATGATTTGTAGAATGCATTCGTCTATTATATATATATATATATATATATATATATGCGTCATATGAATGGGTCGTGCAATCCTTTTGGGATCCTAACTCGAGGTAAACTACATTATAGTGGCAAAAGGGTATTTTTATGTATAACTATAACCCCTGTATCCTAGCTGGCTCCTGAACCAAAGCATGCATGGAACGTAATCATCATATGCAGAGACGAAATAAAGGGGTAGTTGGTGGGGCCATGGCCCCCACCTCTAAAAATAATATTACCTCTAAAAATAATATTAAAAAAGGTTTTTTAATTTTTAAAAATAGACAGTTTTTCTCGCATGGTGCACATAATTTTATAGTAAAATTTATTTTAGCACTATTAAAAAAAAAAAAGTATTTTTCAAATGTTTAGTACAAACTCACAAATAAAATTTTGGAAAAAAATATATCATTTCTATCGGATTATCAACTATTAGGCAATTTATAATGTCATTCTAAATTTTAAATTTTCGCAATGTCCTCACAAACTACTATTGAGTTGCAAATTTTGTCTTATTTTGTGCAAAATATGACAAAATATCTCTAATAAAAATTTGGAAAAAAAAATCAGATAAAAGAAAGCAAAACATTGGCACTTGTTTTATATATCTCAACTTGGAATCTGGCTTGCATGCTGTAGTGAAAACTACCGCACGCATCGCATGATGCAGTGGAAAACCGTTTTCCACTAAACTATACTATTTTCCAAGGTTAAAAATTAGGTTTAAAAAATAAAAAATAAAAAATTCATTAAAACTTAAAAATTATAAAAAATAATAATAATTAAAAAGCTAAAAATATTAAAAAAATAAAAAGAAAAATAAGAAGAAAGAAAAATGGGCTTTCATCGTTCCAGATCGTCGATCATCATCTCCTCCGGCGGCGGCATGTCGAAATCCTCCATTTTTCCACGCCCAGACCTTGAGAATGGGACCCTTTCTGACTGAAAATCTTCCTTATAAAACTGTCCCATGCTTTCCGAGAATGTCACAAGAAAAAAAAAAAAAAAAAAAAAAAAAAAAAAGGCTCTATATTTGTGACCCTTTCTGCAAGATTTTTGTGTTCACATTTGAACATTGTTGCTACTCACATTTGAACACAAAATGTTATGAACATTGTTGCTACTCACTCGTTGGGATTTCTGAAAAATGGAGGAGGATTTCGACATGCCGCCCCCGGAGGAGATGATGAATGACGACCTGGATCTGCTGAACAAGGGCCCCATTCTTAAGGTCTACGTGTCGACATGCTGCCCCGGAGGAGATGATGAAACAATGAAACCCATTTTTATTTTTTCTTTCTTTTTTCTTAATTTTTTAATATTTTTAGCTTTTTAATTATTATTTTTTATAATTTTAAGTTTTAATAAAAATTTTAATTTTTAATTTTTTAAACTTAATTATTAACAGTAAAGAACAGTACCATTTAGTAAAAAACGGTACTCCAGTAGCTTTCATTACCGCATGCAAGCTAGATCCCTCAACTCGAAGTAATCCAGCAACAGCCTTATTCCTCCAATTGCCCTGACCCTCAGCTCTTTTCTCAACGCAATTTGTAATTTTGTAGGGTGAAAATTATGGAATATAGGGTGAGTCGACAACTCTCAGTAAATAGATAGGCCTAAACAAGTACTGTATAGTCATCGAGCTTTTAAATTATCACTGACAATAATGAAACAGCTGCTGTAGAAATTTTAGTAACATAACAATAAACAATGAATGATTTTCTGTAAAAAACATCCCCTTATGGCTTATGCCATGAGTATACTATATATATGTTTATGCGTCATAATGGTCATATACTCATATGTATGGGTCGTGCAATCCTTTTGGGATCCTAACTCAAGCTAAACTATAACTATAACTATAGTGGCAAAAGGGTATTTTTATGTATAACTATAACCACAGTACCCTAGCTGGCTCCTAAACAACGCATGCATGGATCGTAATCATCATATGCAGAGACGAAATAAAGAGAGAGTTGGTGGGGCCATGGCCGCCACCACTAAAAATAATATTAAAAATGGTTTTTTAATTTTGAAAATAGACACAGTTTTTCTCGTATGGTGCACATAATTTTATAGTAAAATTTATTTTAGCACTATTAAAAAAAAAAAAATGCATTTTTCAAATGTTTAATAGACATATATTTTTTTTTATAAATTAAATTAGAGAAAGTTTTTCCAACCAAGTTGGAAGGAAAACTCTATACCAAAAAACTTTCTTTTATCCTATCCAACATTCTTAAAATTAGATTCTTAGTTCATTTTCTGATCATTGCTCAAGCATAATAATCTCCAATTGCATAGAAGTAACCTTATGTTCTCTCAGAGTATTTCAGGCACTAAATTTGAGAAACGGATCATGTCCATTTTAAATAAAATAAAAAGATTCAATTAGTTATAAAAAAGAGACACAAAAATGTTATTTTATTTTATCTTTAACAACTTTACCCCTCCAACAGTCCAACGCACTCCCCTCTGTTACATTTGAATTTGAAATTTGGAGGATCCATCTCCCTAGATTTGCGGCTGTCTTCCCGAGCGCCACCATGAAGCCTAAGACAAACGTTCTTGTCTATAAAAAGTGTCATTTTTGTGAGACATTGGCTGACAGGTTTCATTGTAGGCTCGACTCGTCCACAACCACAAAAATAAATAACTCATCCCGTGACTGATTCTGCCAGCTATTTGGTCATCCGTGGGAATCAAATTATTTTACTCCGCTTGTTCAGAACCCAGAGCAGAGGGATTCTTCGGAAAAACAAGTATCTTAGTGCTAAAAATGGATCACAATCTGAGAGATGCTTCTGAGCAAGGAAACATTGACGCCTTATACTCGTTGATTGCAATTGATCCGAAAGTTTTGGACAAGATCGATGAGATTCCATTTGTTGAGACCCCTTTACACATAGCTGCAGCAGCAGGACAGACCCAGTTTGCCATGGAGATGATGATGTTAAAGCCATCATTTGCTAGGAAGCTTAGCCCAAATGGGTTCACCCCTGTGCTCCTTGCTATGCATAATAACCAAACCCAATTGGTGCGCGAGCTGCTTGCTGTTCATACGGACCTTGTTTGTGCACAAGGAAGGGGTGGTATGAATCCTTTACATTATGCAGCTCAAACAGGAAACCTCCATCTGTTGACTGAATTTCTAAGAGTCTGCCCTAAGTCTATTGAAGATGTGACAAGTTTAAGCGAGACTGCTATGCACATTGCACTGAAAAACGACATGTTAGATGCTTTTCAGCTCCTGGTTGGATGGCTTCGGCGGGCCGTGTTTAAAAATGCTGCATTCTGGGAGAAGAGGATGCTGAATTGGCTGGATTTGGATGGTAACTCTGTGTTGCACATTGCAGCATCCAAAAATGAACCCCAGGCAAGTTTTTTCCGCTGTGGTCTCTACTAAATAAATAAAATAGAGTTGGTATAATAATTAATAGAGGTCTGTCTTGAATTATGCAAACAAGTAGCAGTAAAGACTCAACTCAAGAACATGCTACAAATTATCTTCAACTCATTTTATTAAGCATTTGGTAGCCACATTCTACGTTCTTTCTTTCTTTAATTTTTTTTCCCTTTTTTTTGTTTTTAGCATTTGGGATTTTTTCTTTTTTCTTTTTTTTTGTTGGGTTGGGGGTTTAATATTGTATATTGATACAACTATCGTTAGTTCTGCTACCAAGGATAATATATATGGATGGAGATAATGCCAAGCAAACACAAAGTGATGGTGAATAACCGTGAGAGATGGAGGAGCTAAAACAGAGAAGGAAGATTGGGTGGCAGTGGAACTTGGAGGAAGCAGATGTAGAAGCCATGAGAGTTGGACGTAATGGTTGGTGATAGTAGAAAGGGAAGGAAGAAAACTGTAGCGAAGGTGTTTGAAAAAATCATAAAGAGAAGCAGTGGGGAAGAAGAACAGAGGAACGAAGTTGGTCTCTCTGTTTTTGGGTCATTTATAATCAGATATTTTTACATGCTATCCATAATACACGTAAAGATTACAACCAATTTACAAGAGTTTGAATTGTCATCTGATATTCGAATTTTGTGTTTGCTTGGCATTATCTCCTTCAACTGCATCCTTGTCATTCCTTGGTAGCTGAACTGACGATAGTTGTCTCAATAGTGTATAGACTATTTTACAGTGATGGGATTAATAATTGTGCACCTCTAACTTTTACAGGCAGTGAGGTGGTTATTGGATTGTAGAGTCCTTGTAAACCTCAAGAATTTAGAGGGTTTTACTGCTCTAGACATCGTGGAAGAGCAAACACAAGTGGACAACCAAGAGATGAGGAAGATGCTATGCCGCGCAGGAGCTCTAAGTGCTTCATCTCTTCCCAAGGTTGCATCTTTTGCAGATTACTTAAGATATCCTATCCCAATTAATGAGAAGTTATACATATGCTTCTTTCGTCAGAGAATGCTAATGTCCAACGACATGCGCAATATGCTGCTGGTGGTTGCTGTTTTGCTTGTAACAGTCGCCTACCAAGCAGTACTCAGCCCTCCAGGAGGATTTTGGCAAGATAACTACATCCCTGGAGCCAATACTCAGTTGAATATCACAGCCGCAACCGGCGCTAGAAATGGAGCCAGTCAAGTCGTCCCACACCAGGTGGGAACAGTAACCATGGCCAGGCACTTTTTCCATCTACTCTTGGGTATAAATACTTTAACATTTTATATACCACTACTCTTGATTATCTTAGTCCTCCCTCCTGGTCTTCCTAGTTTCCTTCTCATCATATCCTTTGGACTCCTCTTTCTGTCCTATGGCACTTCTATATCAATCACAGCTCCACTTCCAAGTTATTGGCTTCATTATTTTTTGTTTTTCTCGTTCTCTCTTGTGTCTAACATTGCCTTGTATGTAGTCGTCACTTGGAAGCACATGGAAGAGTTTTTACGGCTTTTTTAGATGTTGAAAAAGTGCTTGGCCGGCCCACCTTTTCTTAGGATGGTGGTGCTCATCCTAATCGCCCAGACTGCGACTTGCAGAGGTAAGCAGTTGAATAATTCGTTCAAGAAATAAGAATTGGTGTAAACAATTAGGCCAAGCTGCACATCTGGAATGTGTTTATGATGATTCATCTAGATATCATTGTCAACTCTAAAAGTATCATTTATTCTTTGGTTAGGAAAACTATATTTATTCTCTCGATCTACCGCTCAATTTGTTTTTCAAAGGATATGTTGGGAATTTTTTTGTTAAAATGGTTACAATTGTGCCTTGCACGTGACCACTTTTCTATTCAAACTGACAACAATCTCTAATGAAGTGGCATTTTTGCCACAGATTGATAGTTTGATGTATTAAATTGTGACGCTCCTTACTTTATGGGCCTTGAAGTTATAATTCTTATTTCTAGCTAGTAAATACAAAAAGGCATTTTAGTTTTTTTTATTATAAAATAATCGAAGCACTAATAATAAAACAAACACTCAAACAACATGTTTCTCATGCGATAAAAACAAGAGATTACGAACAATATACATTAGTTTATGAATGCCCATATATATAGACTTTAAATTGCTCAATTGACCACTATTAAGATCATACTTGCTAATCATTTTGTCATAAAATTGTCATCTCATACATTATTTAGCTTCTTGCATTGTAACAATTATATATATATATATATATATATATATATATTAACTGCATCCGCATATGCAAATAGTGGATAGTTGCGGATAGCAGATGCATGTAGTTAATATTTGCTCGCATTTGCACCCTAAGATAAATTGCTTACCCATTCTCAATTTTTGTTCCGCACATAATTTAAAGTAAAGTTTTTTGTTGTTTTATGCAAATGGAAGTTTTTCAAATCACTCGTTCTTTCTTTTTCTTTTTTTTCGGTAGAACTTCAATTTTTAGAAAGTTTCCAAAATGAGAAGTGTTCTATTTAAAGAAATTTTTTTGTATTAAGGAAAGATTTAAGATAAAGTAGGTTATAAAATAAAAACCCTTCTGCACATTACCCTAATAAATTTACTGTGATTTCAAAGAAAAATATATTTAAAGAAAATGAATTTAACCTCATGATTCATTTGCAAGTTATGAGCAGCATGAGCTAGGTGGTCAGGATGTCAGTCTTGAGGGAGCATTAGGAATCATCCTCACGAATAATGTTTTATTTAAATAAGTATCTTGGGCACATAGAGATATTTCTGAAAACTTATGTTATTTCTTTTGTCGGTCGACCTTACATTCTGTAGGTCAAAAGGTTTTTTATTTTATAAAAAAAATAAAATCATGAAAAGTATTTCGCTCGGGAGTGAGTTTTTAAAAAAAATGCTGGTTTAAAAACATGTAAAAATACACACTTTCAAATTTCAAGTAAAATGTATGTTTTTAAAGACGAAACCAGGAATTTTACCAAATTTTAATTAATTAAATTTTTTAAGATTACATTTTCATCAACTGAAATTTTGAAATTACACGATATGAAAATCTGCGAAAGTTCAAAGAACAAGAGTCTGTGATAGTTGGAGGACCCACTTTGGTGTGACTCAAAATTTTAAAAAATTCTTTTTAAAATCAATCCTAACATTCTTAATTTTTATATCACATTAATCACTTTTTATTATTATTAAAATAAAAAAATTAGTATAAAACAAATTTTTTTTCACTTTTTTATACAAAATATTCTTACCTTTTTTTTTCTCACATTAATCAAATCTGTTACAGTTTTGGTCTACTTCCTCAAGTCTACTCCTTGGATAACGAGGAGCATTCCCATAGCTATCCTAAAGCTGCTTCCCTTCCCTACACATAGGAAAAATCTCAAAAAAATTACAAAAACTCACATACAGCAGCTTCCCTATATTTTTCCTACACATTAAGATTGCTACAGTTGAAACTATAACAATTCACATGATTTATTATAATTTATAATCATAAAATGGCATTCACTCTCCTCCACACACTTTTCTATACAAAATAAATTAATATAAAAACAAAATAAAAGTAAAACAAATAATATTTTAATGTTATAAGGAACTATAAATGAAGTTATTGTAGAGTGTATTCGAATAGAAGGTAAAAAGAAGTTTGATTCCCTGTACTTAAAAAAAAAAAGAAAAAGATATCTCCGCTTGTTCAGAACCCAGATGAGAGGGAATTCTTCAGAAAAACAAGTATCTTAGTGCTAAGAATGGATCAGAATCTGAGGAATGCTTCTGAGCAAGGAAACATTGATGCCTTGTAATCGTTGATTGTAATCGACTCGGAAGTTTTGAACAAGATCGATGAGATTTCAATTGTTGAGACTCCTTTACACGTAGCTGCAGCTGCAGGACAGACCGAGTTTGCAACGGAGATTATGATGTTAAAGCCATCATTTGCTAGGAAGCTTAACCCAAATGGCTTCACCTCCTTGCTTCTTGCAATGCATAATAAAAACACCCTATTGGTGCGCAAGCTACTTCATGTTCATAAGGACCTTGTCTGCGCACAAGGAAGAGGGGGTGTGAATCCTTTACACTATGCAGCCCAAAAAGGAAACCTCCTTTTGTTGGCTGAATTTCTAAGAATCTGCCCCAAATCTATTGAAGATGTGACAAGTCAAAACGAGACTGCTCTGCATGTTGCACTTAAAAACGACATGTTTCATGCTTTTCAGCTCCTGGTTGGATGGCTTCGGCGGGCCTGGTTTAAAAATGCGAGATTCTGGAAGGCGGGGTGCTGAATTGGCCGGATTTGGACAGTAACACTGTATTGCACATTGCAGCATCCAAAAATCAACTCCAGGCAAGTTCTTTCAACTATGTTTTCTACTCAAAGAAGTAAAATCGATTTTGTATAAATTAGAGGCCTATCTTGAAATATTCAGAGTAGCACCAAGGATTTAACTCATTTTACTGAGCATTTGGTTGAGACATTCTATATTCTTTCTTTCTTTCTTTCTTTCTCGGAAAAGGTCCGCGTACTATCCTCGTTATGTAAGTAATGTCTCTCTATCATACTATTTTCTACAAATTACTAAAAAAAATTAACAATGTTTCATAAATAATAAAAATACCTTTAATAAAATAAAATAATAATAAATAATAAATAAAAGCTAAAACAAATTTTTGAAAATAAAAAATCAGGGTGTGAAAATTTTAAAGAATTTCATTTTTTTTCAAGAAACTTTTTTTTTGTTGTTGTTGAATTTATTAGAATATTTTTGTCTTATTAAAAATAATTTAAGATCATTTTTTCTTTTTTTTTTTGCCTTAGGAGGAAATTATCAATTTTTTAGTCATTTAGGAAGATATTATCGTAATTAAAAATTTAGTAAAACATTATCAATTAAGTAATAGTTTAATAGGAATTACATAAACTTTTTCATCTTTCTTTTATTTGTAACATTTGTCTTTATTTTTGTCTTTTTTCTAAACATTTTTTTATTATTTATTTATTTTTAGGTTGGAGAGTGAGTTGAATAGTGTAACTATTTAACAGTACCATGATCGGATCAATAATTGTGCACCTCTAAGTTGTACAGGTGGTGAAGTGGTTATTGAATTATAGAGGGGACTCCTTGTAAAGACCAAGAATTCAGAGGGCTTTACTGCTTTGGACATCGTGAAAGGGCAAACACAAGTGGAAAACCAAGAGATCAGGAATAGGCTATGCCGTGCCGGAGCAAAAATTGCTTCATCTCACTACAAAAAAAATGCAGTATTAGTAATGTGTGTACTGCTCATTATTTCTTGTCACGTCACCATTTAGTAACGTATCAGTTTGTGACACTTTAGTTTACCCACGTCACTATTTGGTAGCGTGTTAAATTTCACACATTACTAACTGGTAACGTGTCAAACTGACACGTTATTAAATGGTAACGTGTCAAATTTGACATACTAATTTGAAAACTGAAAAAAAAAAAAAAAAAAAAAAATTCGAAAACTTTAGTAACGTGTCAAATTTGACACGTTACTAAATGGTGACGTGTCAACTTTGACACGTTACCAATGGGCATCGGAAACATGCGCCAGCTACTTCCCTCTTTTTCTCTTTTTCTTTAACTTCCCTCTTTTTTCTTCCTCTCGACCGCGCTTTTTCTTTCTTCTTTCTTGTTCTCTTTTTCTCTCTTTTGCTCTCATGCCTAGTATACCCCCATGGCAGCTCCCTCTTCTCTCATATGGGAATAAGAAAAAGAAAAAAATGAAAAAGAGAAGAGAAATTTTTCTGCTGGGTTTGGGTTTGAGTGTTTGAATTTTTTATGCTGGGTTTGGGTGTTTGAAATTTTTCTGGGTCTGATATTCTGGTTGGTTTGGTTTGATTTTTCAGGTTGAATCCACTTGGGGAAGGGACATCGTATACTCTAATGGGTAATTTTTCTGATTTTTCTAGTTGATTTTTCTGTCATTTGTCGTAGCTTTTAAACGTATCGATTTTTCTGGTTGTTTGGTGTTGCAAATTTCTGATTTTTGGTACTCAATCTCTAACTCCACACAGTGAGGTATTTACTAACTACCACCATTCCTGCCCAACCTCGCACCATCGCAATCTTCTTGATGCCGCTTCAACTTGTTTTACTCCGTAAGGCTCCATACTATTTAGCCATTTTTTGCTCATGTACGCCATTGTGAAAAAAAAAAAAAAAAAAATTGCGTTTTTGATTTTGTATTTGGGTTTGGTTTTCTACCTTTTTGTATTCTTCCTTACTGATTGGTTTAGATTATAAATTTATTTATTTATGATCACGCTGAAGGTAAAGTTCTTTGCCATTTCTTGAACACTAATTACTCTGTTCAGTATTTCTGGGATTGTTTTTTTTTTTTTTTACTAATTTTTTGAACTTCAGTAACGTGTCAATTTGACACGTTACTAATAGGAATTTAGTAACGTCCAAATTAGTAACACTCCGCACACGTTACTAACTATTAGTAATGTGTGAAGCCTATTGACACGTTACTAATGTGTCGTTATTAATCAGAAGGTTTTTTGTAGTGTAATTTCTTCCTAAGGATGTTGAATCTAATTGGGTAGATTACTTCAGATCTCATCATATCCCAATTAAGGATAAGTTATTCATTCGGTACCTTCGTGAGAGAATGCTAATGTCAAACAACACGCACAATATGATGTTGGTAGTTGCCGTACTACTTGTAATAATGGCCAGACACTTTTTCCATCTACTCGTCACTATTAATACTTTAACGTGTTATATACCAGTTTTTTTTTTTTTTTTTTTTAAAGAGAATCCATATCAGTCTCATTCATAAAAATCATCATGAGTATAAAGCTCTTACAAGCAACCATAGCCAAAGTTACGAGGTTACAAGCATCACAGATGATGTATTACATTCCAGACCCAAAACCAATCCACTAACCCATGACTAATCTACATATTAAAAAACAGATATGTGCTAAACAGACTCAAACTAATGTATAGGTGGTGCTTATTCCTCGGAACTGAGGGTAGACAAACCCCTAACCGAAACTCTTCCTCCTCAACCCGAAAGCCAGGATAATGTTCACATCCACAATCCAAAGGTCTGGACTATAGCAAATAACTCAAAGGGCATCACTTATGCAGATCAAGAGGGGAAAGAGCCTTATTACAAGCAAAAACAGGAAATAAAAGCGTACAGAAAAATAAAGGAAGTAAAACAGAAATACAAACATAATAGAAAAAATCGGGCAAACAACAAATGGAAACCAACATAACAGGGAAAAACCGGAGAATCACACTAAGCGGGAAACGGCAGTCGAAAGGAAGCCAATCGTGTGCTGGCCGAAAACCGACGCGGAAGGTGGCATTGGTGCTCATCACAAGGGGACACGAGGAAAGACCCGACAACGGACGGTGGGCGACAGAGCAGGCGCGGAGGAGATCGGCGTTGCACATAAAACAAATTGGGGGGGGGGGGGGGGGGGAGTTTGAGTGAATCCCCCAAGAGCATCACCCACAAAGTGTGACAAACAAGTAAGGCAACAAAAACGACACACCAAAATATACGGCAAAAGACAGATATAAAGGAAAGGAAATAAAACAACCAGAAACGAAATAAAAAACAGCCAGAGAGAACCGAAATTAAACCACATCCGGAGAGACGGATCCAATGCAAAAGATGTGATGGGCACTGGCAGATCCGAGTAGCAAGGTGGCGGACCAGGCGACAGACGGTCGATCGGGCAGGACACGAACCAGAGCCAAACCCGACCCAGCAACAAGCGCGACATGGAGAAGGGCGGAAGATCGGCCTCCAAAAAACCCTAAAATTAGAAAATGGGTGGAAAGGGAGGGAGAGGAAAAAAACGCCCAAAGAGCAAGAGACATCAAGTAAATAGGCTAGCTATAAGGTGGGGGGAGAAGAGGATGAGGGGGAGGAGGGGGGAGGGGGAGAACAGGGGTTCTCACCCTCCGACGGCGCTCTTTGCTAGAGATGAAACCCTAGCAGAGAGCGTCTTGAGACTTTCGTGGTGGCATGGGTATTACATGCAGCTTCTTATAAGATTTGTTTACTGATGGACTGCTTCCTGAGCTAGCTTGGTTTGTCTCTTATATACCACTACTCTTAATGGTCTTCTCCCTCTTGGGCTTCCTACTTTCCTGCTCATCGTATCCTTTGGACTCCTCTTTCTATCCTATGGCATCTCTATATCAATCACAACTCTGCTTCCAATTTATTGGCTTCATTATTTTTTGTTTTTCCCTTTCTTTCTTCTGTCTAACATTGCCTTGTATTTCTTCATAACTTGGAAGCCTAAAAGACTTTTCAGGGCTTTTTATGATGTTGGAAAAAGTGATTGGCCCACCTGTTACTATGCATGGGAGTACTCATCGTTGCAGAGCTAAGCAGTTGGTTAATTCGTTCAAGAAAGAAGAATTGATGTGAAAAAAATTAGACCAAGCTTTGATCAGTACACATTTGGAAGACTGGAATGTATTTATGATGATTTATCTACGTATCTTTATCATCCACTCTTGGAGTATCATTTCATTTTTATTTATTTATTTGGAGAAACTACACTTTTCTTTCAATTTATTGCCCAACTTGTAATGTTTTCTAAATATTTTAATTTCATTTAGAAAAATGTTATTCGGAAATTTTAAGTGTTTATCTTCTAGCCCATCTCCACCGTTCTTCTATTGCTTTGGGCAGACGAATAAGGCAGGTGTAGGACACATGGATAAAGTGAAAAGTTATTAAATTGATCAAAATATTATGGATTTTGAAAAACGCTATGCTGACTCCAAAAACTTGTTTATCACAAGTTATGCAAAATTAATACTATGAAGTAATAAACAATTCAATCACCAAAATATATAAAGTAATAAAGAGGCAGACACAGATATTTTGGTTACGAAGATGAAACATTTTAGAAACCGATCAAAAAGTAAAACCTCTCCATGACAGTCAAACCTAGGAAATCACTATCAAAAGATTATCCAAAAATTACAGACACTAGGAACACTTATAACCCTTTGCAAGACCTTAGCTCTATAAGATCGACAAGCCTATAACTCGTCTCCTTACTCACAATCTTCTTCAACGTGATTCTCCTTTACCGGACCCTTCCGATAGAGTTCTCAACCGTAGATTTATCAAAGGAATAACTCAAACTCTAAGAGATTCAATTTAACGCTCACGACATATGATCTCTCTTAGTACAGCCTCTAACGAACTCTCTGGGGTGAAAATTGGTACCTCTCTCTTTCTATAGAGGTGTATTTATAATAGCACCACAATCCCTAAACCTATTACACAGTTTTAAATCATTTAAAACTGTTACAGATATAGGGTGTCCGGACAAGGCCTTGCGAGCAAGCAAAAACAGGCTTGCTGGAATTGGTGTCCGGACAACCTAGCAGCCTGTCTGGACACCCACTGCAAATGAGAGTTACTAGAACTTCCGTCGATCCTTGATCAACAGCTTCGATCGATGAGTGTTTGTGGTCCAATTGAGCTGAAACTTTGCAGAGGGGTTCATGACACATGAATTCTCATTGTGAACGGTGAAGATTGGATTCTGAGCATTCTATATCCGTGTTTGAGCCCGTGAACAGTAGCCTTTGCATTTTGGAACTGAATTAAGCCAACAAAAATACTAACAAACTCCTCCTTTGCCAATTCGGTGACAAAACCAATATGCCGAGACATCCCATCATCTCTCCATCTTTACTCCCCCTTTTTGTCACAGAATGACAAAAGGTTTTCATGTTTCCTGAAACACTGTACAAGATACATCAAGGCCTATGTGGAATAGGAATAACATAAGAAAAACTCATGATCACATATAACCTAAAAATGCATGAAGTTTAATGCGGATCATGGAGGCACATCAACAAAAACTCCCCCTTAATGTATGACTCATTGATCAACAAGAAACTAGAAAAAAAAAAAAAAAAAAAAAAAAAAAAAAAAAAGGTTTCTCCCCCTTAAAAGTCAAATGAACACACATGATACACACATCAACAACTCATGTATTTCACAATGAATATCCCAAACATGCTCTAAATATGCAAAATATACATGAAACTAGAAATGGTAAGAAACTCATATTGCTTAACCCAAGCAAAGAAAAATGTTCCATTCAACCCATGCTTGTGTAGTGTGTGAGTAAGCCATTCAAAGAGAAAAATAATAACTTACAAAATGAGGAGAAAGATTCACCACATGAGTTTTTAACAAGTATATCAAATCAAAAGTCAAACCTTATCATACTAGGGCTTAACCACTCTCATCCTATACATTTCTCTTTGTAAAACAATTTGTACAAGTTTGTCACAGTGAAATAAATTCCTTTTGGAATATGATATTTTGATTATATTTGTTTCACTATTTTGTATCTTTTTCTCTATGAGAAAGTGTCTTTAAACTTATGGTGTTTATCACAAATGAGAAAGCGGAAATTTTTAAGCCCTAAGTTCAACTAGCATATGGTTAATTTGAAAGATATGACTAGTCAAAAACAAACTTCATGTAGTTACCTAACAGACATCACATTTAAAATTAAGAAATAACCTCAAATTAAGCTTAAATATGCACAAGAGATTAAGCATAGGCAAAACGTACCACATAAGCTCAGGCTTTAGGTAACCACAAAAACAAGTCTATTGAAAAATAGATTTTCATCTCATGCATATTAAGAACATTCCAAGATGCAATGAATTAAATCCATGAAAGCAACATGAGAAATTAATGGACTATCTAGGTGCATAAGACAAAAGAGAGACAGTAAAACCAAAAAAAAATATTTTTGTCTGTTTGAAATTTTTCCAAAATGAAATGCATGCTAAAAAAAATCAATGCAAAAAGAAAAACTAAAAATACAAAAATAAATAAAAAGAAAATAACATGCTCTAGGATATTCATAAGAAGGCATGACAACCAATCCTAGGCATGTGGGTAACTCACCTATCATAAGGTGAAATCACTACCACTCCCCTTCAAGAGGTGAATGGTATCATCATTCCTAACCCACACTTGAGAAATCTTAGATCTAGATTTATGACTTTGCTCAAACTTATCTAACCTAGATAGCATTTCTCTCGTCATTATGACCAAACTCTCACTATCTTTCCTAGAATAGAAATTTTCATTTATATGCACATGAGGTTTCAATTTAAAACAATTTGGTCGAATATGACGAACTTTGCCTCAATGATGACAAGTGGGAACAAACCTTTGAGAAGGTTGTCTTTTATGAGGAGGGAAATATTTAGACTTTGATCTAGGTAAACACGACTCTATATCATATTTTTCTTTCTTAGGAGAAGCCGAGTTTTTCCAAAGTCTTTAGGATTTAAACTGAAAACAGTTTGGTCTGATATGACCAATAATCCCACAATGGTGGCAGGTAGGAACAAACTTAGTTTGGGTTTGTTTCTTAGAAGAAGTTTAGGATTTTCGCTTCACACAATTATTCAAACAAGAAGTTTTGTCCTTATCCAAGCAGACTATATTAGCATTGACTTCTTTAACATTCACAAGCTTAACAAACAAGGTATTTCTGTCAGATTTAGAAGCATGTGAAGTAGAGCTACCAACATTATCAACACTCATAGAAATCCCAGAATTATCACCATCAGAATTCTGAGTATACATTATTTTCCCAAGGGAATTGCTAGAGAATTTTTCCAATTGAGTTTCTGACTCTTTTAATTTATTCTCTAACAAATCAACTTTAGAATCTAGAACATGATTTTCAGATCTTAAGGAATCAATTAAGACATGTGATTCAGAAAATTTAGTTACTAAAGATTCTTGCACATGTTCAAGATCTTGAAAACCCTCCAAACAATTTGTGCATTTATGTCTCAAAAACGTGAATTTTTCCAACAAATTGTTGAACAAGTTTATAAGTTCATATTCCCCTTGAGAAGTATTCATAACAAACAATGAGTCAAAAGATCTCACTCAGGAATTTAATCCAAACAGAGTAAACCCGCTCTGATACCAATTGAAAAACGCTATGCTGACTCCAAAAACTTTTTTATCACAATTTATGCAGAATTAATACTATGAAGCAATAAACAATTAAATCACCAAAATATATAAAATAATAAAGAGGCAGATACAAATATTTTGGTTACGAAGAGGAAACCTTTTAGAAACCAATCTAAAAGTAAAACCTCTCCGGAGCAGCCAAACCCAGGAAATCAGTATCAAAAAATTATCCAGAGATTACAGATACTAGGACCACTTACAACCCTTTGCAAGACCTTGCCTCTATAAAATCAACAAGCCAACAACTCGTCTTCTTACTCACAATCTTGTTCAACGTAATTCTCCTTTACTGGACTCTTCCGATAAACTTCTCAACTGTAGATTTATCAAAAGAATAACTCAAACTCTAAGATATTCAATTTAATGCTCACCACATATGATCTCTCTGAGCACAACCTCTGACGAACTCTTTTGGGGGGAAAATTGGTACCTCTCTCTTTCTATAGAGGTGTATTTATAATAGCCTCACAATCCCTAGACCTAGGACATAATTTGAAATCATTTAAAACTGTTACAGGTATGGGGTGTCCGAACAGGGTTTGTGTCTGTCCGGACAGGGCCTTGCGAGCAAGTAAAAACAGGCTTGCTGGAATTGGTGTTTGGACAGCCTAGCAGCTTGTATGGACACCCACTGCAAATGAGAGTTACTGGAACTTCTGTCGGTCCTTGATCAACAGCTTCGATCGATGAGTGTTTGTGTTCTGATTGATCTAAAACTTTGCATGGACGTTCATGAAGCATGAATCCACATTATGAATGGTGGCTATTGGATTTTGAGCATTCTATATCAGTGTTTGAGCCCGTGGACAATAGCCTTTGCATTTTAGAACCGAATTAAGCCAATAGAAATACAAACAACTTTCCTACTAGTTATTTACAATAGCATAATTTCTACTATTCACACCCCTCATAATCCTATGCTTCTCATAGAATCTTCTTAATACTAGCATCCACATTCAATCTGTTGGGTGACTCTTGAGCAACTGCGAAAGAAATTAAAAGGGTGCAGGGAGACTGGAGCAAATGCATGATACTTAGGCTCCGTTAGTTTCTATGTAAAATGATTTTCATTGATATTTTAATGAAAAATGATTTTCTGGAAAATATTTTACTGTGTTTGGCTTGTACAGAAAATCACAATTTTTTTTTTATATATATATTTTCATTAAATCATATTAAACTCTAAATTACGAAAATGTACCAACCAAGTTTTAGATATGTCATAAACGAGTCCCATCGGGACCCACTGTGACTTGCCCGGACCCGACCGAGACCACGCATAGACCTTAATAGGACCCGCTGGGACTTGCCTGGGACTCGACAGGGACATTTTCGTAATTTAGAGTTTGATTTGATTTTGCGTACACGGCAAATACTGAAAATATTTTTCGCTGAAAACATTTTCCAAAGTCAAGTCCCGAAAAGGACTCGACCGGGACCCCGCCTGATTTCCCGTATATGCCAAATACAGAAAAATGTTTTCTAGAAAATCATTCTCTAGGAAAATGTTTTCCGCCGAAAATATTTTCCAACGCCAGGTCCCGGCGAATCCTGATCAAGTCTCGGCGAGGTCCCAGTCAAGTCCCGACGTGGTCCCAAGTAGGTCCTGGGTGGGTCTTGGTGAGGTTTGTCGATTTGAGAATGAGATGCTCAAACTCAGAAAATGGTTTACAATTTTAAAAAATGGAAACCATTTTTCAAAAATTAAAGAAGAATTTTCGGTCAAACGAAAAATATTTTTCATTGACTATTATTTTACGTCGCACCGAACACCAAAAAATACGAAAAATATTTTCTGAAAATCATTTTACAGCAAAAAATACATAGCATTATATTCTTTTAAGGAGAAAAAAGACAATATAAAACAAATAACATGTACAAAAGATACTCTCCAGTCTTGATATAGACCAGAAAGCTAAAGGTTTCATAAAGAGGAACGAGACACTCCCAGCAAGTAACCATAGTAATTCCTGAGGCATCAAGCTGAATTCCAGAGAAACGGGACACTCCCAGCAAGTCACCATAGTGATTCCCGAGGCATCGAGCTGAATTCCGGAGAGCTTCGTCTGCAACTTCGTCTAAAACCATCCGGACGAGAAGACTGAAGTGACTTCCTAAAAGCTTCATATGTAACTTCGTCTGCAGCTGTCGGTATGAGATTAGTCACACAAATTATAGAGAGCTTCGTCTGAAGTCTCATCTATAAGCCGTCTAAACGCGTTGTGCCATAAAACTAGGGTTTAGTGGTTTTAACCTAGTTCCGTCTGGACGAGCCTGTACCTCGTCCAGCCAGCCAATGTTTTTTACGTACTTTAATTTCAGTTATTTAGTGATCAATCAGACGGAGGTGTGTTCCATTCGGACAGCCAGCGTAGAAGTCTAAACCAAGTTAATCTCTTCTTACTACTAGGGTTAGGAGTTTGGGGCTATAAATACATGCTTATAACCTCCATAACGTAGCTTTTAATTATTATTTAGTTTTTCTCAATAAGAAAGCTCAAAGTTGCGTTTCTTCATTATTTTCTTTCAACCCTTGATAGACTCAAGATCTAAGCAATATTTATCCATTCGTGTTGTTTGTCTTTGCACCTACGACGTCACGTTGCATCAGGTCTCCATCTTGAGGACAATATATATATACACACAAGGATGAGTGAATGCTGGAAAAATGCTTGCTCTATTCAGGTGAAGAGTACTCCACACTTCCTAATTAAAGCAACATAAATTCTCCCACCAAAATCAATGTGTGTTGAGAGAGATAGAGAGAGAAACAACAAGACAGAGCGAGAACATAACCGATGCTAAGAACTCAACTTGAGGTTATTTTCCAAAAGTGTGATTATAATCAAATTTTAGTGATTTGATTATCTTATTTATATTGTCTTCATCTACTACATTTTTCCTATAAATAAGTGCCATCTGAATTGTAAAGATCATTCAAAATAAAAGCATAATGTAAGTCTTAACGTAACTTTTATTGATAGATGTAAATGTTTAACACCGAACCACCTTAAAATTATCTCATCTTGAGGGTGTGATTTCTATTACTTCCGCTATTTCTCGATTTATATTTTATTTTTAAATCCTCATATGGTATCAAGCTACTTTTTGCTACTTTTATTTTTAAATCTCAGCAGCTTCTCTTATATTTTTCATAAATTTAGGAAACCAAATTACTTTTTGCTTTATATTTAAAAACATTCTACCATAGCGTCCTTTATCATTTACATATATCATTTAAATATTATTTTAAAAATATCTTCCCTAAATATTGGGTAGCACGATAGCTTTCCCTTAGTTTAGGGAACGAAATGAGAATCTACAGCAATTAAGTGGTTTTGGGGATTTTTCCTAGATTTAGGAAAAGGAATGGAGTAGCATTCTTATCCATCTTCCTATTTTGGGGAAATTCCTAGTTTAGTGAGTCAGAATGTTATAATGCATTTTTTTACCCTCCAACCAACTCCTTATTTTGATCGAAAATTTGGGAATACATACTAGGTAGCTCTTTCACTTTCCAAATCTGAAAAACACTAAAAGTACTTGGATATTGTCTCTCCTCACAAGTTTGACAATCTTTCTCCTCACGAGAACAAATAAATTCTTAAAAAACAATATTTAAATGTAAGAGTGAATACATACATATGGTCATGTAATATACTTTTGATCATAGTTTTCTTCTATATGGTCTATTCGGTGCCCCGATGTACACAACTAACAGCTATCATTACACAATCCAACCAAATCTGACCCCGAATTGCCCACCTTAATTACGAGTGTGCAAACAGTGCGGTTATAATCGACCCGCCAACCACTAACCGATTATAACCGCTAACCGCCTAAGGCGGTTGCGGTTAGCAATTTTAGAAGTAGGGCATGGCAGTTAATAACCGCTAACTGCTTACTTTTATATATAATAATAATATTAAAATATATATTAAATATTTTATAGTAATAAAATATACAATAAATGAGCTATTAGTGCGCACTCCCTAAACCTCTCTCTCCCCAACAGTATATATATATATATATATGATTCTATTGTATAGGATTTCAGAGGTTTCTTACAATTTATGCTTCCTAAAAGCAAGATATATATATATATATATATATACACACACAATTAAGTGCCTTTGCTTAGAAATGAAATAATTCCTAAACTTCAGTGCGGTAAATTTGATTGGCTCATTGATATTCTCTAAATCAAGTATTTCTTCTAGCAACCCAAGATGTGCATCACACTTTTCAAATGCCCCTTTACTCTCACTATGAAGGACACTTGGAGACTAATGGTTGCCTTGTCTTTGTTAACAACGTGATTTGTCTTTTTTTTTCCATCTTTTTTGGAACATTTTGACCTTAAATCCTTAAAATAAGCTTAAAAAATAGGTCAATTAAAAGCTCAAAACACTTAAAAAGCCCAAAAGCCCATATAAAAAAAAAAAAAAAGTTATAAAACCGCTGGTTATTAGATTGAATAACCGCTAACCGCCTAGACGGTTGCGGTTAGCGGTTATTAAAAATTGATAATCGCACAAGGCGGTTGCGTTTAGCGGTTATAGTCAATAACCACCAATTATAACCGTTTGCACACCCCTAGCCCACTCTACTACATTATAATTGCAGTGCATGCTTTGTTGAATTCTTTGTTTAAAGTTTTATTTTTCTTCTTCTTTGTTTTTTTCTTTTCTTTATCTTTTTCTTTACATAAATTAGATCCTTTTTGATTGATTTATGCGAATTCACAGTATTTAGATAGCTCCGCTTGTTCAGAACCCAGATTAGATGGACTCCTTAGAAAAAGCAACTATCATATAACACACAACTTTCATACCGCGCGCTAAGAATGGATCAGGTTTTGAGGAATGCTGCCGAGCAAGGAAACATTGACACCTTGTACTCGTTGATTGCAATGGACGCGAGAGTTTTGGACAAGATGGATGAGATTCCATTCGTTCAGACCCCTTTACACGTAGCTGCAGCGGCAGGACAAACCCAGTTTGCGATGGAGATGATAATGTTAAAGCCATCATTTACTAGGAAGCTTAACCCAGATGGCTTCACCCCATTGCTTCTTGCTTTGGATAAAAGTCGCACCCAATTGATGCACGAGCTACTTGCTGTTCATAAGGACCTTATTTGTACAAAAGGAAGGGGTGGTATGAATCCTTTACATTATGCAGCTCAATCAGGAAACCTGCATATGTTGGCTGAATTTCTAAGATTCGCCCCCAAGACTATTGAAGACGTGACAAGTCAAAGCGAGACTGCTCTGCATATTGCATTGAGAAACAAGAAGTTAGATGCTTTTGAACTCCTGGTTGGATGGCTTCAGCGGGCCTGGTTTAAAAATGCGGCATTCTGGGAGAAGAGGATTGTGAATTGGAAGGATGCAGAAGGAAACACTGTGTTGCACATTGCAGCATCCGAAAATGCACCTCAGGCAAGTTCTTTCCACTATGTTAATTTTCTACTGATCAACAAGTAATTAAACTAGAGTTAATTGGTATAATATATAGGGGATTCAATCTCAAGAACATGTTAAAAATTATCTTCAACTCATTTTATTAAGCATTTGGTAGCGGCTACGTTCTTTCTTTCTTTAATTTGTGGCATTTGCTTCTATTTTTGTCCCTTCTAATTTTTCTTTCTTTTTGGTTGGCGTGGGGGTTTGAATAGTATATAATATTTTACAGTGATGGGATCAATAATTGTGCACCCCTCTAAGTTGTACAGGTAGTAAGGTGGTTATTGGATTGTGGAGGACTCCTTGTAAACATCAAGAATCTAGAGGGTTTTACTGCTCTGGACATCGCGGTGGCTAGGCAAACACAAGAGGAAAACCAAGAGATGAGGAATATGCTATGCCGTGCCGGAGCAAAACTTGCTTCATCTCTTCCTACGATTGCCTCTTGGGAAGATTACTTAAGATCTCCTGTCTCAATTAATGAGAAGTTATTCATATGGTTCTTTCGTGAGAGAATGCAATTTTCAAACGACTTTCGCAATATGTTGTTGGTGGTTGCAGTACTGCTTGTAACAATTGCCTACCAAGCTGTACTCAGCCCCCCTGGAGGAGTTTGGCAAGATAATCAGTTCAATATCGCAGCCGCCACCAGCAAAGTCAGTCAAATCCCACACCGGGTGGGGACAGTAACCATGGCCAGACACTTTTTCCATCTACTTGTGGCTGTTAATACTCTAACCGTTTATATTCCAATACTCTTAATGGTCTTAGTCCTCCCTGATGGTCTTCCTAGTTCCCTGCTGGTCATAGCCCTTTCACTCCTCTTTCTCTCCTATGGCACCTCTATAGCAATCACAGCTCCGCTTCCAAGTCTTCCTTATTTTTTGTTTTTCTCTTTCTTTCTTCTGTCTAACATTGCCTTCTATTTCTTCGTCACTTGGAAACATCAAAGAGTTTTTACAGCTTTTTTAGATGTTGAAAAAACTCCTTGGCCCACCTTTTACGTAGGATGGATGCCCTAAAATCAGTACACATCTGGTGGAGGAGAAGAAGAAGAAGAAGAAGAAGAGAAGAAGTATCATTAATTTGTTCTTTGTTGGAGAAATGACACATATTCTTTCAATTTGTAATGCTTCCCTTACTCTTTCAATTTAGTTAATGCATGTATCCTATTGATCTACTATTTGGGTTGCAATATATGTTCTATTTTTTGCGAGTTAAAATGATAACAATACCCGCCATAATAAAAAAAAATATATAAATAAATAAAAATAATAATAATAAAAAATAAATAAATCCAAAAAATATATATAAATAGTAAAAATTCAAAATAAAATCACCAAATGACCCACATTTTTTCCTTACATTTAAAAAAAAATAAAATAAAAAGTATGTTTTTCATTTTGAGGGCGGCAGGGGGAGATTGCAACCCTAATAGTCAATGAGCAAGGTACATTAATCAAATTTGAAAGATTGGAGGAATAAGTGTAGTAGATTAAGGGGATAAGTATAATTTTCCCTACTTTCTTTCTTTTTAGCAAAATATTACTACTTAGTTTAGATTGAGATTCCTTGCAAATATTCCTTCAATCTAGACTCTTCATTAAAAATTAACCTTCTAGATTAAGTCTTGCAGGCATTGAAAAAACAATAATAAAAGCCAAAAAAAAAAAAACCCACACAATGTAGATTGATCAAAACCATCTGACCGAGCTAAATATCCTAAACGTAGATGACCTATTCTGAAGAAAATGTCACGATGGATAAAGCATGAGATTGGCAGTTAATTGAACTTTACTTAGAAGCACAAGTGAAGTAGAAGATCATAAATAAAATTTTTTGTTTATTTAGGAAAGCGTTGATTTTCCCACCACCTTGTTTGTCTTTCCTCATTTTGACATTTTCTATATATAAGCCGTCCATGTGGTTGGGCGAGTTGTTCCTATCCAGCCTATTTGAAAGTAATAGCTAATAATTCCTTAAGAAAAACCCACAGTTGAGGAAAAACCCACAGTTGAGGCTCACTTAGAGCATCTCTAGCAGTCGATGGCAATTTTAGCCACTCAATGAAACTTTCTATTTTACTATCTATTTTATTTAAATATTATTTTTTTAATCATATTTTTATTGTTTTTTATCCTTACCTTTTCTTCCCCCTCTCTCTCCTCTCTCTCTCCAAAACCAGAGCAACACCAAAATCTGTAATCATCGGCCATTCCACCAAAATCACTGTAATCATCTCTCTCCCTTGTTTTTTTTTTTTTTTTTTTTTTTGTTCTTTTCTGTTTTTTCATTTTCTAGAAATCATCCTTGACCCACTTTTTTTTTTTTTTTTTCTATTAATCATTCTTTGGTGGAAGTACACCTTGAGAAGCTCAGAGTGTTCATCCCCCACTCTTCTCTCTCAGTGTCTCTGTCTCTCCCTCCTCTGTTGAAGCTTGAAACTATCAAACCCATTTTCCTGGATCTGAATCCCCAGCGATAAATTCAGGACCTGTGATCTCTCTTTTTGGCAAAGAACTGGAAGATAAGAATAATGGGTATTCTCCAAGCCCTCTATAGAACCTTGTCTCTGGGGTTAAGAGGGGTTTCTCTGATGCCATTGATGGGTCAGAAAAATGGGTTCTCTCTCAGTAATGGATCTGAGGCTGATTTGTTCTCTCCTGGAGGTGGGAATGGTGGGAAGCCCAGTACCCAAAACTCATGTCTGTCTGCAACACCAAACATGAAAGAGGCTGCCTCTGTTCCTCAACCTCCAACGCCACTTCAGGAGAAGAAGTCTCAGGTTCCTGCTGCAAATGAACAGGGTAGTGCTCCTGCTGCAAAGTAAGCTTCCTTTTCTTGCCCACCATTTTTCTCGCCAGGAAGCTCAGAAATGGGGAAGAGAACGAACAAGCGTTGAGGGAGGGAGAGAGAGAGAAAGAGAGGAAAGAAGGGAGAAAGAAAAAAAAAATGAAAAAACAAAGACTAACAAGTGCTACAGTAAACTTTCAAATAATATGAAAGTTCACCGTAGCACATGTCGGAAAACTTTATATTTTACAAGGTTTGCTGGAGCACAAAAATAGCTAGATTTAGCTAAAAAGTTAATTTAGAAGTAGATGCTCTTACATTCAACGGTACACGTAGCAGGAGCACAAAATAATCTTTTATGGTTGCCCATCTCTACCGTTCATATGTTGCTTTGGGCAGACGATTAAGGCAGGTGCAGACTCCACACTTCCTAATTAAAGCAACATAAATTCTCCAACCAAAAACAATCTGTGTGTTGAGAGAGAGAGAGAGAGAGAGAGAAACAGCAAGACAGAGAGACAGGATATAACCGAGGCTAAGAACTCAACTTGTAAATGTAACAATGCGGTACAAAGATCAGTGTCATTTCTTAAGGATGAAAAGGGCCATCTAGAAAGTATATAAGGTAAAAACCTACAAAAGTAATACAAGCTTCAATTTTCCAAACCTGAAAAATGAAATGATGGGGCTCAGGCTCCCAAAGACAAGGCTTCTACTGAAACTTGAAGCAAAGGTACAAGAGTTCTTTAACCCAAAAGCTGAAGCTACATGTTGCCATCGTGTCATCGTGTCCTCCCTAGGGAGATTAAAGTACTCCATGGTCAAGAATGATTTCTTACTGACCATCTTCAAGAATTGCAGGCAAGGAATTCCAATTTCTATTCAATGTCATCAATCCAGTCACCATATATCCTACTGATTTTGTCTGGACCCTTCCATTTCTGATGAGTTCTCCCTGGCCTCTGAATTACAATAGATGACCGTTGCGATGGAACTCCAATATGATAAACATCAGAATGAGGAACTGAAGTGATTGGTGCTACCAGAATATCTGCCGGAGTTTTTGAAGGTACTCCTCCCAGCTTTGAGTCAGGAGGAGCAGAAGAAGAATCTCTAGTTTCCCCCTCCATAAGCCCACCACCATATCGGTGTAATTCTGTGGTAAGAAACATAAATTTCCAAGGTCAAGGAATGAACAAATCTTTCCCTGTCCCATCATAATATACAAAGGAAAAAATGTGTTGACTCTTATGTTTCTCTTTTAGTTCTTTCAAATATGAAATCAAGCTAAATACATGCAGCACCAACTTTAGTTGAAGAAATAATTATCTCGACTATAAATTAGATATATTACTATTCAATGGAATAACATTCCAAGCCAAACAGTTGATAGGTGCCAACATGAGAGCAATTTCTCATATATAAACGCAGAAGGTCAAGTACTTCACTTGCCCAATATAACGCATAAACCTAACAAACACACCTAATAATGTCTCTCATGTTTCCGCAAAGAGGCTTGGGTGGTGGGTGGTGAATTATGTGATTTGGTTAGACAATCACAAGCCTTTGATATAACAACAAAGTGAAATAAGAGAAAGAGGAATTTGCCTCGAAGAGCTTGAGAATTTACATAACATCTTGCTTGGAGGCCACAATTGGCTTTAAAATGACAAACTTCTAGAGGGACTTCCTCCAAATTGTTAGGTTGCATTATCTAAAACAAGACGCATGTTTTTGTGTCATGTGACTTAGTTCATCCGTTTCATCTAACCATCTGTTGTCACTTTCTCTCGCATCTCTAAAAAGGAGGAAAATTACTTGGAAATCTTGCAAAAACCTAATCTTCTTCACCACCAAAGGATTTATAATTGATAGGCCAAAGCATCTGATGCCAGTGAAAGCACAATTTTCTCTTTAACTTACTGTTTCTGTTTTCGCTTGACTCAACTTGGAACTTGAAATCAATTTTTTACTAGCTATCTAATTATTGTATTAACTCCTTAGTCCAAAATAGGAGACACAAATCTTGCAATCGTCATGCCCGATTTTGCAACTTTGAATACTCTGGTGGCCGTTGGCTCTGAATACTTGTTCAAAATGTACCAAAGAAATTTCCCTCCTTTTCTTATTTTGTCTTGTTTTTCCCTACTTTTTGGAGAGAAGGGACAAAATAAAAAACAGATCATTAGCAAGTGCCTTAGAAGGGGGAGAGAGAGAGAGAGGCCCTCCTTACATGATTAGCTAGCTTGAATAATAACTGACTACAAGAGTTGAATATTACAAGTAAATTTACTTACTACCTAGGAAGTTATCGCATGATCTATTGAAGAAAACATCCTTAAGAGTCCCCCTAGACCTTAACTTAGGTGGCTAAGCCAGGAGGAATAAGGTGGATTCGGGGATGGATCTTTTGGATCTGTCTAGCTTTCAGACCTCTCAAAAAGTGAGAGAGAGAGAGAGAGAGAGAGAGTTGAAGGAAAGATTGCTCAAGTAAAGTAATTAAAGTTTAATGCAGCTTGAAAGGAGATATTAGATGTTGAATAGCACCATAGATTTGTGGACACAAACATGATTTTAGAATTTCAACCTTCATACAGGATTTGGGCCTGCCAAGACCCACTATGAAAGACAATGTGATACATCTGCAAACAATTGTGCCATAAAAAAATGTTTGCTGTGCCCAATGTTTTAGGTAGTGGGAAAAAATCAATAGGCATTTGTCGTTGATACTTGAGCGTGGAAAAAAGAATGCACACATATGAACAGAGCAGCAAAAGTTAGACACTCCTACAATCCAAATTATAAAATTATCTATAGCTGCTATAGACATACGCATAAGTTACTCAGTACAAATCAAAAGCAATTGAAAGGGTTGTGTTCAAACGTGTATCAGATTAGGAAGAACAAAAATCAAGTTAAAAGTCTCAAGAAACAAAAATTTAGGTAAAAGTTCCCTACACTTGAAGCATTTTCCGGTCAAGACAACTATTATCATTTGGGAACTGACATATCCGGAAGTCCATATGATTACAGCAGACCCTGTAATCAATCACAGGGTTATGTTCAATTTTCCTAGAAGATGGAACAATTACATTTTCCTTTTCTTTCTTAAACTGAAGCAAACGTTTCTAACTACACTCTTTCTACATCGCTCAATAGCAAGAAAGAAGTGCTCTAGCTATCAAACAACAAACTACAAACAAAATCTTAACAAGAATGGAAAAGAGCAAAACCACTCATACCTGCCGCACCATGCGCAAAATGGCATTTACTCCCAAAAGGGCAATACCCCGTCAACTCCCACTTGTTGCAAATCCTAGTTTTCCAATTAGACGGCTTCACATTCTGCGCCCCGCCCACACTCCCCCCGGCACCCCCAGCACTGACACTGCCACCGCCACTTCCACCACTACCTCCACCACCACCACCACCACCACCACCACCACCACCGTACCCACCAGGGCCCAAGCTGATCGCCACACTCTCCCTATTCTTAGATTGCTCGTCGTGAAGAAACGTGCAGTTGTCCCCATAAGGACACCCCTCCTCCGTGTAAAACTTCTTGCAATGCCTTCCCTTATACGACCTCTGGGTCTCCCCCACATAACCAGAAGACCCCAACGACGGAATCTGATACTCCTCCCTCGGCTCCGTCCTCTCATCCTCGTGCGCTGCCACGATCTCCTGCCAGTTCGGTGGCGGCCGGCGGAGCTCTTCAATGCTGTGAGCGAAGTTACAGTTTGTTATGTACGGGCACGTGCCTGCGCGGAACTTGCAACAAAGCTTGGTCTTGAAGAACATTTTTCCGATGGCTTTGGACCGATTCGACGACGTCACGTCCTGGGAATTCCTAGACTTCTTGCTGGGTGGCTCGCTTCCGGAGCGACTCTGGGACTGCCTCTGATCGTAGTTCGAGTTCGTCGACGGCGTGTCGTCTCCGTTGCTGTTGTTGTTGCTCCACGCTCGGTAATCCTCCTCCGTGGCCCACATCGCGTGGTCGCCACCGGACCAGCTGTCCGGGCCACTTCCGGTGATTATTTGTACCACGTTGCCGCCGGAGAAATCCATTTGCAACGGAGGAAGGTACGGTTTTTTCCTTTTTGAAACCCTAAAGTGCTGACAGAAGTCAGAAATGGCACATAGAGATAGATAGATGACAACCCACAAAGCGAATTGCCAAAATTTGAGTGGAATTGACGGTATAGTAGCTGAATTTCAATGATTTGAGAAATGGGTCTTCGCTATTCAACACATCTAGCACTAAATTACACAGATTGTTTTAGGCATAAGATTTGTCACAGAAAAGGAAAAATGGTATCAAAACTCTTTCAAACAGCAACAATGAAGAGAGAGTTACCAAAATGGAAGTGGGATTAGATCTACAGCATCAGGATATGAAAAAAAAAACTCAGGCACCTAGAAGGCAGATTATTTAGGAATGTAGCAGTGGAAACATGGATGGTGGGCTTCATAAATAGAAGAGAAAGATTTTTGAGATTTAGAGATAGATTTGGTTGAGGGAGTGAGAACCGAGAAATTAAAGAAAGTGCCCCAAAAAGAAGGAAGAAAGATTTTTCCCAAGCTTCACACATCAATGATGATCATTGTTCATGGATGAAGTTGAGAGAAGTTTGTCCGTGGACATGGGGGTCCATTTAATTTCACTGTTCTTATATTATCTTTGTCTTCTTCTCTGGCCTTTATTTTTAGTGTATTGTTGACTTGGGCGTTTTAAATGAGGTTGTCAGAATTGCATTGGTCCGTTGCTCTCTTTTTTGTACAAAAATATCATTTCAAAGAAGATGGGCCGACTGCACTGGCAAGCAAATGGGCCGTGTAGCCTCTACTGGTTGGGGCCCGGACCAAATAGATTCTAGGCTTTGGTTGGTTGCCAGAGTGGACCGTTTGAAGGAGATCGGAAGAGAAAAGAAACTATCGGCTAAAATCGGTTTCTGTTTTGTTCGATAATTAAAATAGAAAATTATTTTATGTTTTTTTTTTTCGTTAAACAGGTGTTTTGCAAACTGTTTCTGAAAACATTTTCTATTTTTACAAACTGTTTATGTGGTTAGTGCATGCTAACTCATTATGTGGTGGTTCCGGTATTCGTCGATGATAATTTGAACAAACGTAGCTTCGATATCTTAGTTCCAATGGCCGGGCAGCTATTAGATAATCCGTCGAACTCCCAAATAAGTCAAAGAAAGTGTTATAGTTTAATAAGTTGCGTAGCTCGTTCGGACGAGCTTTCTTTAATAACTAAGAAATTCAAATTTCAACATCGCATTTTTATTGAGATGTGTCTTGTTCGAACATGACTCATTTCTTTATGTTCACCCGATGTACATTCAAACAAGGCCTTTTACGTCATCTAAATGGGACTCTTTACTCTAATTATTTCAAAGTTTTCTAAATTAATTTATTTATCAATTGACCTGAGACTTAATGGGTCAAGCTGTACTTAGCACTTAACATGTTTAATGACGTATTTATTTTTATTTTATTTTTTTCTAAATCAAATATCCTTATTTTATTTCTTAGGCATTACAGATATTCCTTGCCACAGAGGCCATGAGTTCACACTCTTCTATTGCAAGGGTAACTTCATCCATTACTTGTAAAAATTCTGAACCTTCACATGAGATTTTCTAGAACTTTCTGTTGCAAGCACCCCAAACATCTCTGATTGATGGGCGGTTCCATAGCATGTGTCTAACAAACCCCTCTTCCATTTTGCAGATGGGGCGTAGAGGATCATGAACAATCCTTCTCTTTTATGAATTCACTTTGGTTAGACTTTTGTTGACAGTAAATTAACTAATAGTAGATGCCTCCTCTTGAATAAGTAGTATTAATATCCTTTCAGATCAAGAGTAGAAATGATTATTTCTTGTAACTATTTTTTTATTCAATTATTAAAAAAAATTAAAAAATAAATAAATATTGAAGTATATGATCCCAAACCACCCTAAAGCATAGAGAAATCCAAATTTTTTCAGTTCATCCAGTAAATCTTTGATTTGTTCTCCTTGTGTTCCCTCTAGATTTTAAGTAATTTCTTAACACATAGTCTTGAGTAGTTGCAAAACACTCATACTATAAGTGGGGATTAATTGTATCACTAATTTTAAGAGAATTTAATTTCTTAGAGCATTAGCAGTAGCTTCGCTTTGATTTTTCCTAAGTTTAGAGAATAAAACTACTTTTTGTCTCCCTCTCAAAACATAGTTCACAATAGCTTCCCTTACATTTTCCTATACCATTAAAATATTATTTTTTTACAAAGTACAAATTTTCTACCTACTCTCACATTTTTCACAAAATTTCAACACAGTCCCCAATGAAAAACAAAAAGATAAAAGATGAAAGATGAAAGATAAATGTTTATATCAAAATAATGTATATATAATCACTTTTGGTTTCCTACACATTGGGAAACCAGAAACACTGTACCTACCTAAAGGTGTTGATTAAATTTAGAAAAACTGATGTGGGTGAGTTTTTGTTTGAAATTTTATTTAAACATAGAAAAGAGAATGTGTTATAAGGTATCTACTACTAATGCTCTTAATTAAAAGAGGAATTTGACCCTTTATTTAGCCCAATCCCTCCGAATTTGGTCTTTGATGTTTTTAAAAGCCCATGCATATGCCCCATTTGCTCTTGTTTGATGTTCATTGTCTATTTAAGTGATTCCTACCTTACCCAACATTCAACAAGGATCCTCACCATTTAACTTAAAAAAAAAAAAAAAAAAAAAAAAAAAAAATCAATTTATATGGTCATAATTTAATATTATTGTATTTAACCATGTAAATAATGCTACATTATTTAAATTTTTTGAATAACATGCTAAAAGTAAGTGTAGTCAATGCATTCACACATTTGAGTAGACCTCTTATTTGAAGGGAGAAATTTGCCATAGCCGAAACCACTCACCCGTCTGCAATGATCAATTGTAGGGTTCAAGAAAGCAATTAATGGACAAAGAAATTTTTGGCCAGCTACACTAGTCGGCTATCTAGTTCCATCAAGCAATCAATACCAATATCGACGGATTGAGATTGCCTTATATTTTTTAAAATATGAAATTTTTATATTCTAAAATTTAAGTCATTCATATCATCTCTAAATAAATACAAAAATTTTAAAATTAATTATCTTGATAACATACAAACTTTTATATTTATTTTAACCGTTAAATAAAATAAATAGTTAAAATTTTAAAATATGAAAATCTCATTAATCCAAATCAAATAACCACCTCCGATGTGTTAAAAGATATTCATAATGGGCGAGGCTTACATGCGGTAGTTCAAAACTACCGCATGGTGCGGTAGTCCAAAACTATCCCGTTTTGGGTGATAAAAAAAAATATTTTTAAAGAAATAATATAAAATTCATTAAATATTAAAAAATAAAAAATTAAAAAATAAAAATTACTAAAAAAATCAAAGAAAAATCAAAGGGATAGATGGAGCCAGCCAATGGCCGGTCTATGGGGTGGACGAACCACCCCATGGCTAAGGTGGTGGTCTGGCCACCCCCAAAAGGTTAAAAGCAAAAAAAATATATATATATATATGTTTGGGTGGGGGTGGTCTCGGCCACCATACCGACCGTAAGGAGTGGTCGAAACCACCCCCAAACCAAATGAGGATAGCCGAGTCACATCCAAAGCCTTTGGCCACCCCCAAATGGTTTTTGGAGGTGGCTGAAACCACCCCTATGGTCAAGGCCACCTCCATATTGGCTGTAAGGTGTGGCCGAAATCACCCCTAAGCCCTTAGGAATAGTTTAGCCACCTCTAAAACTCAAATCTTTTGCATTTTTTTTTCTTTTGGCCTTTTGGGAGTGGCCGAACTACCCCCTTGGCCATGGCGTAGTTCGTCTACCGCCAGACCGCCCATGGGGGTGGCTACTTGGCCAATTTTGAGGGTGGTTCGGCCCCCCTTTGATTTTTCTTTTTCTTTTATTTTTTTAGTTTTTTAATATTTTTATTTATTTTTCTTTTTCCTTAAAAAAATTATTTATTTATTGAGGAAGAGAGAGAAAAGCATATAAGCCTAACCCCGCATATAATCCCTTCATAATGAGTGATTTACGCTATACGTCCAACAGGAAAAAGACCGAGGCCCCATTGGTGGAGTGGAGCGTACTCAACTAGTGACTAGGACTTGACATATACAATCGGCCAACAGTTTTTTAATTTTTATAGTTACACACTCTTTTAAAATACTTAGATCTTACTTTTTATTTTAACTTCCAATTTTTACCATCAGAGAAAAACTAATAGAGAAACAAGAAGAAAAAAAAAAAAAAAAAAAAGAACAGAAAAAAAGAGAGAGAAAAGTATAAAATAATTATGTATTACCGAGTACTTCCTCACATTTGAAGAAGCATCGTAGCTCAAATACAAAATGTATTCTATTTAGAGAATTTGATGAATACATTTTTTAGGCTTTTGAATAGCCGTTTTACATATAATTCTAAAATAAATAAGCTATTATAAGTGATCTTAGAATAGAGGAATCATAATCCAAATTTATAAAAGAAAAAAGAAAGGGCAATTGTATCAAATGTTTGTTTCAATTTGGGTGAGAAAGACAGCTTATGAAGGGTATGCCTTAATCACCATCATCTCACGCTGGTGGTGCATCCGCCACCTGGGATTCACACTCAAAATCCACCATCAATTGGTTCAATTTCTTGTTGCTTATCCTCTGTTGGATGATCCTCATATCCTGCTCAAAGCTGTAGAGAAATATAAAGCATGAGAAATTATAGCAATTTTTTATATATATATTTGATCCCACGATTTTACATGTAAAAGACGCGTTTTTAAACACATGAAATTTTTTTTATTTTCATTTAAAAAAAAAAAAAACACGTTTATAAAGACCGGATCATAATTCTATTAAACATTTAATTGTATTTTTATTAAAAAAAAAATTATTAAATATTATCAATATAGAATAATAATTGATTATATAAATAGCATAATTTACTTACCTTTGAGGTGAAATCGGGGCAGAAGGAGTCAACATTTGTGCTAGCTTGAGAGCATCTTCATGCCGATTAACGACATGGTTGAAGCACAAATAACGTCCGTAGGATGAGACGTCTTCAAAGACACAGATGTGGGCGTCCACCAAAAATTTAAGATCGACGGTCACGAACACCCCATCTTCGTACATCTCAGCCGCACCTTTGAGATACGGGTTACTGATCGACACATCGGGACCCATCAGCAGGCCTGCATTGATGGAGACCATGTTGACTTCCCTGTCCATTGTCAAGGCCCAAGCTGTCTTTTCGGCAAGTGTCTTCGATAGAGCATACCACAACTGTCCTCCCCATATTTGGAGTCAAACAATTAATGTGGAAATCAGAATAAACGTTCAAGTTTAAAGAGGAGAGAAGAGAAATTAGGTAACCTATACTTATTTAATTCAAAAAAAAAAAACAAAAAAAGAGGTAAAAGTCTATTTAGCCTCTTAAAACTACCATCTCACTGACAATATATTTTCAAACTATCAATTATGACAATTTATCTCCTAAACTACTCAAACAATGACAATATATCAACAATTTTAACAAAATGATGAAATTACTCTAACTAAAATAAAAACAAAACTACTAAAATTTGATTTTTTTTTTTTTTTTTTTCAAAATTTCAAGTGTATTTTTATTTTATTGAAAATTTTATAGGGGTAATTTTGTTATTCTGTTAGCATTTGAGGTATATTGTCATTGTTTTGATAATTTGATGAGTAAATTATTAATTGATAGTTTGTGGGATAAATTGTCATTGAAATAGTAGTTTGAAGGATATAAATGGATTTAAAAATTAAAAAATTAAAAAAAAAAAAAAAAAAAAAGTAAATTTAGAATAATTTATTTTACCCTTTTTCTCAATTTTTTTTGAAAACTGGGGATCAATTGTGTATGGGAAAAATTAATTAGTACCTTAAATTTACGACAAAAGTTAACGTCACTCCAATGTCTCTCATCCAAGTCCGATTCTATCGACTTCCGATCGTCTCTCCAAACAACGGCGGTGACCGAGGACGTGAAAACCACCTTGTCAATTGTCTCCGTTTGTGCACAAGCTTCTAGCACGTTGTGTGCAGCCCTTACCTCCACTTCCAACATAAATTCCTACACACAAAAATAATATTCGAAATCTAATATTAATACCATATAATAATAACAAAAAAAAATTATATATTAAATTACGCATAATATTGTACGGAAATAATTTATATATAAAAGTCAACCAATATAAATACACACTAATATATAAATAAATATAATAATAACAAAAAAAAATTATATATTAAATTACGCATAATATTGTACGGAAATAATTTATATAAGTCAACCAATATAAATACACACTAATATATAAATAAAGTAACAGTTTTTAAATTCAAAATTTACCAGAGTCTGGTCAGATTTTTAATAATTATGGTTCAAAACTTAGCTGTACAACAAAATTATTAAAGTGGCTGCTACTTGCTAGCCTTCACGCTATATGCCATATGGTCAGGGTATCACGTGGTGGGTCTTGAATGTTACATCTTTCTTCGTCACCAACAAATGGTCATGAAGGTCTAGAGAGAGAGAGAGAGAGAGAGAGAGGTGAAGAGCAAATTGGAATTGCACTGGCAACGCAGCAAAAAGACAAGCTGGAAAATGACAGACATTAATCATGCAACTGTACTATAAATTACTTGACGTAAACGAAGGGTGGCACAAAAGTCCCCATTTAAAGCTCACGCTTGAATCTCCAATGGTGGATTACGATTTTACGTGTTTGGAAACTGTCATTTCTCAATCTGATGTGAATCTTAGATAGATACAAAATAGTTCATATGCAATCCGTGAAAAGAGTAAATTGAAGAAAGAGAAAGAACTTACGTCATAGGTGGGTTGGTCTTGTGGTGGTTCAAAGGTGTAAAACAAGCCAGAGCAGCCTTTCAAAGCATGGATTATGCTCTGATAATCGAAGGGATCTGAACGGAAAATCTTTAGCTTCTTGCTATGATCACAAGAAAGCCCACTAAATTGCAATTCATCTGAAGATCATCCAAAATGACAAGTATATATAAGAAAAAAAAAACAAAACAAAACAAAAACACGACAAGAAGCAGAAGAAGAAGAAGAAGCAACCATGGTGTTGAACAGCGGCGTGGACGGTATAGCCTCTTTGGAGGAGGCGGAGGACCATGGTGGAGCCTAGGCGGCCGGAGGCGTCCATAACGCATACTGCGTTTGAGGTGTGATGGAAAGAAGCCGGTGCCATTAATATGTTTGTGTGTTTGTGTGACAGAGAAAAGAGAGAAAACTTCGGGCTTTAAAGTGTTTGCCCAAAATACAGAGCTTTGTAGAGAGAGAGATTGGTGAATCTGTACATAAGTAAAGACGGGTGGCTAGCATTCAAAGAGCGTGGAGAGTAGATGGTTCGCAAGATGCAACAATAAATAAAAAAGGAGTTTGGTGGGAACGTGTTTCCTAGCTGCACAGGCTGCACAGCCATACAGTAGCATTTAGCGCACCTACTTACAAGAGGCCAATATTTATTAAAGTTTTTTTTTTTTTTTCTTACCCTTAAGAATTTTCTTTCCTGATTTTTCTTTAATCCTTTCACGTTTCAAAATTATCATCGAATATATTGGGTCGATCTACACGCATGAAGTCTACAATTTCAATAGTTATTTAAAGTGAAAAAAAAATGAGATAAGAATCAGAAGAGAATGTATAGCAGGTCTTTATATTAACTAACAACTTATAAATATAGAACTTGTTTGTTAATATAAAGATCTATATGAACAACAAGTTCTATATTTATAACTTATAAATATAGAACTTGAATTAAAAATAAATAAATAAATAAATAAAAACTTATAAATATAGAACACTTTTAACTTTTTTAAATGAACAATATATTAGGTTCTTCTACGTGTCAAAATTATAAACAAGTGTATATCTAGTTTTTCTTTTTCTTTTTTTCTCTTTTTCTTTTTCTAGATTATATGAAAAAAGAAAAGAAAATCAAGAAAAGATTCCGGGCTTATGGCAGGCCGTTGGAAACACCCTGGGGAGAATTGCACAAAAGAATATGGGATAAATGCAAAATGATTCTATGTGGTTGGCCTAAATTACAATTTATCGTATCAAAATGAATTCAAAGGTCTCTAAGGTATGCTAAAAAATATAATTTAGTCCCTCAAGTCAAATTCCATTAAAATATTTGACGGATTCCGTTAAGTGCAACATCAACGCCAATAAAAAGGTGACATGTGTCACTCTTAATTTAGGGAAAATATATTATAAGTCATTAAGTTAACGCAGCAAAATTAAAAAACTCCCTAGGCTTTTTTTTTTTTTTTTTTTTTTTCGACAATTTACTCTCTAAGTCAATCGAAACTACAATAAACTTCTTACTGTCAAATTTTTTTAACATCCGTTAGGACCACTTAAAACGCATTGTTTTTCCTTATTAAAATATTAATTTTTTATTAATTTAATTTTAAAAATTTTAAAAATTGTCACCCCTGGCCACCACCCAACCCCTATGTGGTGGCAGCGTTGACTTAGAGACTTATAATATATTTTTTCCATAATATATATATAACTGAAAAAACTATTTTAAAAAAAAAAAAAAATTGAAAAAATGAAAGGGTTGGGCAGCCATCCTTTGGGGGTGCTAGGAGTAGATCTAGGGGTGGCCTTCAACTTCAGGGAGAGCTTGAGACGGCGAGGATGATGACGACGACCCCATACAGAAGATTCTTGAACCATTCAAGAAGGATGAAATTATAAATTATACGGTCCCCCCCCTCCCAAAAAAAAAAAAAAAAAAAAAAAGGCGGTCCCTAAAAAAAATTTTAGGTCTTCATAAAAGTCCTAATATCCCTTCTCTTCTCACTTCCTCCCCTAGTCCCCTTAACCCCTTTCCTTCACCGCTTCACACACAGTGCGAATTTGAGAGAGTCAGAAAGAGAGATCGCCAGTTAAAGAGTGAGATACAGAGATTGAGAATTTGAGAGAGAGAGAGAGAGAGAGAGAGAGTTTTGAATTCAGAGAGAGAGAACTGTTGCGAGAGGTAAAATTCTTGCAATTTTCTTGTGAATTTCGTTATATAATCATGGGATTATAAGTTAGAAGCAAGAAATTGTAAAGATTTGTGAATTGTGAGACTTTGGGTTGGTTGACTTAAGTCTGAATTTTGGGAATTTCTCTGATTTGTTTTTTTTGTTATTTTCTTTATGTATATATGTAAATGTAATAATGTAACACATGCGTATATTTGTTTGATGAGGTTAATTATTCCTCGAATGGCTTTCTTTCTAAAGCATTTTTGTGGAAGTTGTTTTTGAAATTTTATGCTTTCTCCCGATTTTGTTTGTAGATGATGGAAAAGTCAAATACAATACTTGACTTTTTCAAACGAAAAAATGCACAAAGTTCAAATGTCAACATTTGTGATACATCATCACCTACTTCTGGTATCCCAATTTCTGAAAATTCTTCTAAAAGACTTCAGAGAGTTGATGGCAATGAATTTAATATTAGTTCATTGGAGTTTGATCCTAGATTGCATCGTCAAATATGGGAATATGATATTAATCACCGAGATGAAATTCGAAGAACTTACATTAATCTTGGTCCGTATCGACCTCCGGTCTCAAATTATCCTAAATCTGGAAAAAAAAAAAGTCATCTTCGTAGCTTTCAACCTTCGTGGTACAATCTATTTCCTTCATGGCTTGAATATTTACGTGAGAAAGATGCAGCCTTTTGTCTATCCTGTTTTCTCTTTAATAAGTCATCTAGGCATTTTACACAACGTGTATTCACTATAGATGGATTCAGGAATTGGAAGAAAGTTAGAAATTGAAAAGATTGTGCCTTTCTCAATCATATAGGAAAAGATCTTACTTCATTTCACAGAGTTGCTGAGAAGTCATATGAAGATTTGAAGAACCAATCGCAATCGACTGCAATTAAAAGCCTCAATTGATATTGTTCGAGTGCTTGCATTTCAAGGTGTTGCTTTTAGAGGTCGAGATGAAAGTGTGAGTTCTACAAATTGTGAAAATTTTCTTGAGATATTGGGTTTGGCGATTGTATATAATGAAAAGCTTGTTGAAGTAATCTCTAAAGCTCCCAAAAATGCCCCTCACCAACGGTACAAAAACAAATTTTACATGTTTTTTCAACCAAAGTGAAGGAAGTAATTCGTAATGAAATTGGCGATGCAAAGTTTTGTGTAATTGTTGATGAAGCTTGTGATTAGTCAATGAAAGAGCAAATGTCTATAATTTTAAGATTTGTTGATAAGAATGGCTTTGTATGATAACGCTTTTTTGGACTTGTTCATGTCTCTGATGCTGCGGCATTAACCTTAAAAAAGGTATATATTCTGTATTGTCTAAACATCAACTAGACATTCAAAATATTCGAGGGCAGGGATATGATGGCGCAAGTAATATGCGAGGGGGGTGGAATGGGTCGCAAGCTTTGGTTTAAAATGATTGTCTATATGCCTACTACATTCATTGTTTCGTACATCGTTTGCAATTGACATTAGTGGCGGCATCAAAAGAAGTCACTTCTGTTCATCAATTTTTTACCAAATTGAATATTGTTGTCAATTTTGTTTGTGTCTCATGCAATTGGTATGAAGAATTGCGGGTTACCCAAGTTGTTGAAAATGCTTACATGATTGCATTTGATGAGATTGAGAGTGAAAGAGGACTTAATCAAATTAGTATGCTACAACGACTTGAAGTTGGAGTTCTCACTTGAGATCAGTTTCTAATTTGATCAAAATTTATAGTCCATCTTGTGAAGTTATTGTTAAAATCATTGATGTGGAAACTTCTTCTTCCCAATGTTTTATGAACTTTGACTCATTTTGATACTACCTTTCAAAATTTAAAAACTCTCAATTAAGGATATTAAACTTTTAATTTCTTTTAATTACCCAATTCTAATAAATCTTGTCAAAAATTTTAAAATAGAAGGGTGAGATTATAAATTTTGTATAATTCAACGCATTAAGGTGGTGTTTGGCAAATGGGATGGCCTAGACACTGTAGTTGATGTAGATTAATGTGAAAAAAAGTAAAAATGTTTGGGATAAAAAAAATGAAAAAGTGGTATGAAAAAGTGAAAAAGTTTTGTTTTGTAGTGATTTTTTTATTTGAATAATAATAAGAAGTGAATGATTTGATATAAAAAGTGAAAAAGTTAGAATGTTTTAATGTTGATTTTTTTTTAGAAATGGTGATGAATAGTGTCTGGGCCAAGACCAACCCTTTTACCAAACAAGGCCTAAATTGAAATTTTTTGAAAGTTCACAAAAGGTTAATAAGAAAGTTGAGAGCCCCTACTATGCCGTTAGACCTTAAAAGTTGTGTTTTGCAGCATCCAATCTCCTTGTAACACATCATCCATTTAAGAAAAATTCAAAAAATGAAAAGGAAAACACCCACACCAAAATCAAAATGAGAAAGATCAAAAAAAAAAAAAAAAAAAAATTGTAGCCGGTTGCGATGCCAAACCCTCGAGACCCAGGCCGGCGAGAACCACGGCGTGGGTCTGGCGAGACCCACAGTGTCGTGCCAGACCCACGTCGCGGGTCTCATCTCAAACCCTTCTTCATCGCCAGCCAAACCCAACCGGAAAATGCAAACCCAACCATCTTCAGCTAATTTTTCCGCGAAACTTAGCCTCAAAATTGGATTTTAATGCCTCAAAACTCGATTCTAATGCCTCAAAACTTATTTTTGGATTCAATACTAAATCATAGAGGGAAATGTTAACTTTTTAAAGATTTTATCTCTCTAAAGGCCAAAGAAGAAGACTCTCAGCGCCGGAGACAGTGACTCTTGGTACCTGAGAAGGTGACCCAGACAGCCGCAACACCATTTCAGAAGACCCAACGCCATTTCTTCTTTCTCAGCCATACCCATGCCATTTCTTCTTTCTCTCTTTTCTTTCTTTCTTTCTTTTTTTTTCATCCGATGTATTTGGTTATAAGTTAAGTTTGTGCACTTACTTAGGTGGCAGTAGTTGATTGGGGGTGCAAAAGTGGGGCAGCCCGACCGCATAGTAGGTTTTTCCAAGAAAGTTTTTTCCCAAAAATCGAACCTCCGCTTCTCCCCTTGCTCTCTACCACGAACCCAAATAACCGCTCCTATTCTATTCCTCGAGCTAACTCAATTTTGGTAGCAAACCTGATTTTGTAAGCGGGGAAAAAAAAAACCGATATAGGCAGTGGAAAGATAATCTGGCCAATGAAGACCGAGCCGGCAAGCCCGCCCGGGCTCGTGATATCCTCCACCGAAGGCATCCGGTTATTTCTGTCCACGGCATCCGAAGATCCGCACCTCTCGCCGGAGCTCCGACAGATCGCGTCGGATCTCTCCTCGCAATGTAATGTGCCGTACAAGTCACTCCGAGCTCTCTGGTTCGCGTCCCGGCCCTCCACCCGACCCGCCTTGATCCAGCTCTTCTCCGGGTCCGAGTTCGTCTTCACCAGCCCCAAACCTAGAGAGAAGGTAACTGTCTAACTGATATTCGATTAAGCTTGTTTGGCTGCTCGGAAATTCTCGTGCTATCTGGCTTTAAACGGTATTACACGAGAAAAAAAGATAAAAGTTGTAGGATTTCGAATTTTGGTTTTTGTTATAGTTTACATATTTTCTAAGCATGATTGTCTGCTTGGTTGCTGAGAAAACTGAGAAAGAAAAAGAATTGTTGAATGAGTTCTTCTGCTTGTTTCCATATTTGTTCAAAGTATGAGTTGGAGGGAGAGAAATGATGGAGCTTTAAGACCGTGAACGGACAGTGGAGGAACTTAAGAATTTTTTTTCTTTGAGGCTCTCTATCACTGGACAGCTGCCTTGGACTTCAACATTTCTAGCTTTCATGTTTTTCTTGATATTTTTCTTCTACTAGCTAGCAGGTTTTCTTGTAAACTTCGTGTACTTGGTTGCCCCTTTTGGTGCGTTATAATGAATTGCGTTTACTTACAAAAAAAAAAAAAAAGAGTTAGGAGTTTGGTTGCTGACAAAAATGAGAAAAAGAAAACAATATGCATATGGTCTTAGTTCAATATGGTCCGGTATTATTATTTAGTTCACTCCAGAAAGTTTTTACATGAAAATTTTGAAATTGAAAAGACCTTTGGTCTCGCTTCTTTTCACACATTTTTTTTGAAAGAAAAATAATATAATGTAATTTTGTGTGTCATTTTTTTTTTTGTTTATCTGATTCAGGTTTTGTTTTGAATTTTAGAGCGAAGAATTGAAGGCAAGGCTGAGAAAGCTTGAGGAATTAGCGGAGAGGAATGCGTATCAAGAGCTTGTTAAGGATATTACACCGAAGAAGGATGACACTGAGCCTTTCTCTTCTTACAAGGATCAACTAGGCTTTGGTGAGTTTTCTTTTCCTTTTCTTGTGGATTAACATTGCGCTGTTGAACAGTGTATATATACTCAACGGGAGATTTGAATGGAGAAAAACATTGAGTTTTAAATTGGATTGAATTTTAAACTCTAAATACTAAGTTTTCTTGAAGTCCTGATGTTATATTGGCAAATTTGGGTAATATTTTTTATTTTTTATTTTTTAACTCGGTCTCCTTTACCATATAGGAATAGATGAATTAAGTTAGACATTTTATGGTAACCTTTTTTGTTTTTGTAAAAATGTGATAATGCAGTCTGCCCTCTTAGCCAGTATTATATATAGACACCAAATGCTAGAACATATACTAATTGTTGGAAAAATCTTTGTATATTGTTTGGGACAACGTATTTGAAGGGAATAGGAGCAGAACTAGTGATATGTTTACTTACCAATGAAAAACAGAAAAAGCTCAATCCTGCACGATCTATTACAATCTCAAAAAAGTGTTTTCAACTTTACTTTCTATGATGTCAGGGCAAAAGAACAAATTAATTATTTGTTTGAATCCACTTATATAAAATCTTGGATATGGCCAATAATTCTGCACATTCTTCTGAAAGCAAATTCAATATTGCCATTCTTATATGTCATAGATCTGACCTCCTTGATTTGACTCAATCACCTCTTCGTAATCATTCAATTTTTTTTTTTTTTTTTTCTAAATCAATTCCTTTTGAATGAAGTCTTGTCAAACTTAATCCTAGCTTCCTTCATTGTATTGAAGATATAATACATCAAATGATGACAAACCAGTTCACAGAACATCTTTACCTACAAAATTATTAAGATGAATACACAAAAACTTAATACAAACTGAATCTACATCAGTGGACTTTTATTAAGCACCAGTGGGGTATCCTCATCTACAATACTGGTTGCACACTATTGTTGAAAGAAGGACCTTTATCAAACACTTGATATGCGTCCTAATTTTGAATGCTTTCCTGAGTACATGGCAGAACATTTACCACCATGAAATCTTCATTTTCAATAATATATGTATTGGCTTGAAGGGCAAGTGCTTCCAAATTATTATCAGGGTAACTCTTCAATTTTTTTTTCCGAGTGCAATATTCACGGTGGTGAAGGAGAACTATTGCGACTCAGCTTCAAGATCTTCTCTTTGCATATAGTTTTGATTCTTCTTAATAAAATATTGCTCATAATCCACGCCTAAAAATTATCTCTTCATTAGATGCTTTGTCTTTGTCTATGATCTTATACTTGCATTCCTTTGTCATATCCTTGAAATCTATGTTTGCTCCCACCAAGTAGAAGCTCTTCCTTTCAATTTGTGTGCAACCACATTCACCTTTTTATCCTCAGAAAACTTCATAAATTCAAAAAATATCTCAACCTCGTTCAGCAAATCTAGGAAATCTTTGACATGAAGATGACTATTAAAGTTTGGTAAGCCAACCTTCATTGATAATATCTAGATTCTCAATCATGATGACCTTGATAATTGTTTCCACCAAATCTTTGGACGATGCCTTTGGCAAAATCTTCATCATCACTAGAATTCTCTTCATAGGATGGCTACCTATTTGGAGGCATATGAATATGATTACAAACAAGTTGAACGCAAGTCTTATCATCATTACAAATACTGTTGTTTTCGCGGTTCTCATCTGGATTCTTTTTTTTTTTTTTGATAAGTAATGAGAATATTATTGAAAAAAGCGTAGAGGGGCGCAACCCTAATGCAAAAGATATATACAATAGAAACCCCTACGGAATATACAAAGAGCACATATTCAAGAACTCAACTAAAGTCGGGACCACACTCCGATGATGAGCCAACACCCACAAGTGTAGCATAGAGATCATATTCTTTCTCATCCCATCCACTGAACACTCCTTATCCTCAAATGTTCGAGCATTCCTCTCCCGCCACACACACCACGTGATACATAAAGGAACCATCCTCCAAATGACTTTAGAAATACCCTTACCCTCCACCTGATTCCAACAAGACAACAAGTCAATGAACCGTTGCGGCATGACCCACTCAATACCGAACAAAGTAAAAACATAGTTCCATAACTGAGTAGCCACTTCACAATGAATCAACAAATGATCTACAGACTCTGCATTCTTCTTACACATACAACACCATTCCACTACCACAATTCTCCACTTTCACAAATTGTCATGTGTCAGAATTTTATCGAGAGCCGCAGTCCACCCAAAAAATGCCACTCTCGAAGGCACTTTAGAGCGCCAAATACTCTTTCATGGAGACCCCCCACAATCTGGAATGGACAAGGCCTTATAGAACGATTTCACCTCAAACGTACCCATTTTAGATAAGGACCATCGAATATGGTCCGCATTACCATAAGAAACCTTACAAGAGTACAGCAATTCAAAGAAAGATGAGACACCCCATCTAATTCCCAATCTTGGGCGCAGCGCACAAAAAGGACATTCCACTCAACCCTCCCATTCCTCCAACTAAAATTATCCTCCACCCACGCGTCCTTATACCTTGCAATACCAAACAAGGAAGGGAAAGCATGCTTCAACGGTTGATCATCACACCAAATATCATGCCAAAAGCGAACTTTCGACCCCATCCCCACCTCAAACCGCACACCTTTTGCAAAAGTATCCCAACCTCTTCTAATATGCTTCCACAAACCCACACCATAAGAACCCGACACCTCCTTCGAACACCGCCCTCCATCCTGATCTTCATACTTGGCTTTTATTATTTTGTACCAAAGTGCCTCACTCTCTGTCGCATATCTCCATAACCATTTCCCCAAGAGAGCCTGATTAAACTTATGTATATTCCGAATGCCAAGACCGCTGGCCCGCAGGGGACGGCATACTTGGTTCCAATTCACAAGATGCAATTTTTGTTCATCTCCCATTCCTCCCCACAGGAAATCTCTTTGAAGTTTCTCAATCCTTTTGACCACACTCATAGGAACAAGAAACAACGATAAAAAATAAGTTGGGAGATTAGACAACGTACTCTTTATAAGAGTTAAGCAACCTCCCTTTGATAGATACACTTTCTTCCATCCTGCCATACGACGTTCCATTTGTTCAAGTATACCATTCCACATAGATGTATCCTTGTGCTTTCGCCCCTAGTGGCAAACCCAAATACTTCATAGGCAACGCCGCAAAACTACACCCAAGAATATTAGCCAGAACCCCAATGTTGTCCACCTCCCCTATAGCAACAAGTTCTGATTTACCAAGATTAACTCTCAGCCCCGAAACTGCCTCAAAGCACAAGAGAATAAGGCATACGTACTGGATTTGCTCAGGAGATGCTTCACAGAAAATCAAAGTATCATCAGCAAATAAAGAATGAGAAACCACTAAATCTGAAAAGGCCCTTTCCCCCACAGTGAATCTTGACAATAAACCTTGCTCTATTGTTGCATTCACCATCCTGCTCAATGCCTCCATAACCAACACAAATAGTAATGGCAACATCGGGCCCCCTTGCCGAATCCCCCGTGAGCTATTAAAGAAATCCTCTGGCATTCCATTTACCAAAATGGAGAATCTGACCGTCAAAATACACCACTCTATCCAGCCCCTCCATCTTTCTCCAAACCCACATCTTTTTAGTAAGTACAACAAAAAGTCCCAGTTAACATGGTCATAAGCCTTTTCCAAGTCCAATTTACAAATAACACCAGGCACCCCTGACCTCATCCGACCATCCAAGCATTCATTAGCAATGAGCACATAATCTAAAATTTGTCGCCCCCCAATAAAAGCATTCTAGTGGCCAAGACCTTTGATAAAATTTTTTACACCGCTCCCACCAAACTAATTGGTTGAAAATCCTTCACCTCTATCGCAGCCACCTTCTTTGGAACCAAGGACACAAATGTCACATTCATACTCTTCACCAACTGACGTCTTTGATGGAATTCAGAAAAAACCGCCATAACATCATGTTTCACCACAGCCCAACAAGATTGGAAGAATGCCATGGTGAAACCATCCGGTTCCGGTGTCTTGTCACCCTCCAAACCTTTTACCACCTCCCAAACCTTTTGTTCCTCAAAGTCTCTTTCTAACCAATTTTTCTCCTCCTCATCTGGATTCTCGATTAATCTAGCAAGAGTTGCTTGGATATCATGCAATGCTAGCTGAGTATCATGTTGGAAATCCTTGATTTTGCCCCTTGTAGGAGCCTCTCTGTATTGAGCGTCGTTGATAGGGAGGTTGCCATCACTGCATGGGTTAACCATCAAGTCAAGAAATATTAAGACTTTGATACCAACTAACATAGAATATGTGAATGCAGAAGGAATAAGAACAAAGAAACAAATCTTTCCTTTGTTTTTTTAATATTAAAAATCACTTGATATTAAACTCAATTATCTCTCATGAAATAAGGTTCAATACAAGCTTTATATAGGCTACAAAATCATAATCCTAAGGTTACTTGAAGTTATTAAACAAAAGGAAATAAAACAAATCTTAAGAGTTTCTAATTTGAAATTATGATCTTTTTTTCTCTCTTTCTTCAGTACAAAAAATTGTAATTTCTAATTTGAGTTGTAAACAAAAAATCTAACAAAACCAAATAAAAGCTATCTTACTTAACCTATTTAAGATCATTATTCCTTGTTTAGTTTTGGTTTGTATTTTTTATATAGCTATGAATTTTATGATCTTTTCTATTGTAAAAATCCCAAGTTCATTTGGATGGTCTCTTATAAACTTGTACAGGTTTACATGTTGTGGTTATGATGTTTACCAGCTATTTGGTTGGATATGCTGCATTCAGAGCGTTATTTAACCACAGTCCTGCCATGGTACCTTCTGAATGACCATCTTTTACCATATCTCTGGCTCTGTTAGCTATTAGTCCTCCTTCAATCTTTTATAATAAGTTATTACTTCAAGCATTATCTTCTTTTTTCCTAGCACAGTACTGAAATCATGTCTGCCCTAAATCTTTTTTGGCAGAATGCTGCTGGAGGCATTCTTGGATTGGTTGGTGGCATGCTTGTAGAGACACTTCTTTTTATAATTAGAACTTCCAATCAAGATCATAGATCATCATCTTCTGCTTCCAAACTAAAGAAGAATCAATAGATTTGGTCTTAAGGGATTGGGCTTTTCTTCTCTTGTGTAGTGTGTTCGATCTCATTTATAAAGATATTTTGATAATATTGTTGAACAGGTCACTTACACATTGTCTGGGTATGTAGCACTTTATTTGCAAGGGTATTCAAGCTGTGCAGAGAAATCAGCAAAATATATGGTTGCATTGATCTTGGCATCTCCCTGAGTCTATTTCTGGTGTGTTGTCTTCTTTCATTCCTCCTTCCTTGAGCTTGTAGTTGAATGTATAGGCAGTTTCTCTATTATTTTGACTTCTGGTATATGCCCCTATGCCTTTGTATTTTGTCTCTCTTTGGTAGGTGAATTTGCTTAAAAAAAAAAAAAAAAAAAAAGGAATGGAAAAAAGAGAACAGGTGAAGAGTAGGCCAAGCCTTATGTAGTGCTAAGTTCAGTCTATTCTAATTTCTAGTGAATCTTTGCATTTGATGAACTCTAGCATTGATTAGGAAACATGAAAATATGTAAGTCGAAACTGTGACCAGTTGTATGAAACCCGTTACTAAAAATAAATAAAGAAGAAGAAGAAAAAGGATAGAGTAGGGCTGAATATGGGTGGGTTATGATTCTGGGTTACTGAAGCCCGATCCTGAGGTTTGAAGAGGTTGCTGCATATTTGCCTTATGTGAGGTTATGTCGTAAACAATCAACTTTTTTCAAGTAATGTTGTCTTGTTGTGAAGAAAAATTTGTTGAATATAAAATCTCGTCTTCCCTTATATTTAGAAGATCCAAATGGCGAATAAGGAAGAATTGTTAACTTCTCTTTACTAGGAAATGGGAATTAACGTAGAAACATGCTTAAAAAGGATAGAAACAGGCAAAGAAAATGTTGACTAATGGTTTAATTGTGTCCTTGAAAGAAGAAAAATACAGTTTTAGATTATTTTATATGAATTTGGAGTGTTCTTTCTAATATCATGGCTCCCATCAGGAATTGGTTACCCGCTTAGGTTTAAATATAAGCAGCTAAGATCATTGGGGATTGCTCCATCCAATAGATTGCAATAACTGAGATCTAAATTGTTAAAGAGCTTAAACCTAAGAATGCATTAGGTTGCAAAAAACCGATGGGATCTAAGCTTTATTTCGGCCACAAACCTAATCCTTTCCTTTTCCATAAAAGAACTTCCAAACAAGGGTTTATCCTCAAGGGATTGGCTCAAGTGGTAAGGACCTTGGTCTTAGTGGTATTTTCATTAAGTTTAAAGTTTGAATCCCTCTGGGTGCAAAGAATTCATTGGAGCCAGTCTTTTGGCAAAGCCGGAGTATTACCTGATCTGTGTGGAATGAGCGCTTTGCACGAGTTCGAAGTTTACACAACAGGTATGTGTACACAAAGTGACCCTGCCTTAAAGGGGTTGTAAAAAAAAAAAAAACTTGCAAGCAAGGGAATGGTCGATTCCCATCGTTTCATTTCTCCCAAAATGTCAATCTCCAGGCAAGGGTTAGGGACAGAACTAAAAAAACTCATTCGCCTCTCCCATTTGTGTGTGTATATATATATTGGCCTAAAAAATTAGGTTTGACTCGCATTAAAATTTGATTTGATCTCTCATTCATATTTTGACCTTTTCTTATAAAAAATTTCGGCTCCGCCCTTAAAGGGTTCGACGATGGTTTATAGGTGAGACAAAGCATTTAGCCTTCCATTTTTGTGGAGGCAAAATCTACCGGAGTATGTGTTATAATGTGTTATAATGCCCCAAGAGAACTAGTTATCCATCCCGCTATATTAAAGTCATGCTGATGGTGACTGTGAAGTGACAAGGATTAAGGTGTGGTAAGTAAAAAATAATGGTAGTTGGTGATCCCAATTATTGAAATAGGCATGCTTTGACATGGACATTTCTATGTTTATAAACTTTGTTTATTTCTTGATAACGACAAATTTGTATCATGAGAGTTGATATCTGCCGAGATTTTTTTGTCACTAAGAATAACTTTTGCTGATTTTCTGAAGATAAGATAACTATTTGATGAAAGAAGATGAGATCTTTAAGAGAAATATCTTGGATTATAGTTTATAAAGTCAAATCAAATTTTCTTGTATTTTCTTTTAGAGACTACAAGAAGAGTTATTTTAAGAATATGTTTCCATTTAATAAGAGATAGCTTTGCCATCCAGACTCATCATATAGAGAGCTTTGCAGTATAATCTGCCCTTGATTTAAATAACCAAAATTTTGTCCTTGAAAGGGACTCCTTTATCCTCAGCCTGCAGCATAGCTATCTATTCGGATTGGAGGATGCCCCCATTATTTCAAATATTCTTGGTCTTCTAGGCTCCTTTACTAGTTAATCAGCCACCAAGATAGATATCAGTACGAACATCTGTGCTCACAACATTGTTTAATGGGTCGTTATGACCAGTTCTACTTGTAATTTTCTCAGCATTATGCTCTCACACTTAAATTTTCTCTCTCAACAGCGCAAAGAACCCTCCTTTGTCATTTTTTAAGGAATGTTCTAGCCTGTTGGTCTATTTCCTAGTTTTGGTTTTCTTAGTTGTTAGTTTTTTTTTTTTTTAATCTTTTATTTCCTAGTTGTAGTTTGTTTGGTCTGTAATTTACCTCGACTGCTTGGTATGTTTCTGTTGTTTGCTTCTATCTCATCAATCAAGAAGAAAAAAACAAATCATCATAATGAGACACAGAAAAAAATTTAATCATGATGTATTACATAAAAAAATATTTTTTATTTCCTAGTTGTAGTTTGTTTGGTCTGTAATTTACCTCGACTGTTTGGTATGTTTCTGTTGTTTGCTTCTTCTATCTCATCAATCAAAAAGAAAAAAAAAAACAAATCATCATAATGAGACAGAAAAAATTTAATCATGATGTAAACATAAAAAAATATATCGTGGAAAGATTATTATTATTATTTTTTCATGAGTGTTGATAGATTTCTTTAAACCTGGTGCTCTGCAGCTCTGTGCTTGTTTTGCATGGTGGGTGGCCTCTTTGTCACATTAGCCCCAGCATAAATTACCAAAAAAGAAAGATGATAAAGTGGATGCTTTCCATGTTCTTTCTTTCTTTTTTTTGGGGGGGGGGGGAGGGGGGGGGGAGAGAGTGATAGACGCAAAGTTACTATGGGCAAAGGCCCATAGTAAATATAATATTACTTATTCATGGGTCTTTATGGGCAAAGGCCCACAACCGTGGGTCTCCTCAACCATGGTGGAGACTCATAGCCGTGGAGGTGGAGAGTCTCTGTCAATGGAAACCCGTGCTTGAGTGTCTTCTCGGCCATGGAGCTTTTGAGTGGTATTTTGTTGTTAGTTGAATAGAAAGTGTGGTATTTTGTTAGGATTAAGAATATAAAAGATCGTGTGAATTTCAATTATGAAAGATATTGTTATTATTATTATTGTATAAGAGTATAATTTTGTTGGAAAATAGAATTTTTATATTTACAAAGAACTTTTTTTTTTTTTTTAAAAAAAAGCTTCATTTTAAATTGCATTTTGTTCATTTTTAGAAAAAAAAAAAAAGTCAAAATAAATTTTTTTACCAAATGAACCAATTTTTACTTTGCACAATTCTTTTATATATTAAAAACTTTACAACGTAATCCAAATATGGTCTAAATGTGTGTTGAGTAACTTGAATTCAATTGGTGCGTTTTTAGGTCATAAAATTTGATACCCAGCAATTTTCTTGATCGCTAAGCTGAGGAGAATCCCCTGTATAGTAGTGAGGTTCCTGCAAAACAAAAATAAGGTCAGAGGGTCTTCAGCTGAGGTCGAAGACTCTTTAGTGCTTAAATTAGCATATTTATTTTTAGATAAGGCATCCATGACCTAGTGTGTTGAATGAGATATGCGAGAAATGAGAGAGAGAGAGAGAGAGAGAGAGAGACGTGTATGTAGAGAAAACCCATCCAGAGAAGACCTATTCTCCTTCTTCTTTTCTCATTTTATTTAAAGATCCAACCAAAATTGTTACATGTCCCTCAATGATTAATGACATATTGTAAATAAGTATAAGAAAGAATGGAGCCCACTCTTGGAGATTGTTTTCCCCCTAAAAGTTCTATATCCAATGTAGATTGATCGGTCTAAACTATATAAATGGGCGAGAAATCCTAATAATGACAAATGGTTTTTATATTACTAATTATATAAAACAAGCTGGAAGGTCAAAAAAAAAAGCATTTATTTTAAGTGGTAAAAGAATATGTTTAGCGTATTCCGTGTATAATAAAGTTATTTTTTATACTTATTTTATATTAATTGATATAATAGTGAAATTACCCTCTTGAGAAACCCTAAGCCTTGTGAAACTCTAAGCCTCCCTCCAGAGCGCCGCCGCCTCAGGGGAGGAGGGATGCCTGTTGCCTGCATCCCTCCTCCCTTGCTTCCCGATTTTTGTTTTAGGTTTGTTTCTATCATTAGTGTTTTCTGTTCTGTTGTGCTTGTGTTCTCTCTCGGTGGGTACTGCTTTTGGAGGTTTTCACTCAAACTCTCCCCCTCCCTGTTTGTTTGTGTGTGCCGCCGATCTCCTCCGCGCTCGCTTCGCTGCTCACCGCTAGCTGTCGGGTCTTTTCACGTGCCCCTCCCGCGCCAAGCTTTTTGTGCCACCTTTCGCGGCGGTTTCCGACCAGCTCGCGATCGGCCTCCTCCAGCTGCCGTGACCCGCTTTGAGTATTTTTGCATTTATTTTCCTGTTTTGTATTTCCTTTGAGTTCCCTTGTATTTGGTTTTATTTGCTGTAATTTCTTTTCCTGCATTAGTTTTATTGTTCCCTTTTATTTCCCTGTATGGTTTTATTTATGCTTGTAATAAGGCTTTCTCTTCCTACTTTGTTGCGCCTGGTTGCTGCCCGATATTACTGGTCCAAACCTTTGGGTTGTGGATGTGAAATTTATCATGGCTTTCGAGTCGAGGAGGATGAGTATCGGCTTGTAGGTTTTGCTCTTAAGGTTGAGGAATAAGTATCGGCATGGGAGTTTTGCTCTCAAGGCCGAGGAATAAGTATCGGCTTAGGGGTTTTGCTCTCAAGGCCGAGGAATAAGCGCTACCTATGCATTAGATGGTGTCTGTTTGATGCAGATTTGAGTTTTCAACCTGATATTTAGTCATAGGTTAGCGGATGCTGTGTTTTGGTTGATTTGGTCTGTTGTTGATGACTGTATCTTTAGTTTCGGCTATGATTTACTTCAGAGCTTATTGCTCTATTTATAAGAGCTTTAGGCTCACAACTTTTATCAATGAATGAGTATGATATGTTTCTAAAAAAAAAAAATTGATATAACATATTTTTAAGTAGTTTTTTATTTTTTATTTTTTAATTTAAAGTGGAAACACACCAATTAATAGGCATGTTCGGACTTCGGACTTCGGAGGCACTTCATCACCCACGTGTCATTCGAAGAACTTATGCCACATGGCGTGAAGTAAGAAATTCACACGTGAAATCACATGGGCCAGAATTCGACGTGGACTCCATTGAATAGTCCTCGAGTCGGTTCACGTGGGGCAGGTAGCCCACGCCCCAAGTTAGCAAAGTGTGATACTGTACTGTGGGAAACAAAGAAGCAAAAGGGAGGAGATGGACCTCAATCTTAGGAGACCTTGCTGTTTCTCTACACTTGACTTCACCCATCTACAATGGCTTATTATTGTAATGTATTTTGAATTTCTATATAAAATGACTAATCAATTTTTTTTTTTTCCTTTTTAAAATGACAGTTTATTTTTTAAATTAAATGAGAATCATTTGATAAATTTTTTAAGAGAATAAATCTTTTTTTTTTTTTTTTAAGTTGAAAAGGTGTTATGATATAACATATATATATATATATATATATATATATATATATTTTAGTGTTTTTGTGTTTGGATTTATTTGTTAATTCTTTTATTTTTTAATGCATTAATAAAATAGAGAAGAAAAAAATTAGACGAGTGAATGAATATATGATATTTTTTTGGGGTAAGTGAACCATGAAGTAACACGTCCTTTGTAAATATTCACAATATTCAAAGTCTCTCACTTTAGTGTATCGAACTTTGATTTTCTTCCATTTTTTTTTTTCTTTTGTTAGGATTTAACAAAAAATCTTAACGAAAAAGTGTGAAATTACTAAAATGTCTTTACTGAAATTACTCATTACACCGTTTAATTTAACTGCAGTATGTAATGAAAGAAAAAAAATAGAAGGAAATTAAAATTTAATACACCAAAATAAAAAATTTTGAATATTAAGAAGCGTTTACGAAATGCGCGTAATTTTATGAGAAAAGAGAAATTATTATTATTATTATTATTATTTTTTTGAAAGTGACTATTGAAAAACAAAAGAGACAACTTTTACAGAGGCCAGTGGTAGGTGGACCTCAATATGGGCCGTGGGCCCACATTTTTTGTTTTTCTACATAAATGAGAGAATGAGTATGAGGGGATGGACCTCATCTTATCTAAAAATAAATAAAATAAAAAAATCAGGGGGGATGGAGACAAAATTGTCTTGTTTCTGTGATACAGTTGATTAGCAAAGTGAGGGATTTGACAGAACAAGACAGAAGAGTACCATGTACTCCCACTTGGAACACTGAAACGCGAAAACCACATGCACCGCAAGATTACCATTGCGGCCCCGGCCCTGGTTTTGGGAACGTGGGTTTTATATTACAAAGCCTCTAAATCTCTAATCATATATATACATATAACCTCAACTGTTTCCAATAAAAAATAAGCAGAAAATAAATGGACTCTTTCTAATTTTTTTTATTAATTTTAGAGTAAATAAATAAGAGAAGAAATTGTCTAATTACACTAATTGTTTGTTTTGTTCTTGTTTGGAATCCGTAGAATATAAACTTTGTAGATCTTACGAATTAATTTAGAACTAATAATCAAAACAATCACTTTGACTTACTAACCTTAGTAGTGTTTTATATCACTTACAAGTGGCAAGTTTCTTACCAGTATGATTAATAGTTTAAATGATATAGGTCACTTTTAAATGTCGATTTGCATGAATTTCCTATTAACTAGGAAATTTGTCTCTAACCTTTAAAAAGTTTTTTTTTTTTCTTTTGTTCTCAAAATTTGAAAAAGCATCATGTGTCTATAATCTAGACAATAACAATGTAAGAGACAAAGAATCAAGATCTTCCACAATTCCTAGATCATTGTCTAATTCACAATTTCTTAAATTTTTAAATAAAATGGCTAAATTTTTTATTATTTTTTTCTATTCAGTATTTATCATCTTAATATTTAAAATATTTTGTCATAATTTATTTTAGTCTATTTTAGAAGTGAAATGTGAGAAAATTTTAATAATTTAATTCATTTAAAAGATTATAGAGAATTATTTGAAATGAAAAATAGCTTGCGAAAAATAGTAGTATACGTCTAACCAGTGAAATCCACGCGTCATGGTGTGATCAGCTCATGATCACGCTCTGCTCGTGACTCTTCGATTTTTTTCTACTTCTCTCAGTCAGTCTACGCCTTTCTCTCTCCCCCAAAAAAGTAGCCAGCGCCGACCCCACCGGGCGTGCCTACTCGTCAGCCACCATCACGTGCACTCTCACAACGTGGCATCATCTTCTTTGGCCCACAAGTCAACCCGTCAGCAAATCCAACGGTGAACAATCACGTATATATATATCAAACCCCAACTCACCCGCCATTAGAAAGCTTTCCCTGACAACTAAATCAAAAGCGAAACGAAAATCTCATACTCATACCGATCAGCCATGAGAGTTGTTCTTCTGAGAACCGGTTCGGTCCCGGTTCAGGCCCATCCGACAGTTTCTGGTTCGCCTCGAGTCTCCCTCTCCCGGCACGACTCCGTATCCGGCGTCTTCTCCGGCGAGAGGAGCTCCCTCGGTTCCCCGAGGATCTCCCTGCATTTGGACACCAATCGCGGGAGAGACTCTTCTTCAGGGAAGCGGATCCGCAGAGTGTTATCGGAAGGCGACGTAACTGGGGGCTCCAAACTGAGCGGAGCCGGATCCCTGTCGTTTCCTGCAAGAATACCAGAAGAGGAGTACGTCTCGGAAAGCGAAGACGACGGATTCGTATCGTTATCAAAGGGCGTGGGAATATGGCCGGAGAGCGGGATTCCTCTGGAGGACCTGGGAATCTCCGGCGGAGGAAGGAAACCAGGCGTCGAAGGCGATCATGGAGCCGGAAACGGCGACGATCGGAGCAAGATCGGCGTGTACTATCTAGAAATGCTGAAATCAAACCCTGGCGATCCGCTCTTGCTTGGAAACTACGGCAAATTCTTGCACGAGGTAGTAGTTGGAAAGATCTTGTGCTACAATTTCACACAAACAATAAAATAATATTATAACATAAATCTGATCATGGTGAGTTTATTGACTATAAATGTGGAATTGATAGGTGGAGAAGGATTTAGCGAGAGCAGAAGAGTATTATGGAAGAGCGATATTAGCGAGTCCAGGAAACGGACAATTGTTGTCTTCGTACGGAAAGCTAATCTGGGAGTCACACAGAGATGGAGAGAGAGCCAAGTCTTACTTCGATCAGGCCGTTAATGCCTCCCCTGATGACTGGTATTTTTTTTCCCCTCCTAAAATACACTTATCGTATTTGTTCTTCAATTTATGACCTAGAATTGATTTTTTAATTAACATTTTGATGGTAATAAAAATTGTTAAAACAATAATTAAATTGGTATATCATTAAAAATTAAAGATGTTAATAGAACTGTGTCGTGTTATAAGAATGTAAGCATATTCTTTATTTATTTTTAATTATCACAATTTTTTAATTTTTTAATTTTTTTTTAAGATATAAGATGGAAGTTTGATTTATTATTTAAATCTGTAGCATGGTGATGGGGTCGTATGCCAACTTTATGTGGGAAGTGGAGGAGGACGAGGATGGGAGTGAAGAGAGCACAGTACTAGCTGGAGCGTCACCGGCTCTAGTGGCGGCATTTTAGGAGGAAGCTCTTTGGAGAAAAGCTCTTTTGAAGAACTTTGCTGTAGTTCATTTTGTGTAATAAATAAATAATATGCTCTACAACAACTACTAAGTACTAACCTCGATAACGTATAGAATAAAAGAGCTTGAATAAATTATGTGGAATATATGAGGTATGGACCCAGCTGGAAGCTACTAGGGGAAGGGCTCAAGAGGATAAGAAAAAGAGAGAGGGTGAATGTGTTCTTTTTGTTTGGTATTGTAGATGAGATCTAACTCATTACTTTATATTATCTTCTGTAATGTACATATAAATGTGTATACATTATGCAATCTTGCCCACTTCAATTCTACAACTTGTTTGTTGGCTGGCTGGCTTTATGTTCAGTGACTGACTTTTAATATGATGAATGGGACACGACCCACACATGAGTCAAATTTTTCAACTTTAATTTTTTAATTTTATATTAAATTCGTGTTGCGTTTGTGGGTTAATGCATGAATATAAGACCATATAGATGATTAACAATCCATGAATTATGTGTGTACTTTATGTCTAAGTGCACCATTGTATGACATAAAAGGCAAGCGAGAAATATAAAAAATTCATTCTATGTCCTTCTAGGTCCGTGTTTAAGTTGTTTTGCATGGATTAAGAGCCAAAGAAAGCTTTTATTAAACTTGGGGCCTCATTACTTGAACATTTTGTATCAGAGTTTACCATCTAATTATAACTAATATACTTTAATGGACTTGCTTAACACTATACTCAACAAGAATTTATACATGTCTGGTTTCCTAGAGAGAGAGTTCTCCCCCTCTGAAAGCTATCCCTTCCTTCTGCCGTCCTCTAAAGAGGAAACATTGCACATCAATATGTCCGTATAGATATGAGAAGAGATGGTCGTCGAGATTTGTCAATTCCATGTTCCCATGTCCTGCCCTAATTTTCATAATGAAGCTTCCATGACAAGGAGCTAAGAATTCCTTCAAGTGTGTGGTAATAATTGCATTGCCCAGATGTGATACATGGTATTATATAAACTCTGATTCCTCCAATTTGTGATGAAAAAAGCAGCTTGAAAATACTCTTGGCTGATAAATTTTTCCCGTCATATATATATTTGACGTAAAAGATGAAAGAAAAGAAGTCAAGTAATTACAGATTTTGATCATGGTAGTCACATTTTATTAATTTGCAAGCCAAGCACAAATAACATATATATTGGTAACTGGTAAGAATTACATGTAAATAGAGGATTCATAGGCATATATATATATGGTTAAAGGTTATTATCGTCTTCATGCACCCGAAACATCAACTTTCACCTTCTCTTTTGCGGGATTCAAAATCTTGCGAGTACCAATCAGTATATATATATATATATATATATATATATATATATATATATGGTTAAAGGTTATTATCGTCTTCATGCACCCGAAATCTTGCGAGTACCAATCAGTATTTTGGTTATGCTACTCATCGTCTTGGAAGCCGACTTTCCCTTGTCTTCTATTTTGTTGCTCTGGGAACCAGTTAACATGCTTCGTTGGTCAAGCAAAGGAGATTTTGAACATGTGACAGGGATCTGCAGATTACTGGCCGGTTAGCTATTATAATCACAATCATTCAATAATGAGATTCATTTCTTGTATAAAATGCCAAACAAATCTGGTTAAAAGTCTAATTCATTTTTTTATTTTTAACTTATATCTTAATTTTCTTCGTTTTCGTTAAACATGTGTTAGCTTGGTGTTCAAAAATCTCACTGTATTAGGGATAAGCTCCAAAATGGCAATATTAATGTTTTCTTTCTTTTTTATTTTATTTTTCCTTTTTCTCTAATACTAATTTTGATGGACCAAATCAAACCCACTGGGCTGGAGAAGAGGCCCATTTTAGAGGGCATCTGGCCCAAACCCAAATAAGCTTTTGAACCCATCTCAACGGCTGCATCCAACAAAGCCAGGTAGAGCACAATTCTTCCCCCATTAGGAATGGGAGGAAAGTGACTGTCAAATCAACAAGATTTCTAGAAGTCCACGATAACATTAGGAGTAATGCTAGAAGGCCTACTTGTATTCTACTAAGAATGATGTGGCTATTAAAATCACCATTGGACTTGTGATTGATCATTATTGGATTTTTATCAAATGTGATTTTAATAGCCACATCATTCTTAGTAGGACACAAGTTGGCCTTTTAGAATTACTCTAACAGTAATGTGCGTCTCACTTCCTCCATCATCAGGACAACATTAAATGGAAACGGATCCTTTCCATTTCAAGTGAAATAGAGAGTATCCAATTAGTGCAATTAAGAGGGCATACTTGTCCAAAACATTTTGCCCAAAAAACAAATGGACAATATTACCCTCCTAAATACACTAAATGTAAATAGATCATAAGTGAAATGGGGAATAGGGAGAATATCCCGTTCATGGCTAGAATTTGCTAAGAAATTCTAGAACTACAAATGAGACACCTGTCCCACTAACAAAAAATAATAATAAAATACTATTTCATATTAAAAAAAATATAAAATAAAATAATAAGGGGTGGTTGACCACCCCATTGGGGGTGGCCGGACCACCCTAGTTGGGGGCTGGGGTGGCCGAAGCCGCCCCATGGCCCTTGGAGGTGGTCCAACCACTTCCAAGGGCCAAATCTAAAAAACAAAAAAAGATTCGTTCGGTCCTTGAGGGTGGTTCGGGGCCAAACAAAATTTTTTTATTTTTTTGTTTGGCACTTGAGGGTGGCCCACCGGACCACTCCTGTTGGGCCAGGGGGTGGGCCGGCCACGGTGGTCCAATCACCCCCAAGAGCCAAATGATTTTTTTTTTTTAATTTTTTAATTTAATTTAATTTAATTTAATTTAATTTAATTTAATTTTAAGATTTGGCTTTTGGGGGTGGTCCGGCCACTCTCAAGGGCCATGGGGTGGCTTCGGCCACCCCAACCCCTAATGGGGCGGCCAACCACCCCTCATTTTTTTATTATTTTTTGTTAGTAGGACAGATGTCTCATTTGTGGCTCTATAATTTCTAAAAAAAAAAATTGTAGCCATAAATTGGATATTCTACAGTCTAAAATGGACTAGAAAGAATCCTATTCCGTGAAATGGAGAGGTTCCTTTTCCACATTAAATGCACCCATCACCCCCCTCATATAGGCAAGTTAAAGGCACTGAATGCTGTCTGACCCGTAGTAAGAGAAGGAGGCAGGGACACCCATCCTCATCGAGCCGATAAGCCACCACTTGAATAACTGTTACAAGCAATCTTGCCACAAGATGACACATGACAGGAGGGTATACTGAAACCACTCCACTCAGAAAGGTAAGTATAGCCTGTATAGGTATAAGATGGCTTGAAGGTAAACCTCTCACCAACACATGCACTCTGATATATCCAAAATTCATAGGGCTTCTGAACCCCGAAGAGCATTTTTAGGAGTTTTATTGACTTAGGCATTGGAGGTATCTCTTGTCAGCTCCTCCAACATGCCTCTAAACCTCTATCGTGTGAGCTTTTGCAAGAGAAGTGTACGTGGAAGTAGCTGAGCGGATTTCGGCCTTATCAAATAGTACGGTTTGACTTTCCTCGTTTCTAAACTTATCGACATATAAATGTTACCTTCTTTAATCCAGGCTTTGATGGAGGATCTTTCTGATCGTAGAAGCTTTGCAATGGTGCTGTTTTACGGGTGGAAGTCTTTCGAAGTTTATTGATCTCCAATTCCTCTCCTTTCTTCTGTTTCTGTATATATATATATAGATGATGATCTTAATATTTTGGTATCGCTAAAAAAAAAAAAAAGTTAAAAGAAAGAGTACATGGCATACCTTAATTTAATGGTATTGAATTGTAAATACTTGCTTTCGACCTCCTTCACGTGTATCATTTCCTTAGTTTACCCTCCTATCATTTGGAAAGGCAATGAGGAAACATGCATGTATATCACTTTTATAAATATTAAATTTTTTTAAAAAAAATTAGGTTGTTAATCGTCCTCGATATTATATTTTTATATAACAATTATCCAATAATATTGACATGACATTTCAAATAAACAATTGAAACTTCTTTTTATTTAACAAAAAATAATTCCAAGATTGATTGAGGTGGTGTGTGTTACGGGTCCATAACCCGGTGAATATATATAATAATTATTTATATATTATGTTAAGAATAAATTCACACTACAAGCCTATCAAATTTTGGGCCCAACGGCCAAGAATAGGCCCATAAAATATTAATTAAATAGCAAGGGCTATTTAATTAATCACTATATAATATTTTCCAATTAGGATTATATTATCATAAAGAAATCTTATTTATCTCTACAAGATTGTTATTCACGATTATAATTCCAAGATAAAGCTCAACATTATCTCTACGTAAAAGATTATCTTTATAAGATAATCGTTTGGGATTATCTCAACTTCAAACTCTTAAACCAATTCAAATCAGCTTCAACCTTCAAGCCTATAAATTGGCTCCTACACAAGGTACAAGACACGTTCTCTCTCAGATCAGAAATTATCAAGCATACTAAATTATTGTGCATCAAAGCATAATATTTTTTGGGTTCTAATTTTGGCATCGGAGTGTCCACGGCATATACGCCGTCGGACTCTTTGACGCTTTCTCATTCTTTTGCAGCCATTTGGAGAGCACACATCGTCGAATTGCAGATCTCAAAGAACGCGCATTCATCGTGAAGAAAACTGTTCTAACAGTTTGGCGCCGTCTGTGGGAAACGACTATTTTGTTTTTCATAAAAAAATATATTTTTCACGGTGCGCGGGAGTTTCATACATCTCACTGTTGCAGCTACTGTTCATCGGCGTGACCCACTCTCACCTGAGACCCAACACATCGCCGGTCTTCGCCCACCACCGCTCTTCGCCGGATCCGCATAACTGGACATTACCAGAGACCCACGACACAAGACGTTGCTGTTTGCTGCTGTTCAGGTTCGTGTCTGCCAGAATCCCGCTGAACAATCGGAACCGGAGATCCACTGCCTTCCGGGAATCAGCGCCTCCGATCAGCCAGGGCCCTCGCCGGCCCTGCAGAACCCGCGACCGCCGTTCGCCGAATCTGCAGTAGCTCCGTTCGCCGATTACAGCATTGCTGCCCCGCGACCAAACCTGCAGCGCCGTTGATCCTCCAAACCGGACTGCCGGAGCCTAGACCTGCAACGCCACGTCCGTGACCGCCGACCCACTGTGACCGGAGATCCGCAGCATCGCCGATCTCTGGACTGCAGCACTGCCGGAACCTCCACCAGCGTGATTGCCGTTTGCCGATTCACCCCAGCCGGAGCTGCTTCACGGCCCAGACTGCCGGAGATCGAAGTGCCACCCCAGATTGCATCTCCGATTTTGGGAACCTCGATTTGCCACCGATTTTTATCTGCTGCACGTTGGGTGAATTTGGAGAAGAGAAAGAGCGTTTGGCAACAGGTTATCCTTATTCAGTTTATATTCCTATTATGGTTTAGGAATAGGCTATTCTGATTTAAGTTTATATCCTTACTCTAATTCAGGAATAGAATATGCTAGTTTAAGTTTATATTCTTATTCCGGTTTAAGTTTATATTCTTATTCTAATTCAGGGATAGCATATTCTAGTTTAAGTTTATATTCTTATTCTGGTTTAGGTTTATATTCTTATTCAAATTCGAGAATAGGATACTCTAGCTTAAGTTTATATTCTTATTTTGGTTTAAGTTTATACTCTTATTCTAGTTCAAAGATAGATTATTTTGGTTTAGGAATAGACTTTTTGGCTTTAATTGATTATAAGAATAGGATAATTCTTATTTCCAATTATTGAATTTTGGGGATACCCTATTCTAGATAAAATTTTTCATCATGGTGGCCGTAACACGATCTGGAAGTATGGCAATCCGGCAGAGAAAGTCACAAGCGGGATTAACTAATCAAGTTGGTTCCTCGGTACAACCGAATCCGAAACCGGTTAACCACGTCAACCCTGATGATCCCATAGTTCATCAGGGGCCGGTTAATCACGTCAACCCTGTTGATCCTATGGCTCATCAGGGGCCGATTAATCATGTCAACCCTGTTGATCCCATAGTTCATCAGGGACCGGTTAACCACGTCAACCCTATTGATCCCATGGTTCATCAGGGAATGGCTCAACACAACAAACCTCCCCGTCAACCGGAAATGGGAGATCCTGAACGTTTTGCGGCGATGGCAGCACAAATCGAAGCCCTAACTCGGCTGAACGCAGAACTCCTCTCACGGATGTCCGAGCAATCTCGTCGCGAGGAAACTCGTGGTAGGCGAGATGAAGAAGAGCACAACAGTCGAGCTAACACTCACAACCAGCCCGGAGGAGGACACCAAGAGGACAATTTTGAACAGTATGCGAACAGGAAGGAGGAAAACCGAATGGATGATGGCAAAATCGGCAGTACCCAGGATAGGGATGACGAACTCAGCCGAAGGATGGCAGAGTTTGAGAAAAAAATCGCTAACTTGGAGATGGAACGAAAGAATAAAGGGAAGGACATCTTTGTGGAGAAGATGTTGCAAGGAACTGGTTCCCCCTTTTCTCCACGTGTGGAAGGATATCGGTTACCTGAAAAATTCAAAGCCCCTTCTATGATGAGTTATAAGGGTGTCGGAGACCCAGTCGAACACTTAGAAGATTTTCGATCACATGTGCGCCTCCTTGGCATCCCAGATGAAGTGGCTTGTCGAGCCTTTCCCCTCACTTTGTCAGGAAGTGCTCGGAACTGGTTCAGGAAGCTTTCCCCAGGCTCAATTGACAAGTTTGAAGACCTAGGCCGGGTATTTTTAACTCAGTTTATGACTTCACGGACCCGGAAGAAACCCCCGTCCTATCTGCTGACTCTGAAACAGCGCAATGATGAAACCTTGAAGCAGTTCATAACGCGGTTCAACCTGGAGAAGACAGAAATTGAAGAACCTTCAGACGACCTCGTATATTCGGCAATCTATCACGGGCTCTTAACTAAAGAACCGGTAATGAAGAAGATGGCGCGAAGACCGCCGAGTAATCTCCAAGAACTAATGAGCAAGGTAGAAGAGTTCATTAATGAAGCTGATGTCCTAGAAGCGATTGATAGCACAAGAAACCCGGAACAGAGAATTGAAGTCAAGAGGAAAGAAGAAAGGAAGAAAGAAACCCGGAAGACAGTAGAAGAACTTAAGCTCCCAAAAAAGAAATTCCGAGACTATGGTTTCACACCTCTCAATGCGGGAATTTCAGAAGTATTAATGGAGGTCAAGAAGGATCCGGAGTTTGTACGGCCGCCAAAGATACCGGGTAGTCCTCCCGAGAAGAACAAAGATCGATACTGTGATTTTCATGAAGCTAGGGGTCACTACACCGAAGGATGCATAGCGCTGAGGCTATTGATTGAGAAGCTCATCAAAAACGGTAAGCTGGTTCAATTCCTAGGGGATCACAGGGATCAACCAAGGAATAACCGGGGCAACCGGCCTTACAACAATCGTGACCGGGAACACCGTCCTCGAGGCCGCCCGCGCCAAGCTGAGAGAGGCAGGGAGAATCACCCACGAGGGGACAGCCCACAAGAGCGCAATCAAAGAGAGAGGAGTCGTAGCCGACAACATGGAGGGCCGGAAAACCAGATCATAATAGGAGAGATCCGAACAATTGCTGGAGGATTTTCCGGGGGAGGAGAGTCTAATCGTGCAAGGAAGGCTTATGCGCGACAAGCAGGAAGTCAAGAGGTATGGGCGGTCGAAAGGCCAATGAAAGTTCAGAAAAAAGAGTCTTTAATGATCGGATTCTCAGACGAGGACTATGAAGGGATATCTTTCCCTCATACGGATGCTCTGGTAGTTACTTTAGCTGTGGCCAACCATAATATGCACAGAATTTTGGTAGATAACGGAAGTTCAGCTGACATCTTGTACTGGCCAGCTTTCAAACAGCTCAACATAGGCCAAGAAAAGGTCGGAACAGCGAAATTCCCATTGGTAGGATTCGCAGGTGAGCAGGTTCAACCAGTTGGTACGATCGACCTTCCGGTGACAGCCGGCACTATCCCTAATCAGGCGACGATAATAGTAAAATTCTTATTGATTGACCGGCCTTCGGCATACAACGCCATCATCGGCAGAGCAGCACTCAATGAGCTCAGGGCAATAACATCAACTCCTCATTTAAAGATGAAATTTCCTACTGATCACGGGGTCGGAGAAGTCAAAGGAGACCAGCGAGCAGCCCGCCAGTGTTATAACGTGACTATGAAAGACGTCCCCGGGAAGGCTACTCTCGGAACCGGGTGTAGCAGTGGTGAGAAATAGCAGTTACAGGGCGGGGAACCGGTTGAAGATTTGGAGGAACATTCGATCGGTAACTCCGAGAGGAGTGTCAGGGTCGGGTCGCAGTTGACCCAGGAGCTGAAAGAAGAATTGGTGACCTTCCTCCGAAAGAATGAAGACGTATTCGCCTGGAGCCACGAAGATATGCCCGGAATAGACCCTGCAGTAATAGTTCACCAGTTGAATGTGAGCCCAAATCACACGCCGGTGATTCAGAAAAGAAGGGGTTGTGCACCCGAAAGAAGTAAGGCTGCAGCAGAAGAGGTGGAGAAGTTAATTAGGGCAGGATTCATCAGAACTGTGCAATACCCAAAGTGGCTATCCAACGTAGTACTAGTGAAAAAGTCTAACGGTAAATGGAGGATGTGTGTGGACTTCTCAGATCTCAACAAAGCTTGTCCAAAAGACAGCTTTCCTTTACCACGGATTGATTTGTTGGTTGATTCGACATCAGGGCATGAATTACTTAGCTTCATGGATGCTTTTTCCGGGTATAACCAGATACGCATGTATGAGCCGGACCAAGAAAAAACATCCTTTGTGACAGACCGGGGAACCTATTGCTACGAAGTGATGCCATTTGGATTGAAAAACGCAGGGGCAACCTATCAGAGGTTGGTCAACCAGATGTTTCAAGGTCAGATTGGGCGGAATATGGAAGTCTACGTAGACGACATGCTAGTGAAGAGCACCCTAGCCACAAACCACATCCAAGACCTAGCCGAGGCATTCCAGGCTCTAAGGCTCTATGGTATGAAGCTAAACCCTGCTAAATGTGCTTTCGGAGTGTCCTCGGGTAAGTTCTTAGGGTTTGTAGTATCGAGGCGTGGAATTGAAGCCAACCTGGAAAAGATAAAGGCAGTGATAGATATGCAAGCACCACGAAGCACAAAGCAATTACAGCAGCTCACTGGTAGGGTTGCCGCCTTAAATCGATTTGTTTCCCGGTCAACAGACAAATGCTTGCCCTTCTTCAAGGTTCTCCGGAAAGCGTTTGTATGGGATGAGGAATGCGAAGAAGCCTTCAATCAGCTAAAACAATATTTAGGGAATCCTCCCTTACTCAGCCGAGCCAGTGAAGGAGAGGTACTCTACCTCTACTTGGCAGTATCGCCCACTGCCGTGAGTTCAGCTTTGGTCCGGAAAGACCAGGGCACCCAGAAGCCAGTGTATTTCACTAGCCGAGCCTTACACGGAGCAGAAGAAAGATATCCCAGGATAGAAAAACTGGCATTCGCGTTAATAACGTCAGCCCGGAGACTAAGGCCGTACTTCCAAGCTCATACCGTCAGAGTCTTGACAGAGTACCCATTAAAGAAGGTGATGCAGAAACCAGACGTTTCAGGAAGATTGGTGAATTGGGCCATAGAATTGGGAGAGTTTGATGTAGAGTTTCATCCAAGGACAGCAATCAAAGGGCAGGCACTAGCCGACTTTCTCGTAGAATTCTGTAATTTCCCAGAACCAGATCAGCTACCCAAGGGAGAAACATGGATAGCATATGTAGACGGGTCTTCCACCCAAAAAAGAGGCGGAGCCGGGATCGTGCTGATAGACCCAGGAGGAGAAGCCCTAGAGTTCTCAATCCGGTTGGACTTCATTACGACCAACAACGAAGCGGAGTACGAAGCAGTCATAGCCGGAATGAGCTTAGCCCGGGACATGGGGGCCAAGAGTCTGGAGGTAAAGAGTGACTCCCAAGTGGTAATCGGGCATATTCAAGGAGAATACGAGGCTCGGGGGGTAAAAATGAAGAAGTATCTCGCCAAGGTGCAAGAACTACAAGTCTTATTTGATCTGGTAGTGTTGACTAGGATCCCTCGAGAAGACAACAGCCGGGCCGATTTCTTAGCAAGACTCGGGTCCGCAACAGACGAAGAAGCAAAAGTCTCGAAGCAAAAAGTACAAGTCCTCACCGAACCTTCCATATTATCAACTACGAAGATCCTACAAGTTGAACAAGGAGACGAAGCCCCGGAATGGGCTATTGATATTATCCGATACTTGAGAGATGGAGGGCTCCCAGATGACAGACAGAAGGCACGACAAATCCGGATGAGGTCCGCTCGATACACCTGGATTGATGGGACTCTCTATAGGCGGGGGTACACATTGCCTCTCTTAAAGTGTATTACTAAGGCAGAGGCAGATTATGTGATGCGGGAGATTCACGAAGGGGTATGTGGCAGCCACGGAGGAAGCCGAATGCTGGCTCACAAAGCTATTAGAGCCGGATACTATTGGCCCGGAATGAACAAGGATTCTAGTGACATCGTGAAACATTGTGACAAGTGTCAGAGGTTTGCTAAAATCATGAAGAATCCCCCTGAAGAGCTAAGTCCAATCTCGTCACCATGGCCTTTTGCACAATGGGGAGTCGACTTGGTAGGTCCATTACCCACGGGAAAAGGAGGATGCAAGTTCATAGTAGTCGCAGTAGATTACTTCACAAAATGGGCAGAAGTGGAAGCACTGGCAGCCATCACAACTGGAAACATCCAGAATTTTCTGTGGAGATCAGTAGTGTGTAGGTACGGAATTCCTCACGCCTTTGTAACAGACAACGGTAAGCAATTCGACTGTGAACCATTCCGAAAGTGGTGTGAAAAACTTCATATAAAGAATTACTACTCTTCACCGGGACATCCCCAGGCAAATGGATTGGTAGAAGCAACCAACAAGACCTTGATGAAAACTCTAAAGAAGAAGCTTGAAGATAGTAAGGGAGCTTGGGTAGAATTTCTTCCGGAGGTATTATGGTCTTACAGAACCACCACCCGAACTCCTACAGGGGAAACACCCTTTGCCCTGACGTACGGAACTGAAGCTGTGATTCCCGTGGAGGTAGGATCTCTTAGCTATCGAGTGGAGCATTATAACCCGGGGCTGAATGAAGAAGGAATGAAGCTGCATCTGGACTTGTTACAAGAAAAGCGGGACAGAGCTCAGATCACCATGGCTGCATATCAGCATAAAGCAGCTAAGTACTTCAACAAACGGGTTAAGCATCGGGGCTTCAAAGTCGGAGATTGGGTTCTTCGAAAGGTAACCATCGCCACACGAGATCCCACTGAAGGGAAGCTGGGTCCAACATGGGAGGGGCCTTACCAGGTTGTCAAGTGTCACCGACAAGGAGCATACCACCTCCAGAGGACAGATGGAAAGCCACTACCTAGGCCGTGGAACGCAGAACATTTGAAAAAGTACTATCAGTAGTACACCCAGGGTTCGATTTATTTATGCTCTTATTATTTGATTGTCTTTTAATACTGCAATGGAACACAGAACATTTGAGGGAGTACTATCAGTAGTACTCCTAGGGTTTGATTTATTTATGCTTTTATCATTTGATTGTCTTTCACTATCGAATTTTATTTGAATAAAGAGTGATGCTGACTTAAGCATCGGAGGGTCCTCGGTCTCCCGAGGACCACCCTTTGACAATTACTTTTTGGTAGACAGGATAGGGAGAAAACCCTGGGTGAAAACAAAGAGATTCATATCTGAAGGCAAGGAAACCTGGGACAGAAATAGAAAGACTCAGAGCACTCGAAGAAGTATTGCCAGTAGTATGCCCATGGTTTGGTTTGTTTATGCTTTTATTATTATTTGATTTAAGATCAATACTGACTTAAGCATCGGAGGGTCCTCGGTCTCCCGAGGACCACCCTTTGACAAGTTACTTTTTGGTAGACAGGATAGGGAGAAAACCCTGGGTAAAAACAAAGAGATTCATATCTGAAGGCAAGGAAACCTGGGACAGAAATAGAAAGATTCAGAGCACTTGAAGAAGTATTGCCAGTAGTATGCCCATGGTTTGGTTTGTTTATGCTTTTATTATTATTTGATCAATACTGACTTAAGCATCGGAGGGTCCTCGGTCTCCCGAGGACCACCCTTTGACAATTACTTTTTGGTAGACAGGACAGGGAGGAAACCCTGGGCAAAAACAAGGAGATTCATATCTGAAGACAAGGAGAAAACCTTGGGTAAAAAACAATGAATAGGGAGACAACCCTTTAAAACAAGGACAAGGAGAAAACCTTTGGCAAAAACAATGAATAGGGAGACAACCCTTTAAAACAAGGACAAGGAGAAAACCTTTGGCAAAAACAATGAATAGGGAGACAACCCTCTAAAATAACGATAAGGAGAAAACCTCGGACAAAAACAAGGAATCACCCAAGACAAACGGGAAACAAAGTTAGTTGAAAGATTTACAAATTATATGCAGGTTTGGATTATCTCGATGACTCGGAGAGGGACCCAGATATGATCCCCGGGTGTCTCGAAACTATGACGAGCGTAACCCCCAGCAAGGGATAGAACTGGGGGGTATTTCCGAAAACTCAAACGATGCCAAAAACCGAGCTGAAAAGCTCCAACTAACAAGCTCAAAACACATTCATTAAGGAGACATGAGTCTTGGACAAGGTCAAACAACAAGCCACCAGAAGGCTTTGGCTAAATTCCCATCATCCAAGTACTTTGACTGAGGGAATTGGGGGGTAACTGTTAAGAATAAATTCACACTACAAGCCTATCAAATTTTGGGCCCAACGGCCAAGAATAGGCCCATAAAATATTAATTAAATAGCAAGGGCTATTTAATTAATCACTATATAATATTTTCCAATTAGGATTATATTATCATAAAGAAATCTTATTTATCTCTACAAGATTGTTATTCACGATTATAATTCCAAGATAAAGCTCAACATTATCTCTACGTAAAAGATTATCTTTATAAGATAATCGTTTGGGATTATCTCAACTTCAAACTCTTAAACCAATTCAAATCAGCTTCAACCTTCAAGCCTATAAATTGGCTCCTACACAAGGTACAAGACACGTTCTCTCTCAGATCAGAAATTATCAAGCGTACTAAATTATTGTGCATCAAAGCATAATATTTTTTGGGTTCTAATTTTGGCATCGGAGTGTCCACGGCATATACGCCGTCGGACTCTTTGACGCTTTCTCATTCTTTTGCAGCCATTTGGAGAGCACACATCGTCGAATTGCAGATCTCAAAGAACGCGCATTCATCGTGAAGAAAACTGTTCTAACATATTATAATAATTATTAAATAAGATAATGATGTATTATTATTCTTATTAGGAAAATAATGAGACTTGTTCATAAAACAATATCTCTAGTAAGAAATATGAGATTTGTCTCCCATTAGAATTATATTTTTTATTCGTGTGTATTTCTATTTTTGCCATGTAATAGTCTATATAAACTTAGGAGTAATCAATAAAATATACGAGAATTTTAATATTCAACACTATCAGTTATTTTGGGAAGTTTAGGGTTGCTCAAACTAAGCTAAAAATAGAAGGCTCAGGATTTCTCGAATTATTCTACCAAATAATATCAAAATCTATAGCTTCGTTAATTATTCATCCCTTATTACGGAGGCATTTAAGAGTGTTAGCCTTGTTAGATAAATTATAGTATTTAGTATTTCTCTATTAATGCTTCCAATAAATTCTAACATCCTCAAAATCTATATATATATTGCATAATATGTAAAATCAAAAGCAAATAATTGGCACGTGTCACAAAAGTTTCGAAGTCTCAGAAAACGATTTTTCACAAAAAAAAAAAAAAAAAAAAAAAAAAGGTCAATAGAACTCACCTTTATCCTTTTATCAGCACGTTTGGTAGTTGTAGCGTTAAGCTTGGTACTACTTGTTATATCAGCACGGGTAGAATTGGCACGTGTCAGTTTAGAGGTTTCTCCGGCACTAGCTAAGGATTGAACCCTGCATTGGAATGTTAAGTTAAAGAAAAATAAATGTTGAATAAAATTTAAGAAAAACGTCACTTAGTACCACTAATCTTTCGTTATTTTTACAATCATAACCTTAATTTTTAAAAAGTGTAAATTTATTAATATCATATCTTAAAAATTTGCAATATCAATTCTTTAGTCCAATTATATATATGTGTGTGTGTGGATGATCAATTACAAATTATTATGGACTTACTTGTGATTTATACCGAAAGATTTGGATAGTTTGGGCTGTGGGGCCTTGAAATCAATTGAACCCCGTTTTTCTTTTGACATTCTTTCCTCATTTGCTGCAGAAAAATCCATTGAACTTCGTCTTTCCTTAGACATCCTTTTATCAGTTGCAAAAGAAAATGGTTGGGGGACCGTGTGCTTTTCCTTGGCGTTTCTTTTTGAACCTTCTTTTGATTTCTTTGATGAATCTGTTTGCCTCTCTCCATCTTTTCCACATAATTTAGATCCCCCAACACTTATTTCTACCTTATTTTCATGCCTTTCTTTCTCTATATCCTCGGATAACTGGTTCTTCTCAAGCACAGGAATGTCTTTTTCTGCTTGATCAGCTTCCACTTGTTTATCAGGCTTTTCTTCTTCAGTCTGCTCTTGTTGATGATTTTGTAATTTTTGTTTACTGTCTTTCTTCTCTTCCATACTGGGAAGACTCTGTAAGTAAGAGAAAAGTAAGGTTTATAGATAGTTCAAACACACCCATAAACTCAAATACTGCATTAAATAAGAAAATGCATGTATGTATGTATTTATGTATGTGTGTAAAAATGTTCTTTATTAAACTAACATGTATGCCTCCGGGATCAAGGATCAACATATGTCGCTGCTAGGTTGCTATGTAGTACAATGTTAGCAGGGAAACGGTACACACGCTCAAGTGTATAATTCCTGACTTGGCGGTGGAAATCACCACTAGATTTAGGATAAATCACTACTAAATTTTGGATATGATGATGATTTTCATTAACACGTCGGAGAGTATAAATATACTTGGAAGTGTGAGAGTGTGTTTAGCATTTCTCATATTAGAAACTCCATTGGCTCAAGAAGATCTAGTACAGAAAATTAAGATTAGAAATTTCTGAAGAAACAAGAAACAAACCTTGGGAACTCTTCCTCTCTTCCTCTTGACTCTTAGGGTATACTAAATACTTTGTGCTAAACTCGACACTAAATACTACTTCTGGGGAGGCTAGTCAGCTAATTAACAATAAGAATTGAAAATGAGGTAGTTGTCATTGAATATGGAAAATTACTTGGTGTTTCGAAATTGGTGCAAGTGGCAGCAAGGCAATTCACATTCAATTTATGTTAATACTGAAATTAAGCAGCCACATGGCTTTGTCTTCATGCATCTTGGCAATTGTATTTGGAGCACTTTGGCATATACATATTCTATTGTAATTAGAGTTCTAGGCCGGCAATTAATTAAATTTGTAATTTGGATATCCAATTCTCAAGCTTGTCCAATGAGAGAGAGAGGCTTTTGTTTTTAATCCAAAAGTAACTAAAGTAAACTATGCAGTAAGAGTAGTCTTTCTTCTCTAAGCCCTCAGATTAAGAGTGGAGAGGCACCGCTTTAGCTACACGAATTGATACTAATTGTAATCATTGACAAGATTTTGATTCGAACCAACTTTTTCTTTCTTTTTTTTTTTTTTCTTTTTTTTTTTCATTTTTGTGCTCAATTAGCTAGAGTCCATAAGAGTAGACTGAAATGTATTCAGTGTAGAAATTAGCTCCCTCTCCCGATAACATTGTCCAAGGAATCATATATATATATATATATATATATATATATATATATAAAAGTCGAATCACTCTCAGAAGTGCCTTAATATTGCAACATGTGGCGTGACCTATTTTATTTTGTTTTTAAGGATAAACCGGATTTTAAGGCATAATTTTTGAACCGATTTTTTAAGAGTGAACTAATTTTTCAATAGTAAACCGGTTATTAAATTATCTTAATCAAAGGCATTTAATTATATTTCAATAATTTTCCTTATATGTGATTTCATTAAATTCAAACATTTAATGCACAATATTAAGTATTATTAATGTTCAAATCAAGTAAGGAAACGAATAATACAAATCAAATTATTATGTATTAATATTTTTAGTCACTTTAATATTTTTAATTCAAATTTAGAAAAGGTTAGAGAAGACGAGTTTTTTTTCTACATATACTTTGTGCATGTAATAATAGATAATTTTTAAAATAAAAATTATTATTATTATTATTTTCTAAATAATAAGCCATTGAAAAACAATTTGATTAATAATAGATTATCTACAAAATAAAAAGGCCTACAAAATAAAGCTCTCCCAATTATTTCGGATTTTTTTTTTCTCTCTTTCTCTCTCTCACCGATTTAACTTCTTCATTTTTTTTTTCCTTTTATCTTTCTTTCTTCCCGTGTCTCTCTCAACTCTTCAAATATAACGACCTAAAAAAATCAACCTGAAGTAATTCCCGTTCTCAATCTTCCATGTGTATGTTTTTTAATCAAGAATTAACTTCTCTCTCTCTCTCTCTCTCTCTCTCTCCACTCTTCAACAATAATAACCTAAAAATTCAATCCCGAATTAATTCTTATTCTTAACCTTTCGAAAACGCAATTTTTTTAAAAATCAATTTTTAAAATCATATTTATTAAAACTGCAAACGAACCCTGAATAAGAATAACACAACCATCTCCAAACAATTATAATTGAGTATTAACTGTATTTGTAGGTTGTTTATTTTTATTTTTATTTTTTTCAGTTTGTTCTTTGATGAAAATTGCAACTTCTGAATTAAGATAATAAATTGGTTTGATTTTTGGTGGGCTAATGGAAGATTATAGTGTGTTTATTTGATTTTTGTGCAAAAAAGGAAGAGACTGTGCAAAAAAGGAAGAGACTCTTTCAAAACATTAAAGAGATAATTAAACATTGAACCTGAGAAGATTTATCTGATGGCATTAAATGTTGAGTGCAATATCTTGTTTTATTAGGTACTCATAAAATAAAAAGATTTTGTTTATTTTTACATTGTATTTGACTCCGTCTAGGGTTTCTATTTAATTGAAAATTTTGTTTACTTGGATTTATCTGTGCATCTATGTATAAATTTTTCACGACAGTAAATTGATTATTTTTATGTTTGTTTCTCTAGAAAGTTTCTTTGTATTGAAATATAATATGTATCACACCAATAAGATTTTAGGGAAAAATATAAAAAAGCCCCCTAAACTACCAGCCGTTTTCGATTTAGCCCCATGATGTTCCAAAAGTGATAAAGTAGCCCCCCAAACTACCAAACTTTTGCATTTTGGCCACTCCGTTAGTCTGGACGGAAACTGCAAAACGACGGCGTTTTATTAGGGTAAGTTACGAAAATGCCCTTTTTTTTTTTTTTTAAGCAGGAGCAAAACGGCTCCGTTTTTGCTTAGGGTAATAGTTGTATATATTCTTTCAATCTTCATCGTCTCCTTCACGCAGCTCCGATCCTCTCCTTCACGCAGCCCCCCGCATGGTGCCGTCTGCCTAATCGGGCTGATTTGTTTATGAACTTTAAAAACTTGAAATTGAAGGAAGAAACAACTTGTCTATGTCCCTCTCAAAACTAAAATTGCTCAAAGCTACACTACTTTTCCTACATTTACACAAACCTAATAAATTCTCACAGCTACTATTTACATTGTAACTTGAAAAATTCAACAACCCCTCTCCACCAACTGTGCTCTCCAGCTCTTCCACACCGTTAAGAATGGAATCTATGGCTGACCCACAGGAAGCTAAATCGAAAACGGCTGGTAGTTTGGGGGCTTTTTTATATTTTTCCCAAGATTTTATGTTTTAATTCATTTAAATATTTTATTGGATTTTTTTTTATTTTTGTGATTTACTCGGATTTTTTAGCTTTTTTTTTTTTTTTTTGAAGAAATATCATAAATTCTCATTAATCATGAAAAAATCATACGGAAACATTTTGTTCCATCAAAACAATATCACAGATAATTCCCGGAATAGAATTATTCCAAGTCTTTCCAATGAACTATTTACAAGCCTCTTGGGCCAAGCCATGAGCAGCTTTGTTGAGCTTTCGACTAACATGACGACATTCCCAGTTAGAAAAAAGCCATAAAGTCTGTTTCAAATCCTCTATGAGTTGACCATGTTTGAGCATTGAAACTTCCTTTGCATTTATGACTGTAACCACATTCATGGCATCTCCCTCCAAGATGAGATGGGAAACTCCAATTTCTTTGCTGAATCGAACCGCACGACACGCTGCCAAGGCCTCAATTGCGTTGGGTTCCAATTGGCCCTGTATGGGGATACATTTGGCGGCAACTACCCTTCCAACCTGATCCCGTATCACAATGCCCACTCCCAGCTGTCCTTTCTTAGTGTCTCGTGCTACATCCCAGTTGGCCTTGTGCCAACCCACCGCTGGAGCTTGCCACTTTTCAGCAACCTGTCATGCTCTTATTTGTTCCCCTGTGCAAGCATCCCCATTTGCTTTCTGAAATGCATTAATGGAGTTATGGGTCTCCTTTAATAAGTCATTTGGGTGAGTAAATAAGCCATGAAATACAAAGCTATTCCGGCGAAACCAGATTTTCCGGGCTAGTCGCACAAACAATATTTTTTCCTCATCTGTACCCTTCTGTAGGAATATCTCTGCTACCTTGAAAAAATCCGGGCCCTCCACCACCGTCTTCTGGAAAATTCTGCTACTCACTCCCCAAACATCCATAGCGGAGGGACAAGACCATAAAATATGATAAACTGTTTCTTCTGCAGTCCTGCAGATTGGGCATGAAGGCTCATCAACCACTCTCCGCTTTAGAAGATTTTCTTTTGTAGAGAGTAGGTTATGGCATGCACGCCACATGAACGATTTTTCTGCATTAGGGAGCTTCAGTTTCCAAAGAGTCTGCCACAAATCGCTAATTTGTTTCCTTGAGGAGACCTCCACTTTCTTGTTGTTCTCCATCTCTACAGCAAGGTGGTATGCACTCCGGACTGTAAAGTCCCCTTTCTCTGTTCCTCTCCAAATTAATTGGTCCACTTGGTCAGTGAGGCTCACTGGTAGAGATAGTATAGCCCTAACCTCCTCTTAACTAAATAGAGAGTTCAATAAAGAAATGTCCCACCAGTGAGTATTTTGATCAATAAGTTGATTCGCCTTTGCATCTGCCAAGAACTCAACGGGCGGCGAATGGACCATATATGTGTGAGGCAACGGCAACCACTTGTCCCCCCATATTTTAACACTAGCCCCATTCCCAATCCTCCAAATCATGCCATTTTTTTTTATCAAATCTCCTGCACTCTGGATACTTCGCCAGGCATACGATGGTTTTGACCCCAGCCGACTTTCAAAAATTGAACTACTTGAAAAATACTTTGCTTTCAAGATTTTTGCTGTTAAACTCTTCGGATGCTTCCAAAGTCACCAATATTGTTTTGCAAGCAGGTTTTTGTTGAAACAAACCAAATCCCTAAAGCCCATACCACCCGCAACCTTAGATAGCCCCATTTTTCTCCCAACTCATCCAATGGATGCGTTTATTATTTTCCTTGTGCCCCCACCAAAACTTTTGCATAAGAGAATTAATCTCCTTGCACAAATTTTTAGAAAGGCGGAAAACGCTCATACTATAAGTGGGGATAGCTTGGATAACCGCTTTTAATAAAATTTCTTTCCCAGCTTGAGAGAGAAAATTCAATTTCCAGTCTTGTAATCTCTTCCAAACTCTATCTTTAATGCCTTCAAATGCCTTAGTGCGGGATTTACCAACAATTGTGGGGAGCCCGAGATACGTATCATAGCGTTGGGAGATTGGTAGGCCCGAGGCTTCCATAATTTTTGTCTTCACAGCCATCTCAGTATTTCTGCTAAAAAATATCGATGTCTTCGCTCTATTCAGTTTTTGCCCAAAGGCTTTTTCATAGATGCCCAAAATTTTTGTTAATTGATGCCAGTGGTTCAGATCTACCCTACAGAATAGCAAACTGTCATCTGCAAAAAACAAGTGGTTAATCCGGGGACCTTTTTTTGAGGTTGGCACACCTCTAAGATATCCTTTCCTGTCAGCTCGATCAAGGAGAGAGCTAAGCGCCTCGGCACACAAGAGGAAAATATAAGGAGATATAGGGTCCCCTTGCCTAATACCTCTAGGAGGAAAAAAACGTCCCGTCGGACTACCATTCACTAGGATAGCATAATTTGTAGACCTAACACACATTATGATGAGTTCTACCCATTTTTCTGCAAAGCCTAGTCTAAGCATGACACTTTCCAAAAAAGCCCACTCTACTCGGTCATAGGCTTTGCTCATATCCAATTTAACCGCCATATAACCCTCTTTTCCCCACATACGAGTTTGCATCGTATGTAATGTTTCATAGGCTACTAAGATGTTGTCCGTAATTAAGCGGCTCGGAATAAAACCACTTTGGGTTGGAGATATTATATCTAGGAGGACAATCTTCAACCTATTTGCTAACACCTTAGAAACAATCTTGTACATGACATTACACAGGCTTATAGGGCGGAATTCGTTAACACACACGGGATTGTTGAGCTTTGGAATAAGAGCAATATAAGTGAAATTTCAATCTGCATCCATTATTCCATAATTTAAAATAGCAAGAACAAAATTACACACCTCAACTCCCACAGTTGCCCAATTTTGTTGAAAAAAACTTGTTGTGAATCCATCCGGGCCTAGGCTTTTCAAAGGTGACATTTGATGGATTGCTTTACAAACCTCTTCTGTAGTAAATTCAGCCAATAGTGCACTGTTCATTTCGTCTGAGACACGTCTGGAAAGTGCCCGTAAGCACCCATGCATGTTTTCTACCCCTTCAGACGTGAATAACTTAGTATAGTAAGCTGTAAATGCTACCTCTATATCCTCCTGAGATTCCCAAAACCGTCCCTCCTCATCTTTAATACTGTCTAGCTGGTTTTGGTGGCGACGCTGCTTCGCACTCGCATGGAAAAAACGTGTGTTACGGTCTCCTTCTTTCAGCCAAATCGCCTTTGATCGCTGCCGCCATATTATTTCTTCTTGGTCCAGCAAAGAGGACATATCCTCTTTGATTTTCTGCATATGGTGCACGTCACTTTCAGCTGCCTTTTCTTGGAGAATTTTTAATTGCTTTGCTTTGACAGCAATGTCCCTTTCCACAGTACCCACATGGTCCTTCTTCCAACTCGCAAGTTCATGTTGACACTCCACCAGTTTTGCACGACAGTTCTGCCAAGTGTCTCCTACCAACCCTTTCTTCCTCCATACCCTTTTAATAATATCCTTGCAAGCCCACTCCTTACCCCACGTAGCATCATAAATGAACCCCCTTTTCTGGACACGTCTCCTCCCTTTCCACTGAGTAGATAGTAGAAGAGAGTTATGATCTGAGCGAGCCACTGCTTCAACAGAAATATGGGCATTGGGGAAGCGTAAGCACCACTCCTTATTTGCTACCCCTCTGTCCAATCTCTCAAGTATGAAAGTTGAATCTTCTTTACAGTTGCTCCAAGTGAATTTGGGGCTATGAAAGCCCAAGTCAGAGAGTGCACAATCAGTGAGGGCTATTTGAAATGCCTCCATCTGCCCCCTCAGTCTACTGCTACCTCCCTGCTTCTCTGACGAGTCCATGATTTCATTAAAGTCCCCCATCAACATCCATGTCTCCGATTTCAAGTCACGTAGGACCCTTAAAAGGCTCCATGCCTCCTCTCTTTTATTGACTTCGGGATGGCCATAGAAGCCTGTCCACTGCCACGGAGTCCTTCCACCCAAAGAGACAATGGCGTTTATATGACGCCGACTATAATTTTGTATTGCAATATCAGCTTCTCCCTGCCACATAAGAGCTAAACCACCGCTCTTGCCCATACTCTCCACCCTAAAAACATTCTGGAAGCCTAGCTTTATTCGGATTGGCTCCAACTTCTTATTATTCATCTTAGTTTCCATTAAGAAAACCATATTGGGCTTCTTTTCTTTCACCAAACGGCGAAGTTCACGAACTATTCGGGGGTTCCCAAGCCCTCGGCAGTTCCAGCTGAGAATTTTCATGACGGTCAGCGGGGCTGTGAAGCAGCCCCCGCCAATCCCGATCTCCTTAGAGCTTTATCCGACTTCCGTTCCAGTGTTGATGAAGAAGAAAGACCCCTCGTAGAGGCTTTTTTCCGCGGGCCATTTGCCTTAGAACCATCTTGTGCATCCCCCCTACCTTTCATATTTCGTTTTCCTTTTACTATTTGACTGACTTGCTCAGGGAATAAACCAGCCCTTTCTCTTCTTTTCCATGTGGTTCCTATATTTGCTTTCTGAGTACTTACCAGGTCCCCACCTTCAGTTGCATTTTGGACCTTGACCTCAAAGAGCTTCATTTTTTCCTTCATTGGGCTTTGTCTAGTTCCCCCTATCCCCACATGAGGATGAATAGGATTCGGCCCAGGTAAAGCCACACTTTCCACAAACATCCCACCCTGACGTGGAGCATGACTTCTGTTCTAAACCTTCCTCCCCACCCCTTTCCATTTCAAGTGAAACCTTTGAACCTTATTTGCATGCTCCCATGATCACCTCGCCCGTTATTTTGTTTCCCATATAATTACTTTCCATAGGAGACTCCCTTTCCCCAAACGTTTCCATCCCCTCAGCTTGATTTGTGCCATAATAAATTCCTTGAGAATCTTTGTTCGTAACTCCCATGTTTCCTCCCGAATTTCCAGCAGCCGTTTCTTCAAGGGAAGGAGATTCCGGAATTAACGGACTTGCCATTCCAGCCTCCGCCTCCGTGCCGGAAACGCCCTTCATCTCTTCCGTTCCTCCCTCCTCCGTACTCCGATGATCACTAGTGGAACTGCTCGCCTTGTGTGTCCACCTTTCCGCAGAGGGTGACCTGTGCTTATGAACAGAGCCCCCGGATTATGAATTGCCGCTCCTCTACCCCTTCCCATCATTCTCAACCAAGGCCCAAACTGGGGTTTTTGTCCTAGGTTTCGAGATCCATGAGTCCCCACACAACCCTTGTCGCCATGACGGATTAGGCCACAATGGAAGCAGATCCATGGCAGCCGCTCATACTGAAATGCCACCCATATCGTTTCTCCCTGCAATTTCAATTTCCTACCCCTTGCTATTGGTTTCGTGAGATCCATCCGAACCCTTACTCGGAGATAAACACCCCAACCAATGCCCTCCTCATCCGTTTCAACCTCCTCAACCTCTCCCACCGACGAGCCAATTTGGTAACCTACCTGCTGGTTCATACACGCCAAAGGTAGTTTGAAAATACGAATCCAAAAAGAAGCCTTTTCGAATTCAATATTTTCAAGTTGTGTAAGCCCGTCAAACTCCTCCACCGAAAATAGATTTCCTTCGAAGATCCATGGTCGACCTTCTAACACTCTGGTTTTATCCCAGAAATGTTCAAAGTCAATCAAAAAAACATTGTCTCCCAGCACCTTGAAAGTTATCATCCCTGTCGGCTTCCACCATTTTACAAGAGTCGACCTGATCTGCTCCTTGCTAATCGTTCGATCCACCAGTAGCTTACCAACCAAACATGCTTGTCCACGATCCACCGTTCTAGAGTCCGCCTGCTGCGGTATCTCTATCTCTTCATCCTCATCCTCCATAAGCGAGAAATTCTGCCACAGTTTTGTTAGATCTTCCTCCATGATTCGTGTGCAACTGATTGAGAAAACTTTAAGAGATTTCTTCCACAGTCCAGAAGGACTTGAAAAACTTATTCCTTCTCCTCTAAGGTCTACGTCCGATTTTCTAGCATTTTTTGAAAGTGTAGAAAAGATCAATTTGATTGCATTAAATATTTAGTGAAATATGTGTTTTATTTTGTATTAAAAAGAAAAGAGAAGATTTTGTTTATTGAATGAAGATTTTATTTTGATTGTATCTCAAACATTATAACGATAGAGCATACTATTCCTTTGGTTGATTTGTTTTAATGAGAAAATGATTACTATTTTTTTTTTAAAAAAAAAGAAGGAATGATATATATGATTTGTAAAATTTTGTTTATTTCACTCTCTATTTTTCTGAGATGATTAGAACTTTATGGGTTTTATTTGTATTGAAATATAATAAGCATCACATCAACAATATCAGAGTTTCCTACTAACTTTCTTTAAATAATTTGATAATTAGAATTCAAGTTTTTTTCTTGCTATTTTTTTTTTCTTTTAAACTTTTCATTAAGTACAATTTTTGGTACACTTCAAAAAAGAAAAAGTACATGTTCAGTAATGTACTAATGTATAACATTTAGTATATATTTTCATTAAAATAGGCATGTCCCCAAAAGATAGTTCAATCGGCTAAGATCACGCATAATGAAGCGATTGTCACTAATTCGAATCCCCCTCCCCCCTCTTGTGTAGACATGTCAAAAAAAAAAAAAAAAAAGATTTTTGCACACACCTATTTAAACTTATAATGAAAAGTAAGATGAGATGCGTTTAAGTTTTTGAAATTAAATTATAATGAACAATCCTGCACATAGCGTGGATTATGTGCTAGTAATATATAATATATACATCGGATTATGTTACAACAGTTTTTCATGTGTCAAAATATCAATTGAAAGCACCTGAAAAAGGAGAGAAGTATGTAAAAGAGTTTGTAGCCGTGAGCCGACAAGGGCTAACTCTGATGCTTAAGTCTATATGTATTTTTTTTTTTTTTTTTTTTTTTTTAATGGGTTGATATAGGGCAAAGTTTTGGGAGGAAACAAAAGTCCTCATCTGATTTTGGATTCTTTTTATAATGGTTTGTTCTCAACTGCTTACCTTTAATTCCGTTATGATGATGGTCGTTGGAGTGGCTTATTCCTCATTCCTCCACTTCTCATTGTGCCTTGCGCTTGAAATCGAAGGCTTACGAGGTGGTTATGAAAATTGCCGATGGCGTGGAAGTGATCAGAAAGAAAATCTTTGTGCCGATAATTTGGTGAGCTTGGATCAATGGGTTGGTATGTCAATTACATGGGCATGTTGGCTCATAAGACACAAATTAACTATAAACTGGTTTGTAGCTAATTCATACAAATCACTCTAATAAAGTGACATGTGTCCATAAAGCATGTGAGAAACTTTTTTTTTTTTTTTTTAATATCATTAACATGAAAGTAAGTGCTTTAAAAACACATGTCATCTTATTAAAGCGGTTTGTATGAATTAGCTACAAATCATTTTATAGCTAATTTCTGTCCACCTTCGTATAGGGTTTCAAGAGAGATCAAATGGGTGACAAGTGTCCCTTTGGAAGTCCCATGGAAATTGCCCAATGAGATCCAAGGAAGACCCCCCATCCGGCCATCCAGGGAAAACAACAAGGGTGCCACATGGCAGGTGACGTCATCTTGATGTCACCATACTTAGCTCACATTGGCTCTAGCTTTTCCCCTTCTGGGCCACGTGGCAGGGCTGACATTAGCCTGAAGATGCCACATAAGCTGCCACGTGAAACCACTCAATATATACTTTATAGGGTAAAGTCCACTTAAACCCACTCAAATTATCACTTCAATGACAATCTACCCCCCAAACTTTCAATTGCGACAATTTACCCTCCAAATCACCAAAACAATGACAATGTACCCCTAATTTAAAAAAAATGACGAAATTACCTTTACTAAAATAAAAATAAAAATACAAAAAAAAAAAAAAAAAAAAAAAAATTCAAAATTTTAAGGGTATTTTTGTCTTATTCAAAATTTTATAGGGTTAATTTCATCATTTTGCTAGCATTGGGGGGTACATTGTCATTGTTTTGGTAGTTTGAGGGGTAAATTGTCGTAATTAATAGTTTGGAGTGGTAGTTTGAGGGGGTTAAGACATCTCCTAATTATTCAAACCATTCACTTGTTGATGACTACACGAGGCATGAGAAGATCAAAATTAATAGGACAGTGCAATGTATTAATTAGATGGAAAATCAGTCTAATAATGATTCAGGTCAAGACTTATAATAAGATTGTAATTGAGATTACATGCATAAATTAATATGACATGGGTATAGGCATATATGAGGTCATTTATATCATATTCTCTAATTAAATTGATTCGAAATAAATAGATTTGTAGTTCGGAGAGTGATATAAATAGATTTGTCAGAGTCAATTGGACAGCATATTTCACCATCTGTTGGGCTTATTAAAATAGGTTGCCTTGGCCACAGCTACACTCATTTTACACCGGTTGATGCTGCGTATTTTAAGTAGTTAACACTTTTATATTTTTTTAAGTGGTTGACATAATTAGAAGCTATTTAAAATGCGTTACAAAAATCAGTATTGAATAAGTTAGATAAATGAACGTGAAAAGTAAGAGTACTCTTTAACTATTGCCTATATGAAGCCCAAAGTAGCAATCGTGGGATGTACATGAGTGTGCTGTTCAAAGCAACTCTCTAGACTGGCAGGCTAGAACTGTGGTGCCATTCCAAGTGAGCAAAAACTAGAAAAAAACTTCTAGGGCAAAACAACATATTTTGTTTTTCTTCAATTTGCTAAAGGATTGGTTTTTGTTAACATTTTTATTTTATTTTAATTTTTCTGTTTTTCAAAACAAAAACAATAAATTAAGTATTCCTTATTTTTTCTATTTGAAGATTTCTATTCCTTATTTGTACAGAAATTAAGTATACCTATTGGGTCAACTTCCCTAGCTAGCAATCTTGATAGCAGCAGATAAGGACAAAATGATGAACTTGAAGCAACAAAACAAAACTATCAAGAACTCCAACAAATTGCAGATATATATAACCAATGAATTTAAACGCATAAGCTTGAACCAAAACAAAACCAAGGCATGGATGGAACATATGTACATCTAAAACAGTGAGATACAAGTTTTTGTTCTAAAATACAAATAAGAGATCACGGCATACCAATCATCAAAAAATTTGGAAAACTGAAATTAAGTACCACATAAAATCAAAACTCGGTAAACCATCTCCACTTTTACATCTAAAATCAGCTGCAACCAGAGGGATTAATCAAATTTAAGAGAGATAAATCACTCATTATTGTTATTATATTAATTAATTTATCATTTCCTATATATTTAAATTTTCGAATTACATGATAATTTAGTATGGTATCAGCACAAAAATCTTGGGCATTATAGCGACGCGTGACAAGTGTCCTTTCAGAAGTCCCATGGAAATTGCCACTACTTCACAATGCAAACATTGCAGGACTGAGACAAGAGTGATAGCAAGATGGTGCTATCGAGCGTGGAGGCAAAGATCATTTGAAGTCACACGTGACAACAAGATGGTGCTGCCGAGCGTGGAGCCGGAGAAGGTGATTAATGTAGATGGCGAAGGATATAGAGGTTAGGAAACGGTGTCAATGTCAGCACTGACGTCCATCAGGCAAAGCTCATCGAGCAAGCTCCGACACTTCTCCTAGGAGCTCTAAGCCTCATTGGTGTGGCGGCTCTCGTGGAGCCATGGCCACGCATCACCTAGTCCATCGACCTCGGCAGTGGCTCAGAACAGCGCCGGATATGAGAATAGCTACGCCTTGGCGCTGGAGGCTCGTGCTCGGTGGCAAAAACTGGCTCAGATTGATTGGAATCGATCCAGTGCTCAAAAAGCCCTACGTGGTCTCAAATTTACAAGTACTAAAACCAATGATGCCATCGATGCATGGAATCAAGTCCAAAGCAACTTGAATGTCCTTGCCAAAGACAGCTTTCTCTACCGCGTTGTTTTTGCACGATGCAAAGGTAAATTCTTCATTGGGATTGATAAGTATTTTTTGACATTTACGATTTTTGTGTTTGTTTACAGAAATGAAAGATTCCAATGAGTTTGGTTTGGAGATCTTCGATGACCAGAGCCGGAGATGAATGCTCAAGGTTGACAAGTGTGAAAGGAAAAGCAAGTCGAGCCCATCAACTTGAATTTCAATTCACAGGTCAACCTTGAGCCTTCATCTTTGGCTTTAGGCATCGAAGATCACTAGACCAAACTCCTTGGAATTTTCCATTTCTGTGAAAAAAAACAACAAAAATCATAATCGACAAAAAATATTTCTCGATCACATCGAAGAATGTACCTATGCATTGCGCAAAATCAGCGCAGTAGAGAAAGCCGTCTTTGGCCAGGACATTGAAGGTTCTTTGGACTCGGTTCCATGCATCGAGGACATTATCAATTTTGCTACTTATAAATTTTGGACCATGTTTGGCTTTATGAGCACCAAATCGATTCTAATCAATCCGAGCCAATTTCTGCCGCTGAGCACGAGCCTCCAGCTCCAAGGCGTAGATGTTCTCCACTCTAGTGTTGTTTTGAGCCACTACCGAGGTCGACAAAGTAGGTGACACATGGTCGTGGCTCCACGAGAACTATCACACCAGTTCGGCCCGAAGCTCCCTAGAGAAGTGCTGGAGCTTGCTCGACGAGCTTTGCCTGATTGACGCCGACGCCGACACCGACACCGACACCCTCTCCTAGCCTCTCTATCCTTCGTCATCTACATTAATCACCTTCTCCGGCTCCACGCTCGGCAACACCAGCTTCTTGTCACGTGTGCTTCAACGATTTCCGGCTCCACGCTCAACAACATGATCCTGTTATCACGCTTGACTTCAACAATCTCCGTCCCATCAAGTATGAATTCACTGGAAGCTTGCTTAGGAATATTGTCCAAAGCGCAACCCCAATGGTGGTTAGGAATATTGTCTAATGGCAAGGAATTAGTTCTAATGTTCTATCCGAAGCCCAACGGCGTAAGATGGTGCTGTCGAGCGTAGAGCCAAAGATCGTTGAAGTCACGCGTTACAACAAGATGGTCCTGTTGGAGAAGGTGATTAATGTAGATGGCAAAGGAGACAGAGGTCAGGAGAGGGTGTCAATGTCAGCGCCGGCGTCAATCAGGCAGAGCTCATCGAGCAAGCTCCAGAGCTTCTCTTGGAGCTCCGGGCCGCTCCGGTGTGGCGGTTCTCGTGGAGCCATGGCCACGCATCGCCTAGTTCGTCGACCTTGGTAGTGGCTCAGAACAATGCCGAAGACGAGAATAGCTACACCTTGGCGCTGAAGGCTCGTGCTCGGCGACGAAAACTGCCTCAGATTGATCAAAATCGGTCCAGTGCTCATAAAGCCCTACGTGGTCTCAAATTTATAAGTACTAAAACCGATGATGCCGTCGATACATGGAATCGAGTCCAAAGCAACTTAAATGTCCTCGCCAAAGATGGCTTTCTCTACCGCGCTGACTTTGCGGGGTGCATAGGTACATTCTTCATCGGGATCGAGAAGTATTTTTTGACATTTACGATTTTTGTGTTTTTTTATAGAAATGAAAGATTCCAAGGAGTTTGGTTTAGACTTTAGAGATCTTCAATGCCCTAAGTCAGAGACGAAGGCTCAAGGTTGACAAGTGTAAAAGGAAAAGCAAGTCAAGCCCATCGACTTGAATTTCAATTCACAGCTCAACCTTGAGCCTTCGTATCCGACTCCGGGCATTGAAGATCTCCACACCAAACTCCTTGGAATTTTCCATTTCTGAAATAAAAAAACAGCAAAAATCATAATCGACAAAAAATATTTCTCGATCACGATGAAGAATGTACCTATGCATCGCGCAAAATCAGCGCGGTAAAGAAAGCCGTCTTTGGCGAGAACATTGAAATTGCTTTGGACTCAGTTCCATGCATCGACAATATTATCAATTTTGGTACTTATAAATTTTGGACCATGTATGGCTTTATGAGCACTGAACCGATTCCGATCAATCTAAGCCAATTTCGGCTGCTGAGCATGGGCCTCTAGCTCCAAGGCGTAGCTGTTCTCCACTCTGGCGTTGTTCTGAGCCACTACTGAGGTCGACAGAATAGGCGACACATGGTCGTGGCTCCACAAGATCTAGCCACACTAGTTCAGCTCAAAGCTCCTGGGAGAAGTGTTGAAGCTTGCTCGACAAGCTCTGCCAGATTGACGTCGGCGTTGACACCGACACCCTCTCCTAACCCCTCTATCCTTCGTCATCTACATTAATCACCTTCTCCGGTTCCACGCTAGGCAACACCATCTTCTTGTCACGTGTGACTTCAACAATCTCCAGCTCCACGCTCGGCAACACCATCTTGCTATCATGCTTGACTTCAACGATGTATGTCCCATCTTGTATGGATTCATTGCAAACTTGCTTAGGAATATTGTCCAAAGCCCAATGCCGACGGTGGTTAGGAATATTGTCTGATGGTGAGGATTCAGTTCTACTATTTAGTGTTAAAATAATGATTAAGTGATTAAATTTACATCTTTCTATAAGCTTAAGATTTTGAGATAACTGGTAATTTAACATGGTATCAGAGTCAAATGTCCTGAGATCAAACCTTGACTCCGTCAATTCATCCTCCATTTAAATTAAATATTCCACATGTTTGAGTCCACATGTAAAGGAGAATATTAAAGTAATAATTACATGATTAAATTTATCTCTTCTTATAAGCTTAAGCTTTTGGAATAACTGGTAATTTAACATTTAGAACAGTATTATCCGAAACCCAACGACGTAAGTGCTTAGGATTCATTGTTCAGTGCACAAATGGGGCTAATAGTCAAAATGAGAGAGAGACATAGAGGAGGGTTATCAAGATATGGTGAGATACAATGATGTTTTTAAAGGAGTGTGAGTCGGTGGTGTACAAGGATTATAAGTTGGTATATATACAAAAATATGTGTATATATATATATATATATGTGTGTGTGTGTGTGTGTGTATTTACAAATATATATATTGGACTTAATCAATAGCTAGTAGTGTATTTTATACCTTGTATTAATTTGATTTAAGAAGGTATATATACAATACATAAAACCCTAAACACATTTTCTGATTTTCTATGACCTTCGGATCGACGTGGGCCTCACCCTCGGTGGGTTAGGCAAAAAACCTTGTTATTTTGAGAGATATTTAATTAATTAAATGTATGTTTGTCACAATTATGATATCGCTGCACTGATTCCACTGTAAGGTACATTTCTGCAACCAACGGATCACTCAATATTTAAATTCCCCACCTATTGTTTCATCTCTTATGGTTAACTAAGTACACTTGGTCCTTATATGCCTAAAATGCTTATTAGCCTAAATTTAAGCATTCTCAATAGAGAAGCTAAATGGTGCTTTTATCTAAAATGGTTAATCAGATTTGTAAAAAACATCCCACATTGAATTAGCCAAAAAAAATGCAAAATAGATATTTGATTGGATTAGCCAAAAAAAAAAAAAAAAAAAAAAAGCTACATGTAGCAGCACTTTTCAAGAGAGTCATTTTATTTTTTTAGTGTTTTTCTCACATATTTTCTCTTTTTCCCACTTTTCAATGAATTATTATGAGAATATTCTTTCACAATTTTTAATAAAAAGATATTTCATAAATATGATTGACATTACTATGAGAATATGGTTTTCAAACTTAACGTTGGCAAATACGACATTTGAAAAATATAACCGTTGAAAAATATAATTATTATAAAATACAACCGTTTCAAAAATATTATAGTTACAAAAATGATTATTTGAGAAATAATAATCGTTGAAAAATTATTGTGCTAAACGAATTACCATTGAAAAAAAAAAAAAAAAAAAAAAGAAAAGAAAGAAAGATAAAATCAATAAAGAGTAAAAAAAATAATATTTAAATGATATAGATAAAAATATAGCTAATCTGATGTAGGTGGCCTTTAAAAATTCATTAGCTAAACTAGATAAAATGAGTTTTGAGAAGCCATTTTGCATAAAAATTTGGCTCCTCCATTGGAAATGCTCTAAGATACTTAATCCATTTCCAACATTAATCACTTAATCATCATCTCTCCTAGTAGACTCCGAAGCTTATTTATGTATTTCTATAACCTTACTAAGTTACATTTATTGCCTTCTAATGCCGTAAGGTTATTTTGAGACATATCACAATCCTATGACATTCACATCTTTAACCATTTCATTTAATACTTTACCCTCAATTAGATAGATACTCGAGTAAGTACATTATAGATTCTTAATGACTTAAAAGGTTATTTTAATAATTTAATTAGGTTAGATTATAACTTCATATTGTAACATGTTTAATTGCCATTTGAGATACGGTTAGATCCTAAGCATGATGCTACTCTTAAGACTAATTTGAGATTAATACACAATTCCAATAGATTCTTTCTTAACATTTTTTATTTATTTTTTTGACATGTTCACACAAGGGAAGGGGGAGAGAGGATTCGAACTAGTGACATCCACTTCATGAGGCGGAGTTCACAGCCGATTCTTTCTTAACATTGATTGGGTCTTTATGTCAACATTCCAATAGTCATTACTATTTATTTATTTACCTACTTATTTTTTAATCCCTTTGTTTATTCTTTTATTAGTCTAGGATTATCCTCTATTTGCTTATTTTACTATAACTATCAATTGATCCATCTTGTACCTTCTTTTATATTTATTTCATTTGACCACTAGCTCATTAATTGGCCCATTGATTAAGTTTGGGGTTATTCATAATACACTAATCTAACCAAGTTCACTTCTAATCATACTATTCAAGTAATAATCATCGAAAGGCCTAAGTCTATCTTTAATTATACTATTCAAGTAATAATTAATTAAAAAAATATTTTATGGCCCAAGTTAAGGTTTAGCACTTATTTTGCTATTAGTGTTTATTATGTGGGTCGAAAGTTAGGAATGACTATCAAGGTAAAAATGCAGATAAAAACTTCTGAATCAGGTAAAAATTTGACCAGAGAAGAAAAAAAATAAAAAATAAAAAATAAAAAAAATAACCAAGAAAATATGTCTAAAATATATAACGCTTGTTTAATGAGTTAAGCATGTCAGCTCAGGGAAAAAGAAAAAATAAAGTTGATCATGTCAATTAACAGGACAAAGTAGGTATTTTAATGAAAATCCCTTCATCATCCTAAAGAAATGAAATCATTTCTTAATAGCCGACGACCTACATATATCCATAGTAATCATTTTAACGAAATAATAAAAATTAAAAATTGATAAACTAATTTTTGTTTAAGAAATTGAAAGACAGAAAAATTTATATCCTCTGAAATAGATTGAAACTATCATGGTAATATTTGAATAGGTCTGACAGAAATATTAATCCTTTCGGAATAAATTAATAAGTCATTTGTTTCTTAATGTTCCTAGCTTTACTTCTGGGAAATAAATTGTACTTAGTGCGAAAATTAAAGTCATGCACCCGGCCAGTAGTGAAAAGTGAAAAAGAAAAAGGTAGATAAGCAGCTAATTAACAGAGAAACCAACTGCAATCATGGAAGTCTTAAGTTGATAATCAAGATTAATTAACCTAAAAATAGATAAATTACTTGTATAGCAAGTAATTATATACCTAATAAGTTCCTTCTGAAGTGCTCCTCCCCCCTTGGTCCTCCTATGTGAGGAGGAACCAGAACCAGTGGTGACACCATAGCTGTCGGTGCCAAAATACTGGCACTTCTCTCCGATCCTGAACAAGCTCGCCTCCCTTCGAGCTAGCGCATGATCTTGGATCTCCACCTCCACACTTTCTTCTTCGGACAACGAAAAATTCACCCGTAGTTTAGTCAGATCTTCCGCCATACTTGGCTTGCAATTGTAATGCAGATACACTCACCGATCTACCACCACACCACAGTCTACAAGAGATCTGAAGAAACACTCCTCCTCCTCTAGGGTTTAGAGAGCCGGAGAGGAAATTCAAAGAAGGAGAGCTAGAGAGAGAGCAATGTAGAGAGAATAATTGTACCCCATATATATATATATATATATATATATATATATAATGAGGGAATTTGAATTGAAAAAAATGAGAGGAAAATGAAAATGAAAAATACAGCTGTTTAATGGCACGTGTGTACAGGCGTACAGCTGTCTTTTAGCGATGAATTCAGGCAATAATACATCTCCTGAGCACTTGCGAAATGAAAATATTCATTTGGATTTGGATGGTTCAGCCAAAATTAAATTTGGTTCTTTATATAGAAGGTCGGTCAGTTCATATTTATTGACCGATGCATGTGTTAGTTGGAAATTAATTGTACGTGGCCGTTGGATATCACGTGGCCTGAGAAATGAAGGGAAATTATATGGTTTTATTTGAAAACCAAGAAATAAATTATTAATTAGATGAAAACAAAATGGAAGATGTAATTATATTCTTGTGTACGATGAAGGATAAAAACTATTTTAAAACAGTTTTTATCCTTTAAAGTAATTAATTTTTATCCTTAAAACCTTTTAGGGAATTAGGAATTAAAGCTTGGTAAACAAGATAACTGATGACACCAGACTCACCAGAGACGTCACTTGATATACCTTTTAAACAAAATATATGATATATAAGAGATCAGCGTCAGTTCTGAGTATATATATATATATAAATATATGTTTTTTTCAAAAAAGCATACATATAGGCATATAGTTTTTAATGTGAAAATTGCTTTTGTGATTTTAAGTGCCAAAGTATAAAATAGAATACTGTTTTTAAATTGGGGAGTGATCGGAAACTAAACAAATGAATCCAGAAAAATTTTCAAACTGACATGACAAGAGTTTTTAAATTAAAAAAAATACAATTCTCTCTTCTTTGTCTACCGTCCACAATCTGTCACGTTAATTTGAAAAAAAATTTAAGTTTATTTGTTTTGCTCCCTAGGACTCCCCTTTTAAATTAGGTAAAAAAAAGGAAAAGGCCCCCACTTTTCACTAATTTGAATTGTATGCTACCTCTAAAATTTTAGGTGCCAACGTTGATGATCTCAACGATGTAAAGTACGTTGTCTTCGTTTCGGAGCGTCCAGAATATGGTCAGTGGCATGGTCCATGGCCCATGGCCCATGGCACACTTGAAGCCTTCGTTATCCGCAAGCTTCCTGAAAACAATTAAAAGATAGAGCAGACTAGGAAAAAAAGATCTCCGATAGGAATAGTTTGGTTTTGGGAGGGTTTGACGGCACGGCACCGCACCGCACACGTTAGGAGGGAGAGGGTGAGGAACTGAGGATAAACTTGACGGCGTCAGGTCTAACGGCAGCTTGAAAATTATGGGTTCCCACAGAAGGGCCGATTCTGTGGGAACCACAATGTACTAACTACTCTCCTCTCCTTGCAACATATTGGGCTTTGAACCACATATTCTGTGTTACGAAGAATTGGCGTCAAGAGTTGCGAGAAAGGAGAGAAATGTCTATGCATGTTTGTTTGTATGAAGAAAGAAAAAAAGGCCTATTCCATATTAAACATATGTATTTAATATTAAGAAGTGAAGTTTAAATCTTAGGGAGCAATTCAATATAAAATAATACTTCAGGGATCTCTAAGGCATTTTCCCTAAAAATAATTGGGTAATTCCTGCAAATAGGCACTATTTCATTATAAACGATTATTTTATCTTTTCCTTGACAACCAAGACCCACCATTTCCAAAGTCATTTTCCTTGTCATCGTCTTCGTACCATTAACGGTGCTCATATATATATATCAAATCACTTTCACACTATTTCACCCAGAAGATATACTTCTTTCTTGGAACAATTTTTCATCATCAGCTTCCAATCATTACTGTTTTGTTTAGAGCAAAAAGTAGTTGGAAATGGGTCGACCTTTTTGTTGCATTACTGCCTTATATTTTCTGCTAATCTTCAATCTTACTATATCAACTGGTATGTATATTCGATTTATTACATATATAGCTATATATATATAGAGAGAGAGTTGGAACAATTTTCCATATATGTTTGATCCATTAACGTTGTTTAGTATTGACACAGATGCAGGAATTGTCGGAGTAAATTATGGGATGCAGGGGAACAACCTCCCGCCACCAATCCAGGTTGTTGCACTCCTGAAATCAAGGAGTATAACACGGCTTCGCCTTTTCTTCCCCGATCATGACGCCCTTCAAGCTTTACAGAATTCAGGAATTGAGGTCATCCTTGGAACACTAAACCAGGATCTCCAAATGCTTGGGAGCGACCTTTCATTCGCCAAAAACTGGGTTAACACCAATGTGATTCCATATTCCAAAACGATTCGTTTTCGTTGCATATCGGCCGGCAAGGAAGTCATCCCCTGATACTTAGCAGCTTATGTTTTTCCGGCCATGAAGAATCTAAAAGCAGCATTAGATGCCGCTGAAGCAGCCTATAATATCCCAGTAAGTACTTGTGCGTCAACCGCGATTCTCGGGCTTTCATACCCGCCTTCAAAAGGGGAATTCTCGAAAGATGTGATTTCAGTGATGAGATCAATAGCAGGTTTCTTGGCAGCAAATGGAAGCCCTCTGCTTGTGAATGTGTATCCTTACTTTGCGTACATAAATAATCAGCAACAGATTCCCTTATCTTACGCGCTATTTAAGAGCACCAAAGTGGTGGTGAGAGATGGAGGGCTCAAGTATAGGAACCTCTTCGACGCTATGACTGATGCTGTTTACTCGGCGCTGGAGAAGGTGGGCGGTGGCTCTGTTCCGATTGTTGTGTCGGAGACTGGATGGCCATCCAAAGACGAAAGCGGCGGCGTTGCAACCATCGGTAATGCCAGAATGTATAATAAGAACCTGATTGCGCATGTATCAGGGGCTTCTGGTACACCAAAGAGGCCCGGGAATAGCACTGACGCTTATATTTTTGCCATTTTCAATGAGAATCTCAAGCCTCCGGGGACTGATCGAGCAGAACTTTGGGTTGTTCTACCCCAATATGACAGAGGTGTACCCTATTGATTTTAAGTGATTATCGGCCTTATTCAGGGCGTTGATTTAGTCTCATCCAGAATCATGATCTTTCCTTATTTTTCTAATGCATCTGCACCTAGAGAGGCTGTTAAATTGGAATATAAAAGCTTACCGAATGAAGCACCAAGGATAAAACTAGACTTCTGCGATCAAAGCCTTGTGTGAGATTTGTGTTAAACGTGGTTAATTTTTGGGTTAGAAAATCCCTTAGTAAAATCTATGAGCCATGAAAAAAAAAAAAAAAACAACCATCGGTAAAATCTTAGCAATTCAACAAAATTACAGCAGATATATAGTAGTTTACACTACCACAAAGAAGCTAGGTCCGTTTTAATGAATAATGACGTAGATATAAACAAAAGGATTGAATTCCCTAAAATTAGACTACCCAAATTTCATTGAAATTCTGAAAGTTTAAGAGAGTACGTTGCAGGGCTCACTGCCCTAGACATTCTAGGGTGCAAGTCTATGTAGTAGGCGGATCCCACGACCTGGAGTCGAATGTCAAACAATTTGCTACTTCGATTTCTAGGAATTTAGACAATAAATGTGAAAGCGTCCTTATGAAGTCCGTCTGTCTAAGCAAGTGGTAGCCCAAGACTTACTGATGCAGATCAGATGAAGATGGTAGAAGGGTCCGTTCGAAGTCTCGTTCGATGTCCCATTCGAACCCCGTTCAAACGGCCCTATGTTATTTTCGCATTTTCTATGTTTTAAGTCAAGCCCCGTTCAAACGGTATTATGTCCCATTTGAACGCATAGCCGTAGGTTTTTAATAACCGACTTTAATTAGTGTTTTATTAGGTTTTGGGTTTTAGGAGTCTTTATTTTGTGTTTTATTAGGTTTTGGGGGTCTATAAATATATGTTTATAGCTTCTAGAAAAGAAGTTGTTTAATTATGAATCAGTTTTTTATCCATAAGAATACTCAGGGTTGAGTTTATTCCTTTATTTCCTTCAAATCATAAATAGACTTTATAGTTTTACGAAGAATTCTTAGATCTTTGATAAACTAAAGATCTAGAATTATTTATCCGTTCTTTTCTTGTTGTTACTCGTTGCAGCTCACTAAGTCGTGCAGCATCACTTATTCAGATATGTGAGTTTTATAGGGGTTCTCTCACATTTGTTGTCTCAATTACAAACAATTCAGATAGCAAAATTACTAAAAATCTCTATCCTTACAATCTCATTTTTTAAAATTTGGCCAGCCTAATTTAAAGGGATATTCATCCTAAAGAAACATTCCAATAGGGTTGGGCAGGAGGGATAGCACTATCCCAATGTACTCTTATTTTCATTCTTTATGTGTATTTTTCAATTTGCTCAGAAAAAACAAAAACACGAAAGCAAAACATGCTAGTTACTTGTCGGACTCGGTAACCTGGGACCCAAGGAATTCACTTTCATGCTACTGGTACGGTTCCGCGAGTCCAATTCCTGTGACAGCTTTTATGACCGACTTCCATTCCTGGGCAGACAAGGAAATCCAGATTCACAGAGAATACACCTTCTTTTTTTTTTTTTTTAACTTATATATATTCCTCTTCCAAAAAAAAAAGGTTTAGCCGCTATATAATCACCATAGACAAGAGAACCCATAAGCTTTTTCTAGTAAAAAGAGCCAAGAATCATAGGAACGATGGATCCTCTATATATTGATCCTAATTATAACGAAGATAGTTTGGAGCTTCATGTAGCAATCGGTTGTTTTATATTTATACTGTTACTTTCCTACTTTCTTGACACTTTCGTATTCCCAATATTAAAAGCATTCTTCCTTCCTGTTGCTGGGCCAAGAGTCAACAACCATGAAATAGATCAATTTATGCCGCCTGTTATGGTGCAAATTAGCAGCAGTGACGACCATGAATATGGTGGCGGCCGCAACTGTGTGATTTGCTTGGAAGAATTCAAGGATAAGGAATGGTGCCGATTCTTTCCTCACTGCAACCACAAGTTTCATGTGCCGTGCATTGATGCTTGGCTGGAGTGCCCAAATCTTAGTTGCCCACTTTGCCGTAATTCCCTAGAAGATGATCATGCAATATTGGCTAATGTTATACTGGGGATGATCTTCTTTGAATGATCGGTTGATTTTGTAAACTTTTATGTGTTTTTTCTCTGTGATCTTGTTTAAAGTAGGAGATCGAAGAATATCCATGTTGCTTGATAATATGGTAAAAGATGTGTTGGATTCTAGGTTTGCTAATTTGGTGCCTAAAACACTTTGATGTAATTTGAATTAAGTTTAGACAAGTTTTGTGCTTAGGAGTTTTCATAATACTTCCAAGGCAAAATTATATTTAGTCGTTAAGTTTTTATTTGATTTGAATTTAGTCCAATAAAGGTTTTAGGTTTTGTCTAGGTTTAAAATAGGTCTCTCTATTACTTTATTATCAAAGGTAAAATTAACAATTAACAGTTTATCGACGAAGCCAAAATCTTTTATTACACGTCCATGGACACACCTTTAGGCCATAATGCAGTGTGTTAAGAAAGGTTTCTTTGTTTCCCGTGCATTCATGCAACTCATCTCTTAGATTTTTTTTTGGTTAAACCACGCAAATCGTTTTTCTTTACAAAAAGCCTTTAGTCACCAGAGTTTTGAGATTATAAGAGGAAACTCGATAAAAGAATTGCCCAAAGATTTTGAAGCTACTGCGGTAGAAACAAACGGATCGTTTGTTTCGTATAAGTGTATTATTCGTTACATACATGTCTTATTTGTAATCAAATTCTTTTATAGTTGATGAAGTTTTTTAAGTTTGACTACTCCAAAATAGTTTTACTTTTAAAGAGTTCTTCAAATATTCAGCCCTACGTATTCAATTATTGATTTTAGATGAAAGAGATAATACAAAATGACATTTATCATTTAAAAAGCCAAAAATGCTTCTTCAAGAATCCACAATTACTTATTTTTTGGTGTAAGCCTATTCTGTTGTTTTCGTAATTATTTTATGTTTTCAAAATTAAAATAGCTTTTGAAAGTATATTTGGATAGTTCGAAAAATATAAAACAGAATTCAGAAAACATGTTGGCTACGGCCGTAGAGTTGATTTCATTCTCAAAAAACACTGAATCTGTTTTGAAACATAATTTGGATGTGTGATTTTAATGGTTTGTTTTCACGTAAATCAAGGGAAGCCAAGGAGCCAGCAGGCCCAGCACATCATATGGTAATGGAGATCAACTACTCAGTTGATCCAACGGTGGGCTTTCGTCCCACTGAAAAATTGGACTTTAAACTAAAAGGACACATGGCACTATAAAAACTAAAAGACACGCAAAGAAAGCCGCAGCCAATTTTCGAGTACATCACGATTGTAGGGGCGGCATATACTCCCTCACTTTCAACCAAATGATTAGAAAAAGAAAAAAAAAATTGCTGTAGATGAAGAACAAAGTACGTGTGAATATCAAGAGCTTCTACCCTTCTAGAGAGTATAAAAAGTATATGATTCATCTTCAAAAAAAGACAAATTCAAACAAGGAAAATGTAAGACGAATTCATTTCAACTGTCAAATGAGTAAAATCAGTAAATAGGGTACACATCTGTCATATTGGGGTAGAACAACCCAAAGTTCTGCTCAGTCCCCGGAGGCTTGAGATTCTCGTTAAAAATGGCAAAAATATAAGACTCTGTGCTATTCCCTGGCCTCTTTGGTGTACCAGAAGCCCCTGATACATGCGCAATCAGGTTCTTATTATACATTCTGGCATTACCGATGGTTGCAACGCCGCCGTTTTCGTCTTTGGATGGCCATCCAGTCTCCGACACAACAATCGGAACAGAGCCACCGCCCACCTTCTCCAGCGCCGAGTAAACAGCATCGGCCATAGCGTCGAAGAGGTTCCTATACTTAAGCCCTCCATCTCTCACCACCACTTTGGTGCTCTCAAATAGCGCGTAGGATAACGGAATCTGTTGCTGATTATTTACGTATGCAAAGTAAGGATACACATTCAGAAGCAGAGGGCTTCCATTTGCTGCCAAGAAACCTGCTATTGATCTCATCACAGAAATCACATCTTTCGAAAATTCCCCTTTTGAAGGAGGGTATGAAAGCCCGAGAATCGCGGTTGACGTGCAAGTACTTACTGGGATATTATAGGCTACTTCAGCGGCATCTAATGCTGCTTTTAGATTCTTCATGGCCGGAAAAACATAGGCTGCCAAGTCGCCGGGGATGACTTCGTTGCCGGCCGATAGGCAACGAAAACGAATCGTTTTGGAATATGGAATCACATTGGTGTTAACCCAGTTTTTGGCGAATGAAAGGTCGCTCCCAAGCATTTGGAGATCCTGGTTTAGTGTTCCAAGGATGACTTCAATTCCTGAATTCTGTAAAGCTTGAAGGGCGTCATGAATGGGGTGGAAAAGGCGAAGCCGTGTTATACGCCTTGATTTCAGGAATGCAACAACCTGGATTGGTGGCGGGAGGTTGTTCCCCTGCATCCCATAATTTACTCCGACAATTCTAGCTTCTGTGTCAAGATTAAACAACGTTAATTGATCAAACATATATGGAAAATTGTTCCAACTCTATAGCTATATATGTAATAAAGCGAATATATATGTATATATATACCAGTTGATATAGTAAGATTGAAGATTAGCAGAAAATATAAGGCAGTTATGCAGCAAAAAGGTCGACCCATTTTCCAGCTAGTTTTTGCTCTAAACAAAACAGTGATTGTTGGGAGCTGATGATGAAATATTGTTCTGAAAAAAACGTATATATAGTGGGGGGAAATAGTGTGAAAGTGATTTGATAATTATATTGTATGTATGAGCATCTTTCATGATATAAGACACACAAAGAAACCCGGCCAACTTGGGTGAATTAAAGAATTCATCCAACTATTTAAAGCTAACTAAACCCATGTAATACAAGACACACAAAGAAACCAAGAAAATACATGCACCAAAACACCCATTGCAGAGTTTGAGAGAGTGAGAATATATAAACAGCCGAAATAATAATAAAAAATAAGAAAAACTTCACAATATTTCATCAATTTTTACGTGTTTTGATATGATACCTCAAAGTTAAAATTTTTTTAATAACTTTTAATTTCTATTCCCTCCACCTTAAATCCTAAGGAATTCTATAAAAAAATATTAAAATACTCTCCACTTTTTTATTTACTGAATTTATCTTTGGGTTGGACAATGCAAAATCCAATCCAATTTTTTTCGATCCAAATCAATCGGCAGATTCGGCACAGCAAAAATATACGATTCACACATGCAAAAATTAAAGAGAGAATAGTCATCAAGCTTAGAAAAGTCAAGAAAAACAATGTTCCTACGAGTGTCAAAAATATGTTGCACACGTGTTCCATTAGTATATATTTATTTTTCTCAGGCTATGGTAAAAAAATAAAAAGAAGTTGAGACAACAAAGACAACAAAATAAATAAAGAATTTATTTTTCTCAGGACCTGGGACGACGGCTCTAGAGTCCTAGTCGACATCGTGGCAACAAAAAAGAAAGAAAGAAAGAGAAATATATATATATATATATATATATATATATATATATATATATATATATATATATATATATATTAGGATTATCCTTTGAGCAATAATCAATAATGACTCGACCATCAAAATCTATCTCATCCAAACATGAATTAAAAATTAATTTAGTTTTTGAAATATGAAATTAACTTTTAGATAACTTTCCAAACTTCCGAATTTTGTTTTCTAGTTTTTCAAACTATTCAAATATTATTTTCAAAAAATTTTATTTTTTATTTTTTATTTTTAGAATTTTTGGAAAAAAAAAAAAAAAAAAAAAACGAATACAACAAAATAGACTCCAAACAAGCAAAGCTTTTCCAAATTGGAAATGTCTGAACTCATCTCTAAAGTTTATCAGTTACGTGATCTTGATTTTAAGAAAAACGATGTAATTATATATTGAGGAATAAAGAGAGCTGTCATTCTTAACTTAATTAGTATGTTTTAATGAAAATGTGAGTTAGAAACCAAACATAAAAATTAAAAATTATTACGGTTCTAATTGAGGAAAGACATTAAACATAAACAAAAGGATTGAAATTTTCTAAAATTAGAATTTCACATAAATTATAACACCCTAGAGTGGGTTGCGGGGTCCATTGTTCTAACTAGTCTAGGGTGGGAGTCCATCTAGATTCTAGCATGTGACTCGCATGAGTAATGGTAATTAAGTACTATATTTTTATTATTGCAAAGTTGATAGTAACTTTTAAAAGGAAAAAATATATTTTAACCCTCTTAACACTATTATTCATTTTGCAATTATGTCTTCAAACTTTAAAAAGTGAAAAGGAGGCCTCATATACTACCTCATTGTGTGTCAATTGTTTGACAGTACATTTTAATTTTTCTTCCCAAAATACCTTTGATTAATAAATAAATTTTTTTAAAAAAAAAAAAAATTTAAGGGGGTTAATTAATATATATGAAAACGCCATCCTTTTTGGGTGTTTTTATTTAATTTTTTTTAATAATTTTAATTTTTTTTCAAATTGATATTTTTTAATAAATCTAATGGTATTTTGGAAAGAAAAATGCAAAAATGTCTAATTTGATAAGTAGTGGTAATATGAAAGGCCATAATATAACTTTTTAAAGTTTAAAAGCGTAAGTAAATGGGTGATAGTTTAAGGGGCTAAATGTATTTTCACCTTTTTGAAATTATCATTATTAAATTTGAAATAAATCACTATTAAATTTTGATTTGAAAATAAAAATAAAAAATAAAAAGTATTCCTACCACTACTCGATCAAATCCCGCCAACCCTTTCCCTCTCAAATTTGGACAACCTAGTTTGAAGAGATGTTCAGTCCTAATTAACCTAGAAACAAAGTTTCTATCCGAATTGACTTGTATTTTCCAAACAAAAGTTTACCCACTATATATACTCGGTCAACGTACGTAGACAAGAGCCCACAAACTTTTTTCTACTAAAAAGAGGCAAGAATTTTAGGAACGATGGATCATCAATATTCTCTTGATCCTCCCACTCCCAATACGAGGGTTGGCGGGGGTTGGCGGCGTGATCTCGTTTTTTTCCTATTTCTGTTGGTTTTTTTCTGTTTGCTAGAGAGGATCATATACCTAATATTAACTATATTATTTGATCGTCTTGCTCGGCCAAGAATCAAGCCCCATCAAATTGATCAACTTATGCCGGCTGTTATGGTGAAAATTAGCAGCGATGGCGACAACGAATACGGCGGTGACAAGTGTGTGATTTGCTTGGAAGAATTCAAGGATGGGGAATGGTGCCGAGTGTTTCCTCACTGCAACCACGAGTTCCATGTGCCGTGCATTGATGCTTGGTTGGAGCGCCGGAATCTTACTTGCCCCGTTTGCCGTCGTTCCCTAGAAGATAATCATGCAATAACGCATAATGTTCATGGAGATAATCTTGTTTGAAAGATGGATTGTGAATTTTTTTGGTAGGGAATTAATTAGTAATTTAGTTGCTTTTACTTAATTCCCTCCTAATGTTTTTTTTTTATAATCAATTCCCTCGATCCTAATGTTGTTTGCACTTTGAAGATCCCTGTTTCGTAAGAATTTTTTTTGTTTTTCCAAATTTATTCTTACATGTCAACAATGTTAAATATATATGTCATTGCTCATTAATGGTTTTTTTTTTTTTTTTTTTTTTTAAATGGAGTCCTTGTTTAATGGTAAGATAAGCATAAGTGCAAATGAACATGTCAAAAAAAAAAAAAAAAAAAAAAAAGTGCAAATGAAAGGTTAAATAAAGTGGCTATTTATTTCTCTTTTTTTTTTTATTAAAAAATATATATTTGCGTAAGGCGTAACAAAGCTCACTTCTCAGTGAATTGGGTTACCGAGGACTACCATTGGCATTGCCGATGGTTAGTCCCTCCTTTAAGGAGGTCACCGACGGACGGTCCCTAGCTAGCCCAACAAGGGTGAGGATCACTAACAACGGTTTATATCAATAAAAAACAAGATGACCCTTCGTTTGTCAATTTAAAATAAAAAATTTACTTTTTGATAAAATCATTAACAAACAATTCAAATACAACATTTTTCAAATTTGAACTCAAAAAAAAAAAAAAAAAAAAAAACATTTTTTTTCAAACCAAAACTTAAAAATACTCTCAAAACCACTATCAAACATACCAATTCAAGTTTGGATGAGATAGATTTTGATGGTCGAGTCATTATAAATTATTGCTCAAAGGATAATCCTAATATAGATTTCATTTCTCTTTCTTAATTTCTCTCTCTCTCTCTCTCTTTTTTTTTTTTTGAGACGAGGTCGATCACGACAGAGCTAGAGCCGTCCCAGGTCCTTGCTCCTAGCAATATCCTGACTTTTTTATTTGTCTCAACTTCTTTTTATGTTTTTTACCTGAGAAAAATAGATATATACTAATGGAACACGTGTACAACATATTTTTGACACTCGTAGGAACATTGTTTTTCTTGACTTTTCTAATTAAGCTTGATGGCTATTCTGCCTTTAGTTTTTGTGTGAATTGCATATTTTTGCGTGCGAATTGATTTGGATTGAAAAAATTGGATTGGATTTTGCATTGTCCAACCCGAACATAATTCAGGAAATAAAAAAAGTTCAAAGGGTATGTTGAAATTTTCGATAGCCTTGTTATAATTTAACGTCAAATCCTAATGAAATGAATAAATTGCATCAAATTAAAAGTTCAAATAATAAAATTAAAAAAATTTTATCTTTAGAATCACCTCAAAGCGTGTGAAAGTTCATAAAACTTTCTAAAGTTTTTTTTTAAAAAAATTATTTCGGCTCTTTATAATCTCACTCTCTTGAACTAAAAATTAATTTAGTTCTTGAAATATGAAATTAACTTTTAGATAACTTTCCAAACTTTGGGTATGATTTTTATTATTAATCTAACAAGAGCGACTTCTATAAGTGCCCACCAATAGGAAATGGCCACGTAAGATTATTTTACCAAATAAAATAAGCATCAAAACACTAAATTATTATGATTTTTCGATTTTTTATTTTTATTTTTTAAGATTGTGCAGGGTTGGGGTGGCAGTGGTGGCCGCACCACCACCCCAGCCCATTTGGAGTGGCCGACGAGCCACCCCAGATTGGTGGAGGTGACCGCGCGGCCACCCCTAGCCCACTTGGGGTGGCCGGCGAGCCACCCACATTGGCTGGGTGGCTGCGCAGGCCACCCCATATCTGTCGGAGGTGGCCGCGTGGGCCACCCCCAGCCCTTTCCATATTCTTAAAAAAATTAAAAAAAAAAATTGAATAAACTTAAATAATCTAGTGTTTTTGTTATTATTTGGGTTTGTGTAATAATTCAAGATGGCAGCTTCTTATTGGCGGGCACAAAAAAGAAAAATATTAGGTGGGTGTAATTGAAGGAGAGAGTAATTAAAGTTTTCCTGTATTTCAAAGTTTTTATCATATAAACTAAAAAACAAAATCCCATAGTTTTTCGTCCGAGATAGTAATCGTGAAGAAAAAATTATACAAAAATAATTGATTATCAAAGTTAAATTCACTTGTTGGTCTAAAAGTTTCAGAAATCAAAATAACTAAAAAATTAAATCCATAATGTTAGTTAAAAATAAGGATAATTTTTCTTATTGTTGCAATTTTGATGAAAATTGTAATTTGTAAATTCTAAAATATTAAAGAGGAAAACGAAAAGCGTTGAGGTTATAAAGTATAAACCAGCCCGGTCCTGATAATTTCAATTTACACCGTCCCTCTTCAAATTCAATTCAACGTCTCTGTTCGCATCGGTTTCGAACCAAAACCTAAAGAAACAATGGGAAAGCTGAAACCTAAAGCCAAAGAACCAAAGGAGTCTCCCCAAAGCGACGCCGTTCCGTCCTCGTCGGGCATTTTCAATACCCTATTCGGCGACGCCACGGACGACCGAAACGCTGCCGTTTCCATCTTCTCTGAAAGCAACCCCTATCGGAGAAAGCCCCAAGAATCATTGGGGTTTGCTCCGGCTGAGTCTCTCAGAAGCCCCAACGACGTCGTCTTTGAAAACTCTAATCTTGACGGTGAGCCGAAGAAGAAGAGGAATAGGGGCAAGGAGAAAAATCCTAACCCTAGTCTCGATTCGTATACGATCCCCGAAGCTTCGGAGGCACCATTGAGGGCGAAGAAAGCAAAGGAAGAGAAACCACAAAAACCGAATCTTGGAGCTGAATCTAACGGTGCGTTTGAGGGCGACAAGGGTGGAAACCCTAATTTGGCTTCTGGGTCAAATGAGCCGTCGAAGAAAGACAAAGGGAAGAAACCCCAAAACCCTAATCTTGAGAACGAAAATGATAGAGAACCTAATTTGGGTTCTGAGTCCGATGGGGCATTGAAGAAAGACGAAGGGAACGGCTCTAAGTTGGGTCCCAAATCGGACGGAGAGAACACTATTTTGGGTGCGAAGAAGAAGAGGAAGAGAGATGAGCTTGAGAGAGAATACGAGGCGAAGAAGTACGGCGTGGCGGCGGAGGAAGAGGAGAGAGAGAAGAAGAAACTTGTGGGGGAGAAGAGGAAAACAGTGGATAATGTGGAGGATTTGGTGGTTTCGCCTGAAGGTTATGACGACGAGAGCAAGCTTTTGAGGACTGTGTTTGTTGGGAACTTGCCGCTAAAGGTGAAGAAGAAGGCTCTTGTTAAGGAATTCAAACAATTTGGGGAGGTGGAGTCTGTGAGGATCCGCTCCGTGCCCATCTTGGATGTGAGTGTTCCATGATTGTGTTCAAACAATTCGAGAAATGGATGTTAGAAACCCTATATTTTATTTCCTTAATAAGTTGTAATATTAAACAGATATGTGATTTATGCCAATGATTTTTGTTTTGCAGACTAAAAGGCCGAGAAAGGAAGCGATCATTACAAAGCAAATCAATGAAACTGCTGACAGGTGAGGATTTTGAATCTCATTGTTGTTTGGATTTTCTACTAGTTTGGCTGATTAAACCTGTTTGAATGTTTTGCATTTTAAACTTTTTATCGTTTTGGTACTCATTTTATGTTGACCATTGATTTTGGGTTGGTTGGTTGTATATATATTTTTTTGACTTTGCTTTACTGTATTGAAATTTTCGTTTCTTTTTATTTATCTTGGTAATTTCATCTTTTTCAGTCGAAAATAAATTTTCTATCTTTACATGAATGAGGCAATATGCTTTTCCTTATCGATAGCTTCTACATAGAATTTATGTTTAAGCTGAAGAAGGTAGTCTTTCCTTTACATCGATTAATTGATAATTGAAACCCGATTGCTATGATTTGTTGTTGATGCTATTATATGTTCTTTTTTATTTTTGTTGTTTCTTCATCTGTCATTTTGCTTATGGCAAAGCTTCTTATTGCAGTGTCCATGCTTACATTGTTTTTAAAACTGAGGAATCCACTAACGCTTCTCTCTCCCATAACATGGCTGTGGTATGTTCTTATCTCAAGTCTTGGCAATCAGCATCATGTTCTGTGTGAAATTTAATATTTATGCCATTTTAATTTTTTAGTGTAAGTTACTAGGTGTTGATGTTTTCTTTAACTGATGATAGGTTGGAGGAAATCACATCCGTGTTGATAGGGCATGCCCGCCTCGTAAGAAGCTGAAAGGGGAGAATGATTCACTTTATGATAACAAGAGAACTGTTTTTGTGGGTAACCTCCCATATGATGTAAAGGTAATTTACTTACATTGATTTTTGTATGTATGTGCTCATAATTATGCTTGTGTTGTTATTGAAGTCTGGACATATGTTCCTTTTACATTATTTTACAGGATGAAGAACTTTATCGGTTGTTTTCTGGTATTGACAATGTGGGATCCTCCATTGAAGCCATTCGGGTCATTAGACATCCTCATATGCATCTCGGAAAGGGTATTGCCTATGTCTTGTTTAAAACAAGGGTATGATCTTTTAATCTCATATTTAGCAGTTAGTTTCATTGAAATTCTTTTATCTATTTGTGGATGCTTGATGAGTTTGTAAAATGCTTAAAACCATTGTAGCGAGAATAATTATGGAATTTGTACCTTCATACTTAGTTGAAATTGAGTTACTCCTGAAGTAATGTTTATGCGAGTTGAAGAAAGTTCAAAACTGCTTGCGATCTTCTCTAATTTCAATGCTATTGGCGTTTGCTTCTGTTTTGGTATTCTTATGCTATTATACAAAGTTTACTATTGTGTATCCAGTCTGACACATAATTTAATGTTAACACTCACCACGGGATGTCACCTTAACATGGATACCATGAGAGTTGGAGTTGAGATCTATAATTCACAGCAAGGGATGGTCGTAGGGACTTGTCTTTTTTTCGGCAGAATTCTTCTTAACAACTCAGTTGTGGAAGTATTTCTAAAGGCTTGCAACTTTGTTGTGTCATTAAATGTTTGTGGACATCTTTGGAGGTTGAGACTTCCATCTGAAATGCTTCATTTTCTTTGTTTTGTGATGTCAATTGGAGTCGTATTTGGAGATAAAGGTAGGGTATTATCAGTAAAGGGAATTGCTTGGGATAGAATTGGTTGGAATATCTTGACTGCTTTATTTTTTACAATATCTTGCATGATTTTCTCTTAGCTGGCAAGATTTAATTGGTGGGATTAGTTTCCTAGAGTCTTCCCCCAATCTTCTCCCAAACTCCATAGGCATACAGATTTTGCTAGAAGGGTTCTAGGAGAGCTTGCCTTCATCTCCTTGTGAACGATGGCTGCAATGCTTTTTGTAAAGGTTAAAGATAGTTAAAAGAACTGTGATTAACTTAGGGGCAAATGTAGACTGAGAAGCAGGAAAACCTGATGAACCTGTAACTGAATATTTAGAATGTTCATGAAATTTTCTAAAGTTCCATTGTTATTTTTAAAATATTGTATAGCCATTAAGTAATTACACCACAATTTACATGTTGTATTTGTAGGAAGCTGCAAATTTGGTTGTTAAGAAACGGAACTTGAAGCTTCGGGATCGAGAGCTGAGGGTCTTCCATGCAACAAAAAGTTCCACCCCATCTAAGAGATCAAATCCATCATCTGCTCAGGCCGCCAATTCTCCTGCCAAGAGGCTGGCACTGGATCCTAGGACTCCAGAGAGCAGTAAGAGGGCAAATATGAAGGCTCCTCCCCCCGTGTCGTCCTACCAGGGCTTGCGTGCAAGCAAATCTGGTGTCCAAAAGAAAGTTCATCAGGAGAAAAGAAAGTTCATCAGGCCAGGCAGTCTGAATTCTAAGAGTCAGAAAGGGGTGAAGCCAAAAGAACGGCATGGGAAAAGACCATCGGTTGCTGCCAGAAAGGCAAAAGCAAACGTGCTCAAGGATGGTGGTGGTTCAAGAGGAGCAGGGATGAAACGCAAGCTAGATAGCCGAACTCCCGAGAGCTTCCAGCGGAACAAGAAGGCCAAGAAATTTAAGTAGGAATACGAAAAGAGATGCTGTTGATGTTGTACGTTGAAGAGGATTAAGACATGGGTGTTTCAACTCCCTGTTTTTTAGGTGTCATCCTTGCACCCTGCTTGGGTGTATTAATTAACTATTTGGAAATTCTTTTTATTGCAATGGAAAGTAAAAGTTGCTTGAATCACAAAACTATTGGAATAATTTTATTTTTTTTTTAATGCTTTGTATTTCCTTGTTCATATTCCTTTTAAACTTTTCCTCTTTTCAATTTAAAATCATATATTGGTATGTTTGATAATGATTTCGAAAGTAATTCAACTATTCAGACTACTTTTCTTCAATGATAAATTAAAGCTAATTCCCGGAATACAACATACATGTTGTTAAGAGATCTGTTATTATAGATAAGAGTTGAAAGAATAGAAAAAATAGCATTTCTCTTGTTTGCTGCCAGTTGTTCCTTTATAGACGTACTCACATACCTGTATAAGAAAACAATTATTGTCTTTGATTAGTTGATTCTGATGTGATTTGCAATTGGTTTTTGTTATGTTATTGGTGCCATTTTTTTTTTTTTTTTTCCCCTACTTGATCCATCAATACCAGGTCATACTCTCTCTTTTCTAATTCAAATATTTAATTTAGTTTAATTTTTTCACTTGAATAAAAATAGAATTGGGTTGTTTAAAGATAATATACTACGTCACATGACACATTGACACCTAATAAGTGTATTACGTGAAGGAATAGTACACTCAACAACAAGTACATTGCCTGAAGAGGAATGAGATTGACCATGAAACTTTAACAAGTGCATTACGGAAATGAAGAATATACTTTACGAACACATTACCAAAAGGGGAGGATAACGTTGACCACAATCTAACTAAATTAGAAATATAGGAAACGAAGAAACCAATTAGTAAATCACCAAAAATATAATTAACATGTGATATTATATTTCGACCAACCCAAGTTTGTTATTCATTCATGAACATCTAATGGAATTAGCCACTCAACTCGCTTTTAGGTCTGTTGGTTTGGTACAGTTACAACCCAAGGACTAAATAAGTAATTTTCTCTATTTTAAATAAAATTATCTTCTTTCCCCAGTTGAAAAAAAAGGTAACAAATTCTCTTCAAGGACTTGAGCACAAAACATGGGATCAAGCGCAACCAATCAGCGCCACAAACAACGTCGTAATCTGCCAATTTCAACCAATTCATTTCTAAGTATCTAATAAATCACCTACATGTCCCATTTGCAGGCGACGCCCAGAAACAATCGATGAAAAACATAAACTATGATAAATCTACCCCAACAGAGAGACTGTCATTTTACACATTGTTTCACTAACAACAATATACATCTCTAAATCTGCAGATTTGATACTTAAATTGAAACTGAATTTAACTTCCAACCGCCACGCCTCGCCTCAGAAACGCAACAATAAACATAACACAACGGAGCAATTTTAGCCTGCAACTTTCCCACATTATCATCTCCAGTGGCTACAGCATCGGCAATGAAATCCACAAGCTGATAGGCAGCCATATATTGTTTTTTATTTGAGGCTGTTCTGTACAGAAATGTAGTGAAACTCAAATGGCCGCCAGGAAAACAAGGGCCCCCTTGTACGTTAAGCCAATTTGGCCAGTAGATTGCTACGGTGTACTCTTGCCCACCAGGGTGGGGGTAACAGAGACAATTCCAATGAGGAATAGAGTAGCAATTGATTGGAAGTCATAGAGATCCCCTATGGATTGCAACTCTCCAAGAGTTAGTCCAGCCTGCATATATACCAAGAGAGTCAGTAATATTTAAGCACTACCAATAGAACGTAAATTCCTACATGAGTGATATTAGAGCCTAATAATCCAAGAACACAGAACAAACTAATTGTAGTGTAGCTTGTTCAACTAATCAAGACCTGAAAATCTCACTTGATGGCTTGGGCTCCCTGACTTCTTGCATAGAAGTCAACTGGGTTCCCCCAAAACAAACTAGACAATAAGATAATGATGTTCACAAAATCTCATATGAGGCAACCCTAAATTCAGTTGGTGCTATGACCACAAACTTTCGCTGCCTAGATCAGTATTAAACACAAACATTCAAGGTTTTACAATATTCAAAAGATAAATTACCCTGACAGTGACAAAAGCCGCAGGTATGAGGCCGACTAAGGTTGCCAGTAAAAAAGTATGATACGGCACATCAACAATTGGAGAAGCAAAATTGATAAACGTATTTGGCAATGTCGGAGTCAATCTTAGAAAAAGCATGTAGTTCAACAGACGCTTTTTTCTTTTAGCCACCTGGAAGTAAAAAAATAGTAATAATCTTGTTACAACCTGATAATTAATAGAGCCAAAGCAGTTACCAGGGGAATTGAGATTCACCTGGGCTTGAAAGAACTTCAGCTTGTCAGGCCAAAGACAGGAGAGAATAGGCCGGCCAATCATCTTTGATAAGAAATAGCATGAAGAAGCACCAGCAGTGGCAGTGAAGACAACCAGAGCTACACCTTTGAAGACTCCAAAAAGGGCTCCGGCCAGCAATGACATGAACACAGTCCCCGGAATCATAAATGTCTGCATGAAAATATAAACCATGCAGTACCCAACCAGGACTTGTGCAGTATAGTCACTTGTGTAACTCTCTAGGTGATCTCTATGGAACAAGAAGGGGAAACAAAAAGAATTATCAATGTAGCATTCCACAATCTCTGCATAAATCAAGCACTAATAGCAGGGGACAAATATCATCTCCAATCAAGGGGAAAGTTTTCTGATAACAAGAACAAAGCTAAGATCCATAAAAGAAACATAAAAATAAAGTACTAGCAATGTATATCAGATCGCATCTGTCAATAGCTACAAGATGATTGTAACTCCAGCAAAGTGCCAAAGGTAGGTTGACTTCCATAATTTTTCAAACATTCAGTCAAATACTAGGGGCCATTGTGCGGTGTAATGGTAAAGTTTCAGGCTGTTCAATGCAAGTGTGTGCAATTGAATCTTGAGAGTGGCCAGTTCATGTAAAATATGGTAGGACCAAATCCAAGCATCCTAAGAGCCCACTTAGGAAGGAACAGCACTGGGTAATTGACCTCTTTTTCAGTCAAATGCTCATTCATTTCACCACAGGCAACAAACTTATGTATGCACAACTTAGTTGCCCTCATCCTCCTTCCGTTCAGTGGCATCCGTACCACATTAAGCTGACCAAGTGTCCTATCTAGGAGAACATTTGGTACCTAATATCAAATATCTATCCAAATTACCCTAGAATCCAATTCAACGTCCTAAACACACAAGGCAGAGGAAAGTAACTTATCTGTCTGCACAACCTAGTAGGTATAAGGAACAACTTTTTTTTTTTTTGTTGGCAAATGAATTGGTATTCTGCATCCACACGTTGCTTAAGAAAATAAAGGGGACAAAAAAACCAATATGAGGGGAGGAACAACGAGTCAACAACCAATCTATTTTTGTCTAGAAAATCTTTCTGGAGACCATCAAGTCAACAATTACAGCACTAAGCTCAAACATGCTGACCCACCAAACTGCTGCTGATCGTACTTGAAGACTAGGATACTTTCCATATGAACTTTATTTCTATTTCTAATTCCAATTAGATGGTAGTGAGTAGAGGCAAGCCAAGGAATCCATGATAAGCCAAAATGAAGAGTCATTATACAGGTGTTAACCTTACAATAACCTGAATCAGATAAACAAGTACGTTGACTAGTTCTCCAAGCCAATTTCAATTCAACCCACAATTTCAATTCAGATAATCAAGTACGTTTACTAGCGTGATCTAGACTGAAGAAAATGTAAAAAATCTTGCTCAAATCCAAGTGAGAAAGCAAACCCATTATCTTTTTCATATTAACCAGTTTTTTCTCTACTACTTTCAATTAATCAAGAAAAAATTTACAATGCTTTAGAAATCTAGGAAAAAATCATAACTTTTTAATTGAGTTATATCTGGCAAAAGGAAAAAAAAAATGCTTTACATCTAAAACCAATGCTTCTCTATTCAGTTTCTGCTGAAATAGAGCTGTGATAGACCAACATTCATTCATGCAAAAAATCCAAATCAGACCCACAAGCAGAAATGCTAACATTCTCAATACCCCACCTCCATCGTGATGCATTATGACCCCAAAAATCATAATAAACTCATAAAATTAGATCCTTGATCAGATTCAATCACAAAACCAAATCTCCCAATAAAAACGAGTTCCTGAAAATAAAATCCCTTGAAAATTCAATTTTTTTTTTCTCCGAGACCCCAATCCCATATGTCTCCAAGGAAATTTTCTTGCATATAGAACCAATTTTGGTTCATGCAATCATTAAATTACAATACTCCCCCCAAAAAAGTTATAATTTCTCCAAAATGGAAATAAAAAACGAAAGGGAAAAAACGATAATAAGAAAAATTACCGGAGGATTTGAAGATCTTCGAGGGTACGAGGGAGCTTAAGGAAGCTGTAATCAGATGCTGGCATGGTCAGGTACACACAGAGAAGACCCACCACGAAGCCCAACACCACGGTGGAAGCCGCCGCCACCTCCCAAACGCTCAATGGAAACTTCGATGCCACAGCCTCCACCTCCCCACTGCTCTTCTCTCCCTTTCCCATCTCCGTAAATTCCTTTTCCTTTCCTTTGGAGAGAGAGCGAGGAAATGGGTACCCCTCAATCGCTTTGCTTGCTTCTGGGTCACTTCCTTTCCCTTGAGATTGTTGTTTGAATGCTTCTTCTTCCTCCTCCTCTTCTTTCCTTTCTCTCTCTCTTTATCTTATGGTGACAGAGAGTGAAAGAGAGAAGGACAAAGAATATTCGCCGCTCTGTTAGAGAGATTAAAACCAAAAAGAAATCTCATCGCCGAAAATTTCTTTTGAACTTGTACGTTTTTCCTTAGCTTATTCATCTTCATAATTTCTTCTCTTAATTATTATCGTATCATCATAAGAATTCTTAAAATATTTTATTATAATAAATCTTTTTATCATTATTTTTAATGTAAATAATTATCGCCTAATTTCTACAAAAAAAGAAAATAAAGTATACTGATTTTCTTTCTCAGTTTGTTAAGTTTTTTTTTTCTTTTTTTTTTTTTTTTTTTGTGCTTCTTCTTCTCTCAATTATGAAGATTGAAGAGTCGGTATCAATGGGTTAGGTGGAAGTTTTACCAGACTATATAACTTCCATTCAATTCCCCTCCCTTCACACATCCTCAAACATGAAAGGCATTGTATGAAAATCATATTGTATTTTACGATATAATTACGAGTATTATAATTTTTACTATAAATTTTTAAATAAATTTATGTGACGGTTTATAATTAGTAAAAAAGTTTAAGTACAAATTTAATTAATTAATAGTATATCAACCATTCACTTTTAATAATCTTAATAGTTTTATTCAAAAAAAAAAAATCTTAATAGTTATAATTTTTAAATAAATTATAATATTTCATGAATTTTTCTTTTGTATTTAAATAGATATGACTTATGGGGTACATTCTTTTCTTCATACTTTAACCAAACTCTTATTCAATTTTACAATGCGTACTATTGCTTGATTTGATATTTTATAATTTCGAACTACATCCTCTATTAAAAGGTAGAGCGATAGGTCTTCAAGATGTAGTTTAATCGGCTGAGATCACGTCTAATGAAATGAAAGTGTTTCCAAGAGGTAGTTTAATCGACTGGAATTACGTCTAATGAAACGAAAATCACTAGTTTGAATCTTTCTCCTCACTCTTGTGCGGACATATTAAAAAAATAAAAAATAATAATAATAATAATAAAATAAAGGTAGAGGGATAGTGATGGCATACAAATATTATTAGTCATTGTGCAGGCTTTTAGTAAAATAACTATAAAGTGTAAAAGAATGATTTGATTTGTGAAATGGACTCTAATGGAATAATTATTCTCTTGTTCGGTAGGAGTTTATTCTTGAGAATAATGGAAATGACTAATTACATACACAAGAGAAATAGTTATTTCTTAAGAATAACTATAAAAGTATAAATGACAAAAATATTATGATAAAATATAGTTATATAGGAGAAAAAGATGATTGCCAACATTAAAAAAGATAAAAACTAGTAAAAACATAGATAAACGATTAATTGACTCATTTAAGGAGCTAGGTCTCGTTTGGTATTTTATTTTAAAAATTAAAAAATATATTTTTCTCAAAATTATTAATAAATAAATCCAAAAACATAAACTTTTCAAAAAAAACTTTTTAAATTTGGATTGCACTAAAAAAACACTTCTTGATTTTAAATCACATTAAAATATTTTTTTCAAATTTGAAATTAAAATTATTATCTAACACATTCTAATGAAACTATTTGTAAAAAATCAGACCAATGACAAGAATTAATAAATAACTAATACGAGCTTATCATAATAGTAAAGTTAGGCAATTTTGGTGGGATCTAATTTTCTAATATTAAAATGTTTGTTAAATTAAAGTGCGCATTTAGATTATTATTATTATTATTAGGGCAGTAAACAAAATATTTTTTTTATTTATCTCTACTTTGGTTTGGCCGGTGCGGGAGGTTAGGGTAATTTTGGCTTAAGAATTTGACTATGCGACACGTAGGATACGATAAACACGTGCAAGTGTGAGAGGCGCGACAATAGAGAAATAATCATTGTCGTACGCTAAAAGCGGCATGTGTGCTTACCCTACTCAACGGGAGAGGCTTACATACAGTTGTTTTAAACTACCGCAATCTGCGGTAGTTTAAAACAACCGCTCAGATTTTCCTAAGGGTTAAAGAACCCAAAACTGCAGTGATTTTTTTAATAAAAAAAAAAAATTGACGGCAAGAAAGATGCCGTTAAGTACTCCCCACCCAAACCTTATCTCTCTTCTCTAAAGGTAGAAAACCCAAAAATATTTTAATCAACGCCGGCCCTACTGAAGACTCCAAAAGCCATGACCTTGGACTCTTTCTTTCCAAGTACAGAGGTAGTCAATCACTCTCCTGTATGTAAGCCTCTCCCTTTAATTTATATTTTAAAGGTATCCGAGTTCGGCAATGGGACACAAGTTTCAATCTTTCGGGGAAGGCGAAAGGAGGAGAACTAGTTTTGAAACTGGGGTTCCAGATTATGGAGAAAGATGGAGGTATTGGAATCTATAGACAGGCTGAGGAATCAAGGTCAGATAAATCTAGTAATTTATCGTCTTCTTTTGCTCGAAAGCAATCAAAGGCATCCTTTAGTGTCCCTAGTCCTAGGATGTCGAGCCGTAAGGAAGCTTGGAGTCCTTCACAGACAGGAGCAAACACAGCAGATCTTCAAGGAATGGATGACTTGAATCTCGATGAGCCAGAGCCAGAGCCAGAACCAAAGCCAGAGCCCAAGCCAGCGGCTGCAAAGTTGGAAGAACAAGAAACAAAAATGGAAGATCTCGATCTCCCTGACTTCGAAGTTGTGGATAAAGGTATTGAGGTTCAAGAAAAAGAGGAGGATTCAGAAAAGTTAGTTGAAGAAAGATCAGTGTCAAGCGAGGTTGTCAAAGAGGTAGTGCATGATCAGGTACATCTCACAAGATTAACCGAACTAGATTCAATTGCTCAACAAATAAAAGCTCTCGAGTCTATGATGGCTGAAGAAAAAATTGTCAAGACAGAGGAAGACTCTGGATCACAGAGACTCGATGCAGAGGAAGAAAACGTAACAAGGGAATTTCTTCAGTTGCTTGAGGAAGAAGAAACAAGTAAATATAAATTCAATCAACCTGATGAAATTCCACCTCTCCAGGTTGAAGGAGCCGAGGATTATACAGAACCTGAGTCCAAAGTGTACCTCCCAGATCTTGGCAAGGGCTTGGGCTGCGTTGTGCAAACAAGGGATGGGGGCTACTTAGCTGCCATGGATCCTCTGGATACTGAAGTTTCAAGGAAGGACACTCCAAAGCTAGCCATGCAAATATCAAAACCATTTGTTCTCCAATCACATCAATCCACAAGTGGGGTTGAATTGCTTCAGAAGATGGCAGCCATGGGGATTGATGAACTCGGCTCTACAATTTTGTCTTTGATGCCCATGGATGAACTGATGGGTAAAACTGCAGAACAAATAGCTTTTGAGTTGTAAAGAAATTCAATTAATTCCATAAATATGTTAATTGTAATTTGGCACATTCCCTGGATTATGATAAATTTTCTAGAATTGTTGTTGGCATGTATGACTACTTCTGGTTCTTTCAGATATAGTTAGACCAAGTTTGGTTGTAAAGAGAAGAGAGATAAGGTTTGGGTGGGGAGTACTTAACGGCATCTTTCTTGCCGTCAATTTTTTTTTTTTATTAAAAAAATCACTGCAGTTTTGGGTTCTTTAACCCTTAGGAAAATCTGAGCGGTTGTTTTAAACTACCGCAGATTGCGGTAGTTTAAAACAACTGTATGTAAGCCTCTCCCCTACTCAACAGCAGTGCTCCACTCCCCACGCAATTAACTGCATTTTGTTTTATTTGTTAGTTCAATTATACTAAAAACCTAAAGTGCCCTTTGTCGTTTTTTGCTGTGCCTTTTTTTTTTTTGGTTTTCTTTTTTGTTTTTGTTTTTGTTTTTTTTTTTTTCTTTTTTCTTTTAATGCAAACAGCTTGATAAATATTTCTATCAAACTCGATTGGAGTCAACCCAATTTATAAAAATAATGTGTCTTTTTTTTAAAAAATAGTAAGTGAGATGTACATATTTTTTTTAATAAAATTTATTTAAATTTTGTTTCTGTTTTTATAAATTGAGTCGGAAAAACTTCCTTTAACGAGTTTAGAGAAAAATCATATCCAACGAATTTGGTTCAGAATCAAACTCTTATCCAAATATAATTGAAATAATATAGTAATAAAAATTAGCATTTAATTTTTTTTTTTTTATAAAAATTAATTTCATAATTTTTTTTTTCTTCCCAGTATATTCCACTCGATTTGATGCTTATGCTATGCACATCATGTGGATGTCACTAGGCTAGCCTTGTAATTGAGATAACCATAAATCCATAATACTTCCGAATTTTAAAATCATTATAAAATGTCCCTATTGTTAGCATAGTATAGCTTATATTATGACAGATTTTCGGTCTTTGAAAAAAAAAAAAAAAACTTTAGAAAACATTGCTAAATAAAGCGAAATTATTTGGACAACTCTTTTTTTTTTTTTTTTTTTTTTTTCAGAGCAAAAATGCAGAGGGGACGATCAATGGTGACTATTCAACTCGAGCGTGATTATGGTAACACTATCAGTTGAGAATTGCTAGGAAGGGCCTAGACTGCAAAAACTACATGCACTTCCTCAAAATTAATTAAGCTATAATCTGAACGAGTTGTATTAAGACATTAATAGAATTCAAAGCAATTAATATTAATTAAATTTGTGTGAATAATTTTTTATTGCGAAAAAAAAAAAACCAATTTCACCCATTAATATATGTCCAACTTTATGAGAATTTTTTTTTGAAATTAACGTCAGCGGTGATTTGAAGAAGTAATTGATAGTGATAGAGGCAATACATCATGATGTTGATATTGGTCCAAAGGGAGTTTGCCGTAAAAGTGACGAAGAGTATTTTAAAAAGTGAAGACCATTTTCCAGCTAATGCCTAATAATGCGTGTCATAGTCAACCACTTGGTCCACTTGTAAATTTTTCATTAAAATTAAAAAAAAAGTAAACCATGTTTTTGTGGTGTGGCTAAAGAGAAATATTTTTAAGAATGTGGCCCTAAACGTGAACCCCGATGTTGACACTGGAATAAATTGACTCGTATTATTCTATATAAAGGAAATCAACCTTCATGTCCTCATAGGCTTTATAGTATATTGATCCAAGTAAAAAAGCTTAAATTACCATTCACCGAGTGATCTGAGGAACAGAAAAATAAATAAATAAATAAAAGACGGGGCGAAAACGGTTAAGACCTCACCCCATAGATCACTACTGAAAGTAGATATAGAGAGAAGACAATCTTATTTAAAAACACCAAAAATACAATAAAAAAAAATAATAAAAAAAAAAACCCAAAACACCCTCACCTAATCTACCAAATCCAAGAGAGGTGGCGGCCAACCTACTAGTCTATTGCTAGAAGGCATCTCGAGAACTATTAACACACTCGTCCTAATTGATCTACGATAAAGGCAAGAGAATGAGGGAAAAAGAGGAATGGGGAGAGGAGGGACTTACGACTCCCTCCCCCTACTCTGCATGACCAATCATATCTTGACATCAATCTTAATAACACGATTTAATTACTGACTAAAACAATTTAAAATAAAGTTTTAATACAAGGCCAACAAAGTTGGAAAAAAAAAAAAAAAAAAAAACCTCAAAATGAAACATATATAGCAAATTTTTTTGAGAAATGCTAGGGGTTAATATTTTTCTTATATTTGGCTCATCTCATCTTACAAATCAACCATTAAATTTGTGGACTTATGTGGATCTCACATAAGTCAATAGTAGATCTTACAAATTTAATGGGTGATCTATTGAATTTGTATGAAAATATGGGTCAAATATGAGAAACCTATTGACCCCTAGCATTTCTAAAAAAAAAAAAAATTTTTTTTTTTTTTTTTTTTTAGAAAACAGTTTTCAATAGCCAATAGACGATCTGATAAAATATAAATTAAAATAAAATAATAGAAGGATATTTAGAGAAGAGAGGAAGAGAGGGAACAAAAAAATAAAAATAATTCGGCTTAGAAATGTATTTTTACTTTAGGGTAATAATACCTCATAGAGTTACATCTTTTATTCAATTTACTTTATTGTAGACTGTAGAGTATGGAAAGTTATTTATAGGCCATATGAGCATACAATAAGTAAATTAATAACAAAAATAAATCACAAAATTATGACATGGAATTCTAATATTTTATAAGAAAAATAGGTTTCATTGTCCTGATAATATATTAATATGTGATAAGAAAAATAGCCTTTTACAGCCCCGCTAGCTTCCATTGAATAAGAAAATTAGTCAAAGATTTTTTTTAAAAAAATAACAAATTCTTATCAGAGATTTTCATTAATTACTCCTCTTTGTTCTTGCTTTTACGAAATTAGAGGCTCGTGATTTAGAGCGCACTTTATAGATTGATTATTATTATTATTATTATTATAGAGAGAGAGAGAGAGAGGGGGGGATTGAATTAGTCGTTGGTTATTACTTGTCCTTGCGGCAATTGCCTTTAATCGCTGTCTCTCAAGTCTCAATTGCCTTTGATATTATAATATGGTCCCAATTTTGAAATTGTTGATAAGGACGTATCGACAATTTCAAGGTGAATGATAGTTTTTTGGATTTGGCTTAAACATTGTGTTAATTAGGCTTGTTATCTTTGTTATATTATTTCAAATATAAATTGTATACATTCTATAAATACAAACGGCCAATGCTCAATTTAAGTAAGGCAGAATATTCAAACATATTGCTATTCTTACATGGTATTAAAGTGACTTACATCTCTCACATGGCTTTCCCTGCCCCGCATAGGTTGCAAAACTGCTTTCAACACAAATTAAAAGCCAATAACTATCGAATCTGGAAAACACAGGTTGTCCCTCAATTGAAGGGAGTTGAAGTTATGTGGATGGCTTCGTAACTGCTCCACAGAAGTTCTCCACCACCTCTGCAGCTGGCACAATCACTATCACTGCCAACTCAACATATACGCATTGGCAGCTTCAGGACCAATTGATCATCGAAGCCCAGTAGGGCTGGTGGACGAAGACACACGGATGAGGGAAGTTTATATATCCCCTTTTCATTCAGCCAGCAGAGGAGGATTTTTCCGGACCCCTCTTCATTCACAAGAAAATATTAAGGGTGAAATTCAATATTAGAGTTGGTATCAAGGGTAAATTTACGAACTGGGAGGAGGTTTTTGGTTATGGAGGGCAGGTGAAGGACATTATGTAAAAGAAAAGAGATGAAGGATGAGGATAGGTGGGTGTCCCCAATGTGTGCAAGGGGTACTCCATCACCATTGCCCATTTGAATGTACTCCGAGGATCAATTGGTCCTGAAGCTGCCATTGCAATTCAAATGATAGTGATTGTGCCGGCTGCAAAGGTGGTGGAGAACTTCTACGGTGGTGGCGCCATCCACATAACCATACACATCAACTCCCTTCAATTGAAGGACAACCAGTATTTTTCAGAGGCGATAGCTATCGGATTTCAATTTGTGTTGAAAGCAGTTTGTTTTGCAAGCTATGGAGGGCAGCGGATCGAGGAGTTGATTGAAGAGGAAGCCATGTGAGAAACGTGAGTCACAATTGGCTCTGATACCATGTTATAATAATAATATATTTGAATATTCTACCTTACTCAATTGAGCATTGATTGTTTGTATTTATAGAATGTATACAATTTACATTTGAAATATTACAACTTATCTAAGAAGATAAGAATTTACAATTATTGAAGAGATGAGAGACCTAATCTAATGTAACAACCTTATCTAAGATAGCAAGCCTTATCTAAGATAACAAGTTTATCTAAGTTTAAACTTTGAGTTTATCTCAGTTTAAACTTTGTATCAACTTCCTGTGTAGGCTTCTGTAGGGTATAATCAACCTTCTTGTTATTATCCTTTACAAGCTGTAAGGAAATTATTGTATATAAAATTTCATCAATCAACAAATATTCACATATATAGCAGAAAGTCGAGATGATAATTCATGTTCGCGTGTCGACATAACAATATAAAACTATATTATTCAACTTTAACTCAATTCATTAAATTAAGACAACTAAATTCTAACTCACTAATTTTGTGAATTATGTCAAAAATTGTCAACCTTTAAATGTCACATATGGAGGTATGTGTATAAGACTGTATATGTCAATCATAACTCGACCCATTTATAAGATTATATATATATATATAATTACAATTTACCGCAGCCTTTGCATTCCGTTCAAAGCTACCATAATTGCGTGTTGGTCCACTGCCGTTGTCATAAGAAAGGAACCAGTGATGGATGTTTAAGGTTATATGTCTAATTGAGTCATCACCCATTCAAGTCGTTTATTTTAAGTAAGCTTTAACGTAATAACTTGGCCAAATAGAAAAAAGATCAAACTTCTAAATAACTATTTACTTTTTGGTTTCTAATTGTTTGACAAAAACTATATGGTTTCTAAACTTTCATCAATTCAAACTAACACAAATGATTACCAAATGTCCGAAAAGAGCAACGGCATTTAACCTTTGGATTGTTCCACACCGACACTGTATCTGATAGATAAATTTGACCAACTAATTTTGTAATTTAGTTAGCATAACAGATGGTGATTAGTTTTTAAAGGTCAAACTAGTTTGAAAATTTCCAACTTATTATGGATGACTTCCAAACTCGAAAACTCCATTAAATACTTACTTTGGAGGATTCTTTGACTATTGCTTAGAAAAAAATAAAATAAAAGGTTTTAACAAATTCTCGGATATTAAGTTCTTATAATTTGTTTTATATAGATAATAATCAAGGTAAAATAAGAAATACCTTTTTCCCGAAACCATCCATTTTTAAGTTGAGGTTAATTCCTTGATCCAAAATACCATTCGGCCTTCTGTTCATATTAAAAGAGGGAAGAGCGAGACATCCGATGAAGCGCGCCATCAAACTGAGAAAGTAAGTCGGAAATGAAGAAACAACTTGATCCTCCGATGAGGGATTTGGACTAGGGGTGCAAAGGCGGGCGGTTAAAAACCGCCCGCTAACCGCTAACCGCTATAACCGCCAACTGCCTAACCGCTTAACCGCCTAACCGCATTAACCGCTAACCGCCTAACCGCTATAACCGCCTAGCGGTTAGCAGTTAGCGGTTATTGGGTCTACTAACCGTAACCGCTAACCGCTAACCGCCTTTTTATATAATATATTTTTATAATTATAATTATAAAAATATTTATACATATAACATAATCACTTCATCATTAAATCACAATTTTTTTAAAAAAATAATTAAATCACAATTTGAGTATTAATATATTATCACTATAATTTATATGATTATATCATATAATCACTTGGTCATTAAATCACAATTTTTTTTAGAAAAAATAATTAAATCACAATTTGAGTATTAATATATTATCACTATAATTTATATGGTTATATCATATGAGATTAATCATTAAATCATTTGATTATATAATAACAAATTATACATATATAATATGACATAACTCATAAGTATACCAATTCATACTAATACAACAATTAATTATCTAGAGACTTATTTCCAATGTATGTTATATATGTTATAAGTCTATATAAGTCTACATATGTATATGAATAATATAAATATATAATATCAATACTTAATCATATGATTCAATGACAATTCAAATACTTTATTCAAGACTTCAAGTGAATCATATTATTAATGTACAATGATGATATGATTCGTATAATATCAAATTAAGTAATTGACATTGGATTAAACAATGACCAATGTGTTACTTATAAACACAATTTAAGTATTAATGTATTATCATTATAATTTTAGTAATTTATATATTATCACTGTAATTGATACGATTATATCACATGATGACTTGATCATTAAATCATATGATTATATAATAATAAATAATACATATATAATATGACATAACTCATAAGTCATAAATCTACAAGTTAATCATATGATTCATATACAATGATAATTACATTAATTCAATTGAATTAAACAATATATTACTTATAACTACAAGTCTACAATTTAATTAAAGCATTATTAGATACTTTAGGAATTTAGGATTTAGGAGTTTGAACATTACCATTTACCATTAGATATTAAGTTCAATTCAAAGAAAAAAGATTATAAGTAAATATGATAAGAATTTAAATAATTAACCGGTTATGATTTAATATTTAAGGAAAATTTTTTAAAGTACAAGTAAATGTAAATTTTGGGTCAAATATATTTGATTTTTCAATATAGGCTCTTTTTATAGCAATTGGGCCCAAGAAGATATTAAAAATCTAAGAAAAGAAAAATGAGGGTAAAAAAAAGCCCAAAAAGCCCTAAAGAAAGCCCAAAAAGCCCAAAAAAAAAGCCCAATTTTTAAAAAGCGGTTAGCGGACGATTTTCTATTTCGCTAACCGCTAACCGGCGGTTAACCGCTAACCGCTAACCGCTAGGCGGTTAGCGGTTGCGGTTAGTAAAATCTACTAACCGCTAAGGCGGTTACGGTTAGCGGTTATTGCCACTAACCGCTAACCGTAACCGCCTTTGCACCCCTAATTTGGACCAGTTCTTAAAGGAACTTTCATTCAAGTTTTAGACCGTCAATTAAGTTATGATTTTTGATCCGAGGGTTGGTGGGAGGGTTCGCGAGCCTCTCGTTTGCATTGATTTCATATACACTGGACGGACGGTCACAAGTTGTGCATGTATTGGAATACACAACTGTCTTCACGATCGAGCCTTTGCTTTGTGCTTGATAATATAGATCTTAAACATATATAATAAATGATTTTTTCTTGTCAAATCAATATCATTACGGGAGGACTGATCGAATAAGGACCACATTTTTATTTCGCTATTATTTTATTTGTTGACTTGTTGGTGCCAATCAACTTTTTAAATTTTATTTTTAATAATGACCAATCTAAAGACGAATTAACATCGTCATAACATGATAAAATAATTGTAAGATAAAAATGTAATTTCTAACATTTTTATCACTCATAAAGAAAATGTGCCAAAGGTAATCTACCATGAAATACAACAAAATGCTTCTAATCAAGAAACAGGATGGCAGCTAGAATTAACAGTAAAATTTGCCACAAGATGTCAAAAGACTGTATATCCATTGAATTTGCTAAGGTCATGTCTTACAAGTTAATCTAAACTTATCATATACATCGATGGGAATAATTAGTTGATAGTAAGTCCTGACTAGAAGAACCAAACACAAAAGCTACAAATCAAAGAAATACCTCTAGGACCGGACCAAGGACGTGCTGAAAAGCGCCACCTTGAATTGCCAATCTGCTGCTAATTAGCCTGTAATTAGGGTCTGCAATAGTCCTACTCCGGAAGCTCTTTTTTATCTTAGACCATATAATACCTAATTTAAATGTTAAGGGAAAAATTCATTTACAAAGAACAATCTGGCATCTCTCTTCTCTCTTCATCCGCGGCATCCAAATCCAAATCCAACTTCATATTCTCACGATTGACAAACCGATTGCTGAATCTTCTTTTCTTCAAAATCAACTCCGATTCCTTCATCAACCTGATATACTTTTTTCTCACCTTCAGCAGTGGATGCTTCTCTATAGCGGACTTATCATTGTAAGCCTCCTTAAGTATTGCAGTACAAGTCTTGTTCCTCAAAGACAAATAAAACATATGGAGATGCCTCTCAAATGCCTTGTGAACTTTTTGAGGCAACCCAAAATATTTCTTAAGGCATAGAAGCTTCTTCCTCTCTGCCGAATGGTCAACAAAGAGACTAAGCAACTCATGAAGAAACCCCACAACCCGCTTCTCCGCTATCTCACTATCTGGGTCCAAATGTGAAAAATCCTCATAGGGTGAAACATAAGGAAGCTTTTGAAACTCCTTTAACCAATCTTCAATCTTCCTCCTCACCCTCAAACCCTTTGAAGGGAAAAGTGAAAACTCAATTGCCTCCATTGTCCCCCCGAAATACGCCCCTCTTTTCATAGCATTTCTCTGCACCACGGACAATACCTTCTCCTCATCCTCAACAACCAAACCTTTCAACCCATCTTCAATCTCCACAAGAGTAAAAGACTCATCATGATTCACTTCTAAGTATCTTAAAAAATCCTCAGGCAAACCCAAATACCACTGCATTCCCTGAATAATTTTCAAAGGCAAAACTTTCCCTTTACTCATCAAAATCAACCTCTTCAGCCTATCCTTCAAATCATCCCTACGTTCCTCAAAGACCCTTTTCTCCTCTCTATCAATCTCAGCAGCTTCTGGGGTCAGCCTAAACCAAGGCAGGTTATATTGGGGACCCGTAAATTCCTCAAAGATTGCTGGGTATTGCCTCAAGAACCTTGCAACCTTCATGGGCACACCCAACTCTAGTCCCCTCTTCGAGACTTCAGAGATTGGGATGCAACCATTAGGGTCTTGGGCTATACAGTTTTTCAAGGAAACAATCGGTTTGAGTTCTATGGACCTGTGGATGTGCTCTATAGAGTCATAGTACGAGTCTTTCTTCCACTTCATGTACACATCTACATAGTGGCATTTTTGGGTGTGTGTATAGGGAGGGTTTTGAGGCTGGCATAGGAAGAAAAATACTGATTTTTGAGAGGAAGAGAGTAGCTTTTTGAGGGTTTTGGAGGTGGAGTTGGTGATGAACATGTAGAGGGCTTTAGAGGCTGCTGGTTTAGATAGATTGGTTAATGTTGGGTGCCGGAATCCGTCAGTCAAAAATCTCAACACGAAATCCTAAAAACAATTCAAGATGGAATACAATAAATCTTCAACCATATATATAGTAATCAAACACAGCAACAAACCGAAACAGACAGGCAATACAACGCCTAATTAAAATCAAATAATATACACCAAAAACAACATAACCAAGCAAATAAAAAAAATAAAAAAATCAGTATTGCCTGAATTAAGATGGTGAAAAGATGAATAAGAACAAATCAGCATTGCCTAAATTAAGATGGTGAAAAGATGAATAAGAACAAATCATCCTACTAAATTACGAAATATTATACACCAAAAATAACATAACCAAGCAAATCAAAAAAAAAAAAAAGTGGGCTAAATGACCAGGAATTACCTGTTTCCCAATCCGGACCTAAGATTACTCCCTTGAGCCAAGATTAATTTAAAAAAGAGCGAAAGAGACGTTGTGGAAGAGGCGTTAGAAGAGAAAGAGAGGGTAAGACCGTAAGGGCAAATAAAGGGAAGCGTGAAATGAAATAAGGAAATGAGCCGTAATGAATCGAAACAAGTAGAATCATACGGCAGACGCCGGTAGTCCCAACGTCTGCCCAAGGCCACGTCCAGACTAAAAAAATAAAAATAAAAATTAGGTTATCAATCAAATCTCTCCCTCTTTCTCACTCTTTCCTCTTCTCTCTCCCTTCACGGACGGCCGGCATCGGAAACTACGAACGCCGAGCAGTGTGTACCACTGCCCCCTGCCCTCACCGACGGACAGCCACCGGAGACCACGACGCCGAGCAGTGTGAGAATGAGAGAGAGGGGGAGAGAGAGAGAGAGAAAACCTGTGCGTGTGGGTGGTTAGTCGTCACCGGCGCTCGGTGGTGGGCGGCCGTCGATGGGGGAGAGGTAAGATCGATTTTGACGGTGGGTTGGGGATTTCGAGATTTGGGGATTTTGGGGATTTTGACGGTGGTTGATCGTCACCGGAGATGTAGGTGGGACGTCAGCGATTCTCGACGTTCATGGTCTCCGGTGGCCTACCGTCGGTGAGTGGAGATGGAGATGGAAGAGAAAAGAGAGAGAGAAAGCTTCGTCTGAAAATGTGGCAAGAGAAAAAGTGAAAGAGAGAGAGGAGCTCGTTTTTTCCAAAAAAAAAAAATTTGTTAATTAATTTTTTTTTTTTTTTTTAAAAAAGGATCCGGTCTGCCGTATAGCAGGACTCTCATGAAACGGCATGGGCTGATTAGCTAGATTCTTGGGCTTTGTTGGGCACGTGGATCACGTGAGTTTTGGGCCCAACTGCCCAACTGAATGGATTGTGTTAGTTAGAGATGTTTGGGCTGATTTCTAATGTATAAATAGTTGGGTATTTTCAACTGTAATTGCATTTGAACCGACCCGATCCCCATCTACTTCTTCACTCAGAATATATGGATTTTTTTTTTTTTTGGTTTTTGTCAAATATGATTTTGTCCAAAATATGTATGAATTACGTGATTACCAAAAACAGATTAATTGCATGTGCATTCTCATAAATTCCTCAGGCTATATACCTGGTTTTTTATTTGCTCGGATTGTTGAACTTGCAAACATTAATGCAATGATGATGCCAAATCATTTGAATATCAAGTCATTTGTTAATGGTGATTATTATTGAATGTGGAGTTAGAAAGAGGTAAATTTTAAATTATTTTTTATCCTAAAAGTTTAAACACCGAGGGAGAGATTAATTTAATCATTTAATTTATATTGTAATAGTTAATGATCATATCCTTCATTATTTTGGTTGAAGGGAATTCGAATGATCATGATGTTGATGGGTCTTACTCACTAGTTTAGGTGTATCAAAATGAGTCTTTATATTTGATCCATCATTAGTCTATTAACTTGAGCAATACATGGTCTTAGAATGAGTAGAAACGTATAATTGATTAAAAAGGTACGGCTATCACTAGTTGAGTGAGTCATCCAAAGTCTGATTTGGTCGATCAACTAGGTAGTAGCTCGCTATGTGCAACGCCCGCAACAACGGGGTCTTCTAGGGAAGACTTCAGCACATTAACATGACTTTATGCCTTCTTATATTGAAAAATATTATTTCATGCAATATTTTGCTTACATGACTTATAATATTATATTGAGAAATACACAATGCTTATGAACAATATTTGGCTACATGTACCTAGTCGTAATTCGACTCAAACTTTGATGGTTTGTATTAAGACTCATTTGGATGAGTATGTACTTAGGATGGAGCTAGACTATGATGCTCATTTGAATGTGTGCATTAATGTTACATGCTTTGGTTGTGTTTACTTGTGGTGATAGAAATGATTTTTTTTTTTTTAAAAAAAAATTATAGATAAAAATTTTGTTGCAGTTACACTAAAAAACATAGCAGTAATATTCAGGTTTATTTTTAAAACGTAATAAATGGGGGATGGCCACCAAAAAGTGTTTGGGGGTGACTCAGCCGCCCCGAATCACCTAAGGGTAATTTGGTCAGATTATTTTCATACTTTTCCATAAAAATTGGAACGTCCGTGTCACGTTTTTTGGTATAATTTAAAGTGTTTGGCTAATATAAATTTTTTTTTTCTTTTTGCCGGTAGTTGACGGGGTCATATGTCACACTTGGTAGTTGATAGAGCTAATCTATATTTTCTAGATATTTTCTAGATATTTCAACTATTTTCTAGATTTTCTAGATGGTCCAAGATACATACAAAAATATTGATAATGTTGAATTAAAAAATTTCAACAGCTTCACTAGCTATTTGATACCTCCATGCATAAGTCTTAGCCCTTTTTCTAATTTATTTTTTGTTGGTTGAATGGCTAGGTTACATAATGGGCCTTTGATATTGCAACTTTGTGCATGAAGGGATTAAATAAGTGCTTAGTGGTGAAATGTCCTCTATTAAAGTAGTAAGGATAAAGGAAAAGGTCTATTTGTATAGACACTTTTCTCTGACAACTTTCAATATGCTTTTTTGTCTTTTAAAATTTCTTCTTTTTGTTGCCTAGGTTTGGGGATTAGGGAATAGGGAAAATTCCTCGTTCCCCCACTTGGGAATTAGAAAGGAATATGCTTTGATGACCATATCTAACAAGAACATGTTTTTAAATATCAGCTACCAATCAAAAAAACAATCTAATAAACATAGGTTTTTCTTAAGGAAGAAAAAAGAAAAAAAAGACTGCTTTCAAGGAAAAAAAGGAAAACTTTACAAACATGCTGCTTTTATTGGTTTCATTTATTCCAAACTCAAAAGAGAAAAACAGTTTTGGGAAATTCATTTTGGTTTCTCTTAAAGAAAAGGCTTTTATAAAGTAATTATGAAAAAATTCTGATACCATATGAAGTTTGTGGAAAAATATAAAACGGAAGTAAGAGAGCCAAAATATAGGCAATAAATTATAGGTGGTTCGGTGTCAGACACTAATGTCCATCACTTTGATTATCTGAATTGCCCTTAAGGCTACATTATTCCCATTAACTTGATTATTTACAATACATAAAACTCTATTTATAGTTGTAAACTTAAATTGATTTATACAATAAACATAAATAGACATAAAATCAAATATATTCTAATTATTTTCTTTATATATATATATATATAACGGATCAAAAAGGCACAAAAACATCTTAACTAGAATATTCCACCAAAACTAAGAACTAAAAAGCATCGGGGAATAGCTAATAAGCATATTACTAGAATTCAACGATTCCCCCTAGTATAGGGACCCCCCTAGGGAGGGACCCCCTACTTGAATTATCTCTTTATAAAGGAAGTTCGACAACAGGCTGATAATTTAAAATGGTTTTTTTTTTTAATTAAAAAAAAAAAGGAATGAAAATAAAAAGTAATTCCTACAAGGATTTTTGTCGTCATTTGGTAATATATGTACTATTTTTTCCACAATCTTTTTGTTGGACTTTTGAGGTTTTGATACTAATTAGGTTCTTCCTCATTGCAGTGAAGCACATATTGTAAAATAAAAGAGCTAATTGACATTATTATTATCAAATAAATCTATGTTGCATTGAAGAATATCCTAAATGAACACCACCTTAACAAAATTATGCACTAAATCAATTGTAGAAGTGTCCATATCAAGAACTATATTATTATAGTTACTACCCAAAACCTATTAGTTAGAGTGGTGTGTCGTTGGTGGTGAGGGCACCATCTTTGATGCATAAGTCAATAAACTAACTTGATAGAAGAATGAAATAGATAGATAGAGATTAGGGCATACTTGCACCTAGTTTCCTTCTAACCTTACATAAGCTTGGTCCTGCTTTGGTTGTGTGCTTGATTAAGACAATTGTCGTTAATCAGTCATTGATTTTAGGTTTCAATTATATTGGAAATTGTGATTCGCCTTCCTTTTGGGGGTTTGGTAGCTTTACCTTTATTAGAGGCTCAACAAACCTGCCTTTTGAAAAAGTTTGTTCGGTCATTTTTCCTTTAGTGGGCTACCTTTCTTATGCAGGTGTACATGTCACTTTTCATAGAGAATGGTTGCCTAATACCGAATTTTCCGTCCTAGAAGTGCACTTCACGCAAGTTTGGGTTTTGGCAGGCTTGCTTGCCCCTCGAAGTCGTGTTTGGACAAGCTAGTACTAGGCCAGTGGGGGTTGCATGCATGTGGGCTCTACGGGAGTCGATTGGGCCACGCGTACATTCCAAACTAGTTTTTGGTTTCATGTCTAAGGGGAAAATTAGGTCAAGTTCATCATTTGTTAGTACTTTTTAAGAAGTGTTTTTTTTTTTTTTTTGAAAAAAATTATAATGTGATATAAATGTGAAAATAATTTTAATTTTTTTTTTTAGGTTGTTAGTTAATATTTTTGTTTTGAAAATAAGAAAAAGAGAGAAAGAAAAATACTTTGAGCAAATTATGGTCCTTAAAGCAACCCTTTTCTTTTGTGACACATTTCAAGATATTAGAATATCCGTTGGTTTAAAAAAGATTTGGATAGGATCAAATCTAAAGTCCATTCCAACCCTTCTCTACTTGGTTATCTAATGTTTATATATACAATACTATATGATATTTAACAAAAAGAAACATCTATTCATAATATATGGGATATTTAGGTTCTACTTGCATGTCAATATCCAACACTAGCTCCCATGTTAAAAAACTAAAAATATGTGTTTTTCACATGTTAAGAAATATATGTTGCTTGTAGACGTTAGTTTGTAAGACTTTCATACAAACTGGTGTGTAGAAAATTTGTATCATATAAAGTATAAACATTATAGTTTTATCTCTAATTATCACCTTTTAAGTCTGAAGTTAGATTTAATACTAAATATTACATCTTCATCTCACATCTATTTTATTGGACTGATATGGGGCATTCTCCTTTGATTGGTATAATTTTTTTGGGGGGGGGTGGGGCGTTTGTTGTTTACTAATGGAGTAATATTAAAAGGAATACCGAGTCTTCTTTGTATCCTCTCAAAATTAATGTAATTTTTAAAATTACAATTTGATAAAAAAAAAAATTAAAGAAATAATAATAATAATAATGTCGGATCAGCAACCTACCAATATTATAGTGGGAATGAGAATAAATTGTATGAATCCTTATCAACAAAGCATTTGTAGGTTGCTTCACTAGTAATTCTTTTCCCACTCCATATTCTGGGATTGATATCAAAAGTAGTTAAACCTAAACCCTAAGTTCCCCAATATTATACCTCTAATCCAATTTAAAGGGAAAGCAACCGAGAGTACCTACAACTACAAGCATCCCTATATAATATTGATGGAGTTGCAAGCATATTGCTTTGATTATTTACCTTCTTCCCTTTTAATTTTTTTTTTTTTTTTAAAAAAAAACATATTTTCAAAATAAAAATATTTGCAAACAATTTATTAAAGAACCTAAGACTAGGCGTGCGATTATAGCCTATTAGGAGGATTTGGTCTAGGTGTTGTGTAGTTTTTTCAACAGTCCATTCTAAGTTTTCTATGAGAAATGAAGATAAAGTAGAATTAAATTTTACATCGTTGGAGGCTGGTTGCTCATCAACAAGAATATGAATATATAATATTTGTTAAATTTATCACTTATCTTGAAAGGAATAAGCAAATAGCAAATGATCAATTCAATCATTTATAATTAATATTTTAATCCACCACTTATGAAAATGGGTGATAAAATATAGAATTAGGATTATAATACCATGTTAAATTATCCGTTATCACAAAAACTTCAATAATAAGAAATGATTGATTTCATCATTTGTAATTTGATTTAAAATCATACTTTTAGCTTTTGAAATTGCAATGCAAAACACTCTAATATTCTAACAATACTCTTTTCAATTTTTTTTTTTTAATTTGTTTTCTTCTATTCAAAAAGGCAAGCGGGGGGAGACTAATTGTTACTATTCTACTAGAGCGTGACCATAGTAGCACTTACCTAGTAAGAGTCATACTAGAGGAGCCTAGATAATAAAAATAGCAGGCGTTCTTTTAAGTCTGACTGAGTCATAGCCTAGTCCAACTCCATCAAAACATCAATAAAAACCAAAATAATTTATACTAATTCATTCCGTCATTCAAACTCATGCCTTAATATATGCAATCACTTTGGGCAACCCCCTAGTTTTTCAGTCATTTGGAATGACCCTCAATTAATTTGGAATTATTATTAATATTTAATGATGTTCGTTGATATTTTAATTAGCCATAGCAAGGTAGCAACCGCTCTCTATTCTCCACATTTTCATGATGCCCTTTGGAAGAGTTTATCCCATTGAATGTCCTCTTTGTGCTCAACCACCCATTATATATATATATATATATATATATATATATAATTAATTAAAAGGCCACTTTATTTAATTAATAAAAAAAATAGGCAAGTTGTTTATACTAAAATACATTATCAACAATGAATCTCTCACCTAATTGGTGCATTTCTTCTTTCTTTTTTCTAACGCAAAGCAGGTTTGGTGGCTCTAAGGAAAGTACACTTTAGATACACATATTTTTCAGTACCCTGGCACACAGAAATGTTTCTTAAAGTACTGCATACTCCTAATTATTATTATATTTTTAAAAATAAAATAAAATAAAGGACTAATGACATTCATGTTATTAACTTATTATATTAAGGACAAGATAGAGACTGATGACAAGATACATTAATAAAAATTGACCTATTTTTTTGGTTCTTGGACACAATTTTAGTCTATATTAATTGCCAAGCTGGCCCTCACATATACATATATATATATATATATATATATATATATATATATTAAAGGCCTTTGTTATTATTATTGTTGTTATTTATTTATTTTTTTTTTTTTTATAGCATATCAGCTCGTTTTTTGACCACTACCCATAGGATTTTTTGTAGCATTTTCATTATTAGTCATTTCTTAGCCATTGTTTGCCTTAAGGAGTGTTTGTGATTGCGATTTAATAGATAAAAAATTCAATTTTAAACCAAATCGTGAGAAATGATAAAAATTATTTTATCAACCATCTCCCTATAATGAATGAGTGAATTTACTATTAAATTTTTGTAAGAGCCACATGAGTCCACAAATCAATAGTGGATCCATTATATTTTCAAAAAAAAAATGATTGAGAGAATGATGTGTAACATATCTCACAAAATCACATAAAATAGATTATTTGATATTACGTTTTTTAAAAAAATTACGATTTGAGAACTCATAAAATCTGTGTTTTCAAATCGTAGCTAAATATGTGTGTTTTTTTTTTAAAAAATTTTTAATTTATAAAAAAGGGTACAATTTTAAAAGCTAAACTGAGATTTTGCTAAAGGCTTTAATTGCATATTTAAAAATCTCATTTTCAAATCGCAAATTTTAAAATTAATATTTTTAATGGCATTTTTTGAAATTGCAGTTCTAAACAAACCCTTGGAAATGACCAACCTTGTAATTTTCTTTTTGGCCCTTTTTACCCTTTGAATAATAAAACAAGTAAGTTTAAGGGTTAACCCACATTAAGTGTAAGATTTATAAAGATACAAATATTTTTGTGAAAAAAAATAAAATAAAGTAGTATTAACATTTCATCATTCCTAAAATTTCAAAAGATCTTTCTAATTGGTTTGCTCCAGTCTTCACAATTCATCAACTACTATGAGTACCTGAAATTAATTTCAAGTTAAATGAAAATAAATTATTTTATGGTCCAAAATTTTGTGTTATTATATTTATTTATATACATTCATATCATTTAAAATCTTTCAATGAGGCTGCATCATATTTACCATGCGGTAATAATATACCCACCATTAAATCTATTAAATTTAGTCTAAAAATGCAATAGCTTTTGTCCCTCAACAATAATAGATTGGGAACTTTTCTATTGCCAATTGGGATATTGTTGTTTAATTCATCCAAATATGTGCTGATGAAATGTACATGGCTAAACTTTGTTTAAGATCATGCTTTAAGTTCAAGCAATTAAGATTAAGAAAATAAGTTCGTTTTTGTTTGTTATCGTGCTTTGGAGGATTTTTTTTTTTTTTTTTTATTTGAAAAAATGTTATAATATGACATAAAAATGAAAACTACTTGTGTTTTTAGAAGTATTTTGTGTTTAGATTGTTCGTCAATATATATATATATAGCAAACGAAAAAAAAAAAAAAACAAAATTCTTTGCTTAAAAACTCTTGTTAATCTCATTTTTCATTTTTTTTCTATTATATTTCTATCTTATTCTGTTTTTTTTTTTTTTTTTTTTTTTTGATACGTTTATCTAAGAAAATAAAATTAATTTTATTGGTTGATTTATATTCATTGTCACAACAAAAGGCCAATTTGGGGTCCTTCATCTTTTCCCTTTATGTAATAATATTAAAAAAAAAAAAAAAAAAGCATGTGTTCCTTATGGAGGTCGTTTGCCAGCAGGGGGAGCACAGCAAAAGGTTAACAACTCTAACACAAGAATACAAAAGTCTCCTTATCAAAAAGGTCCCTTGGGCCCCACATACCCACTCATTCTGTACAACCATGGAGTGGTTGTGAAAATTGTGTGATTCTTCTAAGGGTAGGAATTTTTTTTTTTTTTTTTTTTTTTTTTTTTTAATGTCTGCATCTACTCATATTAAGTGAATGCATTCTTATTTGTTCATTTTCAATATGATTATTGTCTTCTCCAGTGATATCTACTTTCTAGTAGGGGTGAAAACTCTTTTATTTGATTGTCACCTAGTAACTGTCAACGAGACGCTATCGAATATTTACTAACTTTCGGCTATCAGTAGTCAAAATTAAAAATCAATTTCGATGTTTGTTCAATTCATTAAGCGATAGAATTTTTATTTCGCGGGTTAACTGGACTGACTTAACCACCTTTGTCCCTTATTAGTTTTGACATCACTTTTTTGGCCAAAAAAACATGTCCAATAATCACTTGTATAGCTCAAAAAACAATTCATTTTGGCCCAATATAAAAAGCCATGACTAACTGACCAACTTCACCGAGTTAGCCGACTTAATCGAAATAGTAACATTTATTTCTATCGGTATGAAGTTAGTTAATTAATCGACTTCTTCAAGTTGGTGGCGAAAATACTCGTAACGTCACTGATTTAACCAATAACTAGTCCTACTTTCTAGGATTATTTACTTGCTTCTTGTTTTTGGTTTTTTGAGAGAATTGTTTACTTTGATTGTTTTCATCTTTATTTTTCCTTAGCAACAATATCTAATCTTTAGATCACAGAAGAAGCAAGAAGGGATGGGTAGCAGCCACGACCTCTTTGGGGCCCTCTCCTCTCACCAAAAAAACAAAAACAAATTATTACAGCTTTCTCTTTCTCTCTCTATATATAAACTTTGATGTTCTCTTATTAAAAAAAAAAATCACTACTAAATAATTTTTTTTTTTACTTTTTTTATATCCACATTAATTAATTTTTACTACATTAAAAAGCAAAAAAAAAAAAAAAAAATGAAGTCATAAGGCTATTACCAAACAGAGCCCTAAAATCCATCCTTGCTTGGGATTGTTCCATACCGACACTAACAGATAAATCCCTTTTGAAAGAAGAAAGGGGTGAGTGGTATTTGTCTGAACTGGTAAATACAAAAGTTGAGATCATTTCATTTGTCTATATTGTCACATTAACCCTGATTTGGTCAAACGTAATTATCACTTTGATCTGTCCAACACTCTTTTTAGATACGCCATGTAAATTTGGTTGCTTTCAACGTCAAACTCATAAACAAATAATCGGTAATGCATACACAAGTCAAATTTGCTCTTCCAATATCGGCGAGTGCTAACCTTTAATTATAAAGCAATGATACTCCTCACAATTATTTATTATATTTATTTTATATTGATTAACATACTTAGTCTCTTGAAAAGGTAATTATCTTCTCGTATCGAGTTTGGATCGTATCAATATATGATTTTAAAATTATATAGGTCAATCATAACGTGACCTATTTAATTGAACGGGCAAAACCCTTCAACCCTAACCTTCTAATTTTGTATTGGCTTCGTGTTGAGTTTCATGGGTCATTTTAAAAATTGTCGTTCATTATGTCGCGGGTCGGGTTTGGGCAATGTCAAAACATGGGTATAAGTTAGACTATATAGGTCAACCTTAACCCGACCAATTTAATTAAACAAGTCAGACTCTTCAACCATAACCATTTAATTTCATGTTGAGTTCGTGTCAAGTCTGTAGGTCATGTCAAAAATTGATAGCCCTAAATATATCATGTTTTAATTATTTTTTTAGAACAAAAATTTTTTTTTTCCCCAAATTGGGTTGGACTCGGCTTTATCAATATATCCTTTAAATATGTAAGAAACACATGATTTGTTTTTTTTTTTTTTTTTTTTTTAATACTTCTATTAAAAAAGAAACCATGTGCTTCTCATATACTAATTTAAAAATTATATATTTCTCACATGTTAAACTAGACATGACAATTTTATATATTGGGTTATATGAAATTCGTCAAACTCAATTTGGAAGAAATTTATGTCATTTCTTTGTAGCCAGTTAAAACTTGTTACATCAGCCGGTACAAAATGAATATAATAAATGAGTATGAAAAATAGCATTACTCTTAATTATACAGTGCTCCTCGCTGTGTTATAGTTTTTGTTATTAGTTGATTATAAATTGGCATGACAGTCTAATTATCACGTCAATCATTTGAATGTAGACTGTCAGATAATATTTTACATAATACTTGTCACATTTATTAACCAATGCGAGAGTTCAAGTAGTATTTATAAAAAATATAATACCCAAACATTTTTTGTTATAATGTTTGGAACCATGGTAACCATAGAACAGAAAAATCTTGTAGCAGAATAGGAAAATTTTGAAAAAGGGAAAAGAGAAAAGCAACCTTCTAGGTGATGGGGACATGACTCAAGAGTCCAAAGCTTCAAACAGCATTAGTGCACTCTTGAGTCAACACTTATGTGATCCGAGAGACCCAAATTAATGTTGATAAAGTTTTCAAGAAAAAAAGCAAAAAGAAATTCCTTTTGCCTTTTTTTCTTCAGAATTTTGCATCAAATCCAGAAATAAACGAAGAATAATTGAAGTGCGGAATATTTTAATGGGAAAATCAAATTGCAAAGAAAATATAATCATCTCATAGAATGTCTTAATCCATTGACAAGGAAAACGATGCACTTTGATGATCGATCCCACAAGAATCGTCTCTTTTTGTGTTGATATGGAATATAAGGTGAATTTCATAACTACGTTTCATTGCTGGATACAGCTTGAATATCTACGTCTCAACTAGCTTTCATGCTATTATTTGAGATATAATAATTCATGCACATAAAATTGTTTTGTAGTGACAGAGAAATGATGTCTATTCAGAAAGACATACATCTTAATGGGACTGCGACGATATGGAATCTGTTATGAAGATGACTATTGCACAATGTTAAATTAGGCACATACAAATGGGTGGTTATAGCTGCTTTGTAATTGTTAACCGTTAGTTAATCGCATAACTATTTTGTTAGGTAGTTGTAAAAAATTGTTAACTGCTTAAGACAAAATGGTTAGTAATTTTAGAAGTAAGATAGGCGGTTAACAACCGCTAACCACCTAATTTTTATTATTTGCTTGTGATAGGACTCTATTCATTTTAATTTGTATCTGGGTTTGGCCATGTATTTGTATGAACATTATGTTGGCTTGTTTATAGTATTGTGAACAAGGCCTAGTCCGGATATTTAACCCAAAAGTATTATGCACGTATAAAAGTTTCTGAATGTAATAATTCATGTGTTATTTATCATGTCAACCACTAAATTATAGATTGCCATATGACAATCATTTCAATTCATGTCACAATTATTATGTTTACAAATTAATGCATCATTTATCATGTCGACTATTAAATTGTAGAATATCATATGACAGTACTATTAATCCATGTGACAATTACTATACTTACAAATTAACGTGACAATTCATATAATACTTATCATTTTAACCATTAAAAGTTAATTGGGCTGTTCACATGACACCATGCACTTATTAATGCTAATTGCCACGTGAATTTATCAATATCAAATGATGTAACATGACTCTTTATAGTAATCTTATTTATCACATTATTTTATCGGAATATTGTCAATTCACTTTTAATTTAATATAATAAATTAATAATAAGGCGTCACCATAATAAAATAGTGGCAAAATTGTCCACGAATTGCATAAATACCCATCAAAATCATTCCTAAATAAATGTGCCAATGGTTATCGTACTCTACTATCCACTTGGCAGCCAACAGGCAAGCGACAGGTCACATCACAAGTAGCCAATGCATTGTGGAAGCCAATTGTATCAATTGTAAAGTATATCAGAACCTGACGCAAGCGTTAGCTCCAACCCCAACCTCAACCTCAATCCCCCAACAAAGCCACAGTTTTACCCCAGGTGAGAGACCGCGGTCAAAAAGGTCCCACCCAACCCCCCAAGCAGGCAAGCACCAATCTTTTTTGGTAAACGTTGACTCTTTACTCCCCCACCTGTCACTCTAGCCCACCCCATTCATCACACGCGCTTTCTTCCCCTGTGCGGCGCGAGTCCGCGTTTCACCCATACACTTTGCCACGTGTCATCCACTACCCTTCTCTTGTATTCATCCCTGGTGACTCTATCAAAGACGCTCCCCTAACCCTAGTCGAAGCTATATATAGCAACCGCCTCTTCTTTTGCTTTTCTTCTCTGCCATTTTCGTTCTCCCCAAACCTCATTGACACACCAAAAACGACTTCGATCACGGCCGTTTTGTATTCGAAACCTTCGTTTATGTGCGCGTTTTCGCATTTGCTATTCCATTCGCGTCGTTTCGACAAGAACAATCACCAATGGCTGCTGAGCGGCGCAGATTCAGCATAGGCTACGCGTTGGCGCCGAAGAAGCAGAGCAGCTTCATTCGCGACTCGCTCCTAAATCTCGCTAGTTCTCGCGGCGTGGATCTCGTGAAGATTGACCCGACCCGGGCGCTGGCGGAGCAGGGCCCGTTCGACTGCGTACTCCACAAGCTGTACGGCGAGGAGTGGAAGCGGGAGTTGGAGCAGTTTCGCCGTGAAAACCCTAATGCGGAGATAATCGACTCGCCGGACGCGATCGAGCGCCTCCACAACCGAATCTCGATGCTACAGGTCGTTTCGGAGCTGAGGACGGAGTCGACAAGCGAGACGTTCGGGATCCCGAAGCAAATAGTCATCTATGACAAGGAGACGCTCTTCGATCGGCAGGCCTGGGAGAGCCTCAAGTTCCCGGTGATCGCGAAGCCTCTGGTCGCCGACGGCAGCGCCAAGTCGCACAAGATGACCCTGGTGTACAACCACGACGGGCTCAACAAGCTCAAGCCCCCGATCGTGCTCCAGGAGTTCGTCAACCACGGCGGGGTAATCTTCAAGGTATACGTCGTCGGCGAGTACGTCCGGTGTGTGAAACGCAAGTCTTTGCCGGACGTGTCCGAAGAGAGACTGGGGGTCTCCGAAGGGGTACTGTCGTTTTCGCAGGTCTCGAATATCGCCACGAACGAAAAGGTCGACGACAAGTACTACAAGATGATGCATTTGGACGACACCGAGATGCCGCCGCAGAGTTTTCTAGCTGATATTGCCGGCGGCTTGCGGCGGGCGTTGAAGCTGAACTTGTTCAACTTCGATGTGATTCGGGACGCGAGGTCTGGAAACCGGTACCTTATAATTGACATCAATTACTTTCCTGGGTATGCGAAAATGCCGTGTTACGAGGCCGCTTTGACGGATTTCTTCTTGGATGTGGTGACTAAGAGAGAAAAGGAGGAGGTGAAGTTGAATAATTGTGAGAAGGATATGATAAAGATTGTGAGCAATAGTACTTGTTGCAGTGATGGGGATGAGATTGGTAGGGAAGAGAAGGAGAGTTCGAGATAGGTCTGACATCAACGTAAGCAATTACCCGTGAATTGGTGGTGAATTTGCTGAAGGGAGTGAGTATTGGGTTTAGGTAGGAGACGGTTTTGGTATAGTGGAGAAAATGAGTAGGATTTGATGATGGGTTCTAGTTTTTTAGCCTCTTGACAGCAATTACATGGTGTTTTGATGTTGATGATGTATATTCCCTCCGCCCAGTTTTACTCTGGAGATAGGTACTTTTCTCAAATACTCTTGAATGTTTTAGGGGAGTTGAAAGTTGTACTTTTTAAGGCTTTTGAGTCTTTTCTTGCTTTAAAAACTGATCTTAGCTTGTGACTTTGGCACCTTTGATGAATGAAATTTACCATTTTGTCAATCAGAATTTCCATTTTAATCCTCCTCCTCTGTTTGTGGGTTTATTGAATTCTTCATTATTTTCCTCTATACTCGAACTAATTAAGTTGTAGAGAATTGAGTGACCTTGTTTTACTAGGTTGGGTGATTAAGGATGCTAACAAACTCCTTACCATGTCAATAAAATACACCCATAAGGAAAAATTTTGAAAAGGAAAACGCAGGAGCTTCTTTTTTTTTATTTTTTGGTTGGAAACTGGTTGCCTGGAGAAAAAAGAAAAAAAAGAAGAGAAAATGTATAAAGATGGAAAGCTCTAGCAAATACAAGATTCAGACTCCACGAGACGTACCTATAGACATATCTTTGGTTGTTGGTTACTAATTGGGGCTTTCAAATTCCTTTCTTGATTTACTGTATCCTATCTGATAGCACGCGCTGTTCTATTGTCCTTTTATTGGACATGAGGATTTTATTGGAAGGGCGGATACAAGAAACCTATCCGTGTTCTGTCCTTATTTTTTCTCTTCAAATATAATTTAACCTATGTTTGGGGCTTTCATGAACTTATTTTGCAATGCTCATGCTCTATTCTGAACATAGTTGTCGATTTCTGGGCTATGATGTATATTGTAATGGTAACGATATAATTTTTGTTTCACTTATATTGTCTGTTCTGCACAGAGTTGTGTTCGATTGCATGAATTTGAGGAGTTCTTTGAAGAGAGTAAGCATGTGGGAAGCACGTGCAAGATAGTATGTTGTGAGTTCTTTTAATTAAGAAAAAGATATTTAGTGAATTTTTCCCTTTCCAAGCATTTTGTTAAAGGATCTGAATAATTCTAGATATCACATGGGCCAATGATTGTGCTTGACATTTTTTTTTTTTAGTTGATTGTGCTTGACTTTTGATTTCTCTTTATTGGTTATGCAGAATAGTGTATGTGACCAATGAGTACTAGATAAGAGTATTGATGAGATTTTTCCTGTGACCAGTGTTGACTGGGGGTTGTAGAAATGCATGTTTGCATGTACGTGATAGTGCCTATGGACACAGATAGGTGAGAGTTGACCTATAGGTTTATTTTCGTGTTACTGTGAGTAACCCATGTTAACAGCTGTCCTTATTTTAGTGCAATATTTTCTTGTCCTACAAATGGAGTCAAAATTCAAACACCTTGTACTGGTTTCAGATTTTTGACACTTATTAGGATCTGATTCAAACAACTTTGCTAGCTTTTCCAGATCATACTTACTAGAAAGTTCTAAATGTAATACCTGATCTATCTTCTACGTATAGAAGATGTAATAATAACGTGAATATTTTGCTCTCCAATCTCCACTTGTCACTCGTGTTGGCTGAGCAATGGCATATTTTCTAGAGCTCAATTTTGAATTTAATACTACTGGAACTTTTCAATGATGTTCCGGTGTTTGGTTGTGACCTTAAAAGTATATTTTGTTGAATTTTTTTGGTTATTTGATTTGCATACATTTTCCGTTAGTGGGGGTGTCTTTGAGGAGGTTGGTGTTGGTGGGAGAGGGCTGGTGTTTAGTGTGTGTGGTAGTGTGAATGTTTTGTTCGGAGAGGGGCTTGAATATTGGAGATGTGGACAGAAAATGTTTTATGCCTTAAAAAAAAAATATAAACCACTTTACGGAAAATAATGGAATAATTGACCGAAAATGTTTGACGGTTGACCAAGTTTTCCATACTCCACCAAACACCCAGAAATGCTGGAAATGTTTTACAGAACTTTTTATGTCGAAACAAACAAAGCTTATGTCTACAAGAGATTGGTTTAGGAAAGATGATTGAGGCATGATTTTGAAATGAACTAAAATTTTATTTCTTTGTTTTTTCCTCCCTTTTTGGATCCTTTTAGGTTTCAAAAATGAGGTCCCGAGAGGCTTGGAATTATAAATATGCAGACTCAAAAATGGGGAAGTTTGTGATAGACTGGCACCTCATTGTAGTTTTCCAAGCTTCATCACTTTTTGTGAGTCCATTTAGGAATATGAGCCTTTGATTTACTGACTTCTAATGAGTTGATTGTGAAGAAAAGATGAGAAATAATATTTCTTTTCGTAAATATGAATTATATGTATAGTAATTTTGGTGATTATTTCTTTCAAATAATTGGCTTTTCTTTTTTTAGATCGGCTAGAAGGAGATTCATGCAACAATTGATGTGGTTACTCCTGTTCCTTTCATAGGCATTTGGTATTCTGTTTTACCTTGGTTTTGCTTGGATTGAACTTCTAGTTGCTGCTTCCTATTTTTTAATTTTTTAATTTTTAATTTCAATTTTTTATTTTTATTTTTTATGATTGGAGATTAGGAGGACATGGTAAAATTTGTGTCATTATGAATGGTAATCTGATTGAAACCTTTAAATATGTTGAAAGCACAAAGGACTTCCAAGTCTTCTTATCACACACATGCACAAAAGGAGAAGATGGCAAGGGAGCCCTAAAGCTTGAATTTTCATTCCTTCTAATCTTTACCTCTTTTCCATATAACACTCGGTGTTCACTTAATGCTCCCCAGCCTCCCCATATCTGTTATTTTATATTCCTTCTGCTGAAGTGGTTTGTTCATTAACTTCCACTTCAGAAAATTTTAGGGAATATTTTCAAAATTTGTCCTAAATACATCTTGTTATTTGGTTCAACCCTTCCCTTTGCTCCCCCTGAGTTGCATGACCTACTCTTCTTTGATGTGCTAAACCCAATGGCAGCTTATGCTGATTCATCTTTTATATTCTCAACTGATTTTTTCGTCGTGATACCGCAATGGTGCTCATTATCAGAATTGCTTCATGGTTACTTTTCAATATGTTTTTCAGTGCGTGTTCAATCATTTGCAATCATCTTTGCCTTAATGATAAAGTTATGTTCTCTCTCTCTCTCCCCCATAAATATTGCTATTTTTTAAACCACAACCTGGCAAATCAAACTTGATCTAAACTATAAACTGTAGGTGGGTAAAATATACCTAAACCTTAAACGTGTTGTTGGCCAGGTTGCAAAGAGCTTGTGTATTACCTAATATAGTAGGCCAAATTGCAAATGTTGCGTGGAAAATAATGGCTTAGAAAACTGGAAATTAGACGAGGAGAGGGGAGGTGGGTCTTATCTGTATTTGTATATTAGCATAGAATATTGCTTTATGTAATAGAGAACATTGTTGTATGCAACAGAGAATATTGATCTGGATAGAGCAGAATGGTGCTAAAGGATAAGTTTAGTCTACCAATTTTAGTTTGGACTGTAGTATAATTGAGTTAATAAATTGATTGACATGAATTTGAGTTGGTCCAGAGTGATTGGCATCTTGTGGTAGGAGTTGGTTTTGCTATTATGTATAGAGTCCATATTACGTGTGTCCTAGAGTCCATTCTGCTTTCTTAAGCCAATATGGATTCTGATTTTGGGCAAAAATACTCTTTTTAGACGATGTTGATGTTTTACTGTTCATATCTTGCTTCAGAATCAGAGATTTTGACCGTCTTTTGGGAGGTGTTGTTAAGTTTTATATGAGGCTCTTTCCTTTCCATATTACTTTTAGGAACAAGAAATAAGATCATGACACACGGATAACTGGAAGGTTTCTGTGGGTTCTTTGTTCTTCAAATTTCAGTTAGAGATACCTTTTTTTTGTAGTTTTTTCAATTTAAGGGCACAGAGCAAGTTGCAATTAGCAGTGGGCAGCATCAGAACCTGGATTTCATGTTCAGCTATTCATTTATGCCAGAAATAATTGGGTGAATGTTTGATGCATTGAAAGGGCAGAGTTGATAAAAGCTGATCATGTCCACTGAGTAAGCATGTGAAGACTGAAAGTCTTTTTCTTTTTATTTACAGGGGATTTCCCCCCTTCCCCACTTTCTCTCCTGTCCCTTTTCTCCTGTGCCAAATGAAGCTTATTGGTGGGATGGCTTAATTTTGTCGCTAAATTTTTTCAAGTCCTGGAACAATTATTACAGGGTACTAACTAATCTATCAGTAGCATGGATCATGAATTTTTCACGCAAGTTTTAGCTTAGCTTGTTGGAGGGTGGGTGTAAGAATATGAAGCTTGTGCGGAGAATTTGGATTTGGACAGGTTGCCCTGACCAGAGAAAGGGTACTCTAGAAGGCTTATGCTGTCATTTGATTGTGTTTCACTTAATTCAGCTCTGTTTTGAAAGGAATTCTGGAAACTTGGTGAAGAATATATGGTGAAAGATTGAAATTTCAGACTAAACTTAGTACTACTCTACCATTTGCTTAGCTCATAAGAAGAACAACAAAATAGGTCTTAGCCAATTGGTAGTCTACGTGGACCGTGATGACACATGAACTATCATATCAGTTTGTAACACTTTCTGTAGTGGGTTATTCTGAAAAATTAGGACATTTCTCTTACACAAGGCATCATAAAGAGTGGTGGTAGTAAGGAGAAATTTGCATTTGAATCTATTGGGCCATTAACCATACAAAAGGAACAGGATTCTAAACGAAATGGATAATGTTTATTTAATAGTTAGGATTTAAAGTGTGTATTAACGGTGTACAATATGTCGATATTAATTGGGGAATGTTAGGTACTCTCCTGATATTCGTGTACTTCTTGTGTCCTCATGATCTTATGTGAAAATTATTTTATAAAAAACAAAAGGGAAAACTTCACTGAAAATCCCTAAACTTTCACCTATTTTGAAATACCCCCTAAACTTCAAAATCTCTCAATTTAGTCCCATGAACTTTCAATTGCTCTCAATTTGGACCCCTCCATCAAATTTTAAATGTTACATGATGTTTATACCCTCGACTTTTGTATAAAATTCTAACTTCCAAAAAATTTTTTTATTTTTTTAAAAATAAAAATTAGGGATATTTTGGTCTTTTTTTTTTTTTTTTTTTTTTTTTTTTTTTGTATTTTTAACGGCTAAAATTGATGGAGGGTCCAAATTGAGAACAATTGAAAGTTCAGGGGACTAAATTGAGAGATTTTAAAGTTTAGGAGGGTATTTCAAAACGGGTAAAAGTTCGGGGGTCTTCAGTGAAGTTTCCCCAAAACAAAAAAGAAAATTGCTATTATTTCTCTCATTTAGTTTTTATAAAATAATTTTCACTTAAGACGAGAAGGATACAAGAAAAGCACATAGCATTTCTCATATTAATAACAAGATGGATCCTCCTATCAAACCCAAATTATTGAGGGAATTCTTAATTCTTGTCATATAAAGATGGCCTAAATTATATGACTTTTTTGGTTGCAGGCTTTGGAAATAAATTCGTCACGCGTGGGTGACGACCTTCCCAGGCATATTCCCAAAGCAAGCATTTCCAAGGGGAGGCTTGCGTCAAGGTGCAGCAAAAGGATTTTCGAATCAACTCGTGCCTCTCTGCTTTTTTACACTGATTCCCATGACTAAGGGCTAATTATAAGCGCAGGTCATGGCGGTCCAAGTGTACAGGCAATGCGTACCTCTATAAGCAGTAGAGTCGCCTTAACCAAAATCCTGCATGCTTCCTGCTTCACAAATCGCCATCCTTTCAGGCAGCCATTTTCTTGGCCTATAGCCCAAGAATCTACTGGACTCGGTTTTAATTATTAAATTATTTTTTGTGTGGCTTATATATATATATATATATATATAAGGGAAAAGTACTGTAGAGGTCCATATAGTTGTCACTTTATTAATCAGTTTTTTAAGGGTGAAAATGTGCTTACGGTTAGTGGTTATTGACTAAAATCGCTAACTGCAATTGCCTAAGCGGTTAATAAAATTGGCTAACTGCACTTAATAATTGCCGATTAAAAGAAAAAAAAATTTTAAAAAAAGCAAACCGACATCGTTTCTAAGGTAATACTCTACTACTTACAACGTCGTTATATATGTAAGTGGTTAGTGGTTATCTCTCGCTATTTTAACCCTATATTATTTTTTAAAGTTTAAAACGTATCAAATTACTTCAACCATTATAAAATTACTCTCTCCCTGACAGAGTGTCTTGGGGGACAGAAGGGCCATGGCCATTCAAAAGTTCTAAAAAAAAAATTTCTCTTTTTTTAATTTTTTTAATTTTTTTTTATTCAAAGTGGGAGAGGGGAAAAATGGTCCCTAAATTTTTCTCTTAAAGGAACTCTTGAATTGGATGGGCCAATGGTCCCTAAATGTGTTTTTTACTTTTCAAAATGGCCCCAAACAGAAGTTTTGAAAACTTTCTTGGTTCAAAGTTTCAAACTATAAGTGAAAAGTTGAAACAAAATAAAGAGCGACTTTTTTTAAAAACACGTTTCTAAATTTTTTAATGATAATGATTTTATGGCTCTCCCAATGCTCCCTAACTATCCTTATTGCCTTTGGGAGTTGTTTGACGCTCTCACCAAAGCCATTGTGGGTAGTTTGACCATCCTCTTTGAGCATCGAAGATTCAAAGGTGGATAGTCCACCATTTTGGGTACCAAGAGTGGTTCCCCCAACCCCATCCACGTTTTTTTTTTCTTTTCAATTTTTCTTTCTATGTTAATGTCAATTATTATCTTCCTTGGAGGAAAGAAGGTTACCTGATTATTACATATGTAATCACCAAATTTTCCAAACCAAATAATGTACACAAAGTCATGATATTATGATTATTATCTCCATTCTTGTTCACTTTTTAAAATACCATCGCTTTTCCCCCCTTGGCCTTCTTTCAATCAATCCGTCACAGAATATTCGTACCAAAAGCTCCAAGGCTGATGGTGATGGCAGCAATAGGGTGTTTGAAATGCTTCCTCAAGGGTGGAGATGTTGATATATAGGCTCTTCTTTATGCACTGTGCAATTACAATTCCTACACTTGGCAGGCTTGGGTAGATAGGAAAAGATCGAAGAGAAGAGAGAAAGAAAAGTGGAAGACGGCTGCTTGCTAGCTAACTTTCTCCTATTGGGTTTTGATGAATTGGAAATTAAAGAAGGAAGCATATAGGGAAAATTACTCTTTAGTCTAAGCCGAGATGTCCTCATCATTTGAAAAATGGGAAGAGGAATGGGAAAATGAAGAAGCTAGGAGCGAGCTAGAGTGGTTAAGTTTATAGATATACTACTACTTTTTGTCCCCTTTGACTAACATTGATCCCATTCACAAGCCCTTTTTTCTTCCCTGTTACGTATCTCTCTTGTGTAGCATTTGTTTTGATGAGTTTTTTTTTGTGATTACAGGTGTTGATGATATAGTATGACCGTTGCCCCCGACCCAATCGGGTACTTGCAAATCAAAGGAGCAAAGGGTGACTCGCTAGGGATACCAGCAAGAATACTCTAACACTAAAGTCAGAAAAGCATATGGTTGAAAATAATTGTAACAGAGTGAATATTGAGTGTACTCTTAACCCTCTTCATAGGTCTATTAGTGGTAAGGCAATTGTTCCCCACAAGGAGTAGGAACCCCTCAAGTCATGGGGAAATTAAAGCTGCTGAATCTTAGGGGACACTTTCTGTTCCGATATTGGCTTGATGAATCTTTTCCTTAAGCAACACATGGGTTTATACGGGTGAAGTAGTCAATAACTTGCATATTAAACACAACTTGTCTAGAAACTGACATAAATGGATAGATTGCATCAAATTAAAAGTTTAGTGGTGAAATTAAGAGGTTTTGAAATTTGAAAAGGTCTTTTCAACTTAGTGATAACTTAATGGTCTTTTCAAATTGTGAAGTTTCTCCTAAAAATAAAAACAATCATTTTGAAATAAAACCGCTTTTCCCTATTTGCAACGTCAAGAAAAGCAATTTGTTTAGTTGATAATAACATGGAAGATGAGGCTGGTACCACGTACCATCATTAATTTTTTATGGGTTTATGTGAGGCGGCTTAAGAGTTAACATGGAATTATTCAAAACTCCATTGAGTGATATATCTCCACATGTAAGCACCACTTTTACGTATTATTTTTAGAATATGAAATTTCTTTCTTTCTTTCTTTTTTTAATTAGGAAAAAAGAAGAATATGAAATACTTTTATTTTTCTTTAGGTTTCTTGATTTGTTCAAGTGCTTTTGACCCTTATTCATGTTTTCTTTTCTCTCTATACTTAATATATAGTCCAAATTCCATAATTAATATAAGCTTTGAGGTTTCAAAACCCTAGTAGCAGCCTTGCAAAGCAAGAGGAGAATCAACCTTGCAAAGCTACGAGATTGGATCGATTGGTTTTTTGGTATACGTGGCAAACAACTCACCAACAAAAGTGGACAGATGGAATGATTTTAAATCGCCAGAAAGCTCAATGGCTAATTTTATCACTTTTGAAAACCGAAGAACTAGTAATTGATACAAATTAAAATCGCGTGGGCCAAATTTGGATTTAACCCATTTTATTTTATTTATAAATGTGAGATCCTAAGATCAACAAATTAAGAACCTTCTACGTACACCTCTATGCATATATCCTCATGGCTAGAACTCAATAGCGTATTAAAGAGGGATTGCTTAATAGTCTGTCTCATTTAATTACTGGTTACTGAATCTACCTAAATCCTCACCTAAAATGTGGCGGTTAAAAGAGTAAAAATTGAACTCAAACTTGGGTGGCTATTGATAGGTACTTGTAGGTTTTGCAGTTAGAGGCTTGTATTACACGTAAACAATTAATCTTATCTAATGGTGACAATTATGCATAACTAATAATCTGAATAATAAATCATTATATCACTCTCTTAAGAGCTTTGTCTCCTTTGTTCATCATTTGATGTTACACTCTTAAGAGCTGTAAGAGACATCAAGGGGGATTTTTTTCCTCAATTAGGGTGAAGTGGCGGTGACATGGTTGACTTTGCTATGCTACAAAAAGGTCAAAATCTTAATCAACATGTTATCCGTAGCACACAATATCTCTAGGTTTTAAGATTATGTGCTTTTCTCACGTACCTAAAAAATCATTTTCAAATTGCAATTTCCTTCTTGCATCTGTTGTTTCTCTTCATGTTCCTAGAGGTCTCTTGCTTTGATGTCCAACAAATGAATGACGAGAATGTTGTTAAATTACCACTTATTTTAAAAGATTAAGCCGATAATTAAGAAATGATTAATTTAATTATTTAATTAATACTTTAACACTCTTTCTCACATGTAAACTCAAACTCTTTCTCTTTCTCTCTCTCTCTCTCTCTCTCTCTCTCAATAAGTGGTGAATGACGGAAATAAGTTTAGAATTTAGAACATTCTCTGATACCATATCGCGGAGGTAATTTGCTACATCAATCGTTCCAAAAGCTTATTCTAATTAATACTATGTGAAATCATTAGTTTTTTTTTTTAAAAAAAAAAGTTTAAATTAATTAATAAGAAATGATAAATTTAATCATTTGATTAATATTCTAACGGAAGTTAAATACAACTTAGAACATGTTGGCCGTATATGATTTGGATGTTGTTAGTCGCCAAAAGAAACTTGAACATAAAGTTGCATAGGGAGAATTATCAACTATTATACATAGAAAAAAAAAAAAAAAAAAAAAAAAAGTATCAAAGGATTCAATACAACGAACACTTTGTGAGGAAAAAGAGGTTTACATGCATGTATCCTGTGAATAAAGGTAGCAAAAAAAAAACAAAAAAAAAAAAAAAATCTAACATACAAGAATAATCATGAATGAACCAATAATATTTCCTGCGTGGAACTCATGTTTATGATACTTCAGTTGAAACATAGGCCAGGTGCTCTACCATGCCATTGGCGATGGTGATGATGAGGATGTAAAGCTGCAAAGAGAATTAAGGAAAATGTTAATTAAATTTTCAGCAAAAGTGGAAAGAAAGAAAGGAAGCTTCCATTTCCAGCCAACAAATAAATAAATAAATAGACCATAAAGGAATTAGAAAATAAAATAAAATATTTGAGAGACAAGAACCTACTCCAACATATCTTTCCAGTAGGAGTCACTTGTTTCATCATCCATGAGTTTCTCCCAATCCTCAAAGATGGAGGTTGAGAATTGATTTGGTTGATGATCAGTCAAAGGAGGTTCAGAAACCAATGCAGGCATCAATGGATTCTCACTCAAGCTGCTGTTTTTGACACCAATATTATCAACTTGTGCAATATTTGCCAATGAATTGTCAATCTCCTGTGAGTTGGTGGGTGCTTGAGGGATCAAAATTCCAGGGTTCATATATCCCCAACCATTGATAAATCCTTCAAATGGGTTATTGAGAATTGCTGTGCTTGTTGTGTTCACAACCTGCAAGAGATTTTGCAGGAGTTGGATTCTCGCCAGATGAGATGGATCTGCCTGCAAACCAAGACCATTTCCCCAAGGACTCATCAAATTTCCAACGTTTGCAGATGCACCAAGCAACATAGAGAGATTCATAAGGTGGTTGGGATCTGTTCTTGGCTTGTGTGTGGTTGGATCAATCCCCATTTGAAGGAGTTTCTTCCTTAAATGAGTATTCCAGTAGTTCTTGATTTCATTGTCTGTCCTCCCAGGAAGTTGTGTTGCAATCCTAGACCACCTGCGACCAAAAAAAAAAAAAAAGTCAAATAAAAAGATTTTGAATGATCTAACAAGCATGCAGAATAAATGATATATATATACGTACTTGTTTCCAAGAACAGAGTGAAGGTTGATGATCTTTCTCTCTTCGTCTTCAGAGAATTTGCCTCTCTTAATATCAGGCTTGAGGTAATTCGTCCACCTTAATCTGCAACTCTTTCCGCACCTATTCAAGCCGGCATGTTTGGGGAGAGCTTTCCAACTTCCATGCCCATTTCTGCTAATATAATCAGTAAGCTTCTGGTCTTCCTCTGGCGTCCATGGCCCTTTCTTCAAACCCTTCTCCTCATCACAACATGGGGAACGACCCATTTTTGGGAAGAAATAGAGATGAGAGTTGAGATATGATATTGGAGTTTAAAGGTACAAGTCTTGTTAGAGATATGGCTGATGGGTGCTGGTTTTATAGGTGATTCTTTGAGAGATATGATTCAAATGATGATGTCATTATCATTCTCTCTTTTCATATGATATTCAAATTTCTTTTGATATAAATAATTTAGAAATATGGCTGTATTAAGCATGCTGGTCCATCAGCTTTCTTAGATTTGTCTTAAATTTAGGAAACTAAGCTACTTTTTACTTTGTTGTGTATGCACTTGTGAAATTTGTGTTTCACTTTGAAAAAAAAAAAAAAAATAGTGGTTAATTAATATATTTAGTGCATCTCCAAAAGAGTAGCTAAATCTCTAATAATAGTTAAATTTAACTATTATAGGTGTTTTTTGGTCCCCAATAGAATAAACAATTTAACTTTTTTTCATCTAGTGTGAACGGTAAATAGGCTGATTAGCCTATTCACTATTCACACTATAAACTTTGTTTATTATTTTTTATCTCTCACTTTCTTTCTTTTACTCTTTCTCTCTCTACTCCTTTTTCTTTCACTCTCTCTCACACAAAATAATATTTAAAGAAAATGAGGAGTGGAATAGAAAATCTGCTGGAGTGTGTATAAAAAAATAAGTAGTTAAAGTAAAAATTTATACTTTTTCAATAGCTATTTTGCCTATTTCTGCTGGACTGGAGATGCTAGATCCAAACCCGTTAGCTTAAGCTTTTGGGTTAGAAGTGGTGTCCTAATATATATAATATTAACTTACTCTTGTTTGACTTCCTTGGTGTCTCTCTCCTCAACACACTTCATATTCAAATACACTCGCATTGAGTTCGTCTATAATAGGGCGGATGCCAGTTCATGCGTTTTGAGTTTTTTAACCTTAAAATTTCAATTTTTTTTTAAAGGTGCGGACATGGCACAAGGCCACATCAGACTAGGCAAATGCTAGGACTACCATCATCCACTCTATAGACGAACTCTTCTACATTAGCTTTCTTTATCATTTTCTTACTATTTAAATATTCTTTCAAATCAATACTAGGGGGGTTTAGGAAGTCTGTTAATAATTCTCTGATTATTTTCTTTTATCTCCAAAGGTTATATAGTTTTTAAAATTACTATTGGATCAAAGTCACGTAATACCTTTGAGGAGATGAACAAGGAATACAAGTCGTACTTATAGAATCACTCCTCTTATAAGTGTAATTGGAAGATAATATGATTCAAATGATGAAAAGCCACTATCATTCTTTCTTTTCATATGATATATTCATATTTCTTTTCATAGAAATAATTTAGAAATATGGCTGCATTAAGCTTGCTGGATTTATAGGTTCTTCGGAGATATATATGATGATTCAAACGATGATGTCATTATCATTCTTTCTTTTCATATGACATTCAAATTTCTGTTCATATAAAGAATTTAGACATATGGCTTAAATATGCTGGTTTTATAGGTGCTTGGGCCGGGGGAGATATATATGATTCAAATGATGATGTCATTATCATTCTTTCTTTTTCATATGATATTCATAGCTTCCAAAAGCACGGCAATGAGGGGGAAAGCCATCTAGCGACCCTTTTGGCCATTTTCAGCAAAAATCAGGATTAGGTAGTGTACAGGTGTCTTTTTATTTAGGTGGTAATTTCCATGTCTGAGGTTTCGTAAAGCACATATGTTTTGAAAGCCACCAGTAATTTGATTTCCATTAATTAATATATAACCATGATGCTAATACTACAACAACAAGCCTACAACACTTGATAGAACGTGATACATTGAGAAAAACATGTTTGGTCGTCACTAAAAGCCTTAATGTTATCGCTAGGGTTGTCGCATTTGCGCCGTCGTTAAAAACTCATTAATTAGCGATGACTCTCGATAATTTGGCGTGCTTTTCTAGAGATACTTTGATCTTTATTGAAGTTAAGTACTGGGAAATTTTGTAGGATATTGAAGTTATGGAAAGATTATGAATAATTAGCAGGCACATATGTATGCCCAAGACAATGATCTACTTGCAACGTGTACTTTGAAGCTAGCTTCAGACACAACAATGATGTTTGTACCACATAATTATTAAAAGAAAATGTTTTTACTTTTATTTTTAATTGATATTTTCTCCATTTTCTTTTAATACAAATATGTAAGATGTATCCATATAGATCACATTATATATATATTCTTATGCCTAAAAATAGTTCTTTATCTTGTAAACCTAAAATTTTGGAAAGCTGGGATTTCAGGTATATATATATATATATATATATATATATATATATATATATATCATTGAAAACATGATCATTGTTCTTATCTTCTTATATTTGTTCTTGCATTATATATCAAATATGTTAGTACAAAACCTAAAACAGAAAAAATAAATGCTCCTAAGGTACGTTATAGAGTCATTTTCCTTAAGAGATTATTTGTTCCCATCAATTTTGATTAATTGATTTGCATTGGGTTATATATAGTACATACTTCTTCAGGATACAATGAAGTTCAGAAAACTTCTAAAGTTTGATTGCATTAACTTCGCATAAAACGAAACCAAATCAGAATACCATATGAGTTTCTATACTAGCAATGAGAGAACACACATTTTGAAGTTGCAATTGGATTTTGAGAGAGTTAGAAAAAAGAGAAAATTTCAACGTGTTTAAAACTGGTATGAAGTGGGCTGTATATATATAAGTTCAGCAATTTTAATGTTTGTTCATTAACAGACATTTACATTTCGAAATTAACGGAAAATTAATTCAACTGTCATTAAAATATGATCATTCGATATATATTAACATATACTTAATCTTGACCGTTAGATTAAATTTATAATTAACGGTTATTAAAACGTGCAGAAGTTTGATGCTTCACACCGCATTAGTACATGTGCTCAAGTATTGCTTTAAAGCAATAACCTAGTGTGAGTTGACATTATAATTAAATGCCTCCATTATTTTATCTCATTCCCATTTAATTCCCTCTTCATTCAAGACTCTTTAAACGTCTTCCATTATAAAATGTTCCCAAACCGAAAATATAGACATACATATATAAGGTAATTAACAAAATCTTCTTTGAGATATTGTGATCGAGGTGAATTTTGAATGTTGAGTCATATATCCAACACCATTATAAGGTAATTAACATTATAGGCTGCTTCTTTTAATTCTTCCAATACAGTTTTCTAGTCCTCATGCATGCTCTCATCAAATTTGTCATTTTCTAATTATTTTGACAATCCGAAATCGTAGTAATTAATTATATTATGCCAACTTATATAATTCTTTAATAATAATAATAATAATAATAAAATAAAGCAGGCTCTAACTGCTCTACCAATGTTCCTTTGCATCGTTGATCATCCATTTACCAAATCATCTTCAATCTTTTGGACTCCAAATACAATATTAATTAAGTTTTGTCAATGAAGTTGAATTTTATTCATACAAAATAGTAAACATGTGATCAAAATAATTAAACGAGCTAATAAGTTCAAATCTGATCGAGTCAGGGATGACTGCACTCTAGCTATCACATGTAAGTACAAATATTTTGTCCTCAGAAAAATATATAAAATATATATATATACGAATTATAAGTTCTTAAAATAGTTTTTTTTTTTTTTTTGGGACAAAATCCCCTCTAAGAGGAATACTTTAATATATACCACAGAGGTAGGTGATCAATTTTTGAAAAAAAGTAACATTTACATTCTAATTGTGCTCATTGACCTCGGGCATGCACCTGATTAATTTCTTTATTAATAGAGCCTATGCTTAAAAATACAACAGATTTAACTGGCCAATTTATGCTGACATATTCTTTTTACAAAACCAAACATTTACCTAAACATATCATTGACCCAAAACTGCTATTTGTCTCACTGAAGCTGAAACTTAATTTTGTATGTGCAGAGATTAGGGTACCTATAAGCATTTTTCTTAATCTTGAAGGTATTCATTCCCCTGGGCATTGAGTTATAATTTAGGATTGTCAAATTCTGACACGATCCACGAATCCAATAAGAACCTAACACAACATTAGCAAGTTATGGTTGAATAATTTAACCCGTTTAATTTAATGGATCGGGTTAAGATTAACCTATATAATCTCATAATCATGCATGCATCGATACACCTAAAGGTTTGAACACGACACACAACATTTATGGTTGATAATTTTTTATACGACTTTTAAATCCAACACAAAATTAATAATTTAAAATTAAAATTTTTTATCATTTAGTTAAATGAATTGAATTATAATTTTCTAGTATATAGTGTTATAACGAGTTGAGACCCCATAATTAAGTACTTATATTCCTTTGTTGGCAGCTTTCTAGTGTGATTGTACCGTTTGTACGCATAAAGTGCAGTTGGGCATTTGTCGACCATTAATATAATATAAATAAATATTGAACAACTCATCCATATCGTTAGGGCATGTTTGGCACTTCCTAAAATCTTTGACATTTCCTAGAATCTTAGTTAGTTTGGTTTTGACCGAAGCCGTGTGATATCTAAATTGAAGGGTTTTCATACGCTGTTCAAAGAGGGTGACATAATAGCTATACCACTCGTCAAGGGGCCTAGAAAAAGACACTAAGAAATGCCAAATGGTTTTTTCAATCTTCTTACATCATTGGCTTCATTGACAAGCCACTATTGCATGGAAAAAAACATAAAAATAAAAATAAAAATGATTAAAAAAGCATGGGGGAGTTGAAAAGAAATGACCTGTTGACTGCAAATCACGCCATGTCGAAGTTTCTGAGCTTTGCTTATCAAACTTGGTTTCTTGTATGATCATAATTAATATTTGTCATCACTTTTATATGTTTCTTTCGATGAAAACAAGAATGGGAGAAACATAGAAAACAGAAGAAAGAAAGAAATAACCAAAGTCGATATGTTTATCCCTTTGACATCCTGGAAACTTCCTAAAAGTTCTTTTTTTTTTTTTTCTGAAAGAGGGAGTGTCTGTTACGGCAAATTTGAATGTAATTAATGGCTAGCTGTTTGTATTTGGTTTTTAACGGTATAAGATAAAAAAAAAAAAAAAAAAAAAAAAAAAAAAAAAAAAAAAAAACTATCACGTTACTTGGAAGACTTAACCAGACAATTAACATCCTTTTTCTCTGGTGTTGTTGATACTTACGTACTACGACGACAGCTGTTCCACTAGTACTAGCTAGTTAATTACATTTATAACGCCAGTTTTCTTTTCTGGAAATTTCTTTAAATTTAGTTGATATATATATTTAAAATGAACGTGATTATCACGGACATTTTTAATAAAACATGTAATTTTTATATACATGATTTCAACAATATCATTTGATGTTGAAATCACATGATATCAATTTTTTTTTTTTTTTTTTTTTTTTCAATTTGTAAATTAAAGCTCTAATTGTTTAAAATGTTTTCAGCAGAAAGCAATTTCTTGAAAAGAGATTTTCCGGTGTTTGACACGTACGAAAAATCAATATATATATATATATATATATATATATATATATATATTTCATTCAATCATATTAAACTATAAATTATGAAAATGTCCTGATCAGATCTCGGCCATGTCCTAACTGAGTACCAACCGAGTCTCTGCGGTGTCCTAACCAGGTCCTGCACAGTGGCTCCTTACCGGGTCCCTATGGGGTTTTGGTAGTGTCCTCGTCAGGTCGTCAGGTCTCTGCGGGGTCCTGGTTGAGTCTTGGTGAGTCTCGACCGAGTCCTAACCGAGTCCCAGTAGTGTCTTGGCGAGGTCCCGGCAATGTTCTAAATGAGTCTATACAGTGTCCCGGTCGGGTCCTGGCGGTCTTCTAACCGGGTCCAAAAAGTGTCCCAGTTAGGTCATGGTTGGGTCCCAGTCGAGTCCAGGCGATGTCCTAACAAGTTCTCGACAGTGTCACGATTGGATCCCAACGGGGTCTCAGTGGGGTCCCGATCGGGTCCCGGCAGGGTCCCGACGATGTTCCGGTGGTGTCCTGCTAGTGTCTTGACCAGGTCTCGATCGAGTCCTGATGGGGACCCAATTGAGTCCCGACAGGTTCCTGATGATGTCTCAATCGGGTCTCGACAATGTCCCAGTGGTGTCCAGCCAGTGTCTTGGACCAAGTCCCGGTAGTGTCTTGGCAAAGTCTCAGCAATGTCTTGTCTAAGTCCGTCAATTTAAGAATGAGATGCTCAAACTCGAAAAATAGTTTATAGTTTTCAAAAATGCAAGCTATTTTCCGAAAATTAAAGAGGTTTTTTTGGTCAAACTGAAAATATTTTCCGTCCCACCAAACACCCGAAAATACGAAAAACATTTTCTGAAAATCATTTTATACTGAAACAAAAGGAGCCTAATATGCATCAATTTGGCCGAAATTGTTTAGGCAACCCAAAATGAATTCTACACTCCTCACATGCTCAAGAATAGTTCTATCCATTTGTTCAGTAATGCCATTTTGCTGTGGTGTTCCCAAAATATTAACTTCATAATAATACCTCCCAAAACGCCATCGCAGTGATTACCCTTATTGTCTAATTTCAGACACTTCTTCTTTAAACCTTTCATTCTCAACCATGGCCTTTAATTTCTTGAAAATATCAAAGACATTTGATTTATGCTCCAAGATATGTACCAACAATTGCTAGTAGCATCATCAGTAAAAGTGAAAACCATGAGAGCCACTAGGAGAATATAACTGTGATTGTCCTTATACATCTATATGAATTAGTTCTAATTGTTCTGATTTTGAAATCTTGATAACTTTTGAGAAACTAATCTTTCTCTGTTTCCTGTAGACATTAAGACCACATCCCCTTTTCACTCCAATTCCTAGCAATTGGAATAACATGTTATATTATGGTTTCATCGGAAGACTTCCATATTTATTATCTCTCCAACAAATGATATCAAAATTAATGGTAACATGCGGCATGATGAATGGTAGGATCATGCACATGCATGGATGATGGATCCCTTTCGCAACTGGAACACTGATATGTCCAATGGCATGAAAACAAAAAAACAAAAAACCAATACGCCCACACAAGTGTTCCTAGGAACAGCCCATAGGATTGAAACGACTTTCATTCGATGGTGAGTGTAGTAATGTGGTGATAGATTCACATAAAAGGCGGGGTTTATTACAGATACACATGTAAGTGAAAAAAGAAAAAAATTACTAAGTCTCACATTGAAATAATCACTCTTTACACCATGCCCCAACTGTATGGTCATTATTTTGACATAGAAATTAATAATCACTCTTTAAATCTCCTTATAAATAGTGATTAAAAAAAGTGTAAAAAGTATTTGAGCTATTTGTTTTCAATTTGGTTGTTATCGATGTTGCTGTTGCTGAATGTTGATCAACTTATAGTATGCTCCACTGTTGTTCTCTATAAGTGCTGAATGACTCCCTTGCTCTATTATCTTTCCACCTTCCAAAACTGATATTTGGTCTGCATTTTTTATTGTTGACAGCCTATGAGCTACCATCACTGTTGTTCTGTTCTTCATCAACCTGTCCAAAGCTTGCTGCACCACACGCTCTGACTCCAAATCTAGAGCGCTAGTGGCTTCATCTAGCAGCAAGATTTCTGGGTTCTTGAGAATGGCTCGGGCAATGGCAACCCTTTGTTTCTGGCCACCAGACAGCTGCACTCCCCGTTCACCTACTCCTGTAGAGTAGCCCTCAGGAAGCGCACTGATAAAGCTATGAGCATTAGCCAGCTTGGCTGATTCAATCACTTCTGCTTCAGAAGCTCCTTCTTTTCCATAAAGAATGTTTTCATATATTGATGTGGCAAAAAGAGCTGGTTCTTGTTGGACTAGGCCAATGTGTTTCCTAAGAGACTTGAGCTTCAGTTTCTTTATGTCTTTCCCTGCAAGAATTTGATGAATGCTTGTTAGATCAGCAGCTGAATACTTTTCTAGATTCTGGTTTGACATTATCTAGCTAATAGAGGATCTTGCATGAGGAAGGTTGTTAAGGAATCATATTGGCAAAGTATGAATCATTTTCCACAATGCATAAGCGTTCTATAATCTACTTATGTTTTTGTCTATTAAAGTATTTGATTAAATGATTAAATATATTATTTCCTATTAACTTAAACTTTTAGAACAAGTGGTGATTTAATAGTCTTTTCGTAGATTATCCAAGAACCTTACCGTCTATCATCAGTTTCCCAGCCGTCGGATCATAAAATCGCAGTATAAGAGAGATGACAGAGCTTTTACCAGAACCACTTTGCCCCACTAATGCCATACACTGCCCTGAACGGATCTTTAGATTAAAGTCCTTAAAAATCACAGCTTCAGGTCTCGAAGGGTAGCTGAATTGGATGCCCCTTAGCTCAATTGTTCCCTCCACTGTCATTAACTCTTCTCCAACATCACTTGTTACCTCTGTCTTTCTGTCTGTCACATCAAAGACTGATGCCACCATTTGGTTCCCCTTCAGGATGTCTGGGGCCAATGCCAATGTCTCACCCATGGCTAATGCCGTTACAATCATAACAAAAAATGATTTCATGACAGATTTGAAGCTAGCAAGCCCCTGCCCCATCAAAACAGAACCATACCTGAACAAAGTCAAACAAGACCAAGAACTTCATTCAATTTGAGGGATCTTCAACAAAGCCATCTAGAGTAAGGCAATAAGAGCAATATACAGGTTGTTTTAGTATAACCAATATTGTAACAACCCAAGGAAAAGCGCTAGCAACATCTGCGCTATTACTCCAAAATGATTAGTCGATTTGGAGCTTCCTTAGAATTCATTATAAAGCCCAGTTACACCTAATAAATTAGGCAACGTGGGACTTAGCACCCATGATTATCTTTATAAACTACTCACTCTATATGAGTTTCTTCTCATCTTCTCAATACGGGACTAGGGTGTTACAAATATGCTTATGTAACAAAAAACTAATACTGTTGCATTTTCTTCTGTATTGGTGTATTTTCAGGCATTGTTTCATGTTTGGAGGTCTTGTTGGACTCCTTAAACAGCATCAAACATGTAAGAGAATGTTGAATAACAAACTTACTATGGTTCTTTTTGTCTAGCCTATGTCTTTTATAGCAAAATTGTAAAAAAGTGAAGCTAAAGCCACATACCATAAGGCCAGGGCATAGGATGAGTAGATGAAGAGCTGGCTTATGCCATAACACATGCCTGAAATCTGACCACGAGTAAATGATCGCTTGGAAGGCTCAACGAGTTCTTGAGCATAAAGTTCTAGGATCTTCTCCTCGGCGCAAAATGCAGCAACAGTTCGGAGATTACTCACAGCCTCACCAGCCAGCATGTTAGCTTTCAGATAGGTTTTGCTCAAGTTGCCACCAAAGCCTTTCATGAAAAGTTTCTGCAACAGGGAAAAGGTTTCTAAGAGTAATTTACTAGTATTTTGGATATTGACTGGAATAAAAATAGGACTAATAGGAAACCTCGCTGATGTGACCACTAATGATCAATGGGTATGTGGCTATGACAACAAGTGTGATCCTCCAGTTCAAGAAGAAGCCAATGGTGAAAGCAGTAAAGACAAATCCTACATTCTGTAAAAGAATTGTACTGCGATCAACAACTATAGTTCGTAAAAGAGTTGCATCACTTTCTAGACGCGAAGAAAGCATAGAACTTGTGTTGTTTGTGTCATCGAACCACCCAATCTCATTCCTCAAAATGGCTGCAATCAGAAGATTCAAGAGGAAAGTTAAGTAGAAATTGGAAAAAACCATTGAATTCTCAAACTTGATGAAATAACAATTTAAGCAGAAGACAGGCAAAATATCTTGATGATATTCCACTTTGTTGTCAGAAAATTCAAAAGATTTAATTATATGGATTCATCATTAAAAACAAATGTTGACCCTTCAACTCAAAGAACCTTAGCCAGTTAGCCTTGAAAAGATCCTATTTGATGCAATTATAGGAAGGAAAATAAAAATAATCCACTTGTCCTGCAGAAGTAAGAAAAAATCTATGTTGTAACCTAATTGCCCAGGATTCAGGAAGGTAAGAGAACAGGTAACAGTCTTATGATCAAAACTTACACGAAAACATCTTCTCTCGCACGCGAAGAGTTAGTCGCTCTCCCATGATTCCAAAACAGAAATGTTCTATTCCACAAACAATGACAGTTACAACTGCACCCCCACAGAACAACAATGCAATCTTCTTGATCTCATGCTGTGTTGTGTCCCAATCCATGTAATAGGACACAAGTGATTGAGATAACCCAAGAGCGCAAAGAGGCATCTGAGCTCCAGCAATAAACGCGCATATGGTGCCCACCACCCCATAAGCCCAGTCTTGGCCAACCATGGAGTAGAGTCTTCTAGCAGAAACATATTTCAGCTTCACAATCTCCCCTCCATCAGTACCAACACGTCCAAGAGATTCTTTATCAGAACGAAAACTACCACCAAAGCTTGTTGTGGTGCGGGATAGCTCACGTGAGTTTTTTATGCTACAAATGAAGTTATTGAAAATGATCATTATGGACAGGTTAAATAATTCTTGTCAAAAGCAGAAAACATAGAAAATGGTCTTAATCAGTATGATATTTGATGATAGAACTTTCCATTTTGATCTTTAACTATGGGGCAACTTGTTCTTGTAGAATGGATTTGTATATAGTGTTCATTTCTTGAATGTTGCAAGATTGAAGACAAACATATAGTTATATTTTCAGAGGTTCCAATGACCACTGGAACTCATTATCATTTGTGTAAAGAAGCACCTCATTTATAATGATTGGAAAGTGAGTATTTTAATGTGACTGACAAAGCATCCAAAGGATTTTATATCTAATGTGTTAGGGAGAGAAACACCTAGGGAGTCAAACAAGAGTAAGTTAATATACATATTAGGACACCACTTCCAAAAGCCTAAGCTAATGGACTTGTGTCCACTTAGGTATATTAATTACTCTTTTTATTTATACTTCACCGTGTGAGACAATCTCACAAGTGCACTCACAACATAATGAGTACCTTGATGTCCGTCCCAAGTTAGGACCATGTGAAGGGTAGCGTTGCAGAGAACCTGCGGCCTCTTGAAGTTGAATTAGTGATGCATAGGCACTGTTTGGGTTCGAAATAAGCTCCTCATGGTTCCCAGTTTCTATTATATTCCCTTCATGTACAACAGCAATTATATCTGCATTTCTTATGGTAGAAAGCCGATGCGCAATCATTACAGTTGTTCGTCCAACCATGACGCGATCAAGTGCCTCCTGCACACTCTTCTCAGATTCTGCATCCAGTGCACTTGTAGCTTCATCTAATAAAAGTATGGACGGATTCTTCAGAATTGCTCGTGATATTGCAATCCTTTGCTTTTGTCCACCTGATAGTTGTATTCCTCTCTCACCAACCTGCGAAAGAAGCACTTAAATCACTCCCTTCCAATACATGCTCCATAAGATACAAAGGGTAGGATCCTTTTTAAAATATAGAAATGCAAAACTAATCAAAGTTATTTAGTTATATATCAAAAAGTTTCCTTCTTGAAACTCTACTCAAATAATTTGATTCCTTTCCTTTTATCATGAACTGCACTTTTTTCTTGTTTTAGTAGTCCTACTCCAATTACAAAAGAGGTTAGATTTTTTTCAACTGATTAACGGAAGAACGAGGCGATGGTCTAAGAAGAACAAAATTTGATTAAGCAATATTCAACCCATAGATGCTTAATTAATAAAGTTCTTTGGATTTTTGTTCTGGTTAATGCTCATGAAACCTTTTTTTTGCTTCTGGTTTTCCATAATGCACTTGCATACGTGTTTATGTGTATCCATACTTCACAATAGAAATGAAAGAAGCCAGTACCTGAGTTTCAAATCTCTCAGGAAGGTTGTTTATGAAAGAGAGAGCCTCTGAAAGTTTTGCTGCACGTGTGATCTCCTCAACGGTGGCATCATCCTTTCCATAGAGTATGTTCTCCCTAATGCTTGTAGCAAAAAGGGCAGGCTCCTGATTTACTAAGCCAATTTGCTGCCTTAGCCACTTGAGGTCAAGCTCTCTGATATTATGCCCATCTAAAAGTATTTCTCCAGAAAGGGGCTCATAAAACCGTTCAATCAAAGACACAACCGTGCTCTTTCCAGACCCACTTCCTCCCACAAGGGCTACAATCTTGCCAGAAGGGATGTCAAGACACAGATTATTAAAAATAGCAACATCTGGACGAGAAGGGTAACTAAAAGAGACATTCTTGAACTGAATAAAGCCCTCTAGTTTGTCCAGTTTCTGGCCAGTCCTGGAGCTGGCTTTGCTCACAGTGTCCCTCTCTATCATCTCAAAAATGGGATAAGCAGCTGCCTTTGCTCTGACAAAAGCAGTGATGTCTGGTGCTGCCTGTCCTAGTGACCTGAGAAGCAACAGAAGCAAATAATGTGTCTGCTGTTTTGTGGAATTTTGATGGAAAACTTGGATAACAAGCCAAATGATCATTTACAAGCAACCAACATTGGAATAAGTATGAGTTGAGTGTCCATGGAATATCATGTCACCCAGATGTTCTTGTGGGAAACTGCTTAATTTCATAGCTTCCATCGTGAGCCAGGTGATCTCAAGCATTTAGTCTCACTATTAATATGCATAAAACCCCTAATTAAATTGCTTATGAAGTTTCTACTTTAACCAGAATAATTCTTAATTAACAAGATATGCTTTGACCATTCCTCAAATTCATCACTCTTACCTCCATTGGAAATCATCACTGAATTTCAAAGCAATATTTTCCAAATCATTCAGATTTCCTATAACCTTTCAAATCTCTATTCGCTTCTCTGATATTGGTCTTCCAGCATGAGGCAGCATAACTTTTTAAGTGATTACAATTTGTCATCATAAAACTTCTTATGACAATATACACATTAGTCATGATTACATACTGATTTTCCAAGCTTTTGAATCTATATCCCCTAATTGTAACTGTTATCGGATTGTATAGCTGCAACCAAAATGCAAATGTTCTAGCTCATCAAAGAATGTCCTAAAAAGCAAGGATTGAATCTTCAAGTCCATCAATTGAACTCATCTCTAATTCTAACATCACAACAAAATCATTTAAAATAGAGGCTAAGATAGAGGAAGAATTTGATATCCACATGCCTGCAGTTCAATTTGATTCAGATGTGACAATATAATACAGTTGATCAAATCATCAAAATGCTATGTCAAACACAATGGAATGATTCAACTCCATGGAAGGCAAAATAAAGCAAGAAAAGGAAGGGCTTACAGGCCAGCGATAACAACATTGAGCATGGTGGTGAAAGATTCCCCTCCATTCGCGATGTTCTTGTGAACAACAATGCTAGTGAACCAAACAAGCAATGCCCATGAAAGTAAAAGGACACAATGCAAGGAACCTAGTCCTAGCCCTTTGGCCAATCCTGCTTTTCTCCCATACTTGTATGTATTCATGAGAGCATTCTTATATGATTTAACTGCTGCCTCTTCCCCTGCAAATGCTTGGACTGTTCTAACATTTCCAATCACCTGCAAGTCACATAATGTCAAAGAGAGAGCGTGTGAATTTTCCAATCAAACTTTTCCGTGATAGTTAAGAACTAAAACCCACCATCCAATGAATAATGCTATTCAATAGACACTTATACTGATGTACAACTTGATAATGCTACAGTGAAAATCAGCTATTGCATTAGCATTTCTAAAATTTTTCATTGTCATATGACTCATATCATCTCAATTATATGATAGTGTACTAAATAGCATTACCCCTATCCAATAGTCACTTTTTCCTCCGAGTAATATTACTCTTCACACCCATGAGTCACGATAGAACCTCAGCCACTTAAAACGTGCCACATCAATTAGTATGAAACTAGTGTAATAAATGGGTGTGAAGAGTAGCATTACTTTTTTATCGTGAAAAAATTCAGAGATCTTGTAAAATTAAGGAAAACTCTAGTTATTTTTTCACTTGGAGGCAAGCCAAATTCTGATGATAAGTTTAGATGGTTTTAGAAATTATATGGTAATGAAAGAGAGAGTGAACAGACCTCTTCAGCAATCTCACCAGCCTTGACATAGGATTTTCGAATACTGCCAAGGAGACCAATTGTAACCCAGGCATAGATGCCACCAGCAAGAGCAATTAAGGGGAGTATTGATAGTGTTACCAGAGTGATCTGCCACACCCTAAGAAACCCAATAAGGAAACCTACAAGAAAACGGGAAATGTAGTGCATGAAGTTCCCCACCTGCACCACCCACCAAACATATCACTTTCAAACATGTGTCCTCCACACGCTGCAAAATCTAAATTAAAAACAAATATATATATATATATATATATATATATATATATATATATACACTTAAAAAGAGGACTGCTATTTAAACGAACCTAAGGTCTGTTTCAATTTGCGATTTTAAAAAGTGTAATTTATAAATAGCGATTTTAAAATATACTATTTGAAAATATAATTTTTAAAAACGCAATTAAGCGTTTAACAAAATCATTGTTTGGCCTTTAAAATGGCAGTGTAGCCTTTAAAATTGTGCATTTTTTAAAAAAGTATTTCCTTACCTGCGACTTGAAAATACAAATTTTTTACATTTTCAAATCGCAATTTTTTAAAAACACAATTTCAAATAGTTAATTTCTTGCGATTTGGTTTAAAATCGCATTTTTTTATTATGAAATCGCAATACCAAACGAACACCCTAACATCGCCAATTTGGCCTCACACTCTATTTGCTACTCAGGAATATAATTTTTATAAATATATATAAATACAAATATAAAAATTATAAATATAACTTTAATCAACAATTTCTTATATGCTTAATCTTGATTTAACACAAAGTAATTAAGCACAAAATTGCACTCAACAATCTGTCATTAAATGATGCATGGGAGTGCTAAGCTGTAGCATTTATTTTTCCTTCCAGCTGGAAAAGGCATTTTGAAGTAAAGGTTAATACCTAACACAACCAACCCAACTGACTTATAAATGCCACTTGCCATTGCAATTACTCCAAATCACTCTCACAACAATTCTCTTGAAATTAACAACTTTTTTTTGAAAATCAAAGCTCACCACTTTTATTCTCTTTTAACCAAAACTTTTTTTTTTTTTTTTTTTTTATAAGGTCAGTTTTGGCTTTTTCTATATATGCTTATTCGAGTAGTTGCCTATCTTTAATTATTTAGTCCATTTTAATTTAGTTAAAATGCTAATTGGGAAAATTTTAATAATAATAATAATTAAGTTAGAAAAAATTCATCTAATAAAATTTATAAAATTGACACATATATATCTAAAATGCATGTAATTATTCGCATATCAGTTTAAGGTAGAATGAAATGGGTGTGGCCTACACACCTGTTTGGGACACCCTTTTATTTAAATGCCATAAATATTCCCATTAATTAATTGCAAATAAGAAAAAGAAAGATGATGATTTTTCGATTAGGACGCAATTACATCGACCTAAATTTAGGTTTGGCGTATTACAGCTTTTACAATAATTTTCTTTTCTTTTCTTTTTTGCAAATTTGACAAATAATTAAACAGTATTTTTTTCAACCAAATTGTATCCAAACATAAAGATTACAAAATTTTTTTAAAAAAAATCCTATTAATTAATTTACCTTCTCAGAAAGGGCTTCTTGAACAACAGTAATATCACTTGTGATTGCAGCTATGACTTCTCCAGTGGAAGCTTCAGTATCAAAGAGAGTAATATCTTGATTTAACATGGACCTCAAATATGCCATCCTCATCTTTGCTGCTTGCCTTTCCCCAGTATGCATCCAACAGGCCACCTCTATAATCACAATTACAAATATTTAATCAAATAATAAAGGTGTAATTAATTAACATTAATTTTTTCTTTCATATATGTAGAATAAGAAGAATAAATACCTGTCCATGCGGAAAACATTATAACAATACTGAGATACACAAAATCCAGTGAATACTACAACAACAAAAAATAATAATAATAATTAGAATTAGAAATGGGCAATATGGTCTTTCCATTAATATTGGTGCATGCATGGTGGCGTACTACCTTGGCAACTTTGTGGGAAGCTTCTTTGGGGAAGAGATAAGCCATCCCAATAATATTTATCAGCTTCCCAAAGAAAATGAAGAAAACGGGTACAGAAGCTCCATGGACACATGCACCAACCGACCCGATTGCCATGAGAATGTAATCATAAGAGTCGGCAAAAGAAAATAGTTTGAGCATAGAAACATTATTGATCTGCTTCTTTTCTTCTTCTTTCTTCTTCTTCTTCTTCTTTGTATGATCATTGGCCTCATTCTTGCCGGAAAATGAGCCTGAGTCGGCCATTTTTTGGCCTGAGAAAATGGATAGAAAAGTGTTTGTGGGAGAAAAGAAAAGTGTTAAATGGCTGGAAACTGTGAAGGGTACCACTCTTAAGTTTGAAGATGAAAAGTGACACAACTGGCGAAACTGGTAGATAATAATAATAATAATATGAGTAGGATAGGGTGGTGGTACTGGTGGGGAGTTGGATGGAACATTAAATTACATGCAGCAAAAAGAGAACAACAAAAAATAATAATAAGGGGGGGAAGAAGAAAACAGTTAGACAGATGGGTCATTATTTTCTTCTTCTTTTTTCTGTTGTCTGAGCTACTATGTGGGTCATTAAGTGCGAGTTAATCTGCATTCATCTCTTTCCTGTGGTCCCTATAGCGGACTATAGAAATTCTCTTTCAGCTCCAGCTTCTTTCTAATGGTTATTGTTGGTGTTAGATAATATTATATTATTATTATTTACTTTCTTTGGTATTCTAGGGTTACTAGGTTTACCTTTCCTTATTCTACTAGGTCTGTATTATTCCTTTCCTTATTCTACTAGGTCTGTATTATTCGCCTATATATAGGCCTCTTCTGTACATTATATTTTGTGATTCAATATACAACCTTATTCTCAACATGGTATCAGAGCACAGGTTCTGAATCACCTCAAAATTTTTTTGCGGCTAAATATTTTTCCTCCGGCGCCGCCAGTGTTATTCGGCGAATCTTTCTCTCTGATCTTCACGGTTCTCTATCTTCTCCTCGAGGTTTTCAGCTTATCACTATACCGCTTGAAAGCCCGGAAGACAACCGTCCCAGAGCCGCCTCACACATCCATATCGGAGCCCTCACGCGCCGCCACGCGCCGTCCAAAGGCTCGGCAATTCCGCCACTGCCGTCCAGCCACCGGCCGCCACGGTGGTCCGATTGCTTCCCCCAGGTCACCGATCGATAGATCTGCTCCCCAGGATTCCAGAACAGGCCTCAGATCCTCCATAAAACGCTCCACGCGCCGCCACGCGCCGCCAGAAGGTCCGCGCGTCAGATCCACGCGCCAGCGAAAAGACTCCTCCGTTCGCGCGTGTACCACACGCGCCATCGCACCCACGTGCCACGCCATTCTGCCACGTCAGCCTTAATTGCCACGTCAGCATAGCCACGTCAGCCCTACGTGCCACGTCATCGGTGCCACGTCAGCCTGTGTGCCACGTCATCGGTGCCACGTCAGCCTGTGTGCCACGTCATCGGTGCCACGTCAGCCTGTGTGCCACGTCAGCCTGTGTGCCACGTCAGCTTGTGTGCCACGTCATCAGTATCAAGTCAGTCACTGCCACGTCATTGGTGCCACGTCAGCGTTGACTTTGACCGTTGACCGTTGACTTTTTTGTTGACTTTCAGAGTTGACCAGGTGCTTTCTTACCTATTTTTTCGTCCTGATTTCATATTTGTAGTCTGTTTTTGCATTTGAGCCTTCCAGATGGCACAAAACGAGATTTTTCATCATGTTCAGACTGTATTGGATGGCACAAACTATATGTTGTGGTCTCAATCTATGCGCAGCTTTCTTAAAGGCCGCAAGCTTTGGCTTTATGTCACTGGGGAGATCCAAAAGCCAGTTAAAAAGGATTCTGAGGCAGATGAGGCTTTTACCACTCGTCTTATTGATTGGGATAGCAAACATCATCAGATTCTTACATGGTTCCGTAATACCACTATCCCATCTATTTCTGCACTCTTTGGCAGCTTTGATGAAGCAAAGGGTGCTTGGGATATGCTTGCTTCTCGTTATTCTTCTGTAGATGGTGCTCACGAGTATCAGCTTTTGTTTGAACTTTTCCATCTCAGACAGGAATCTGGTCAGAGTATTAATGATTTTCTTGCCCGCATGCAATTCTTGTGGAACCAAATTGATGTTTCTGATCCTATTTGGAAGGATCCCACTGATGCTCAGATGTATATTACCCGTAGAGATCAACATCGCCTTCACCAATTTTTGATGGCTTTGCGTGATGATTTTGAGCCTGTTCGTGTGCAACTATTACATCGTTCTCCTCTTCCCACTTTGGACACTGCCATCTTCGAACTTGTCCGTGCCGAGACTAGATCGCAGACTATGCGCTCTCAGCCTAGTCATACAGTGTTGGCTGCACCATCCTCTGGCTCCTCGTCATTTCAGCGAGAGTATTATGACAGGTCAGGTGCTTCTCGACTCCCTCCTAAGTCTCGCGATAATAATTACTGTCGCTATTGTCGACGTCGAGGGCACACTATTGACAAGTGTTGGCGTAAGGGAAGATCTAATGCACCCACAGCAGCAGTTGCTCATACTGAGAGTGGTTCATCTCCAGCTGCTTCATCTCCAGCTGCTCCCTCTTCAGTTGCCCCCTCTGGCCACGCATCAGGATCCAGTGTCACCTTATCTGCAGCTGACTTCGAGACAATAGTCAACCAGGTCGTCCTATCTCGTTCTGGTAATGCATCTTCCTCTGTCCTCTCAGTTTTGCCAGGTACCTCTTCCTCTTGGCTCTTTGACTCTGCTTGTTGCAATCACATGACACCTCACCCTACTTCCTCTACCACATCTGTACCTTCCCCTCATTCTTCATTCATTCGCACAGCTGATGGCTCCATTATGACTGTTAAAAATATAGGCACTATCAATACACCTTCCCTTTCTGTTCCTGAAGTTTTTCATGTGCCTGGATTATCCTTCAATCTTCTTTCTGTTGGCCAACTGTGTGAGCTTGGATATAGACTTGTTTTTGACTTTTCTGGTGTGCATGTACAGGATCCTCGTACGAATCAGACCATTGGGACCGGGCGTAGAATTGGGCGTATGTTTGAACTATCATCCTTACATCTCCCCGCCACAGGCATCTCTGCTGCAGCCTCTTCATCATCACCATCTCTTGCACTTTGGCATTCGCGTCTTGGTCATGCATCTGCCTCTCGCGTTCAATTTTTAGCTTCCAAGGGTTTGTTAGGTTTAGTTTCCAATAATTCTTTTGATTGTAGTTCATGTCAACTTGGTAAACAACCGGCTTTGCCATTTAATAATAGTGACTCTCATGCTACTGCTTCTTTTGATTTAATTCATTCTGATGTTTGGGGACCTTCTCCTGTTGCTAGTATGAGTGGCTCACGTTATTTTGTTATTTTTGTTGATGATTTCTCTCGTTACACTTGGGTGTTTTTAATGAAATCTCGTTCTGAATTATTGGATATTTATCGTACTTTTGCCAAAATGGTTGAAACCCAATTTTCAAAACCCATTAAGGCTTTTCGTTCTGATAATGCTTTAGAATATACTCAACATGATTTTCAAGCTATTCTAAAACATTATGGCACTGTTTCTCACTTGTCGTGTCCAGGCACCTCACAACAAAATGGTCGAGCTGAACGTAAACTTAGGCACATTTTAGACACTGTCCGTACTCTTCTCATTTCCACATCTGTTCCTACCCCGTTTTGGGGTGAAGCCACTCTCACGGCTGTCTACACAATCAATAGGTTGCCTACCCCTATCCTTGATAATTGTACTCCTCATGAGCGGTTGTTTGGCTCTATCCCTTCATATCATCATCTCCGTGTCTTTGGTTCTGCCTGTTTTGTTTTACTCCAGCCTCATGAGCGCACCAAACTTGAGCCTCGTTCTCGGTTGTGTTGTTTTCTTGGATATGGAGTGGAACACAAGGGCTACCGGTGTTATGATCCTGTGTCTCGTCGTCTTCGCATCTCCCGTCATGTAGTTTTTTGGGAGCATCGACTATTCCACGACGTCGGCAAATTTAGCATGCCATCATCCCCTCCCTTTACTACCCTTTTTGAGTTTCCTCTTTCTCCTACTCCCACCACCGATGTCTTGCCTGAGTCTCTCTCGCTAGAACTGCAGTCATCTGATGCCCTCGAAGCTGCTTCGCCTGTGTCCCCAAGTTCTTTGCCTGCGTCCCCAAGTTCTTCGCCTGCCTCCCCAGGTTCTGTTCCATCTGAGGATCCAGTCTGCACTCCATCACCTGACATTCGTCGATCCACCCGAGTAAGATCTCTTCCTTCCCATTTACAGGATTTTCATTGCTTTCATGCCTTAGCTACCTTGCACGAGCCTCACTCTTTTCGTGAGGCCTCCACTAACCCTCTTTGGCAGGCTGCGATGAAAGAGGAACTTGATGCTTTACACAAGAACAATACATGGGATCTGGTTGACTTACCTCTTGGAAAATCTGCGGTCGGGTGTAAGTGGGTTTACAAAATCAAGACTTGTTCCGATGGTACTATTGACAGGTACAAGGCTCGACTTGTGGCCAGAGGTTTTACTCAGGAATATGGTGTGGATTATGAGGAGACTTTTGCTCCAGTTGCTCGCCTTTCTTCTGTGCGTGCTCTTTTGGCTGTTGCAGCCTCTCGGCATTGGTCACTATGTCAAATGGATGTCAAAAATGCCTTCCTTAATGGTGATTTAAGTGAAGAAGTTTATATGCAGCCACCTCCTGGATTATCTCATCCTACAAACAAGGTTTGTCGTCTTCGTCGAGCACTCTATGGGCTTAAGCAAGCACCTCGAGCATGGTTTGCTAAGTTTAGCGCCACTATCTCTCGCCTTGGCTACTCCATTAGTTCTTATGATTCTGCCTTGTTTATTTGCCGCACAGACCGGGGTACCATACTTCTTCTACTATATGTTGATGACATGATTATCACTGGGGATGATATGACTGGTATTCAGGAACTTAAACAGTTTCTTAGTCAACACTTTGAGATGAAAGATCTTGGCCCTCTTAGCTATTTTCTTGGTCTTGAGATCTCATCTTCTTCAGATGGTTATTATTTAACACAGGCCAAGTATATATCTGATCTACTTTCTCGGGCAAATCTTACAGACAGTAAGATTGTCGACACACCGACTGAGCTTAATACTCGTCTCACTCCTCATGATGGCGAGCCTCTTCATGATTTTACCTTATATCGGCATTTAGTTGGCAGTCTTGTCTACCTTACTGTCACTCGACCTGATATCTCATATGCTGTCCATCAGGTGAGTCAATTTATGGCTGCTCCTCGCTCCACTCATTTCTCAGCTGTTCTACGCATTCTTCGGTATCTGAAGGGGACATTATTTCATGGGCTTTATTTCTCCTCTCAGTCTCCTTTACAGCTGCATGCTTATACTGATGCTGATTGGGCGGGTGATCCAACAGATCGTCGCTCTACCACTGGTTATTGTTTTCTACTTGGCACCTCGCTTATTTCTTGGCGAAGTAAGAAACAGACTGTTGTTGCTCGATCTAGCACAGAGGCAGAATATCGTGCTCTAGCTGACACTACCGCGGAGCTTCTTTGGTTGCGATGGTTGTTACAAGATATGGGTGTCTCTCTTTCTTCTGCTACTCCTGTATACTGTGATAATAAGAGTGCTATTCAGATTGCTCATAATGATGTTTTTCATGAACGGACAAAACATATTGAGATTGATTGTCATTTTGTTCGTCATCATCTTCTTCAGGGCTCACTACAACTTCATTCTGTCACGTCTCGTGATCAGCTCGCAGACATCTTTACAAAGTCACATCCTCCAGGACGTTTTCGTGATCTTGTGTCCAACCTCAAGTTGGTCTCTCGCACTCCACCTTGAGCTTGTGGGGGGCTGTTAGATAATATTATATTATTATTATTTACTTTCTTTGGTATTCTAGGGTTACTAGGTTTACCTTTCCTTATTCTACTAGGTCTGTATTATTCCTTTCCTTATTCTACTAGGTCTGTATTATTCGCCTATATATAGGCCTCTTCTGTACATTATATTTTGTGATTCAATATACAACCTTATTCTCAACAGTTGGTTTCAAGTGTGGTTTCCCCTTAATTTGTGCTCATTTTGTTTTTGTAATTGTCTCGAGCAGTCCTTAAGAAGACTGTACTGAGTCACTTGTTTGACCTATTTTCTACCTTTTGTAATTATTTTCATTTTGTTTTGAGTATGTTGTTAGGGAACCCATCTCATTTTCGTTTTTAGGATCATTCACTTTTTCTTGGAAAAAAAAAAGAAAAAGAAAAAGTGCAAGTTAATCTGGTTGGAGGGAATTGAATTATTTTCATTTTAAATGAAATTGATAGTATCTATTTTATGGTTAATTTTTCTCAATATTTTTTTCTTCTAAATATTGGTTTCTAAATGATGTGTCACCATCCCACGAGTTTGTGACATATTTTTTAAAATAATAAATCTCATGAGATGCTAACGGATTGAGATCCCCTCATATTTTAAAATCTAAGTCATCCATTTCATCTAACGGTTTAAACAAATTCAGAAATTTATATATTACCGAGGTAATTAATGTTAATTTTTAATACGTCCAATTCATTTGTTTGGAAACATTCTTTTAAAATGACATAAACTTTAAATCATGAAATAAACACTATTTAATTTATTTGGTCTCATCTTGTGAGTGACAGACAGATATAGATATAGTTATGACGTAACTTTTGGCCGCCATAATGGTTGACACAGACTAAAATCTCTTGAGATTTTGAAGATATATATGGTTTCTTTGAGATTTAAAGTAATGTCTGTCTCTCTCTCTCTCAATTAATGTCACAGCCTCATATAAATGCATTGGGTCTGGCAGGTGGATGATGCTCAAGTTTAGTGAGTTGAGAGTTCCGTGCCTAACTTGTTCCATGGATGGTCACATAATTTTGTATACAAAAAAATAAGAGAAGGAAAAGAGATGATATATATATCCCATTAATTGAGTGGAGCCCGATTGTGAAAAATTGGCCATATATGTATTCATTTTGGACCTTATCTCAATAGTCTTTTCATTTTTGTCTTACACATAGATTGAATCTAATCTTAATCATATGTATATAAAATATAGTAGATGCAGCTTTTTTCATGTCCTGTGAGCCCGCCCTTCCCAATCAAGTCGAGTTCAGCCGGCCTATAGGTCTTTGTTGAGAATCAGTCCGCTTCGAGCAATCTTGAGAATGAGTTGATTTGGGTCGATTAACTGACTAAAGAAGTCCACTTCTAAGGGACTTATAGTGTGGTACACCATGTTTCTCAGTAGCTAAAAAAAAAAAAAAAAAGGCAATTATTTTTCATTCCAAACTTGAACTTGCATTTTGAGTTTGAGAGGGGACGTTGAAGAATAAATCTAATTGTTGGTTATTAATTGCATCTTTGGCCATCGTCTCATCTAAGGCAGCTAACAAAGAGGAGTTTGGTTTTAGAGAAATAATGGGTATTATAGGAAGTTTGACAGAAAATGGCATGAGACCATTTTTCTATCTAAACATATGGCTGACACGAAAGGACTTAAATGCAACAAAATGATAGTTTGAAATATCTCACACCTGTCAGTATATGAGGCTTAAATAGAAAATGGCCGAGCCAAACTATATTTATCCTATATTCTTTTATTGTAATAATGTATATTTGGTTTTTCTGTTTGTATTTAGTTTATGGTTTTGCTATAAGATAAATCTTTTAAGGTCTTTGCATCTTAAGATTTGCGGAAAGAGAACAACAAAGATTGAGCAAAACTTCTTTGAGATCAAATCTCAGCAAAGCTTCAATTCTTAAAAAATTATATGAGCCTTTTTTTTTTTTTAAGATACGAATTTTTTTTTTTTTTTTTGTAAGATGAAAAAATCGGATCTCGTAGGCTGTGTTTGGCAATGGAATGGAAAAAGAGAGTGAAACGATACTGTAACAGATTTGATTGATATGAGAGAAAAGAGTAAGAATGTTTTTTATAAAAAAAAAAAATTGTTTTGTAGTGATTTTTTTATTTAAATAGTAATAAAAAATATTTAATGTGATATAAAAAATAAGAATATTGAGATTAATTTTGACCAAAAAATATTTAAATTTTGAAGACTAGTCCGATCCAGTCATTCGCCGAGCACAGCCTGCATGTCTTATTCATGCAAGTAATTGCATGATTCAAGTATTTGCATGATTCTATAAATATCCCTAAGGAAACAGTTAGCCGTCCGATCATCATTAATTCTCGATCGTAGTCTAATCAAGTCGACTTCATCATAGTCCACATCTCAGTCGTAGTAGACTTTCTCATCAATCCCTTTTTTTGCCTTTAATTGAGAAAGAGACTTAATTATAAACAAAATATCTTTTTCAAAATTCGAAAGAAGAAAAAGAAAAAACCAAACATGAAGAGAGAGACAATGGCCACGTCACACGTGAAAGTTTCAGAACCATTGAAGTATATGTTGATCGATGTTCTTCTTCGTTATTTGTGTTCATATTTGACTTTATATAAATGTTATAATTAACCGTCCAAATTAACCTTTGATCAGAAAGCTTGGGACACGTATATATTGCCATGCAGACACTACTATGCCTCGACAACAAATGCAGCATCACCAGACATTGCCAGATGTGGGCCCAAGAATTTTCTGAAATAAATCCTGTGGTTTCGTTAAAATTTTATTTTTTAGACTCTCACAGTATAAGTACATAAGTTTCTATGGTTAGATTCTGTTCTTAGTTCGACCCAGCACGTGGGATTATTATATGAAAAAAAAAAAAAAAAAAAATTGTTAAAGTGGTTTTTGAGATATATATATATATATATATATATATATATATATGGCCTTTTATCAAATCAATAGGATTTAAAATTTATCAATTTGATTTGGAAGCTTTATTAAATATACCATTCCGTTCACCTTTCGTTATGACATTGCTTCGTGTCATAAAATCCACTAAAAACGACATGTGCCGTATTTAATTAAAAAATACCTCTAAGTTTTTTAGGTGATTCAGTCACCCCTTCGGCCGATTCGACATTGGTATCTTGTTGTCTTGCCGAGTTGACAAGCAATCGGATACCCGCCTGGAAGCTAGGCAAGACGGACTCCTTTAATTTATTTGTTTTTGTTTGGAAAAGTTTCAGATTAATTTCGTATTTCTTTGGCTTGAAGTTCAAATTTGTTGTTTCATTTATTGCTTGCTCTTTATTTCAAAGTTCACACTAAAATCGATCCTTTTTGGGAAGTTATTTCACTTCAATACCTTTATGCTGATTATGGAAGTTGAAGTGAAGAAGTTATTTCACTTCTTGTTGGTGGATGCAATCTGGAGTTGAAGTTGTAAGTTTTCATATAATTGAATGTCCTGATGCGATTGGTTCAAAATCACTTCAGAGAGCAACAGTGTCAACAAATCATCTTGCTGCCTTCAATCGTCTGAAGTCTGAAAACTGTAAAAGTGTTGCGACAAGAGACAAGTGGGGGATGCTTGCACTACAAAAATTAAAAAAGCCTAATTAGTAACTTTTGGAATATGGACGGTTTTGAAAAATTTTACTAATTTAAGGCGCTTTATTGTTCAAACGTTCCCTATTAAAAAAATAGAGACGTGTCACACGTCCCTATTCACACGTGTCTGCATAGAGAAGTATAAGTCTTTACAATGAGTTTGTATGAATACTTTGCTTGCACTTTGAACCTTTATCAGTGGATACCCAGAGTGAATTTAACTACTCAAAGTGATTTTACCTTTTGATGTGTTATTCAAAGATTTTCTATTTCGTCAACAAATCATTGTATTGATTGTGGTCTATGCTTTTATACTTTTTGTGATTTGAATCACATTTACTGCTGCAAATAATTTTGTTTTCAATTTGTTGCATAATTGTGTTTTTTGTGGGGTCAAAATCTTTATGTACTTAATTTATGAAGCCTTTTATTTTGGGTTAAAAGAAATTATTTAGAGCATTCACAATGGATGAGCCAAATTTTTTATGCAAAATAGAGGGTGCTTGCATTACAAAAATTAAAAAGGCCTAATTAGTAACGTTTGGAATATGAATGTTTTTGAAAAATGTTACTAATTTAAGGCGTTTTATTGTTCAAACATCCCTATTAAAAAAATAACACGACTCTATTCATGTGTGTTTGCATAGAGAAGTATAAGTTGTTACAAGGAGTTTGTATGTATACTTTGCTTGCACTTTGAACCTTTATCAGTGGATACCCATAGTGAATTTGGCTACTCAAAGTGATTTTACCTTTGATGTGTTATTCAAAGACTTTCTAATGTTGAAGAATGATTCTATATTACCTATAGACAAGATCTTGAGTATGTTTATTATGAATGGGCAACCCTCTCTTATAAAACCGGTTTTATGAAATGAGTTAAGTTCACGAATTTCTTCATGGTATCAGAGACTAATGGGGTTCACACTACTTACCCCGTGACAATGACCAGGAAGAATATCGACCTCATGTGAGGGAAAGTGTTGAGAAATGATCCCACATTGCCTGTGGACAAGATTTTGGGCATATTTATAAGGAATGGACAACCCTCTCTTATTGAACCGATTTTATAAAATGAATTAGGTCCACAAATTTTTTCATTACTTCATTGTATTGATTGTGGTTGAAGATGCTTTTATACTCTTTTGTGGTTTGAATCACATTTACTGCTGCAAATAATTTTGTTTTCAATTTGTTGCATAATTGTGTTTTGTGTGGGGTCAAAATCTTTGGCCCTGGAACGGTATTGTTCCAGGGCCGGTACTGTAGCCTTTTTTTTAAAAAAAAGTGTTTGATTGGTTTTAGTGAAAATGTTTTGTGGAGAAAAGTGAAAAAATATATTTTATATGAAAAAATATAAAAAATTTGTTTTGTAGTGATTTTTTTATTTAAATAATAATAATAAAAATGATTGATGTGGTATAAAAAAGTAGAAATGTTGAGCTTAATTTTAAAGTAAAAAGTTTTTTTTTTTTTGGGATTGAGGGAGGCCCTAGAGCAGTACCGTTCCAGGGCCATTGGCAAACACACCTTTTATGTACCTAATTTATGAAGCCTTTGATTTTGGTTAAAAGAAATTATTTATACAGATTGAACATAAATGCATTAAATACAAACAAATCATTTGACGTAATTGGAAGGTGGCTGTTGAGAAAATGAGGTCAATAAGTTGAATTCCACGAAAATAAGTTTAATAACAATTAATATAGGAAGAGCAGTTGAGAGGTGGAGAGTTGGGATATACATGAGGTCACACTAGTTGGATATGGTTGAAAAGAATTGTGCCAATTTAATGCCGTTTGGACCGTATATTTGGATGTGGTTGAAAAAAGTTGAAACCAGCTCACTATAAAAGTCACCACAATTTCAGATATTTATTTAATACTATATAGAAAATTATTGAAAATTTTTCAACCAAACAAAAAAAAATCTCTCATTTCATTAATTAACGACTAATTAGGCTTGTAAAACAAGTACTAAATATATCGATATAGATTATGATTAATGTTATAATCAATTGGATTTGTGGACTCATGCGAGAACTTATAACTATTAAACTGGCAACTTTTGTTTGTAATTTTGTTTTGGGTACTAAAACAATCAATTCCCCTATCCATGTTAGAGGTTAATGATTTAACTATTATTATTTTTGGTACACATGCAATCGTCTTTTTTATGCACAATTAGGCATCTCTATCCATGTTGGATCAAGATTCTTTAAAAAAAAAAAAAAAAAACTCCATCTTCTCTATTGAATAAAAAATAAAAAAATTCTCTAGAATTTTTATGGTATTCTAAAGTGGATTTCTTCAAATTTTAATCATTGTTTTCGAATTAAATGGTTGAGATTACATCAATATTTACCATATTTATCACTTCATTAATTATCATAAGAAGTGATAAATAATGAGGTGATAAATGCTGATATGGAATCTCAACCATTTAATTGGAAAATAATGATTTGAGATTTTAGACGTAAAATGGTTTCCATCGAAAAATACTTTTAGAGAAGTCATTTTCCGTGAAAATATTTTACAACGTTTACCGCGCACACAGAAAATAATTTTGTTTTTAATATTTTTTCCAATAAGGTCCAGGACTTGACCGGGACCCGATCGGGATTTGTTCGGTACCCCACCGGGACTTGACAGGGACCCGCCCAAAACTTGTCTGGGACCTTGTCAGGACCTGCCCGGAACCCGCCCAAAACTTGACCAGGATCCGCCTAGGACCCCACCGAGACTTGCTTGGGACCCGCCTAGGACTTAACCGGGACCCACCCAGGACTTGCTCGGGACCCTGCCAGGACTCCCCCAGGACTTGACCGGGAATTCTCAGGGAAAATGACTTCCCTGAAAATATTTTCCGTCGGGACTAGCCTGGGTCTCAGTCGAGTCCCAATGAAGTCCTGGGCGAGTCCCAGCGGGGGCCCCAATCAAGTCCTAGGCAGGTCCCGACGGGGTCTCGAGCGGGTCCCGGGCAGGTCTTGTCAAGTCCTAGGAGAGTCCCGGTCAAGTCCTGGGCGAGTCCCGGGTGGGTCCTGGTTATGTCCCAATCAAGTCCCGTGCGAGTCCCGGGCAAGTCCCGAGTGAGTCTCGGTCAAGTCCCAAGCGGGTCCCGGCGGGGTCCCGAGCAGGTCCTAGTCTGGTCCTTGTCAAGTCCTAAGCGGATCCCGGGCAAATCCTCGTTAGGTCCCGGCGGGGTCCCGGGCAAGTCCCAAGTAGGTCTTAGCAGGGTCCAGTCCTGATCAAGTATTGGGCAAGTCTCGGGCAACTCCCGAGCATGTCCCAATCAGGTCTTGGGCAAGTCCAGGCGGGTCTTGGGCAAGTCCAGGCGGGTCTTGGGCAAGTCCCGGGTGAGTCTTGGGCAGGTCTAGGCGGGTCCTGTTCAAGTCCGGTCGGGTCCCGGGCAAGTCCTGGCGGAGTCCTGAGCGGGTTCTGGGCGAGTCCCGATCAAGTCCCAAACAGGTCCTAGGCAAGTCCGGGTGAGGTTCTAGGCGGGTCTTGGCAATGTCCGTTGATTTGAGAATGAGTTGGAAAATGGTTTACGGTTTTCAAAACCGTAAACTATTTTCCAAAAATTATAGAAGAATTTTTGGTCAAAAGGAAAATACTTTCCGTTGACCACTATTTTACGTCGAAGTAAACACCGTAAAATGCGAAAATCATTTTCTGGAAACTATTTTACGTCGAAGTAAACGGAGCCTTAAAGAACCCTGCGAATTTTAGAGAATTTTCTGAGGGGCTTTTTTAAAAAAAAAAAAAAAAAATGCTACTACCCAATAAAATAAGAGCCCACATTCAGGCCCAAAGGGTCCACAGTACTACTGCCAACACATACTCCCCATTTTATATATATATATATATATATATATAAAAGAAGCAAAAGTTAATTTTTAAAGGTATTTTTTTTTTATTTCTTTGAGACTACCCTATGGCTTGGGGGACAAGGATCCTCTCCGTTTCAAATGAAATGGAGAGAATCCATTTAGTTACTTTTAAAATAACAAAACTGCCCCTAAAAGTAACTAAATAGATTATATATATAAGAAGCAAAAATTAATTTTTAAAGGTTTTTTTTTTTTTTTTAATTTCTTTGAGAATACCCTATGGCTTGGGGGACAAGGATCCTCTCCATTTCAAATGAAATGGAGGGAATCCATTTAATTACTTTTAAAATGGCAAAACTGCCCCCTACAAGTAACTAAATAGATCCCCTCCATTTCAAATGAAATGGAGAGGATCCTTCTCCGGGGCTGGGACCCCAAGCCAAGGGGTGGTCAGCACCCCTACAATACAGCTCACAAGGTACCACTAGAGGTTTGCAGGCCAGCCAAGGCACCACTACTAGAGCCTAGCTCGGACTGACATTGAAAGGCTGACAGGCCAGCTTGGAACGACCATGGCTGATCATCTAGCCCACATCTTATCTAGAAGCAGATGACCATGCAGCTGCTAAGGTCAATTGCCAATCATGTATCTTATCAGGAAATTGACAACCTAGTTGGAACTAGCTAGGGTTGATCACTAATCCCAAATCAAATTGGGAAGATCACAATCATCCCAAGGTCGATCGCCCATCATATCGAAAAATTGACAATCCGGCTAGGATTGCCTAGAGTTGATCACTTATCTCATCTCAAATTGGGAAGATGCGTCAATTGCCTATCATACATCTTATTTGAAAATTGACAATCCGGCTCGGACTGCCTAGCATCGATCACTAATCCCATATCAAATCGAGAAGTTGACAACCATGCTAAGATCGATCGCCTATCTTTACATCTCATTGGGAAGCTAATGAACCCAGCTCGAACATAAGGTCGAAGGCTTGATAAATATTTTATCATTAAACTATAAAATATGAGGCAGAAAACCCTAAACCCTCACTCTATCGATGAGGGTAGAGCTCAGCAACAATTGGTTACTTTGTCTGATGTCGTGACATTTCTGGAAAATGAATGGGAAAAGCTACAATAGAGCCCTTTCACTTTGTCCGCAAATTGCCATATTCAGCTGAGCTTCTCAACAAACCTTATCCCAAGAAGTATGATACTCCCATGTTCATCCACTACGATGGACGGAAGGGAGACGCTCTTGAGCACGTCAGCAAGTTCCTAGACACAATGGCGACCTCTCCTGAGAGTTGTTGGGAATATGTATGTGAATTAATCACTTCAAAAATAGCGAAAAATTCACAAGGAACAAGCTCCATGTAAATATAGCAACAGATTTTTCAGAACATGAAATAGCATGCAAGAGAAGGTTTGATCACATACCTTAGGGTTGCATGGCTAGGGTTTTTCTTTCTCCTCTTGATGTTGCACAACTAGGGCTAGGCTCTAGAGACCTTATGATCTTCTCCTCAATTTTAATTTGTAACCAAAGAATGTAGGCTTTCATACACAACCCCAACATCAAAATAAACAATTTTATTAAATATAATCAAGCTCAACTTTTTTTAGGACAACCGCAACATCAATCCTAACACCAATACCATGACATGAACAACAAATATTAGATACAATTTATCTACTGAGAACAGAAAAAACGTGTACTTCTGCAATCTGAAAGAAAGGCAAGACCTACACCTCCAAAATGTTGAGCTCGAATCCAACCAGAAAAATCATACCGCACAAGACAACCCCAAATAGAATATGATAGGACCTAGATAGAGAGAAGGAAGACTATTTACTCTCAGCAATAACCGCTCGCTGAGCAGCTTGGGGAGCATTTCTAGCAGCCTGCTCTGAAGCATTGGCGAGGCCCTGCAACATTCTCAAAATCTCGGTTGTGTCTTCCAGATAGTACTTAGCCTTGCTGGGTTTCTGGCCAACAGTGCAAGCAAACACTTCAGCAACTGGGGATAGGGAAGCCCTTGCACTCATTATAACCTCAAACATGTCCTCATCCGATCTGTCGTCCCCAATACAGATAACAAAATCTGGAAGCATTCCCTTCAGTCGCATTGTTGAAAGTAGATATTCTGCTACAATACCTTTATTGACGCCCTGTAGTGATCCCAGAGACAGTGAACAAGTTGTGAGCATAGGATTCATTAAGTTTTTCAATATAGAGAACTTTTATTTACCTTTCTCATTATTCAAAATTCAAAAAAAAATTTGTTTGTCAACCTCCCCATTTGATTTAAAAAAGAAATTGTAAAGAGCTTATAAAAGTGACCGAATACTCCAGTTTAGTTCCTTATTTTGGGAGTACTAGTCATCACCATGATAAGAAAAATGAAAAGTTAAAAAATTACAAAAATATTTTAATGAGAAAACAATCTATCTTAACAAAGTCCCCAGGGGCTTTCTCCTCTTTCCAGTCAATAAGGAAAGTTTGAAGGCATTAATGAAAGCGACAAGTATGGAAATTGATGTGTACAACCAATTCTCCTACTATAAGAGACCCCTGCACACCTCATTATAGATTGATACAAGGAAAAATAGAACTGTAACACTTACCTGAGGTTTAACTTCTACAATGTGCAGGCCGCTCTTGACAGAAACTGGCTCATTGGCAAGAACACTTTCCAGGTGATCAAGAAGCTCCTTAGCCTGGCACGAACCAAAATCTGGATCTGCATACTGGTAATTCCAAACAAGAGCACTCTCCTTGGTCTCTATGGTAGAACCATCAGTTGTTTCAGTGTATAACTGCATTACTGGGTCAGCAATCTGTTTCCAATCAAAATCTGGCACAGAAACACAAGTTTCCCAATCTGCCTCATGATTTGGCCTGAAAAAGAACAATCCAGTTGAACAACACAGAATTAATTGGGGATTTGGAATATGTTTCTGTTTTCACAATTTTGTGCAGGAAGAATTGGATAGCTGATGGTAACAGTAATCGCAGCTGACACTATATTTTTATGTGTTAAAAGAAATGGAAAATAACAATAGGATTTATTCACTCTTGGACCTTGGCTCAGATGGTAAAAGGTGGGGATATATTTGGAATGGCATTAGATTCAAAACTTACAAAGCAAACTCGTCTCCTTCTGAACCTGACTGTGATTTCAATTAAAAATGTTTCAGAACAGAAACTTGCACAACCATATGCTGGTTTCATTTTATTATGTCCCTTGTAAGAATTTGGAATTGCTTTGGTACCAATTGTAGAATCATTAGCTTTTGGTGAATTTTAACACACATGACGTGAGTAAATTCTTATGAAATCATGAGTACAAATGTTTTTTATTAGCCTATTCTATGCCCAAAACAAGTGCCTTTGTATTTTTGTGGTATTGGGTAGATTTATACTTAAGATTTGGGTTGAAGATTGCTCAAGAAAATCAAGTACAAGAAATTCCGTTCGCAAACTCGTCAACTGATGTCCGGACAAAATACCTAGACAGTGAGTCTTGTCTACAAGGTCATCTGCTAATGTCTAGATGATGCCCAGACAATGAGTTCGTTTGCAGGCATGTTCACACGTGTCGGAACAAATTGGAGAAATATAAAGTTTTGTCTCTGCTAGGTCGACCGCACATGTCTAGACAAATTTGTCAGATAGAAAATTTTGAGCGCTAAGGCGTTCGCTAATGTCCAGACATGAACCTGTGTTAAGGATTGAAACCCAAAGGATGTTCTGACACCTCATTAACCTGTCTAGATGCCTTTTTAGAAAACCTAAACCGACCAACTTTAGGTTTCAAGGCTTCTTTTCACAAGTCTACAAAAAGACTTTGAAAGCAAAATTTTCAAAGAGCTAAGCATTGTTCTTCCATGTCAATATAGAGTGTTTTCATACACTGAGCTTAGCAATTATTTGTGTGCCAAGAGATACTGCTGGTAAGCATAGGAAGTTCAATCTCTTTGAGTGATCAAACACATCCAGTTTTACATCAACAAACTACTTGAAATCTAACAATGGGTCGGTAAGGAAATTAAGAAGAAAGATTGGCCAGTGAGGAGTTGAAACTGCTGCAACAAGAGGCAAGATAGGAACTTTTCTGCATACAGATTGTCTAAACCATTACAAAGGGTTGCAAGTGTGTTTTGCCTGTATTTGAATCTTTTCTAGTGTTGATCTCCTAGATTTGGCTGCCCCCGAAGTTGTTTTACCTTTGATGTGTTATTCAAAGGAAACCAAGATCATTAAAACAAACTACCGCATCCAATTCAAAGGATTATCAGAAAATAATTAAAAAAACAAAGCAATTAGCTTTGTTCAGTTTCTTACATCTCTTAAAGAAACCAGAAACCTATTTTCAGGTTTTAGGCAATAGACCCTACTATATAGACAATTTCAGCATGCAAAAGCCTGTTAAGCCAAGCCTAAATAAATTTTAAGACTTAATGAGTCCCAAAAAAGTACACTTAGCATAGCACGCATGAATAGATTAGGTAATTCATGAGCATAAATATCATCAGTAAATCAGATGTATCAAACAGGAACATATGCAATATTAAGACCTTTCAGGTTTAAGGGGTGTTTGGACATCTCAAGGAAACTATGGTCCATCATCCTTCACATGGAAATTGAACTCACGTTGATGGTGAAATATGGGGATTTGGGATGACCACCAAAATAAGGATCCATGTTTGAAATCCAAATTTAAGTAACAAAAGCTAATGCATATAAACAAGATCCTACCATCACTTACTCCATTTTCTGAATTCCAAATTTTCATGGTAAACAAGGACCTTGGCATTTTCCAACATATGGCATGAAGCTGTAGACATCAGTCAGCCAACTAAACAGAGATGCATTATATGCTTTTCATATAAATGAAAACACAAATCTCAGGCATCAAATTTGCAATAACTAACAACCACAACCCAAATCCAAGTTCATCTCAATAGTACCATCTTGAAGCTAAGCTGTGCAAATTAGGCTTAGTTCAATTTTCTTACAGGTTTAAGGGGAGCTAGTGTAGCACTTATTTCTTCAAGGAACTCTAGATTGAACCAATGACATTTTCAAGAGTATGCTCTGCATCATGTTTGCACTTTTGCCCATATAGCATGCAGAACCAAAACTTAGATGACATCAAGATCACATGTTCAAGTGTGAAGAGCAACATGGAGCTGCACATAGATCTATTTTTGGAAAAAGAAAAGTGTGTACCTCACAAAATAACCATGCTCTGCTGCAAGCCCAAGCTTTTCACAGGAAGAAAACCATTCCATTAGAGTCTTTCTGTCCCTCCCGCTAACAATGAAGACAACATTTTTGGGGTCTCTGCACAAGCTGTTTAAGATTCCAACTGCTTCAGTATTAGCTGTTGTACTAATTGAACCATGCAGCATCATAGCACCATCATAATCTAAAAGAATTGCTCGGCTCTTAGTCCTCTTATAAGCTGAAACAATATGCTCAACTGAAAGCTTTCTGAAATTTGGATCCAAAGCAATTACTCGAAACCCTAAACCGAAACCAATCCCCCAGCACCTCCTTCTCATATGATCCCCACATGCCCTTTCAAGATCTTGTAAAAAGCTACGTGCCCAATATGCGACATCATGTGTACTGACATACCTATAGTGTTTTTCATGCCTCAACTGTTTTTCTGCCTCGGAGACTATTAGGGCTGAGTCCATGGCTTCAGCTACAGAATCAATGTTCCATGGGTTCACTCGAATTGCACCACTTAGTGATGGCGAGCACCCAACAAACTCAGATACCACAAGCATACTCTTTTTTGGGATCAATGGGTTTAGTCCTAAGGTCTCATCTAGTTTCTCATTTCCTTGCCGACATATAACATATTCATAGGGAATAAGATTCATTCCATCCCTCACTGCTGTAACAAGACAACACTCTGCAATGACATAATAAGCAATTCGCTCATAAAACTGAAGTGGGGTATCAATCAAGACAACTGGCTTATAACCTTCTCTTCCAAATGTCGCATTGATCCTTCTCACTGTGGCACTAGTTTCAGATTGGACCTCCTGCACATCCTTTCCTCTGCCTCTCGCAGGGTTTGCAATCTGGACCAAAACAACTTTTCCCCTCTTATCAGGATGTTGTATGAGCAATTGTTCCATGGCCAGAAGTTTCAAGCTGATTCCTTTAAAGATATCCATGTCATCGACCCCGAGCAAAACAGTGCGACCTCCAAACTGATCTCGTAACTCTGCAAGCTTAGATTCAGTCTCAGGAAGATTCAAAACCAATTGGAGCTGGCCTATATGAATCCCAACGGGAAGAATTTTAATGCTTACAGTGCGACCATAATACTCGAGCCCTATGTAGCCCCGCTTAGATTGATAAGAAAGCCCAAGCATTCTACTACAACAAGAGAGGAAGTGCCTAGCATAATCAAAAGTATGGAATCCAATGAGGTCGGAGTTTAAAAGAGCTCTCAGAAGTTCATCTCTTACAGGAAGTGTTCGATATATCTCGGATGAAGGGAATGGACTATGAAGGAAGAATCCAAGCCTCACCCTATTGAACCTCTTCCTCAAAAATGTCGGCAAAACCATCAAATGGTAGTCATGAACCCACACAAAATCATCATCAGGACTGATCACTTCCATTACTTTATCTGCAAATATCTTGTTCACAGACACATAAGCTTGCCAGAGGGACCGATCAAACCGACCACCAAGATCCGGTGATAGCGGAAGCATATAGTGAAATAAAGGCCACAGATGTTGCTTACAGAATCCATGATAGAATTTACTAAAAAGCTCAGGAGGGATGAATGCCGGTACACATTTGAAAGTCTCAAGCAACCTTTGAGCTACATCATCTTGCTCACTCATGTCAATCTCTTCTTTAAGACAGCCAATATAGATTACTTCTACATCTTCTCCAAGGCCATCTTTAAGCTGTAAAAGAAGTGAGTCCTCATCCCAGCTAAAGTTCCACTCTCCATTGTCACTTCTATGTGCCCTAAGTGGAAGCTGGTTTCCCACAATGATCATCCGTTCTTGAGAGACGGATGAGGGAGCATCAGACCCACCACTCTCGTCATCTAGCTCCGACAACACTCCCGTCACAGTTGCCACTCGAGGAAGCCTCTTTTTCTCTCTACTAAAAAATGGAGATTCGCCGGAAGCAAGGTCCAGTAAGTTAGAATAAGACCTCGAAACCATTGTAATGACGACAAAACACTTTTTTGTCTGCTGGGAGTAGGAAGAGGACTTGATGATTCCTCACAATCAACTTCTGCAGAAAGCAAACCCAATGACGAAATAGAATCAGAACAAATATGCCAGAAATTCACGAAATCTCTAAGCAAATCAAATCAATTTTTTTTTTTTTTCTGGTCACCAAAAAATCATAACTCTCAGATTCTTTAAATGATTCAGAATTTTGAAAGCCTGAACAGGCATAAAATTCTTACTCTATATGAATACTCAAAACAATAAAAAAAGAAGAAAACTATTAAACACACACCCAACACAGATTTGAGGAATACCCAGAAGAAATCTGAAGATAGTAAGAATAATAGTGACAAAATTACCTCCAGACTCCAATAACACAGCAACCAGGAAACACAGCAATGTTAAGCAAAGTGACCAAAATAGCTCAAAAATCCCAAATGCATAACCAACACAGTCACCACATATATAAAAGAGACAGAGAAAAAAATCAAAGCTTTATAGAGAGGGAGAGAGTCAACTTAGCAAAGCACTAGAAGATGCAGCAATACTTTAAACCAAGTGGGCAGTGAGCAAAAAAAGTAGCAGAAAGTGGCATGCAACATGAAAGAAAAGAGGAAGAAGGACCAAGAAAGATTAAAAAAAAAAAAAAAAAGCCTTATTGGTAAACAAGGCAATGAACTTACCCTTGAAGGAAGAGGGCGTGCGTGTATGCGTGGGGGAGTTGATACAAAGGAAAGATTCTTTTCTCTTTCCCTCTCTGGCTCTCTCTCTCTCTCTCTCTCCTTTAAGACAATGAACTTACCCTTGAAGGAAGAGGGCGTGCGTGTATGTGTGGGGGAGTTGATACAAAGGAAAGATTCTTTTCTCTTTCCCTCTCTGGCTCTCTCTCTCTCTCCCCTTTGTGACAATGGCATTAGCGGGCCTTTTCTTTTACTTCCGGTTTGTACAAAGTTTCATTGTTTTTTTTTTTTTTTCTCTAACATCCGACAATAAGTGGGATGGGCTGTCTTTATTCAAAGAAGAATTTGATTCTCCCTCTGTCTCTGTGTGAGTGTGAGTGAGTGAAGAGTGATTAAACGAGGAACAAAGAACAGTAGACTCCAACTATTATTTAGAAAAAAAATATATATTTATGTTAACCATGGTTAGTGTATATTGATTTGGAATCGTTCATGGCCTTGTCTGCCTAGCTCACCTCACGGTAATCGGGTATTGGGGTGCTAACTAGAGGTGCACTTTTGCACGCGTGTGGTACACGAACGTGTCGACAGGATATCCGATATCCTTTCACCATATTTGATGAGGACAATGCTTCTTTGCTTCCTGTCACAAACTCTTGGTGCGACCTTGGATTTGGTGCTCTGGAAATTATTATCACCATATTTGATTAGGACAATGCTTCTTTGCTTCCTGTCACAAACTCTTGGGGCGACCTTGGATTCGGTGCTCTGGAAATTATTATTGGGACTTCAACTTAGAACACCTCTAGCCACAAAAAAAAAAAAAAAAAAAAAGGTTTGTTATGTATCATGATTTCATCTAGGTCATGTTTGATTGGGCCAATATGGCATTGCCTATTTTTTATCACATAACCCTTGTGATGTAAGACGGCGACTCCCAAATTTTGAGGTTCAAACAATGAAAATATTGAAGGAAACAATATATATATATATATATATATATATATATATATATATATGAGGGACAGTAGGATAAATTTCTTTTTTTTTAATATATATATAGGATCAGGATAACACCAAAGAAACCGTAACATTCATCTTAAAAGAAATGGTGGGTTTTGCCTATTTTAACATAAAAAAATCAAAACCCATCAACAATAAGAACATTTATATTAGTCTCATGTAGTTTTGGAAACCATTTTCTTGCAATAGATTGTGTATATATTTATGGATAATATTTATTGTAGTCAAAAAGGTTAACTTTGACAGCAACCTTTTTTACTGAAAAATCACTGGAGTAGGGGAGTCTAGGAAAGGTTTTTACTTTTTAGTAGTAGAAGCATCAAATCAAATCTATTTAAATTTGATTTTAGCCCTTGTTTATTTAATGACATAAAATCCCCACCTTATATCATATGTGTCTTAGAAATGCACTTGAAAATACATTAAACCAACATGTTTGTAAGCAATTTGAATCTCCCAATCTGCTCTAGACATGTTGTTCAGGATATAATAATAATAATAATAAACAAATATGTTCTAATCAACTCAAAGTACAATTGAAGTGCTAGAAAAGGATTGGCTTTTTGTATCACTAATAAATTATGCATTGACTCCCATAAAACCTAAAATCACTTTCATATTATATAATAAATCAATCCTTTGTTTATTCGATTTTACCAAGATTTTTTTTATAAAAAAAAAAAAAACAATTAAAAACTAAAAAAAATAATTTTTTATTTTGTGATCACTAGCAACATAAAAGGCATTTTTCAGGGCATCCTTTAGTGGAGAGTACTGCACACGCGCCATGTGACCACGTAAGATTGTAGCAGAGCATTATAAAACTTGTCTGAACTATCAATTATGTAATGTTGGACCGTTTGCATCGGGCTGTCTGCTTGTTTATCGTTGGTGAAGAGACGTTGAAAGTGTCGTTTAAGGCTCTGGCAGGACTTTGATTGTCGTTTGTCGAATAGTGCCCAGGATTCAAGTTGTGAAAAAAGTAGTTGACTGTGGAGCCAGGGCTTTGATGTTATTTAAAATCCTCCTATTATTAATTCTCATTTTTATTTAGTTTCATAATATATCTTAAAGGTAAAACTATATTTACCCCCTCAAAGTTTACCTTATTTTTGTTGGAAATATCATAGAATAAATGGATAAATTATGAAGACAAAGGAATTCTTAAAGCCCGGTCCTCTGTTGGTAATGATCTACGGTCAATGGTCAATCACTGAAGTGAATTTAGATGAAAAAATCAGACTTGATAAGTGAGTTCAGAGGCAGAAGTGGTCAAGAGGCTAATTTACTCGCATGCTTACCACGGAGCGGAAGCCCACAAGCAGTCTTTGGATCTAATGAAATCCCAAGACAACTTATAGGAAGAAACATGGTTTATATCATAGACTTTTCTAATGCCAAAGCTACCTTCTGCTTTAGGAGAAGTCAAGATATCTCAATTCAAATGGTGTTCTGAACCTCAAGATGGGGAATTGCTTATATAGATAGATCCACCCTTTAGTGAGGACACCGCCCTCTCTTGTTTTATCCTGATCTGTGGGTATCTCTATCTTATCTTCTTCTTTCTTTATTTTATTTTTATTAGAAGAAGATGAAAAAGAGGAAGAAGCAGGCACATGAGAATCATTAAGCATGTGGTTGATCACATAAATGAGTAAATGCCTTAAAGCGCAAACCAAGATCTATGATACACTACATTTCACTTCAGCACCCGGGGGCCAAAGACTTGTTAGGTGTAGAGGAGTCATGTTCTGGCCGATTTCTGGCATGTAGTGAAATGCTCAATTCAGTAGATTGCACCGAGCAATCAAATAGAAGCGCTTTAGTTTTCTTGCTGCTTTTGTGGAAATAAGAAATATAGACTTTAAGGTTCGATCGCAGACCATATTTTTAAAATTTATTTTGTACATTTTTATAAAATGTTCAAGGGTTTTCGAGATGCAGTCACTCTAGATTCCGCACTTTCTAGAGTGAACTAAGACAGTCTTAAAATGAGAAATGCATAAAATAAATTTGAATGAGACAATAAATCAGCTATTTTGTAGTGTGTATTATTTACATATGATCGATGGGTCATATTTATAGTGATTTTAAGCGCATCCAATGATTCAAAATCATTTGATCTAATAGTCCAAAATCTTAATCACCAAATTCAATTTAATTCACACTTGAAATATTTTTAGATATAAAATATATTTCATAATTATTTGAAATACTAACAAATAAATATATATTTTTTAAATAAATCTAATAATCCCCCACTATTTTAAATGATATTAAAAAAATTAATAAAATAAAATATTTTATGCGTTTTTGTGGAAATAAGTCGCTTAAGTAAATGTGTCTTTTGAACTTGAACATTCACTTAGCGAAAATATATAAAGACTGTCAAGGTAATCAATGAACAAATTTTGAACTCAAGACCATATTAGACTAGTCGAATATATAACACACGTTTATTTTATGAATAAAAAGATACAAGTCATTTTAAAAAATTTACACCGTTTTCACTCAATCAAATTGTTAAAACCCATTGAACCTCGCCTAAATTTCAAAACCGAGGTTGGATTCTTATCATTATAGACTTTAACCCCATTTTCTTAGATGGTTTATAAATCATATCCCTTGCAAGGCCTTAGTTAATGAATCTGACAAATTCTAAATTGATTTTATATATTTAGCCAGCGAGTCGTGATTGGGAGCACGCCAGGCACAAAATTTTTTTTTTTTTTTTTTTTCAAAAAAATTAAAATAATAAAATAATAAAAAAATAATAAAAAAAAAAAATTTTGTGCCTGGCGTGCATCACTGTTGATGCACGCCAGGCGTGGTGAATATCTTTACCCTTAGCGATAACTACTCTCTCTATTATCGAGTGATTCACACACATAATTGTGCCTTATTGCTACTTGCAAGGTTGCTTCACTATCACAATAAATTGTCACAACAATAAATGGTTTTGTCTGAGGTGGTAATAATAAGATAACAGTAGGATAATAGCACCCTAGTGTGATAATATATAAAAAATCCGAAAATAAAAAAACATAATCACTAAAAACTCGGGTCCAATGCAATCAAAATATAAAGAAGAAAGCATAACCATTAACCTGGGACATAATAGACAATAACAACAGTCAAAAATAGCTTGGTATCTGCCATAAATATTCAGTAACTTCGAGGAGCATTGTTGTGGCCGCGGTCATTCCGATGGCAACCATGCATGAAAGCGATGCTTCCTGTTCCTGCAACTAGCTGCATTTACTCTTTTGGTGGTTGAGTTTTGTTTCTTTTTCCAACTTGGGAATTGAAACGCTATCAATTGATTGCAACCTCAACTCTGCTCTGCTCAGCCCTCCGTAGTCCGTCTGTTGCCCTTTTCACTGTTGCTTCTTCTCATTCTAACTCTTTTTACGTGGAAACGTCTTGCATCAACTTCCAACACACACTTTTTGTTTTTTAAGCAATCAAGGCATATTAACCTATGATTATTTTATTTGAGCATAATTATAATAATACTTATTTGTTAAAAGTCGAAAATAAGAGATATAGGCACTAAAAATTGCAGGCGCTCTTTTAAATTTGATTGAGTCATAGCCTGATCCAGCCTCACCATGACATCAATAAGAATCAAAGTGATTTACACTAATCAGACATAAAAATTTCAATCGTGGGATTCAAACTTGTTGAAAATAATATTGTATATTGAATCACAATGAATATGGTACATAAGGGGCCTATATATGTAGAAATATTTTCAAAATTAATAGTTAATAAATATTATTTTGTGTTTTGGAAATATTTTAAAATGAAATATTTTAAAGAGCATTGAATGAAGAGGGTCTCACATTAAAAATAGAGAAAGTGAAGTTTGCATTTATAAGGCGCAACATACTTTAGGCCTCGTTTGGTTTAAGGATTGTCTAGTCCATTGGAAAAAGATTAGTTATTACTGGGAATAGAAAAGTATATAATATATTAGCTATTCATATTCATTTGTTTGGTTGTAACTCTGGAATAGACTAGCTAATCATATTCTCTCGTTTGCTACAATGCAATATGTTGATGAATGGATCTTATTTCCTAAAATACTCTTATAATACAAATACAATTTATATTATTAAGGACTTTTTTTCTTTTTGAAACATAAACAACTATACAGTATCAAACTCAATCTTGACTTCTAATGTCAATCAAACTCAATCAAGAAAAATACACGGTACAGAATTTTTTTTTTTTTTTTTTTAAAAAAAAAATAGAGAGATGGAGAAACAGAATCAAAGAGAAACGTTACAGATAATCAAAAGAAATAAATAAAATTAAAAAAAAAAAGAAAAAAAAAGAGAGAAACGGTACAGAAAAAGAAAGATGGAGAAACAAAATCAAGAAAAATAAACGGTATAGGAATTAAAAAAAAAAAAAAAAAAAAAAAAAAACTAAGAGACAGAGAAACAAAATCAAAGAAACGTTGCAAAGAATCAAAAGAAAAAAAAAAAAAAAAAAAAAAAAAAAACTGAGAGAGAACAAAAAAAAAAACTGAGAGACGGATAAAGAAAATCAAGAAAAATAAATGGTACAGAAAATTAAAAAAAAAAAAAGAAAAAAAAAAGAGAGAGATGGAGAAACAGAATCAAAGAAACGTTGTAGAGAATCAAAATAAATCAAAAAAACTAAATTAAAAAAAAAAAAAAAAAAAAAAAAAAAAAAAGAAGAGAGAGAGAGAGAGACGGAGAAACTGAATCAAAGAAACGTTGCAGAGGAAAAAAAAAATCCTCAAGAGAAGAAAAAAAAAACGGAGAGAGAACCAAAAAAAAAAAAAAAAGGGAAGAGAGAGTAGAGAAGAAAAAAAGGGAGAGAGAACGAAGAAAAAAAAAAAAAAAACTGAGAGAGAAGAAAAAAAAAATCCAAGAAGCAGAAATAAAACGAAATAACCATGAAAAGAGAGATCAAAGAGAAGAGAGGGGGAGAGAGATGGAGATTGTGAGAGCCTTGTGAGTGTGAGAAGAGTAGGGTTTTTTTTTGGCAATTTTACATGTTAATTTTAATCCCATAGTAATGGATTAGCTAAGCCACTCATTTTTTAGTGGCTTAGCTAACCCTGTGTATATGGGATTGGTAGTCTCATGGGAATAGACTATTCCTAGAAATAGAGTATTACCAAATAAAGGACTAGCTATACTTAGTGTTAGCTTATCAAATCCAAGAGTCTAATCCGCGAACCAAACAGGGCCTTAAGCTATTAAAAAAACTTGGGTGTGTACACTATACCCCGGCCAGTACAGTTTAATTTTGAAATTATTGGAGCAATTTTGTTTTTCTATATTTCCTCTATTTTTTTTACAATATATACAGGCCAGTAATACATACATTACATATACATAACCCATGTGGAACAACACTACATATAATCTAATAGCCCCTCTCAAACTCAAAGTGGAGTGTAAGAGACCAACTTGAGTTTGAAAACAAGATCACGAAAATGCCCTAGAGGATGTGATTAGGTACATACCCTAGTGTGTACCTAATCATTTTGAAAACTTCTTTGAATCCTTGAACTACCACCCTAAATGATAACTATATACTTTTCAAAACATGCATATCCAACAACTTATCTATTTATTACAACTTATCTATCGGAGCAACTTATCTATTAAAGACTATGTCAAGATAATCAATGAACAAATTTTGAACTCATGACCATATTAGACCAGTCGAATATATAACACACGTTTACTTTATGAATAAAAAGATACAAGTCATTTTTAAAAAAATTATTAAGGTTTTCACTCTATCAAATTGTTAAAACCCATTGAACCTTGCCTATATTTTAAAACCGAGGTTGGATTCTTATCATTATAGACCTTAACCCCATTTTCTTAGATGTTTTATAAATCATATCCCTTGCAAGGCCTTAGTTAATGAATCCGACTATTTCAAAAAAAAAAAAAATTGTTAATGAATCCGACAAATTCTAAATTGATTTCACATATTTAACCATAATTACTCTATCTATTATCGAGTGATTCACACACATAATTGTGCCTTATTGCTACTTGCAAGGTTGCTTCACTATCACAATAAATTGTCACAACAAGAAATGGTTTTGTCTGAGGTGGTAATAATAAGATAACAGTAGGATAATAGCACCCTAGTGTGATAATATATAAAAAATCACTAAAAACTCGGGTCCAATGCAATCAAAATATAAAGAAGAAAGCATAACCATTAACCTGGGACATAATAGACAATAACAACAGTCAAAAATAGCTTGGTATCTGCCATAAATATTCAGTAACTTCGAGGAGCATTGTTGTGGCCGCGGTCATTCCGATGGCAACCATGAAAGCGATGCTTCCTGTTCCTGCAACTAGCTACATTTACTCTGTTGGTGGTTGAGTTTTGTTTCTTTTTCCAACTTGGGAATTGAAACGCTATCAATTGATTCTCTGTTCTGCTCTGCAGCCCTCCGTAGTCCGTCTATTGCCTTTTTCACTGTTGCCTCCTCTCATTCAGTCTCTTTTTACGTGGAAACGTCTTGCATCAACTTCCAACACACACTTTTTGTTTTTTAAGCCATTAAGGCATATTAACCTATTTTATTTGAGCGTAATTATAATAATACTTACTTGTTGAAAGTCGTATATAAAAGATATAGACAGAAAAATCGCAAATGCTCTTTTAAATTTGACTAAATCATAGTCTGATTCAGTCTCATCATGACATTAATAAGAATCAAGATGATTTACACTAATCAGACATAAAAATTTCAATCGTGGGATTCAAATTTGTTGAGAATAATGTTGTATATTGAATCACAATGAATATGGTACATAAGGGGCCTATACATGTAGAAATATTTTCAAAATTAATAGTTAATCAATATTATTTTGTGTTTTAGGAATGTTTTAAAATGAAGGTTTTAAAGAGCATTGAATAAAAAGAGTCCCACATTAGAAATAGAGAAAGTGAAATTGGCATTTATAAGGCCCAAAATACTTTAAGCTATTAAAAAAAAAAAACTTGGGTATATACACTATACACTAGTACAATTTAATTTCGAAATTAGAAATTATTTGAGCAATTTTATTTTTTTGTATTTCCACTATTTCTTTTACAATATATACAGGCCAGTAATACAGACACTGCATATACATTACCCATGTAGGACAACACTACATATAATCTAACAGTCCCTCTCAAACTCAAAGTAGAGTGCGAGAGACCAACCTGAATTTAAAAATAAGATCACAAAAACACTCTAAAGAATGTGATAAGATACATACCATAGTGTGTACCTAATCATTTTGAAAACTTCTTTGGATCCTTGAACCACCATCCTAGATTATAACTACTTACTTTTCAAAATATGCATATCCAACAACTTATCTATTTATTACAATAATCATTTATTTTTATTTTTTTATTTTTATTTAGACCAATTGACCAAACAACATGATCCGGCAGAAGCAATATGGCCCTTTCAAATTCCCATCTTTCACTTGGGTACAATAATTAGCTCAGTGGGTACAAGGTTTCACTTTCACTTGAGACTCAGAATGGTAGATGTTGGGAATTATTCCGACAATTAAGTCCACCCCACCCTATTTTTTTTTTTCCCTTTTCATTTGGAAGAGACCAGAAAATAGTTTGACGCAACCTAATGCATGTTTGCTACACCTAAAAGCATCCCCAACCGATCTGCTACCTCTCGTTGCCATTGGTCACCATTCGTCCACACACACAGCAAAAGGAGCAAGAACAGGGGATGGGTTTTTTATTTGGCATTCTTTGCTTCTGTAAAGAAGTGAGAAATAAGAAAGAGGAAGAAGAAAAAAATGTTAAAGGAAAGAAGAGAAACAATTAAAAAAAAATCGATGGATGCTTTTTTTTTTTTTTTTTTTTTTTTTTTTTTTTGCATTTTCATTAGGCATTTTAGCTAAAAATGAGAAATGGCTAAGCCATATGGGGTTCTCTAATACAATAATGAAGGTATAATAATTTGTTTTTGTGTGGGGTAAGATTGTGACAACTAGGTGGGTCCTCCACAGAGGGCAAAGGACAGCAGATGACGTGGATGTCCATGATAATGAGGGGTTAGGGTTTGGCCGTCTTCCCGATCGCTAGAGTAGCAATTTGAGGACCATAACCCGACGAATTATCAAGGTTCAATGGATCACCATCGATAAGGACGGAGCCTCGGAGGAAGGGGGGCGGTACAGGCCATGCCCTCCTCCCAAATTCATAAGGAAAAAAATAAATTATAAGGTAATTTTTTTTATTTGACCCTGCCAACTAATTTGTTTGCCTTCGGCCCTGCTCATACTAATTTATGCCTCCATTCCTGACCATCAATGCCAACACTCCCGCTAGATTGAAGCGACAATTAGGATGCAGAGGAAAGTAATGGTGATTGGAGAAAGCATGGTGAAGAACAAAAAGGTGAGATCATTGATAAAGTCAAGTGGAAGAACCCAAAGGCGGACTGCGGTGACGAAGAGGGGTTGGGATTTGGTTGTTTGAACGGTGGTGATGGTGTGGAGTCAACTGTCAAGGGACAGAAAACTTAGAAGTCAAAGAGTTCTTGGGTGGACAATGGGATTGACCGATTGAGATGGTGAGCTTGCCATATATTGACGTGGGCCAGAAAAATTTGGAGAAGTCACAATTGGTCTTTTAATAACAAGGGGAAAAATCAATGGAAGGCAAGAAATCAATTTTTGAGATACAATTCATACCAAAAACATTTCCAAAAAGTGAGAATTGAGGTTGCGTATGAGTGAACATCTAAATCGTGAAAGCGATCGATTAACCTCCATAATGCAAATGGTGGACGACTTGGCTTATGTGCTATTAAATATGAAAAAGAAAGTAAAAGAGTAAAATTAAATTTGAACAGTTGAAAAAAGTACAACACATATAACCGATGTTTTTTTACTACACTTGAACCAAATCTATGATGGAACTATACATATTTCAATATGACAGTTATTCACTGAATGACTAGTTCTTCTATTCTTACTAAAATTTAAGATTGCCAATTGTCTTATTTGGTTGAAATAAGATATCATGTTAAATCACCACTTAAACTAAAACAACATTTGAACCTGAGGATGTTTACTGAGGGCCAAACTCTTGCAAAAAGCGCACACACAAATACATAATAATTAAGTAGACCCATTATTGCTAATACATGAACCCACCAAATGGCCAAAACTGGGGAAGCCTATAATTGGTTTGAGCAGCAGCACAGTTAAAGGAGGGTTATCACATGATTTAGAATGTTGTAATTGCTGGAGGGGCCCAAACATGTAGGAGTTGGTGAACTGGGATTCTAGGTGGGAAGCAAATTTTGAAAGGAAAGACAGCAACATGTGCTTAATTAGGTAAAATAGTTGCAATGCCTAGGCCTGCATGCTTGAAGATTTGATGACTCTCTCTTCTTGTTGTTGTAGTTGAAGAGTACTTCTTCAAGTGTGATGGAGATGGGATCCCACCAATTATTGCTGTGAATGTCATTCATTTGTAATCATCATTGGACCCCCCTTGTTAATAAATGATTTTCAGTGAGTGTGGTGGTGAAGAATCCATCACTTCCCCCCTTATTGACCCACTTGCCACTTTTACAACCCAACAAAATATTATTACTTTTTATTTTCTAAATGATGAAGGAAAGGGGTTGCAAGAAGTCCTTCCTATTCTTGATCTAGATCGAAGAGAGAACAAGAGACAAGTTAAGAATGTTTCTAAATACAATGTAAGAAGTGGCTCATAGATAAGGCTGAAAAAATTGGATATTACAATTTTTGTAATTTTAGAAACCGTGCTTTTATTTTGCCATCATCACATTTTGTTCAGTGCTAATCAGTTTTTTTTTTTTTTTTTTTTTTTTTTAATTTTAATAAAGTCTAATTCAAAGGCTGATTGACACTGTGGCATGAGCAAGGTGAGATAGTGATAGACTAAAGTCTAAAAGTGTGGTTTCTAACATTATTCATACAATTTTTATTGCAAATTTCTTATAAATTGACATGTTCACATTTTCTTGAAAAACTAATAATAGAAACCATTTTATTCTATTACCATCTCACTTTGCTAAAGTGGTAGTGTTAATTAGTTCTTAATTATTGTTATTATTTTTTTTTAAAAAAAAAAATGGTTGATCAATTGGCACCAATAGAGTGAGATAGTGATGGAATAAAAGTGTGGTTTATGATATTGTTTTTTATAAAAATAAACGTTATGTAGATTAACACATTAGTTTGTAAAAAAAAATGAAAAATAAAAAATAAAAAATTATAGTAGCTTAGCATCCCTTCAATGCCCAATTCACTTGTTGGTTGATTTGGGTGGGCTTTAGATTTGGGCTTTTGTGCCAAATAATTATTAACCCTAATTTAATTGATTCCCTCAAGGGAAAATGTACGAATAAATCAACTTTTTCTTTAACGAAAAATAATGAACAAGGATTAAAATATTTTTGTAAGATTGATAACTTTTACTTTGGCATCTTTCATCCTTTTCCTTTTTTTCCTTTCTATTCAAGAAGTCAAAATATTAAGAGAAAATTCCACTTGAACTTTCATTAGTTTAGCAATTATACCCTTAAATTTCACTTATGGTTACTATCTTTCAAAAATTTGCAATATCAACTATTCTGTTCAAATTCAAGGTTAAATACTAATGGAATAAGTGAAATCCCCAAAATATCTCTGTCCAAATTCAATGTATTTTTTGTAATATTATAAACATCTTAAGTGTATTTTGGAGATGATTTAGCGCTGAATTTTGACAAAAAATTGTTGATATTGCAAACTTTTGAAATATGTGAAAGTAGTTTTGACTTTTTAAAAAGAAAGGAAAAAAGATGAGGCGTTAGCAAACAAGTCTGCTACTCTTCACACTTATTTATTACAATGATTGACATGATATTTTTTAAGTAATTTTTTTTTTTTTTTTAGTGGCTAACATAGAAAACCGCTTAAAACATGCAACGTCGGTTGATATGAAATGGGTACGAAAAGTAGCATTACTAAAAAATAGTTGATAATTTTATTTTATTTCTTGTGGTTTTGGACCTTTAATAACCTGCTAATCTAAGTGGGCATTAGGCCATCCCTAAAGTTGGGCCTGGATAACTTTTTAGTTTTATGCCCTAGACTCCAGTTGTTCCTATTGGGCTGAATTGCACTTTTTTTTTCTTTTTTTTTTTTTTTTCTAACTTGTCTACAAATTTGTATGACAAAATTCCTAACCCTTATTCAAAGAGAATAACTTATATAAGGAGGTTGGTAAAAAAAGGTGAGTTTTATGCAACTAATCAGAATTTGACTTCTAAGCCGAACTTACCAAACTTAAGTTTTTTTAAAAAAAGCTTAACTACACCACATTATATCACATATGAAATAAAAAATTAATTGTTTGTAAAAAATTAAAAAAAAAAAAACAAAACAAAAACAAAATTGAAGGGGTGGCTGGCTGGCCACCCCTCCCTCACTTGGGGTGGCCGGCAGGGGTGGCTCACCGGCTGCCACCCCAGATCTGAATTTGGCACAAAAAGTGACTTTTGTGCAATAGGTACACTCAAGTCACTTTCTCATTCAAAACCATCGAAAGCTACCGCCCTCTCCTCCGCCGAAAGCTACGGCCCATGTTCATTGCTTCCCCTAGGGGTGGTGGAGGGCGGGTAGATCTTTAATTGTCAAAATTAGAAACTTAGATCATTATTTGTCAAATTAGCAAAACTAAGTAACTTTTCGAGCAATTTTCCTTCTAATAATTGGAAATTATATGGTACACGTATTAAATAAAAAGAAAAACTTAACTTAAAACTGATTTTAAAGTCTATTTATTATGTAGCTATCCCACAAATGTTTTTTTTATCTTATTTTATTTATAGAACTTATTTTTTTGCAAAATAATTTTAATCGAGATGACAATTTATAATATTCGCATGAATATAATTTAATAGCAGCATAATAGGGATAGACGAAAATATTTAATTCAAAACGATTGAAAATTTCTGTTGGTCTACGTATATTAACAAAGGCTTCAAAAAAGCATCCATAGAGGAATTAATGAATTATGAATTTGGAAAAAGAAAGGAATATGATGAAAAGAATATTACATAACAAGCTTATTGTTTCTGTCGAAGATAAGATTTTCGATTTTCTTTTTAATGAAACATAAAGAAGTATTTGGTAAAAATTAGTAGAAAATGTTGATTTAATTATTTAATTAATATTTTAATACTTTCCTCACTTGTTGTTTAAATTCATGTGAAATATTTAATTGAAAAATAAATACTACATATACTTTTAAGTGTGCACTCTCTGATGTGGTAGTGAAATAATTATTGGATCCAAAATTAATAATAATTTATCCACAAGTGGTAATTTTTAGGAAGTGTATACTTAAAAATATGCTTATAACATTTATTTAATTGAAATAATAAATAAATAAATCGATAAAAAGCTACAAATACAAAGTTTGAACTTTAACTTTGTTCTAAAGTATATGAGAAGAGAGCACGTTGGCCCACTTATTTCTTTAACATATTGATTCGATATGTTTTGCTGTTCACTCCCAAAGTATATGCTTTCTCCTTAACAAGAATTTGTGTATGTTGATTTGCTTGTGCCTCTCCTAATTTTTTTATATTGTACATTTTTTTATCATCAAAATGGGTGTCTTAAGGACAAAGTACAATTTTAAGTGCCCTACATGGGTTAGTGCTTGACACTACAAAAAAACAATTTTTTTCTTATTAGCGTTTTCTGACGTGGTGTTTCTGACGCGCGTTGATTGTCAGAAGCATAGGTGACTAGAAAAAAAAATTTCTGACGTGTCAGTGGGTAGAACGTCAGAATTTTCTGACGTTCTATTGTCTCACACATTAGAAAATTAAAAATTAATTTTTTTTTTTTAAAAAAAATTTCTAGAATTTTTTTTTTGAATTAAAAATTTATTAATTTAATTTAATTTTTTTTTGGGAATTCCTCTGCACGGCAGCGTGAGGAGCTGCCGTGCAGATGCTGTGTTTATGGTGTGCAGAGATGGTGCAATCTCTGCACCATGGGGTGCAGAGATGGTGATCTCTGCACACCATGCTCTGCACATCATGGTGCAGAGATGGTGCACTTCTTCTTCTTCCTCGATCTTCTTCTTCTTCTCTTCCCTTTTTTTTTTTTTTTTTTTTTTTTCTTCTCTCCGATCTCCCTTTCTTTTTCTTCTGCACCTTCTCTTCTTCTTCTCTTCTCCCTTTCTTTTTCTTCTTCTCTTCTCTTTTTTTTTTTCGTTCTCCTTCTCTGCCTAATTTCTTGGATCGCCGTGGAGAGAAGGGAGAGGAGACAGAGAGAGTGTGGGAAAAATAAAAAAGGAGGAAAGAATAAAAAGAAGAAAAAACGTGTGGGAAAATAAGAAAGGAAAAAAATTTCAAAATTTCGGCCTTTTCTTTTTTTCTTTTCCTGACGTGCAATATTTAGCATGTCAGGAAATTTCTGATGCGCCAAATTTGGCACGTCAAAAATTTCTGACGCTTCAAACTGGCGCGCCAGAAATTTTCCCAGAACACTATATATATATATCAGATTTTTTTTTAGAGTATATATATATATATATAGCATTCTGACGTGCCAGACCGCCACGTCAGAAAATTTCTGGCGTGGCAAACCGCCACGTCATAATTTTCTGACGTGGCAAATTTTGCCACGTCAGAAATTATATCATTTTTTAATTTTCCAAATTTGTAACATTTTTTCTGACGCTCCAACATCTAAAACGTCAAAATTTTCTGACCTGTCACTATTTACACGTCAGAAAAAAAATTTCTGACGTTTTAAAATTTGCACGTCAGAAATTTTTTGATGTGGCAACAAAGTAGGTACTGTAGCCACGTCAGAAAATGCTTTTTTTTTTTTTTTGTAGTGTGAGTACAATTTTAATAATTTGTGTATATGTATATATATATATATTGGGTGGGAAAGAGGGGTTTAAAAGTGAGTTTTACATGATATTTATATCATTTGGTATTAAAGAGAGTCATCACGTTGCATGTTTGCGTAAACTGATCTTTTAGGTACCTAAATTATGTCTTTGCCTTTTGGTTTCTATTGGTTATGCTTGTTTTGTTTCTGCATAAATTTGCGTTTAATAATATGGACTTAAATTACGTACACTCAACATGATCATGCATGTCCTAGTTGTCCCCAATTTAATGGCCTTGGGCGGGTTCCGCTGCTTCTTTCCCACACTTATTTTTCTCCGTGCCCATTTTACATGCGCTTCGCGTGCCATTAGTGCTTTGCTCTCCTCTTATTTTTCATTGGACGGTTGGGATGGACTTTGCCGTTCTTTCCCAACTAAAATAGAAAATTTTTTAATGACTGCAACCGCAATTACCTAGGTGGTTAGTAGTTAGTGGTTATTTTATAACCGGTTATTAGTAGCTATTTAAACCAATAACTTGCAGTTTTGTAATCGCTTTTTTATGAGTTTTTGAGTTATTTAAGTGTTTTTGGCCATCATTGAGCTTATTTTAAACATTTTGTGCCAAAATGTTCCTAAAAAGAAGAAAATAACATGTTTTTTTTTTTGCCAGACAATGTTTTTGAATAAACCTTAACAAAAACATCACATTCCACATTATATTTCACATACATACAGTCATACACGGCCAAAACCATGTCGTTTTGGATGTTATATATATATATATAATAAGCGGTTAGCAGTTATTAACCGCTTTTCCTTACTCTTAAAATCGTTAACCACAACTACCTTATGCGGTTAACGGTTTTATAACCACCCTGCTTGAACATCCCTATTTAATGCAAAGCTCACTTTAGAATTTGCTTAGAATTGCGTTAATGAATTTAAAAAATACTATTTTTTATTATTAAGATTTTTTGATTTATCAAATATCAATAAATACAAAAGAAAGTTGGAGATGGAGAGTATGCATTTAGTGGATTTAGGAATTTGAGGGATAAATATTTTGGACAAATTTATGATATTTATTTTCGTAAATACAATATATGAATGCTCTCCGTTTCAAAAAAATTGAAACGAGAGGATCCATTTCCGAATAATTGACTTTTTTGGGTTCTCGGCTATATATATATATATATATTAATTGAAGAGTTTGGTGTCAGAGAGCTGTTTGAATCCGCCATGGAAGGAGACAGCAGAAGAGGAGGAAGACAGGACCACCGCCACCGCCACCGCAACCCGCCTCTTCAAATTGATGAGACCTGGACCCTTAGGCCCGCCCTCGATCAGGAACACAATATTGTCCAAGCCCAGCTCTCACCGCCTTCCTCCCCTTCTTCTTCTGCTACAGAAAGCAGAATCGAACACACCGCCGCTAGTTTACCCATCTCATATCGTAACCCCAGAACCCGTCAAAATTCCAAGCGGGTGTCTGAGAATCGGCGCTCCCATGCGGTCAATTCCAAGTTTGTGAAAGAACCTGAGGTGGGTTCTTTGAATAACGAAGTGGGTTCTGTGAATTCTTTGGATTCTCAGATAGGGTCTTTGAGTATTGGGGAGAACGTCAGTGGGAAGCGAGAGAAAGATGATGAGGAGGAGGAGGAAGAAGGGAAGGGAAAAAGTAAGAAAGAGACAGTTGAGGTGTCCGAGTCAAGTGAGGGAGTGGATGGTGTTTTGAAAAGATTGGAAGAGCTGCGGTTGGGCATGGAGGAGCCGGAATTGTCGGAGGAGCAGCTGAGGATTAATGATCAACTGCAGGAGGATGAGGTAATTAAGTTAGTGAACTTGCCAATGATATGAAATTGTAGGTTTTTTAGCTTGGTGATGACTGATGATGGTCTATATGCTGCTCTGCTTATTGCTAAGTAGAGTTTGTTGAATAAGTTGAAACCTTGCTGGAATGGTGCCACGGACTTTGAGGTGAAAATTCTCCCATATGCACTTAAAAAGTTGCTGTCTGGCCAATAGAAATGGACAAATTGTGCAAAAATAAATTAAATCACCATCTTATTGATAAATAATGAGTGTATATTCATCCAAATAATAATAATAACAATAATGTTTGCATGGCCCAAGATCATATTGAACCCAGCTTGAACTGCATATTTGGCTCAAACTTGGCTGATAATGAGGTGAGTTTTTTTTAGTAAACAGTGCTCCTTTAGCCTGTTGGAAACCTTTGTTAAGAGCTAATTCCTATTTAATTTTAGGTCGCTTTTAGGGGCGAAACCAAGGTTTTTATCTGGGGAGTTGGATATACTCTAAATAGAATTTTAAAAGATGTATTTTCTAACAATTGGCTTACGGCTAAATCTTTAAGTTCTTACACAAAAGTATGTTTTCTTAAAACATCATTCATATTAAGGTAATTATAATAAAACAAGTGCACAAAGGGGGGAAAAAACAAAATTGATTATGCTAAGTGTACTTGACGTTCATTTAGCGAGTAAAAAATAACAAGTGCACAAAGGGAAAAATATAAGGAAAAAAAGAGACTCAAGCTTAAAGAAAATATATTTAGAAACTATAATATTATTGGAGCTTACAATAATGAAGAGGTTGGTCTCTTTGGGAGGTACTGAGACACTTATGGTGTAGGGCAGTGGGGCTGGCTTTGCTTAGTGAAATGGATCTTCTCTGCCCCTCTTTGTGACTTTGAAGGTTGAATTGTTTGGAAAGCTTCAAAGGAAAAGGAAAAGTGGAAGAAGAGTGAGGCATAAGCTTTTCTCTTTTTTTTTTTTTTTTTTTTTTTCCTATTCTTTTGAGAAGCTTTTACTTGGAGAAAGAAGGGGATCGCTAATGAGGCATGGTTTTTTTTTTTTTTTTGGCCAGGTTTTCTTTTTTGAGGGGTATTGATGAGAAACACTATTAGGAAAGTAACAAAAATGGCCATAATTATTATTTTTTCCCAGATCTTTGGGTCCTCCCCTTAACTTTGTCCCTCTTGCTATAATGAGAAAAATTATTTCTCCCCATATTATGGATAAAATGAATTGCTCATATTTGCGACACAGTTTAGTGAACATGTTCAATTGGTTCGCATTATTAATGAGAATCAGGTACTGGTGAATGATAATAACGACATAAAAGCTTGAAGATATCCAGAATGTTTCACATTAATTTGAAAAGGACGTGTACTTTGAGTTGCTATTCCCACGAAGAATATGCATTGGAAAAAAGTTTTGAGTTAGAAGTGATATGCCACTGAGATGAATCTGTTGCCAATGCGATGAATCTGTCTTAGTCTCTTCAGGTGAGAGAGAGATTAGGAGGATGCTTCTGTTAAATAAGAGCTATTGGCTGACATAGGATTATGCTTTGGAATCAAATTAGAGTATTACAAGAGGAAGTCCTTGGGTCCGTATTACAGTGTTGCTATCAGATTAAGCACTTTGTCAGTCAACATTTAGGCCCATACATGTTAAGTGTGTTTGGCCTGGTTTGATCTACTGAGTTATCTAGCTTGTTAAAGTAAAATTATGGTATACCTGTACTGAGAGTGTCATGGTTAACATGAAGGAAGACTTGGACATCAAGAAAAATAGGTCTTCCGTAAGGAGTTACTTATACAGCCCCCTGTTAGGTGAAACCTAGGGGAGAGCTGGTTGGAATGGTGTGGTCATGCACTGAGAGCTGACGAGGACAATAAAGAAGTTGAATCTTAAATGGGTGAAATTCATATCTGAACATGTCAGACCAAAAAAAAAGGCAAGGTTTTGAGGTTTTGACCAATTTTTTTGAAAAGATAGCTTAGCCATAAGCCTCCAAGCTACCAAAGGATTGCCTCCTGAGCTGGCTACCATAAGATGTGGCCCGGCCCATTTTTAGCATTTGTATCTATATTTCCTCTCTAGAAATCTTGCAAGCTTTCTGAGTTGCCTTTGTGAAAGTTTTTTTTACCGTCATAAGAGTTTCCAATTATATCTTGCCTAGTTTAGGAATTCCATTCATGAAAGTGTTACGGCCTATGTAAAGTTTGTGTTCATCTATCGGCCATTACTAGATTTTATTTTTTTTAATAATTTCCAAATTAGAATCTGGTTGAAATAGATATTGGACTTGACATCTCAGACCCTTTACCCAGAATTTTATTAAATTAGATAAATTTGTTGTTTGAGAGATGATTGAAATTTTGAAATGCCAAATATTCAATGTTTTGCAAAGCAGAATGAATACGAAGATTTTAGAAGAAATCTTCCTTAATTTTAAAATCATGCCTGTGTATAGAAGAATGATGGCTTTGCGTGGTAGGAACTTTATGACTGCTTTGAATTTCTTGCCCTTTATCATCTTTTGTGTTTTTCTTTTGCAGTTACTTGCTATGGAGTCCATCTACGGAGACAATGTTTTCATGCTTGACAGACACAGCGGCTTAAGATCTTTTCAGGTTTTGCAGTAAGCCAATGTCTTAAAGACAAAAGTTCAATATCCATAAAGAAGTGAATAGTCCAACACCTGTTTGTTATTTTGCAGATTCATATAGACATTGAAGCACAGGGTGAAGTTGCTATTACTGCAAAGCTAAATTCATCTGGTGATTTTGAGACCAAAATTGACAGTTCAGATGATTTCTCATACTCTTTCAAAGTCCAATATCTTCCACCAATTTTATTGACTTGTTTATTACCTAAATCCTACCCAAGCCACATACCTCCTTATTTTACTATCTCTGTTCAGTGGCTGGATTCTAGTAGGATTTCCAATCTTTGCTCCATGCTGGACACAATATGGAGAGAACAGCCAGGGCAAGAAGTCATGTACCAGTGGGTGGAATGGCTACAAAGTTCTTCTCTTTCTCATCTTGGGTTTGATAAAGAAATAATGCTTGGTCCTTATGGCATAAGACATGCAGGAGATAGGCGTGCAGTTTCTGGAATTTTTTCGCCAGATGTTGATATTCCTTCAATAAAAAGTTACGACGATGAGAGACACCATGAGAACTTCCACAAAAACTTGCATGAATGCTGTATCTGTTTTAGTGAGTATGCAGGTAATTGTCAACCTTTGCTTGACGTATTAAATAAGATTTTTTTCCAATGATGTAAGAAAAGCAACGTTTTTGAAAAATGTTTTATAAAATAGATCTTAAAGAATTTAAAACATTATTTACATTATAGCGGTGATATAGATAAACCAACATTCTTTTTATAATACTATTATATATTTTATTACTTTATTACATGTTTTCATTTTTTACCATTAGGATCTTCCAAAATTTACCTATTTGTTTTTAAGCATGTAATCAATGCTTTGAGATTCTTATTTTTACTTTCCAATGACTTTCAAATTGATATAAAAGTAGTTAATGCAATTTTTTTTTTTTGGTTTTAAGACATTTTTAATTATATAATGTTCATCTTTTTAATATATTAAATTCAATAATTTTTTCGTCTTTTAACAATTAACCCGTGCAGCACGATTATTTTGCCTAGGTGAAGCTTAATAGGAGACCCCACACAATGTTGATGGTGCCTTCTTTTGTTTGGAGCAATTATAATTGATAGTTTATCACCTTGGTTATGTTTACTAACTACTTCCAAATAGGTTTATCATGTGTAATGCTAATCCAAAACCAGTTGTTCATTTTCTTGCATCAGGACATTGTCTTTTTTCCTCTGTACAATATTTCAGCCTAAGAGTCTTGTGTTTGTTTTTTTTGAAAGCAAATCCATATAATATGTTATAATTATAAGACTTATATAATGACCAAGGGAAAATCGCTAATCACATCTGTGCTATTACCCCAAAATGACTAGTCAATTTGGAGCTTTTCTAGAATTCCTTATAAAGCATAGTTTCACATAGTAATTAGGCAACTTGAGACTTAGCACTCATGACTATTTTTATAAACAACCTACTTTATGTAGGCTATTCCTCATCTTTGCAATATAGGACTGGAGTATTACAACCTCAGTGTACAACCTGCAGTGATTTAGGCATAGTTGTATATCCCCCCTGAATCATATGTCAAAGGACTTCCATTCTGTCACTGGTTCCAGGCTATGGTATCTTGATCAAGTTGATTTCTTCTCTCAACTGATTTCTTTTGTTAGCTATCTGCATGGATGTTCCAACTTAATATTCCAGTCTACCTTTGGTAAATTTATCATCATTTGACAATCCAATTCATATTATGTTATTTTTCCCTGGTACACATACCAGGTAGTGAGTTCGTTAGACTGCCGTGCGAGCATTTCTTCTGCTGCAAATGCATGAAGATTTATTCTGACATGCATGTCAAGGAAGGTACCATAAACAAACTTCAATGTCCTAATGCAAAATGTGGGGGCATGGTCCCACCCGCATTGTTGAAACGATTACTTGGTGATGCGGAGTATGAACGTTGGGAGTCCTTAATGTTACAAAAAACGCTCGATTCAATGTCTGATATTGCTTATTGCCCAAGATGTGAAACACCCTGCATAGAAGATGAGGACCAGCATGCTCAATGCTCAAAGTGCTTCTTTAGCTTTTGTACACTTTGCAGGGAGCGGCGCCATGTTGGCGTAGCGTGTATGACATCAGAACTGAGGCTTCGTATTTTGCAGGTAAACTTTGTAGATTCTTCTCTTGCATCCTTTGTTGCAATTTATTTGGTCCCTTCTGTGTTATGATGCATGCTTTTCATTTCCATCAAAACAGAATACTTTAGTCTGTCAACACTTTTTTGGTGGAAATACTGTCTTGTACCTTGTGTGGGGCTGGTGGTATACAACAATAGGAAATTGTCCATGGAATTGCTCTGCTTATGGGCCTATGGCTATGGATTCAGTTTTTTCACTTGCACCTTTGAGTTTGAAGTCCCTTTTAGATGGCTTAATTTTTTAGTTTGGTAAAATATAAGCATGTTTGCTTGAGTCTTGAGGACAGGATCTTCACATATCTATGAGGTTATAGCATTGCTTTTGGCCATGTGCTGTATGACGAAAAGCAAGTATGCTTTTTTGTCATTTCTTATTACAGTACACCAATTGCTCCATTGTGTGAGAAACCTCAGGATGTCTTCAGATATTTTTCTCCTTATTAAAAGTGTGTCCTATAAAGTTCTGGCTCGTTCTTTTTTTCTATTTACTTAATGATAGATAGATTGTCCACTGTAACCGGGGCTTTACTTGTTGCTTGATATTCTGCCTACCTTGGTTTATAATGATATCTTCTGTTATTTGAGCTTTTAGGTTTTCTTTATTATTTCCATTTTAGCATTCTTCAAGCTGTAGAAAACTTTCCATATTTCTATAAATTCAGTCTTTGCTTTTTGGTTGCAGGAGCGCCAAAATTCATCTCAACTAAAAGAGGATCAATTGCTTAGAGAACGTGAGATGATCAATGAAATTCTTAGTGTCAAGGAAGTACTTCGTGATGCTAAGCAATGCCCATCTTGTAAGATAGCAATTTCCAGAACTGAAGGTTGCAACAAGATGATGTGTAATAACTGTGGGCAGTATTTCTGCTACCGCTGTAACAAGGCGATTGATGGATATGATCATTTCAGGTATGTGATTTACAACCAGTTTAGATTTTACCAGTTATGCCTGTTTTGTTTCTTCATAAATGTGTGTTTACCGATATTGACTTAATTACTTGTACTCGTTCAAGGGAGGGGACATGTGATCTGTTCCCACAAGAAGCAATTCAGGGGTGGGAAGAGCGCATTAATCCTCGTCAGGTGTTGGGTCAGATTCGAGCTGGATTCTTTGCTCAACATGTTCATGCATGCCCTAATTGTGGCCAATTTAATGCAAAGGTGACTTAAGATTGGGTCTCTCATTTGAAGTTCTGATACTGTTAACGATGGTTATATCCAAGTTGCATGTGTAGGCTGTCACCTCCCAGTATTCTGTTTGCATTTCACATACCTTATTTAGTGAATTGAAATCTTCTTATTATAGAATTATAACCTTCATAATGATGATGCCCCAGCATTTATTATTTTAGAGACAACAGTAAAATTAAAAAGAGAAAGCCCACATTTCATAATATTGAGGATCATGCATCTGGCCATGTCCATGTCAAGATTGAGTCGAAAGTCAACCGGACCCCAAGGCATTGGTTCATCTATGACCGCTGGACTACAAAATTTTTTTCCCTCTTGATTACAACAATTTTAGATGACAACTTTTTCTGTTGAGAGCCGTCTTGAAGATCGTCTTTTTTTTTTTAATCATTTAAAGTCATGGAGTTGCATTAGTTTGACTGATATGGCTTTCTGTCAGGTTGGAAATAACAATCATATATTCTGCTGGGCATGCCAAGTTCATTATTGCTATTTATGCAAAAAGACTGTGAGGCGTAGCTCTCAGCATTTTGGACCCAGGGGTTGCAAACAGCACACGGCGGAGTAGTAGTGATTCAGTGAACACCATCAGATGTGTATAGCCTATTTGAAAGGAGCAAACCAAGCATTTGGTGATAATCTCTTTGAAGAGCACTTGCTACCAAATCTGTTGAGGCTGCTTGTGGTAATTTATATAAAATTCCAGGGTATTGAGGGAAGGCCCTTGTAGTGCAAGGCATTCAATGGCTCCCATCTTGTTCATAATTTGATTCAAACATTTCCTTTGCTTCAGCGCTTTGCCATTACTTTCTTTCCTTTGGGTGATGTTTTGAGTGTAATTTTTGTTTGGTTCCATGTCGGATGTCCTCTGTAGATAGAGAGCTGTTGTTGTACTGAGCATGCTCTTCCAGTTTTGGAGTTGAGAGCTTGAGAGTATTCAACCAGAAAAAAGTGACAAAAAATAAAAACTGAAAACTTTTGAGTTGATTTGTACCATTTTGATAGTTTTAATAAGCTGGTATAAGCACACGTTTATGCTAAAAGCTTCGTGTTTCTTTGGCTGACATTAATTTTCACAAGTGTTTGATTTTACAGAATATTAATGTTACTCTTTACACTTATTTCACATCGGTTGACGTTAATTGTTTTAAGTGACTTTTTATGTCAGTCACTACTTTATTATTATTATTTTTTTAAATAAAAAGTCACTTAAAATAAATTATGCTAGCCTGTGTGAAGAGTAGCATTACTCTTTACATAAACGAGCATAAATTTTTTGGCATTATCATACTTTTTGTTGCATTACTATAACATATAAAATGGTGCTGAGTAAATTAAAACTAATTGATGCTTGTTCTATGTTATCATCCTCAAACAACATCTAGACTTGCATTGTCCATCTCTTTCTGTTGATGTGGATTTTTTGAGTCTAATCTCTCAATCTCATCGGATGTCTGAAAAATTACCAAACTGACCTAAAATGAAATATAGGTCATGCAATTAGTAATCATACAAAACATGTCTAAGATGACAATTTTAGAACCAAATGCATATTTAAAGAGCGTGAGAAATACAAAAAAAAAAAAAAAAAAAAAAAAAAAAAAAAAAAAACTTTGAATGCATAAATAAAATATGATCATATCTTCAAAATATGTCAAAAGACTATTCTACCTTAGAATTTCATTTGGGATGAAGTTTTTTTTTTCAAATTGAATCGGAGAAAAAAATTTCCAGTTCATGACATGTAGGCATTCTCTACCTCCATTTGACATTGCTCTATTAGGCTTTCTCTCATTGCTACCTCTCGTAGAAGTTTGAGCAATTCTAATGTGACCGATCATCCTTTTAGACCAGTTACTAATCATAACCTTGGCCCTTTTTAGGCGGATTCCTCCTCTTTTTTATTTTTTTCTTTACCCCATTTTTACTTTTAATGATAGCTTGAATAAACTAAAGAAAAATAAAAAAGAAATAGCATTGAAACCTCCTAGGATTTATAATCGCTAAAACGGGCGGTTTAGTACAGTTCCTTTCTTCTACCGCTGAAGCGGGCGCACAGGCGGTTCAGTTCTGTCCAACTTTCTTCTTCTGCTAAAACGGGCGCATAGGCGGCCGTTTTCATGCTCCTATGCTGCAGAGGGCCATGCTTCTCAGCTTTCAGGCACAGAAAAATCTCTCAAACACTACAAGCCTCACCTTCTTGTCCGGCTTTTGATTGACCCACCTCTGTCTCTCTCTCTCTCTCTCTCTCTCTCTCTGTGTGGGAATCATAGACTCCTCAAATAGAGGTACTTCTATTATTTCCAACCTTTTTTTGTTGTAAATACCTGTTAACTTTGTCATATATAGCCCGCAGTAAATTTGGTTTTTCTCGAGCATAATTTCTTCTTCGTCAAGAATGGTGTTCTGGGTAGTCTTTATTTTTAGTTTTTGAGCAAAAAAGACTGGGTTTTGAGAAGCTTCAATGGTGGAATAGCGTTGGGTTTCATTGACCCCAAAGATTTGGTATGAGGCAGTTTGTGGTATTGTTTGAAAAAATCGAATTGGGGGTTGATGGGTATTTGCTCATGTTCAAGGATATTTTTAGCTGAGTCGTGTTTACTCCGGAACCAAGTCATTCTCCGCGAAAAATGCATTGTTAGAGGTTATTATGCTGCTGCTTCTGCAATTTTTTCAGAAGACCATATGTTCGATGAAAATCCTAAAATTGAAACTAATTTAATTGATAAAGTTAATATGCCGAGAAACAGGTCACGTATCCGGAAAAAGCCCAAACTATTTCCGTTAGTTGGCAGAGTTTTCAAGTCTTTGGATTGGATTGGATTTCCATACTTTTCAACAGCCGTGAGAAAGTATGGATTTTCTCATTCAATCGATGCATTTAGAATTATTGTTCATATATTCGCATTAGCTAGGATGCATATGGAAGTTCATGCTTTGCTTAGAGATATCATTAGATATTATAATGAAGTTGGTTATGATGCGTTTGAATTGTTTCCAACTTTACTGGATTCATCTCAGCATGCGGTGAGATCGATTGTTGTATTTGATGTACTAATAAAAGTATTTGCGGCCAATTCAATGCTTGAGAATGCTGTGGATGTGTTTATGCGGGCTAAAAGTATTGGCCTTAAACCAGATATGTTTTCGTGTAATTTCTTATTGAAGTGTTTGGTGGAAGCAAATAAAGTGGAATTTGTTAGAAGTTTATTTGAAGATTTAAAAAACTCTGGACCATCACCTAACGTTTACACGTACACAATTATGATGAACTTTTACTGTAAAGGACATCTTTGTCAGGATGTAGATATTGGACAAGCGACTGAGATTCTCAAAGAAATGGAGATGAGTGGGGAAAACCCAACTGTTGTGACATACGGTACATATATCCATGGACTTTGTAAAGTTGGTTGTGTCGAGTTTGCCTTGGAATATATTCGGAATTTGAGATGGAGAAACCAGCCTGTGAATAATTATTGTTATAATGCTATTATATATGGGTTTACCCAAAAAGGTGAAGTATATGAAGCTTTGAAAGTTTTGGAAGAAATGAAGAGCTTTGGAATATCGCCAGATGTTTACAGTTACAGCATTTTGATTGATCGGTTTTGCAAGATGGGGGATATTGAGAAAGGTCTGAATTTGATTGAGGAAATGGGTCAATATGGTTTGAGACCATCTCTAGTTAGCTATAGTTCACTCTTCTATGGTCTATGTAAGGGCGGACTGATGGACATCACACTAGACATGTTCCATAATCTTGGGGATGCTGGTTATAGATACGATCATATCGCTTATGAAATCTTAATCAATGGATTTTGTATGCAGGGCGATATGGATTCTGCCTGTAAACTTTTGGAGGAGATGATCAGCAATAATTTGGTTCCTGATGCTTCTAATTTCCAGAGTCTGATTCATGGGTTCTGCAAGTTGGGCCTCTTAGATAGGGCCTTGGAAGTTTTCAATATCATGCTACTTCATGGTGTCTTGCCTAATACCATCACTTGCAATGTTATAATTGATGGATATTGCAAGGAAGGGCACTTGGAGGAAGCCTTGAAACTTATGGATGAAATGCAAGACCTAGGCATTTTCCTTAACTCATATACCTATAATGCAGTTATTGACAGGCTGTGCAAGGAAAGAAAATCAGAAAAAGCTTGGGAAATTTTTCCTCAAATGCTTAAGAGGAATGTACTACCTGGAGTTGTTAATTATGGTACGCTAATGGATGGTTTTGCCAAACAATCAAATTTTAGGAAGGCCTTGATGTTGTACACAAGAATGCTAAAAGTTGGGGTCATGCCTGACACAGTCACGTATTCAATTCTTATTAACATATTTTGCCGAAGACACAAAATGCGTGAAGCATATAAATTGTTCAAGGAAATGACTGAAAAAGGTTTGGTTCCAGATAAGATTTCTTACACATCTTTGATAGCTGGGTTTAGCAGAACTAAAGACATGAAGAAGGCTTGGGCATTGTTCGCTGAAATGTTGAGGAAAGGCCATATGCCCAGTGTTGTAACTTATACCTGTTTAATTTATGGTTTTTGCAATTTGCAACGCATGGACATGGCTAACTTGTTGGTTGATGAAATGAAGAGGAACAAAGTGACTCCAGATGTGGTAACTTACACTGTTCTCATCACTTGTTACCATAGACTTGGAAATATTGAAAGAGCACGTGAGTTATTTGATGAAATGAAGGCAAGTGGTATTGCTCCAGATGGTATGGCTTTGCACTGGGGAATAAAAGCTGGTGCAGTATCCAAAAGCTAGGAAGCTGAGGGAATGGCGTTGTGAGGACCAGATGGTATATTACTACTACTCACTTTACCTTTGTATAGTTTGCTATTTCAAACTTTATAGACTAGTTTGATCCACAAAACTTCTAGTGAAGCTAATTATATTCAGTTTTCCACATTTTGTCTACAATTCTGAAAATATACGGCCATAAGAAATCCCTTTGCTCAGACACTGGTAGATATACAATTTTCTTAAGATCCAAATTTTTGTTTAGTATTCTGAAAGATATATCATTCACAACCAAGAAAGGAAGCATGTCATATTTACTTCTTTTTTTTTCTTATATCATTCACAACCAAGAAAGGAAACATATGATATTTACTTCTTCTTTTTCTTTGGGGGGGAGGTTCTGAAATTTGAACCATGAAGTGCATAAGTCCAAAACCTGTCTGCGCTTATGCCATTGGTTTCCTTCATGGTACTTGTTTAGATAGTGTACTTCTTCTTGAATTTAAATTTATTGAAGGAATTATGATGATATCCTATTTCTTTCACTTTATGCTACAGTATTAGTGAAGCAGATAATACTTATGACTCGAGCTTTTTGGTGATTGAAGAGGGATTTATTTCTGGATAATACAACTTAAGGAGTACACAATTGGATTGGTTATGGAGTTGGATAACATTGCAAAAGCCACCTTCGGTAAGTATTCTGGGAACCCCTTCTCATTTAAAACTCTTGTAGTAATTTTGAATTTTTTTTTTTTACAAGCATTTACATCTTCTCATCACATTATTCCGCATCGTTTTCAATAATAATGCACGGCAAAAATAACTTGTGTATCATCATGAAAGCCATATGCAGGTGAGTGCATTACAGTTTTTCTTTGTATTTTGCTAAAACATTGTGACATGTACGATATGCTTTTGATTCATAACTGATAACGAACTATTTCTTCCCTTAAAAGAATTGTCAAATATAAACTACGGAGTACCGAAGTTAGGAATATTTTGATGCTTTAGTGTCTGGTATATGTTACATCAATTATTTCAAAAGCTTAAAATTATAGGAAATTGTGAATTTAAGCACTTAACCATTATTCTAATGCTCCCCTCTCCCTATGTGTGGGCTCAAACAGTCCTCAATAAATGGGTCCAAAACATGGGATTTAAACTTTTTTTAGATGGATGGTAGAATAGAGTGAGAATTCAAACTCAAGATAACTTGCTTTGATAACATGTTAGATTATTAGTTGTCCTAAAAATTTAAGCCGATAGGATTAATCACTTAACCATTATTCTAATAGTATTACAACATTTATAGATTTAATCTACCACCCATAGAGGCCAATTTTAAGGGTGGTCGGTCATCCCCCAAGCCATCTTAATGGGTGGCAAAATTACCCCCAAAGGCTGTTGGAGATAGCTTGGGGGTGGTCAGCCACCCCCTCAAGCCACCTTTGTGAGTGGCTGAACTACTCAAAAGGCCTTTGGGCTTGGCCCGCCACAAGATAGTTTTGGGGGTGGTTGGCCACCCCAAGGGTGGTCAAACAAAACCCCTATTTTTTTTTCTTTATTTTTTATTTGAGAGTAGAATTGTAATGAGTAATGCTACGTACTACACCACTACCCCACCTCCAACCTATTAGACTGATATGACAATGCCCATCAGCCAAGTGGGATAGAGGTGAGATGGGGTGTAATATGTAGCATTAATAAATTGTAATTGCGTGAGGGTCATGTCAAAAAAATGGAGGCAATCTGTATGGAGTGATTGATTTGATACAGGAGCTTACCAGAAGGATTGCGTTATATCGTCCAAAATGAAGCTGTCCTTCATTTCATGGAACATGCAGGTGGTGATGATAGAAACCTAGGGTTTCTTTTTTTCTTTTTAATAAGTAATCGAGATATCATAAAAAGCGTAAGGCGTCCCTAGGTACACAGGGAGTATACAAGAGAAGCCACTTAACTAGTAGGAGCAAAAAGAACAAGAAAATCATGATAACTAATTTTTTTATTAGTAATGTATATTTAATCAAAGCGAAGAGAGACGTAACCCTAGTACATAAGGCGTATGCTAGAGAACCCAAAAATTGTAGAAAAAGAAGCACATAACTCCAAAACAATCAGAACAATTAGAGACATGCACACTATTTATTTCAAGCCACTTTCCATGTAAACAAGGATTGTAGCATCATCTTCTTTATCTCTAGCAAACCACTCTCATGATCTTCAAAACTCTTTGTGTTCCGCTCTAACTTCCCAACAAATCACTCACCCTTCAAGGCCTAACCCAATCAACACCAAACAGCTGAAAAAGCATATTCCACAATTCAATTGCAAATTCACAGTGAAGGAATAAATTATCAATAGACTCCCTACACTTCTTACACTGTTGAGTTACACATACAACATCACAATAGCATTCCTCTTTCGTAAATTATCCAAAGTTAACCTTGAAGGGTTGACTCAAGTGGTCAACTTTCCACATACTCTTCCAAGGGAGATTGAACCTTACATTATTAGATAATACGACTCTTTTTTTTTTTTTAAGTAATGTGCTTGATAATGTGACTTAACTTCACATGTTTTCCTTTTAGATGGAATCCAACAATATGTATACTAGCCTCAATGCCTTACTCTTGGAGAATACAACATCTAGAAAATCATGATAATTAATTGCCAAAAGAGAGACAAAAGCAGTTATTCAAAGATAAGAAGCTTGGGGTTTCTATCATTTGTTAATCAGAAAATAAAGGGGGCAAAGAGATAAATCAATTGCTTCAAGAGGATTGAGCCTCTGAATAATCACTTTGAGGGGACCAACCTCCAAATGCCTTATGGAATTTGTATTTCTTTTCTCTGAATTGACCATATAGGAAAATAAAGGGAGCGAAGAGATAAATCAATCCCTTCAAGAGGATTGAGCCTTTGAATAATCACTTCGACGCGACCAACCTCCAAATGCCTTAGGAAATTTGTATTTCTTTTCTATGAATTGAAACTGTTTCCCATACCTTTAGCCTCAAAACCACATATATCGGCCAATCTGAACTTGGATTTATCAATAAGCCATATACCTTGCCCTCCATAAACTATATAAAATGTGACACACTAGACCCACTGATATTGGTTGCAACCTTGTTTTTCTAGATCAGTATTATTAAGCTTTTACATATATGATTTAGTGTAACCTACAACATAATGACGCAGTAGAAGGAATACATCACGAGGCATCAATACATCGTCTATAATGTATACTTGTTTAGAAAATCTGCTGGAACTGTTTCTTAGTCAGTTCCTTAATATCTTCATCTTGTCTGTTATTCCAGTGCTGAACAACCTTGGTTCCATTGAAAAGACTTAGAAGCGTCAAAATTGAGTTGTCTGCTTATAGAATTAAAGGTTTCATACAATGTTAAACTAGTAAAAGATTCTTTTGAGCACTATTAGTGTTATATAAATGCAGTTTGGTAACTAAGTTAGCTTAAGAATAATTTGTAAGCTTGTCTTCAAATATAATTATTTCTCAATCCAAAGCAGTTGCCTTATAATTGTTGGTTCAATCTATAATGAGTACCATTAATTTTTATTTTTATGTTTTTAGCGAAAAGACAGGAGGGGGCGACCAAAGTGGCTATTCTACTTGGGCATGACTATAGTAGCAACTGCCTGCTTGAAACCAATGATAGGAGGGGCCTAGACAGACAGGGAGACTGCAGGCACTCCCTCAAACTGGTTTAGCAAAACTGTGGTCCAACCCCACCGAGGACACTAGTGCCACCCAAGTCGGTGGTGTACCATTGGTGTTTATATTTGTGTTTTGCTATATTTGACCTCGTGCATTCTTTTTATTTTGTGTAATTGAATTTACATGTATCTTGCAGATGCTATGAGCAATGCTCAAACCCTTGGAAACTCTCTAAAACCTCCCAATAAGGCAAGATATGGTTATTTCTCCAAATTTAACTTGGAAAAGTGGAATCTTTTTGGTGAGTATGAAGCAGTATCTTTTTCTGTTAATGTTTTTGCTTATAGAAATCACATTTTAGAAGATATACTTTTGTGTTGATTTTATCAGAAAATAAATAATGACGTGTAGATTGCCTTAACATTAGTCCAAGCAATATTCATGATAGTTTCTTTTTCTTATGTCAACAGACCTAGGCATCTGTTACATTACTATTATATGCTCTGAATTTATTTTTGAAATAGTATGATTGAGCATAAACTTTGTGGTCCTTTTAATGAAAGGAAACATTTATTATGTTCTTGTAGATTATCAAGATGTAGGAAAGATAAAAACAAAACAAAGAGAAGACTACAGTTGGCTACCCTTAGCTTAATTGGTTTTTTCAAGGTCAAAGCTTGTTCTTTCTCTCTACTGTGTTTTCTAATTGAGCTTTTTTCTAATAGTTGGTAACTTGGTGCTAGGTTGATGGGCTCTCTTATTTGTTTTTCTTTGTGTATGTGCGCAGGTGAATATTGTCTGTTTGGGTCAAGTATAGCTACTGTACCAGTAAAGAGCAAAAAATAACTCAAAGGTGGAAGGCATTGCAAGGACGAAGCCAACAGGGGTTGGTGCAGCAAAAAAAAAAAAAACAAGACAATCTATGATTTGCCGCAGCCCGCAAGACCTTGTGTATCTTATTATGTCGCTTCCTGAGTGGAGCTAGCTTTGAACAACAATGACCACAAAAACTGCGATGACAACAATGACAGTTGCAGTGGATGGATACTAGGAGTATTCTTTGATGAGCAACAGTGTTTTTATATTAATGTTTAATCTCGACATTTCACTTGAAATGGAGAAGATCCTGATTGTCGTAATATATGTTGTTTTGACAGTCTTACGATTAGTGCTAATACAACAGATCAACAAATTCTATTAACTATTTTAAAAGCAAGAGACTTTTTTTTTTATCAACTCCGACTCTTAACTTTTCAAAGATAGAGGCAGCTCAAAAACCACCTCATCAAAAGTGTGTTGAATGTTTTTCTGACTATTCCAACTCCGGCGAAAGCCAGAGTCCAAAGATGCCTTTTCAATTCCATTGAAATTTTTTGTTAAAATTAATTCGAATCGCTAGCAATCTAAGCAATAAAATTGTTGAAAATCTTTGTCCTGAGTCCTCTGATTTAAGCAATCTTGATTCCTTGAGTTGGGCAATTGTTTCGACAAACACAGAGAGAAAACAAATATACTAAAAAATACCAAACCAAATATACTAAAAAATATCAAGTATGGAACGAGAATTCAACACGAAACTGAAGTATGGAATTAGAACAAGCATTATGAACTATGATAAAGATGTCCTTGTTCCCTAATCATGCATGAAAAGTATATACAAAAGTAGCATAAAAGGGGAATGCTGGGAGACCGTGAGATTCATTGACAAGGAACAATGTGCAACAAGTTGCCATAAATAGCAAATGTCAATCATTTACAGTGTCTTCATCTTCCTCAGGTTTCACAAAGAACTCGATGTAAGCAATTCGGCTGGGTTGCTGATAGCCAGCAGAATCAATGTGTGGGTGAGAAACGGATGTTCTTGCAACTGAAACCAGGTGCTGAACTTTCAGCATTCCACCTCGCCCCACAGTCACCTTGCTTCCTCTGTTATCTTTAATAACGCTGCTGGGTATATTTGAAGTTGTTGCTCGAAGGAACTTGTATTTGTACCTGTTAAAATTAGGGTGAGAACCAACGCGAGCCCAACACAAAATTAGTAGGTTAGGGTTAAAGGGTTTGACTTGTCTAATTAAAATGATCAAGTTAGGGTGACCTATATAGTCTTATACTCATATCTTAACACGACTCAAACTCGACATGCGACATTAGGGCTGTCAATTTTTGACATAACCAACGAACCCGACATAATCCTAACATGAAATTAGCGGGTCATGGTTGAGAGATTTGACCCATTTAATTAAACCTAGCAGTCTTATACTCATGTCTCAATATGACCCGAACCTGACACGTGAATACAAATTGCCACAATTTGTAAATTTCACTAGAGCGAAATGGTGCATTACATGAAACCAATTAAGAAAAAAAATAATAGAGTACCTATAAGAAACTTGACGATCACAGCTAAATGCGGTCAAGAGATCAGTATTCACATAATACATGAAGTCTATCTGCAAGATAGACAAGGATTTAAACCTGTGAAAATATTACATACCTGATAAAGTAGGTGCTTTCTTCCAAGTTATAAGCAAACCTTACCTGCAAGTCTCCATGGCCTTCACCTTTAAAGGTGACAGAAGGAGGAACTGGTTGTAGCATGATCTGAATGCTTGATCCAGGCCATTCAAGATCATCAATAGCTTCCTTCAACGCAGCGGACTGGGGTTTAAATATCATGATTTTGAATTATTAGATGTGGTTCATGATTACAACAGTAGGCAACAAAATAAACAACGCATGCGCTGAAAACCATACTTATTCACCTATTAGAGGAATATTTTCATATTCAATTGCTATTTCTCTCGAAAACACACACACACACATGCACATAACATAACATACCTCCTCCGACACATCAAGTACCACAACCAAACAGTTTAAGCTCATTTTATAATGAACTTTTTAGTAAATAACGAACTTGGAAAATTATGTTTGAAGTTTTACAAATGTGGAAAGAATTAACAATGGCAAGAAGGTGATTAATAAAAAGAAGGCTTTTTTGAGATTAAACATAGTGAACTTTCAAAATGGCATATGCGCTAGTTACCTCACAAAACCTTATATCCAACTAATTGGGATGAACAGCAGAAATCCTGTCTCACCATCCAGCACTAGACATTTTGCATAATTAATATGAACAGTAACGCTAAATACTACACTCCCATCTCACCCACATCCTACTCAGCCCTTGTTAAAAAAAAAGAAAAATTCATAAGCTAATGAGCACTGCCACATCAGCCTAGTGGATGGAAATGTAATATTTAGCATTACTTTGATATGAATGAATAAATTCTAACATTAAATGACGAACGGAATTTTCTTAACATACTACTATTAGCATGTATTAGAGAATATTAATTCAAACCACTAAAAAGAGCCAAATTATGGTGGAAAGAAAATTGCAACTTTTAGGGGCCACCAAGTGTAGGTGATGCTCAAAAGAGAGTACAATCACACAAGCACCATATGCATGCATTAGAATGCAGAGAAGCAGAAGAAGTTAGAGAAAGAGCAGCTTCAAAGCTACCCACTCTCATGCATTAGAAGACTAGATGATAAACCGAGAGAGTATACCTTAACAGTAAAACTGAGTGGCATGCTTCCAGCAGGTTCAAAATTGTAGTCCCATGAAATTGTGTCAGGGATTCTTGTCCTGATCTCCGCATAAATGCAAGCATCCAGGGAATCAACAGACCTTAAAGCACAAATACAATAAAGCATCAAAGTAGAATTCAGATTATAGAATCCGCCCGTTAGAATATTAATTAAACACTTTTACAATTTCTTAGCAGTTTAAACTTTTAGGATAATTGGTGATTTAACATGGTGTTAAAGCAAAAATTCGGAATTCAAACATTGTCTCGATCATTTTCCTCTCATATAAATTAAATATTTTAAAATATTAACTAAAACGATTAAACCAATCATTTCAACTTAAATTTTAAGACAAGCTAACATACTTGAGAAGGAGCTGCATATCAGGTCCGGGATATCGAATTTCAATCATGGTAGAACGACCCGGAACCGAAAATGTGTTCAAGCAATCCACCAAGAGGCCCAAGCTCACACCAAACCGGGGCCGCCCTTGCGCGCCGTACTCGTAACGAATGAAAAGCTACATGCGGAAATTAAACAACGTAAGTCCCGAAACTCCCTGTTTGGCCAAAAGGGAAAAAGGGAAATCGGGTACCTCGCGCTGAAGATAGACTTTGGCCTGAAGACAGCCGGTTTCCTCCACAATGAATACGACGCCGTGTTCTGACAATTCCACGATTGCGTCCTGATTAGCGAAGCGAAAATCAATCAGAAGGCAATCACGGAAAAATGTGAGGAATGTGAAGAGAAAAGGGGGAGCGGGGACCACCTGGAGGCGTTTCCATCGGACGGCGGTGAGGGCATCGACCATGCCCTGGACGTTGTCCAGCTGGCACACCAGATCAGGGGCTTCGGGCTCTACCCCCGTCGCCGACGAGCTCATGCTCTCTCTCTCCTTTCCTTTTTCCCGCCAAATATGTTATCGGCTAAAGTCCCCAAACAACAGTCCTCGTGCTCTTTTCTATTCGAAAAGAGTATCTTGGAAAATGCTCGGATAATGCATCCGTGCAGTAAAAATTAACTTTTTGATCAACAATTACCTGTAAAAATAAAAATTAATAATTAATATTTACTGTCACATTATTATAATAGTTGTATGATAGTCATATAAAATTTTACTAAATATTATTTCTCGTGATGATTAATATACAAAGACTAAAGTTACTTTTCACACTCCTTTTAAATGAGAGCAGCTGCTGTTCGGTCATGGCAAAAAGGAGGAGGTTTTTGCCACCAATAAGAAGTTGCCACCTAACCCAATCCTATCAAACTTAAGTTTACAAAATAAACACAACTACATCTGATTATTAATTTAAAATATTATTAATCTTAAAAAAAAATTGAAGTCCCAAGTCAGGAGAAGCAACCACCCAACAAGGGGTGGCTCACCGGCCACCCCCAGTAGCCATGGGTGGCAGCGGGAGCCACCCCAGATTTGTCTGGGCTGCCTCGCGGCCACCCCAGCCACCGCTGGGGGTGGCGCGAGGCCACCCCAGAGACCGCGGGCCACCCCCTTGGTGGTGGGGGTGGCCGCGCGAGCCACCCCATAGGCCCTGGGGTGGCCCGCGAGCCGCCCCCCTGTGGTGGCGAGGGTGGCCCGCGCCAACTCAGATCCTGTTGGGGTGGCCCGCGCCACACCAGATCTTGCTGGGGTGGCACACCGGCCACCCCCAACAACATTTTGGGGTGGCGCGGGCCACCCCATGGTCAAAGCAACCGGAGAGAGACAGAGAGAGGGCGAGAGATACCCGCCCAGGGTGGCTCCCCAGGCCACGGGTTGGCCGCGCAGGCCACCCCCAGTCCACGGGGTGGCTCCTCGACCACCCCAGCGCCGCCCTTCTCGGCTTTGTGTGGGTTTTCTCTCCCTCTCTCTCAGTCTCTCTCCATCTCTCTCTCTTCTCGGTAGATCTGAGCAGTGATGGTCGGGACTGCGTGGCGGCGGCGCAATTTGAGATGGGCAGCACCGGTGGGACCAGGCGGCGGCGGGCGGTCATGGTTGTAAAGGGTGCTGTGCGTCTGAGGTGTGGAGAATGAAGAAATAATCTGGTGTTTTGGTTTTATTTTCTTAACTTGTTCCATGCTGAGGTGTCACATTTACATTGGTGGGCAGAAAATGGGGGTTTTTTGCCACAACCAAACGGAAGTTATTCTCCTTTTAAATTTGTTCACGTATCATGTTAATTAGTATAAAATATATATAATAAATAAGTATGAAGAATAATATTGTATCTCACATTTTTATCCCAAACAATGCTATGCATTATTTCTATCTTTTCAAAGCTTACGTGGTGTGATCTTTCCAATCATTTAATGCATAGAAATTTAGTTTTTGGTTGAGAGAACCATGTCATATGGTCATATCAACCTAAGGAGGATTGGAGAGGAACGACGAATGAGTATAATTACTCTGTTATCTCGCATTATTAACACGATAATATGATAGTCTTAACTAACCTTTTGACTTTTTCTTTTTTAAATGACTTGTCCTATAGATGGTTGCAATTGTCACATTAGTATTGTATGTTAATTGTGGAATAAAAATGTAGTTTTTAACTTCTTCTTTTTTTGTTGACATGTCCACACAAGGGAAATGGGATGGATGATTCGAATAAGTCAATTATTAATGAATAATGAATAATGTTATATACACTATTATTATTTCACTATATTAACATGACATTGTCAATCCATCATAAGATTTTTTTTTTTTTTTTTTTTTTCTTTTTAACAATGACTTATTTAAGGGTGGATTGACAATGTCACGTCATACTAGCATTACTCATTATTAATCAATGAAAAATGATATTTAGTAGACTACTATAACACTTAAAATTAGTCATTGATTCTTCTTTTTTACAAGCGCTTGTTAATTCAAATGCTAATTTTAACTGCCACATCATCTTAATTGTATGATCAGGGGCGGAACTAGAATATTTAGTTTGGGGGGGGGGGCAAAAGTTAATTTTTAAAATTTTATTTTTTTGGAGAGCACCCCTTGGCTTGGGGGGCTGGGATCTCCCAAGCCCAAGGGTTGTTCTACTCCTGTGTATGACAGTCCTATAACAATGTACTAAATAATATTATTCTTAATAATTAAATGAATAATACTAGATATTATACTATCATCCCGATAATGGATATCGGCTCTTGAATTAGTCATTGGTAAAAAAAAAAATTAGAAGATAGATCGATAATGTGATATTAGTATAATGAGATAGAAATATAATATTTAATATTTCTCTAATTAAATAAATAAGTTAAATTATTTCATTAATTATGAAGGGTAATAATAGTCTACTAGAGATTAGAAGATCAAATCCTTATTTTTACGGCCACTACAGTTATATGATAACATATAGAAGTCCATTAAATATTTTTTTTTTTTTTTTTTTAACAATATATACTTCTTAAATATTTTGTTAATATCATAATTTAACGTCAGCCGTCGTCACGTCAACCCCAAAAAAGGGAATCCGCTTCGTGGCCACTCGCTCCGTCGTCACCGCCCCCAATATACATATATCCCCTCTTCTTTCTCTCTATCGTTTCCGTACAATCTCCCTCCAAATCTCTTAAATCTTTCACTCTCTCTCTCTCGCTCGCTGCAATCTAGGGTTTAAGTTTACCCCTCTAATGGCCTCGTACATTGCGACCCTCTCAAAACCCTAATATCAATTTTCCAACCCATTCTATTAGAAAATTGTTTGGTGGAAAATGGACGGAGCGAATAACGAAGGAGATGTGTCGGGATCGAGCGGCGGCGGGGGAGCTCAGCCCATGCCGGCGCCTGCGCCGATGCCGAGCGCGAACGCGCCGCCGCCGTTCCTGAGCAAGACGTACGACATGGTGGACGACCCGGCGACCGACCCGATAGTTTCGTGGAGCGCCACCAACAACAGCTTCGTGGTGTGGAACCCGCCCGAGTTTGCCCGGGACCTCCTGCCCAAGTACTTCAAGCACAACAACTTCTCCAGCTTCGTCAGGCAGCTCAACACCTACGTACATGCCTTCCCCTCTGATCCTCTACTTATTGTTGCTCTTCTTTCCATTGCTGTGAGCTTTGTGTGTATTTTTGTTTTGTTTGAAACTTTGTGGATTTTTGTCGGTTAAATGATTAGAGTGACTTCGTCGATGATGATGAGTGTAGTGGGTTGAATTAGGAATTAGTTTTAGCTTGTGAAGTAAAGTTCGCTTTGTAGAAAGGAAATCGATTGGGTTTATGATAGGAACCCTTATTTGGTTGCTGAGAAAGCGGAGGGAGGGAAAAGGAATACTGTTTTGAATTTGATGTTTCTGTTTCGGGTTTTTGAAACCCGAGGGATTAACCTCGACTAAATTAATTTTGGTGAAAATAATTTGGAAATGATTAAACAAGAGATTCTAGTAAATATAAGTTATGATTTAGGGCTAGGTTGCGGTGCATGTTGTCGTCCCCCATTGGTTGCTGAGAATTTGACGAAAAAGGGGAAAAATAAGAGAGGAATGAATGAAATATGGTCAAGTTTTTTCTTTTGCTTGGAAAAATAGGAACTTGTTTAAATTAAGTGGGATGGTCTTGTCAGGGATTTGATGCTCTATTGTTTCTTTGTCTCCAAAACAATAAGAACTTTGTAAAATCTGAAGTTTTGATATCTCATCTTCCTGCATTTTTATCAGCAACCAAATGGAGCAGAAGGGGAAGAAAAGGAAAAGGAAGCAAGTCTCAGGTCGATCATGACCTGATTCCAAGGTTAATAATGATTTCATTTTTCATATGATCTTGTTGTTGCATTTGTAGTCCAGGCATAGCTAAATGCAAGGCAAACATATGAACTGATTAGAGTGGGCATAGATACACCTCTTGCAGCTTTTGAAAAACCCTTAGAGTCCTATATGGGATGTGGAAATTCTGTTGGTTTTCTTTTGAGGGAAAATTACAAAACCAGTCCACGTGGTTATACTAATTTGCAATAAACTCCCTGTGGTATAAAAATGTTTTGCAAGCTCACTGTGGCATGCAAAAATAACAAATAAGTCCCTATTATCAAATTCCGTCCAAAATCTTGTTGGATTCCGTTAATGTGCCGTGTTAGATCCAATTATATAGTGACATGTGTCACTCATAATTAAAAATATACAAAAAAAAAAAAAAAAAAAAAGCTGGAAGAGGGTGTGGTCGAATGGCCCCCGACATTCCTAGTGGCGCCTCGTCATCTTGCAACTCAAGTGCCGCCACCCCCAGTGACATCTTGCAAACCCATCTCTCCCTTCAAACCTTGCCATCCGTCCCTCCCCTCCAGAAACCCTAAGCCTCTCCATCTCTTAGCTCTGTGCCATGTCCTTAAACCCAAGTCGTCCCTCCCAATCGCCTGCCTCGCGGTCCATGGTAATCTCCTCTATGCAACCTCCTCACATGAAATCAATGTCTACAATAGCGCTTGCACATCTCAACACACTCAACAGTAAGGATTCCTCCGGCTTGTAAATGCTCACCTTTTGTGATAGCAAAGTCTTCACTGCTTGCCAGGACTTTTAAGATCAGAGTCTGGCAGATAATGGCTGAAACATCCTACCCCAATAACACACAATATTATCCGATTTTAGCTCCCCCGAACCAGATTTCCTAGGAGGTCACCCATCTTGATACTACTCTCGCAGAAGCACGCTTAATTGCGGAGTTTTGATGGGATCATGACCATCACGGCTTTAAAATGCGTTTTTGTCATTAAGGGTGTAAGTATACATTTAAATACATCCTCATCTCCATACTCAGGCGATGTGGGACGCAACAATCACCCCCTCTTAGGACTCAGCGTCCCTGCTGGCGACCCTCATGGGATTAGCCCATTCTTGGTGTCGAAGCGAATGCCCGCTAGCGACCTTTTTGGGCTTGTGCAGGCTCTCCCCATCTCAAGTTGGGCAATGACTCTAATACTATTTGTAACACCCCACCCCAATGACACACAATATTGTTCGCTTTTGGCTCAGCTGAACCAAACTTCCCAGAAGGTCACCCATCCTGATACTACTGTCGCAAAAGTACGCTTAACTGCGGAGTTCTGATGAGATCATGACTATCACAGCTTTAAAACGTGTTGTTGTCATTAAGGGTGTAAGTATACATTTAAGTACATCCCCATCTCCATACTCAGGCGATGTAGGACACCACAATGGCCACCAAGCCACACAAACTGTTAGCTACTCTACCCACCATTAATTCTGAAGGAATTTCATCACTACTTTGGGAGAAGTATTATCTTGCCTTGGTATTACCACCATTATAAGGAAGAGACAACGGATGCTATAGCATCGCCCATTAGCTTGGCTGGAAGCTTGTGGTTTCTACTTTCTTTGTGTTTGTATTCTTTCTTTCTCTCTCTCTCTCTCTCCCCCTCCCATCCAGTGCATAAGTCTAAGGTGGTTGTCTCTTATATACTTGGTGTTGGATTGTGCCCGTTCGGCATTTTATTTTAGTAAAATTACTTGCTTACAAAAAATAAAAAAGAAACACGCTGTTCTATAGCTAATTAACTTTTTGGTTTCTTGAGGGTTGAAACCTTAAAATTGTACTCTTTTGGTTGGGGGCAGAATGTTGAAATGGATGAGGTGTTTCTCTAATTTTTTTTTTTTTTTTTTTATAAGTTGGTGTTTCTCCAAATTTATTGTACCTCTTATACATAATATAATGTAAATAAAGATTTTCATTTTCTGTGATGTACTTTCAGGGCATCCTTTGATTTAGACTATAAGCCATTGTAGGGTATTAGCAATGGATTTGTGGGGAGACCCATTTCATAATTTCTTTTTGTGACAGTGGTTAAGGCGTATGGTAGGTTATTGTTTGGGCCAACTAAAGGGGGGTTTACTTAAGGGCCTTTCATTAGAAAGCTTTTTGAACTGTTCAGGTAGCTGATTTTATAGGGTCGGCTTCCTTTCTGCACTTAGTAGGTCTCATAGTTTTCTGTTGTCTGTAAGGCCGCATGCTTTATCTAAATTTATACCCCTGTGGCTTGTAATTTCACACTTACAATTGGATCTGTAGAAGTGTCCTGTACCTAGTGATGATGTTGTCCAAGATTCATAGTCAGAATCTATCCTGAATTTGTGTTGGACATGGGACCATTTCTGGATATTACTAAAGGTGTCAATAAATTCCCTTGGAAGAGAAGTCTTTTCCTTTTCCTCCTTTTGTTTCCCAAAGTTTCTCATGTAGTTTACCTACATCTTATTTTTATTATTGATTTCAAGGAAAAGTGTCATAGCTAACTTGTGAGAAAGAAGCAAAATTATGTATTTTGGGTGATGTGAGGACTTGCAACTTATTTAAATATCTCTAATGCATAGGACCATTGATTTGAGGTTGACTGGTGTTATGGTGAGAAATGTATATTTGAGGATTGGAAGAAGTAGAATTTTATTCGGCCGTATTTACAATTTACATTGAGGGTGAGAGAACTTGATCTTGAACGAAGATTGACGTAGAACAAGTGCCCAATTTGTTAGAATATTAATTTAAATGATTAAATTTACAGTTTCTTATCAGTTTAAACTTTTAGGACATAGTTTTTTAACATTATATTCGAGTAGAGGTCTCAAGTTTAAACCTCAACTCCCCAATTTATATATTCAATTAAATATTTCATGTGTTGAGATTTATTTGTTGAGGGAGAATTTGAATCCACATATGGAGAGTATTATAATATTAATTTAAATGATTAAATTCATCATTTTTTATTAGCTTAAACTTTTAGGATAGCTGGCGATTTAATACAATTATCATAAACTAAGTTTCAAAATGTTGCTTCCAATTCTTGAATGAGCTAGGGTGCATGGTTTTACTTCGAAGTTGATTCAAAATTTTGTAATAAGAATGAGTTTGAGTAGACTGAACACTTGAAATTATCTCATAATATTTTGAATAAAAGGTAAGATACTTTTTTCAGTCTTATTACTGTTATGTAACTATGTGCGTTTTATTTTTTTATTTAGAATTAAAATATTGATGAATTTTTTTGTTCATTTATGTTTGGGTATCCATGAATTCTAATTTTATTTTTCTTCTTGCTGTCATCTTTCATTGATTTGTTAGGATGTGATTACTTAGCTTTGTCATCTGTTTATTCTGCTGATTGATATTGTGCTTTGCCCCCACCCCCTTTCCTTTATTTTTTATTTTATTTATTTATTTATTTATTTTTTCCTTTTCTTGTCACTATTTGTTGAACAGGGTTTCAGAAAGGTTGATCCAGACCGCTGGGAATTTGCAAATGAGGGCTTCTTGAGGGGCCAAAAACACCTCCTTAAGAGTATTAGTCGGCGAAAACCTGCCCATGGGCATAGTCATCAACAGCCACAGCAATCACATGGGCAGAGTTCATCAGTGGGTGCTTGTGTAGAGGTTGGGAAGTTTGGGCTGGAGGAAGAGGTTGAGAGGCTTAAAAGGGATAAGAATGTGCTTATGCAGGAACTTGTCAGGTTGAGGCAGCAGCAACAGACTACTGATAATCAGCTGCAAACCATGGTGCAGCGTCTTCAGGGGATGGAGCAGAGGCAGCAACAGATGATGTCATTCCTGGCAAAGGCCGTGCAGAGTCCTGGCTTCTTGGCTCACTTTGTGCAGCAGCAAAATGAGAGCAACAAGCGAATAACTGAAGCCAACAAAAAGCGAAGGCTCAAGCAAGAAGGTATTTCTGAGAGCGAACACTCTGCTGCACCTGACGGACAGATTGTTAAGTACCAGCCACCAATGAATGAGGCGGCAAAGGCAAAGGCAATGCTTAGGCAGATTATGAAAATGGATGCTTCCTCCAGGCTGGAATCTTATAACGACAAAGATAGTTTACTGATTGCTGACAATTCATCATCTTCGAATGCAATGGACAATGGGAGCTCTCCAAGCCGTATGTCAGGAGTGACTCTGCAAGAGGTCCCACCAACTTCAGGGCATAGACCCTCAGCTGCAATTTCCGAAATTCAATCTTCCCCTCGTGCTGCAACTTCTGATAAAGTTACAACAATTCCTTTCCCTGATATGAGTGTGCTGGTTGGAGCAGAAGATGCATCTTCCATTTCTATGCCTCAGGCAGATGTAATCATGCCTGAGCTTTCTCAAATACCTGAAATGATGTCCGAAAGTGTTGCTATTCCCGAGGAAAATTACATGGGACCTGAAACAGGCAATGGTGGATTTTTAGACCCCACTTCATTGGAAGTTAATGGGTCTATTCCCTTAGAAATTGATATGTCCTCTGATACTGATATTGATGCCTTACTAGGTTTTAATGTTTGGGAGGACTTTCTTGTGGAAAGTCCAGCACCAGAGGAGATTGAATCAAATTATGCTGACGGTATGCCCAAGGGAAACGATATGCAGCCAAAGAACGGATGGGACAATGCTCAGCATATGGACAAGCTTACAGAACAAATGGGCTATCTTAGATCAGATATCAATGAGGTTTGATATTGTTTACTGAATGTACATTTTGTTTCACTCATCTCCTAGGGTCATACTAGTGATCTTTACAATCGCATGCTCCTCTTGTTTTGGTCGTTGGAAGACCAGCTAATACCTTGTGTACCTGTTCAGCCTAGCTTTGTTTTGCATATATGGGAACCCTAGTTACAGTTTTCTTTATTTATTTATTTTTAATTATGATTTCCTCTACGTCATGTTGGTAGTAACACGAATGAACTCAACAGAGCAAGGTGGTTTTAGAGGCTATAGCTTTGGCTTTATGTTCCTTTTGTACAGGTCGATGTCCTGCCCTAGGTAGACATGGCCGTTGTCTGAAGGAACGACTTGTAATGGATGCTTTGGCCTAAAATTTCAGTCATGTAGTACCCTTTCAAATATTTCACTGGATTACAGTAACCTTCTGTAAATACACATTTATGTTCGTGGTTATTTGAAACCTTCTTAGTAAACATATGATGCTTTTTTGAGGTTTGACTTAGTGGATATATATATATATATATATATATATATATATATTTAGAGGAAATTTCAGTCCGAATATATATATATATATATATATATATATATATATATATTCGGACTGAAATTTCCTCTAAACTGGGTCGGAGGAAATTTCTTTCAACCAATCTAATAAATCGCCGAGTGTCCTTCAAACATGTGAGGGACACATGTTTCTTTAATATGTTTAACAGCCGTCAACTCCTCAATTCCACTAATGTCGTCTCCCATCTCTCTCTGATGAGCTTTTTTTTCTTCAAGATAAACAAATCACTTCTTTTCCTCTGGTTTTGCTTTGTCGAGAGAGACCTGAAATTTTGTTTCACCCAAATACAGAGAGTCCAGGAGTCTTGCACCCAAACACATCTGTCCATCTCCCTTTTCTCTTCAATACACGTTCTGAAAAATGGCCAATAAAGCTGTTAAAGGGGGCATTAGATATTCAGATCAACGAGAGAGGCTAAGTTTGAGAATGGCGAAGAAGGAAAAAAAAAACAGCAAACAAAACTAGCGAGACAGAACTGAGGTAGGAAGAGGAAGATCAAAAAGAGACGAGAAACGGATTTTAGAAATATCGTTTCTCTTTCCAAAATGACGTCATTCTGTTATATATATATATATATATATATATATATATATATAAAATTCACCCGTTACCCTTACGGGCGGGCGAATTGGTAAAACCGGCTCGCTACTCACCGAACTTGTTTTCCCCTCTCAAGTTTCAACCAAAAAGTTCTCTTACCCTTTTAACAGCTTTCAAAGAAAAATGGAAAGGAGCGAAAGCTCTGCCTCCTGTGAGCATATCATCAATCAGATACGAATGAAGTTTGGTTAGTTAAAGAGAAAAGCGGCTGCTACATGGCTTTACCTTCCATTGCGGCTTCTAATCCTAATAAATCTAATTCCCAAATCCCACCGGTAACACTCCCCCTTCTTTTTTGTTGTATCAAAATTTCACACATATATGTCCCAAAGGAGTAGCTCAATCGGCTGTGAACTACGCCTCTTGAAGCGGATGTCATTAGTTCGAATCTTCCCTCCCCTTTTCTTTGTGTGGGTATGTCAAAAAAAAAAGGGGGAGTGTTGCCAGATCTCGCTGGCAACACTCCCCCTTCCCTAATACCTTCGCTATATATCTACACTCTTTCACGCCCTCCATCGATCTTCATTTTCAAATCTCAAATTGCTGAGAGATTCCCCAATAATAATTAAACTCCAATTCTAACCCATTAATGTAAATTATATACACAAGCATGGCAATAAAAAAGACACCTTAAAAACACTAACTATATTCATGACTAAGATGTGCTGTCCTACACATACATCTCTTGTATAACTACAGACGTAAAAAAAGTATTTCTGGTTGGTTACTAGTGGAGACGGCATTTGAGTAACTAGGGGTGTCAATGCAGGCAGTTAAAAACCGCCCGCTAACCACCTAACCGCTATAACCGCCTAGCGGTTAGCGGTTATTGGGTTTACTAACCGTAACCGTAACCGCTAACCGCCTTTTTATATAATATATTTTTGTAATTATAATTGTAAAAATATTTATACATATAACATAATTACTTGATCAATAAATCACAATTTTTTTAAAAAAAAATAATTAAATCACAATTTGAGTATTAATATACTATCACTATAATTTATATGATTATATCACATCATCAATTGATCATTAAATCATTTGATTATATAATAATTAATTATACATAAATAATATGACATGACTCATAAGTATACCAATTCAGACTAATACAACAATTAAATATCTAGAGACTTATTTCCAATGTATGTTATACACTTATAAGTCTATATAAGTCTACATATGCATATGAATAATATAAATGTATAACATCAATACTTAATCATATGATTCAATGACAATTCAAATACTTTATTCAAGACTTCAAGTGAATCATATTATTAATGTACAATGATGATATGATTCGTATAATATCAAATTAAGTAATTGACATTGCATTAAACAATGACTAATGTGTTACTTATAAACACAATTTAAGTATTAGTATATTATCATTATATGTTGTGACAGTTGTCTGAATTCTGAACTTTTTTTTATATGTTGTGTTGAATTTTTTTTTTTTAATATGTTGTTTTTTGTTTTTTTTTTAAAAAATAAAAATAAAAAGTTAACCGATTATGATTTAATATTTAAGAAAATTTTTTTAAAGTACAAGTAAAGGTAAATTTTGGGTCAAATATTTTTTATTTTTTAATATGGGCTCTTTTTATAGCAATTGGGCCCAAGAAACACTAAAAATTAAAAATTAAAAAAAAAAAAAATTTAAAAAAAAAGCCCCAAAAAGAAGCTCAATTTTGAAAAGACGGATTATCTATTTCACTAACCACTAACCGTTAACCACTAATCGGATGTAGAGATACTTAAAAATGGCTTAGCTAAACTAGATAAAAGTGAATTTTGAAGAGCTATTTTACATAAAAATATGGCTCTTCCATTGGGAATGTTCTAAGCGGTTAACGTTTAGTGAAATCTACTAACCGCTAAGGCGGTTACGGTTAGCGGTTATTGCCAATAACCGCTAACCATAACACACCCCTATGAGTAACCACAAAAAACTCACCTGCCCCTAAGATCATGGGATAGCCACATCCACGTTTAACATCTCTGATAAGCTTGTGGCTTCCATGCATATATACGCTATGTATAAATAAATACTCTCTCTGATTGATTGATTTCTTTGCAAAAAAAAAAAGAAGAAGAAATATGTTATCGACAGAGAAAGAAACGGAGAGGCAGGTGGGTGGAAGAATAGTGTAAATTATTGATGACATGGTGAGAGAGAGAAGGCACCAACAAGCACTGAAGCTATCCTTACCGTTGCCAAATCCGGCAACTGATCATCAGTTCTGGGGCGAGACCCAATTGCTGCCATTGTTGCCATCTCCGGACATCGAAAAAGTTTCCGACCTTGAGAAAATGGCTATTCTAGGACAAGGCAGCGGCAGCGCAGTCTATAAAGTTGTTCACAAGAAAACCACCGCAATTTACGCGTTAAAAGTCCTCTTGCTTGATCGAGATTCTGGGAGCATTCGCAACCGGGCTGCACGCGAGGCCGGAATCCTCAAAAGGGTTGACTCGGAATATATTATAGGGTGTCATGCAATTCTCGACGATGGTTTTTCCGGTACGGAAGCGAAAAGCGGAGAAAATTACCTTTGCTTTGTAATGGAGTACATGGAGAGAGGCTCGTTACAAGAGGTGCTGCGAGCGCGGCAGAGATTGCCGGAGACGGTAATCTCCGGCATCGCCCGGCGGGTCCTGAAAGGGCTGCGCTATCTGCACGGCATGAAGATAGTGCATAGGGATATAAAACCATCGAACCTGCTTGTAAATGATAAGGGGGAGGTGAAGATTGCGGACTTTGGGGTCAGCCGTGTGGCGATGGGGGCGGGGGCGGTGGCGGGAGCGGGGGCGTTCGAGGCACGTGACTCGGCAATGGGCACGTGCGCATACATGAGCCCGGAAAGATTTGATCCGGAGACGTGGGGCGGCGGTGATGGTGCCGCCGACGAGTTTGCCGGGGATGTGTGGTCACTTGGGGTGGTGGTGTTGGAATGTCATGTTGGTCATTTTCCGTTAATTGGTGCAGGGCAAATTCCGGACTGGGTGACATTGATGTGTGCGATTTGCTTCGGAGAGAGGCTGGAGATGCCAGAGACAGCCTCACCGGAGTTTCGGAGCTTTGTTCGGCGGTGTCTAGAGAGGGACTGGAGGAAGAGAGGCACCGTTGCTGAGCTTCTTGGCCATTCTTTTTGTGATTAATTACCATTTGCATGAAAATTGAGTTGCACTTGCTTCGTTTTTCTTTAAAACCACACACTAGAAATACTTTTTGTTCTGAGTTGATAACACTTCTTTTAATTAATCTTAATTTCTTTTTGGCCCTGGGATAAGTCCCACAATAGAATTTTTGGTTCTAGGTTGAATTGTTTTTTAATTGAATAAGGAAAATAATTATGAGGGAGGATCATTTCCACCGATCCAAAAGGAAGAGAGAGTGAATGATCCTAAAACCAAAAGAATGGTGGGTTATCCAACAACAAATCAAAATGAAATAAGAGCAGTGCAAAAATACATACAAAGGGTAAGAAATTGATTAAACAAGTGACCCAATCTTCTTAAGGGGCCGCTCAAGGTGGTTAGTGGTTACAGAAGCAAAATGAGCACAAATTAAAACGAGCCTATTTGAACCCCAACTTGGGAACAACAACCACAAAAAGGAGGTTGAAGCCGAAAATGCACTGCCATAATCCGATGCACGGACTAAAGAATATAGAGGTACCAATACAAATTCGGCTACAAAATTGCTAGATAATGGTTGATTATTTCTATTGAGGAAATTTTTGTCTAATCTTCAAAAGATCAACGAAGGTCCCTCTCTATATATATTCTTTCTATGTTTTCATCATTAGAGAAGCTTGCTTGTTTCAAAATTTTGACTAAATTCCTCTCCATCTCCAAATGATCTTCCTCTTGCCACCCCTTTTAACATACATTTCACTATACTGTATAACTATAGTTAAATGTATGTTATATTGAATGTATATAGTTGTATACACTTTAATACTTATATAGGGCAACTAGGACATAAGTTATAACATTTTACAAATGGTTATTTATTTACTAGTACTTGCCTATATTCTACGCTATAAGTAAGTTTTCATTATAATTTAGGATTAAATACTAAAAACCCCTTTAAAGTTTCACTTATTTATTTTTTTCCCTTAGGGTTTGATTTTTATTACAGAAGGTAAGGGTGTCAATGTGGGCGGTCCGCTAACTGTTAACCGCTTAACCGTATTAACCGCTAACCGCCTAACCGCTATAACCGCCTAGCGGTTAGCAGTTATTGGGTTTACTAACCGTAACCGCTAACCGCCTTTTTATATAATATATTTTTATAATTATAATTATAAAAATATTTATACATATAATATAATCACTTGATCATTAAATCACAATTTGAGTATTAATATATTATCACTATAATTTATATGATTATATCACATCATCAATTGATCATTAAATCATTTGATTATATAATAACAAATTATACATATATAATATGACATAACTCATAAGTATACCAATTCATAGTAATACAACAATTAAATATCTAGAGACTTATTTCCATTGTATGTTATAAACTTATAAGTCTATATAAGTCTACATATGCATATGAATAATATAAATGTATAATATCAATACTTAATCATATGATTCAATGACAATTCAAATACTTTATTCAAGACTTCAATTGAATCATATTATTAATGTACAATGATGATATGATTCGTATAATATCAAATTAAGTAATTGACATTGGATTAAACAATGACCAATGTGTTACTTATAAACACAATTTAAGTATTAATGTATTATCATTATATGTTGTGACAGTTGTCTGAATTCTGAACATTTTTTTTATATGTTGTGTTGATTTTTTTTTTGTTTTATATGTTGTTTTTTTTTAAAAAAAAAATAAAATAAAATAAAGCTAACCGATTATAATTTAATATTTAAGGAAATTTTTTTAAAGTACAAGTAAATGTAAATTTTGGGTCAAATATTTTTGATTTTTCAACATGAGCTCTTTTTATAGCAATTGAGCCCAAGAAGACACTAAAAATAAAAAAATTAAAATTTTTTTTAAAAAAAAAAAGGTAAAAAAAAAAGCCAAAAAAGGATTAAAAAAAAGCCCAAAAAGCCCTAAGAAAGCCCAAAAAGCCCAAAAAAAGCCCACTTTTAAAAAAGCGGTTAGCAGGCGGTTATCTATTTTATTAACCGCTAACCATTAAGGCGGTTACGGTTAGCGGTTATTGGCCGCCTTGACACCCCTAACAGAAGGTAACTGTAATTTTAATAAAATACTAAATTGGTCTTTTCGTCCATTGACCTCCACATCACTGACACGTAGAACAATTAAAATTCGATACTTGGCATAAGTGGCTACGTCATTAGTGATGACGTGGCCACCTAATTAAATTTTTTAAAAGAAAAAATTTTTTTTGGAATGGCCTACCATTTGAGTGGCCGAAACCACCCCCAGTGGGTACTGGGAGTAGCACGGCTACCCCCCATGTAGCTACGGGAGTGGCCGAAACTTCCCCCAATGGTAGTTTGGGGGTGGCTCGGGCGCCCCCATGGATCCAAGGGGGTGGTTTCGGCCACCCCCTTGGCACCTTGTGGGTGGCTCAACTACCCCTATCAGGCCAGATGAGGGTGGCAAATGGCCAAGGGGGTGGCCCCCAAATTTTTATATATATATATAAATTAATTAGGTGGCCATGTTATCACTGACGACGTGGCCACTTATGCCAGATGTTGAATTTTAATTGGTCCACGTGTTAGTGATGTAAACTTCCATTAAGTCAACTAACGGTCAATGAAAAGAATGACCAATTTGATCTTTTATCAAAATCACAGGTACTTCTTGTGATAAAAATCAAACCCTAAGGGGAAAAAATAAAGAAGTGAAACCATTGGGGTTTTTTTAGTATTTAACCTTATAATTTATTTTTATTTTTATTTTTTGTTTAAACATCTTAGAAAGAGTAGCTAAAAAATATAAATAATAATAATTAACAAAAAAGGAAAATAAATGTTATAAAAAAAATTCATTAAATTCAAACAAATGTTTATTTTTGTCCAATGGTGACAGTTGGATTGATCAAATTAAAACAACATTAAACTTCATAAAACAGTCATAAATAGGGGCGGAACCACCCTCAAGGCTTACCCCCCAAGCCATAAGGTGGTCCTCCAAAAAAATAATTTTTTTTTTTTTTTAAAAATATATATATATATATATATTTTTAATAAAATAGACCCTTAAAATTTAATTTTTGCCCCCCGCCAATTTTTTTTTTTTTTTTTAATTTTTTTAATTTCGCCCTCTCAAACTAAAAGTTCTGCCACTCATAAAATGTTACTGTACACACATTTAGCCACCTAAAACTATTTTATATATTAAAATTTGGTTCCTTTTCAACCTACTTTTCATTAACCATTGTTGATGAAATTTTTATGTACACAAGTATAAAATTACTGGAAAGTTTTGGCCTATTAAACAACTTTAGCCAACCTAAAACCCATTTAAAATGTTAAATTTTGTTTTTTGTGAGGTAATATTATTATTTTTAGTGCAGTATTTAACAATTTTTTTCTTTAATGTTGATGCTTATTATTGTCATTGAAATTTTGGGCTTAAGAAGGTTCATTTAACTTCCAACTTAACTATTCATCTTCCACCCTTTTTAAAGGTGCAAGAACTTCAAGAGGTCCTTCAAACCTATCTGAACCTCTACTAAGGAACTGCAACAATCACCGGAAATAAGGTGAAGTGGGAAAGACATGGTCAAAATTTGAAACAAAAAAAGCTGATGAAAAGGGAGTAGGTACAAATCTCCACTATAAGATCAAACTACAATGTCACTAAAACCCAAGGAACACAACAGTAAATATAGAAAAATAGAAAGCAGTAAACAGTAATACCACAAAACAACAAGTAGAAGTTTACAATGACAAAAACAGAAAAACAACAAAGGTGGTGGAAAGAGGCAGAGGCAATGCGTAGGAAAGGCTTTGTCTAAGACCTGTTCTTTCCCAATCAATATCTCCATCACAAGGTCCAGATTGATGCAGCCAAAGTGCAAAAGAATAGAAACATAAAATGTGTGTGCATGTGAGAGACAGAGACAGAGACAGAGGTCAATAACTATGAAATTCAATGAAAACATTCAGGGGTTTACAGAGAAAGGCCTTGGATGGACTCGGGATGAATTTCTACACTTGAACAGCTTTAATTTATTTGAAGGAAAGAAGCACAACCTCTTAATTTTTCACGTGTATAATAATAAGCTTCTGTTCTAACAACTCTGGATCACTTTGGTGGAGCCAATTTCCAGCTCTTTGATCCTGTCTGCTTGTGTAAAAAGCCACCTGAAGTGAAATTTACAGTTAAAAAAAAAAATCACCAATATTAATGTTGCAATAAACAGATAGAAGAGGTAATAGTTACAGTAATATGGAAGGAATACAATGAAATTATGAAGAGTTGAAGCAGCAAAAAAACCAAACCAGGCTGTCAAAATACAAAGAGGTGAAAGCAATGTTTCAAAAAAACAGAAAACTAGAGAAATTATGAAAGATGTTGCTGAGGCTATGCTAATGAGCAAGACCATGGTATGCCAATAAGCATGCACTTTTTGCTTGGATTTTCTAGGCACGTTTTATAAACTCATAGATTACATTGCTCTCCATGCAGCACATGTAAATCCTCTCTTGATACTCATTCTACATGTAAATCCTCTCTTTCAGGTTTTCAACCAGGCAGTGAAACAGAAATAATTTTCCTTGAAAATATTTTACATTGAAACATTTTTTGCTCAGAAAACATTTTTACCCCATGAACAAACAGAATCTGAAAGTCAACAAGTTACAAGACAAGATTGAGTGTTATTCATTCATTCCACAAACAATTTGAAACTCTTTTACAGAGCACGAGCATGAGTAGCTTGATTCTCCTAAAGCCATTGAAGGAGCCAGGTTGGCTGATCATGTAACAAACTAGGACAAGTTGAAACCATTAGCTATGTTAGAATCCAGAAGATTTTCAACTAAATATGTCTGTATCAAATCATAATCTTCAGGATTTTCCTTACATTTCCTAGCACACCTCACCTACCCATTCTACCCTATAAATAGACCATCTTGTAACACATTATAATCAATTCATATAAACAAAATGTAAGCCTACTGAGCATTACCAGCAGTGGATGTAGGCTTCTATGGCTGAACCACCCCAAATCTTTGCCTCTCTCTTGCTTCCGCTTGTTCTCATTTCCTAGCACGCCTCACCTACCCATTCTACCCTATAAATAGACCATCTTGTAACACATTATAATCAATTCATATAAACAAAATGTAAGCCTATTGAGCATTACCAGCAGTGGATGTAGGCTTCTATGGCTGAACCACCTCAAATCTTTGTCTCTATCTTGCTTCCACTTGTTCTCATTTCCTAGCACGCCTCACCTACCCATTCTACTCTATAAATAGACCATCTTGTAACACATTATAATCAATTCATATAAACAAAATGTAAGCCTATTGAGCATTACCAGCAGTGGATGTCAGCTTCTATGGCTGAACCACCTCAAATCTTTGTCCCTCTCTTGCTTCCGCTTGTTCTTTTATATTTTATTTTAATATTTTAACATGATATCAAAGTAGAGATCTTGAATTCGGACCTTGACTTTACAGTTTATCCCCTAGTTCAGCTAAATATTTTCACATGTTGGACCTTGTTGGAGGAGAGTTTAAGCCCACACATAAGGAGAAGTATTAGAATATTAATTGAATGATTACATTCATCATTTCCTATCAGCTTAAGCTATTGAGATAAATGGTGATTTAACATAAATATATTAAATTCATCCCACAAACGATCTTGAAAAAGTCTTGTGAAGAGCCAAGCACTAGTAGTTTGACTCACACTTAAATCCCTAAAAGTAGCCAGGTTATATAGTTTTCATTCATTTAAGCTTTTCAGTCTGAGTCAACTTGTAACCAGTAGGTTAATATTGAAATTTTGCTACTCCCAAAAAGCAAACCAACACCTTACCAGCCCTACCCGGCCAATATGAAAATCTGCAACTACTTTGGATCATGTTTTGAAAAACTTAAACTGACGTGTTGAAGTGATACCATGACAAATCAAACATTTTTTTGATAAGTGATACCATGACAAATCAAACATAAGGTACTCACTAAGATTGACAGCAATTTGACTAAAGAATGTAATGTAAAACTATTACTAGAATATTCATAGCAGTCATTATGAAGCATTGCAGATTATGGACCTAGGATCCATCAAAATTTATAACGGTCCTATGGTATAGTAACAAATCAACAACACATAGGATATGACAAAAGCAATAGGTAATTAGTGGGTTGAAGAACTAACCTCGTCTTGATATAAGGTGGATACGGGAGCGAGGTCCTTCAAACTTCCAGTTATCTTCATCCAAGGATTTAACCTCCTTATCAAGTGCAGCCATCAGATCTGACTTTAGAACTAGAATTCAGAAAGCAAACCAGTGTCTTATTATGAGAACAATGGTCTATCTGGTATAAAAGAAGCATAAGAAAAGGAGAGACAATACAACAATTGTAAACTTTTCTACTTAGAACCCAAGGAGACAATTAGCCCCACTCAACTGAGTCCAATATAGTAACCGCATACGGTTAAGTGGAGTCTCTCTTTTTGTTAGTCTTTTCTTCTTTTCCCAACCAAAAACAAAAAGAAACATAAGATCCAAAAAAAGTGAATGAAGAACACAAGGAATTCAACCTCAGAAACACTTAACCCATATACATGGAGACTCAACTCAAAAGATGCTTTAGGCTAGTGAATTCCTTGTAAATTAAAAAAAAATATAGCTTCATAAACACCTTTATGAGCAGAAGAATCATAGAAAACGCTAGACATAATCAGTCCCCATGAACTCTCCTTACAAAATTCACAGTAATGAAACAATCAGATCTAAGTAAAGCCGAGGAATAAACAAATTATCTGAAAGGTTGCTGAGAAAATATAGGAATTCTCATTACTTGCAAGCCTAGAAAAAAGAATTCTTCACACACCTGATCTTAAAACAATTATTTGCCTTTGTGAGCTATCCACTGTCAACCCATAAAATAAACATTCTTAGTCTTCCCTCATCCACTAGTAGGCATTATTTCGTACAGCCAAGGAAAGTATCTTCCATTTAGGAAACCAAAAGAACACATAACATAAGGTTCAAATTTCTTGTTCTTTTCTTTTCCTAGGCTGCTTTGGCAACAAAATAGATTCACCAGCTTGAGGATTTTACAAATGTCAGGAACAAAAACAGGTCCAAATCCTACTTCTACACCTCACATAGTTGCTCAAAATTTGTCATAGCCCGGACCAGCCAAAAAAAATCAACAATTAAATAGAGGGTCAATGATAAGTCTGAAAAGCACAAGACCAGTCCTGCAAACCCTAAAGATTTTGTAGAAGTGAAAATGTTCTGATGGCTGAAGCTAAGCCTCAACCTCCACCCTCCCCAAAACAAGATGGCTAACATTGAGGAATATTACAATTATAGATTAAATGTAGAATTGAAGAGCCCATATGGCTAAAATTAAGGAATTTCACAATAACTATAAAATGACCCAGATGGTCTAAATTAAGAAACTTCATTAAAAATAAATAAATAAATAAAAATAAAAATAAAAACAACCAAAAAGAGAAAAGACTAAACCAACCAAGATTATGCAATACAATGGCCCAGATGGAACAAACAAACAAACTTCAAGAACATAGCTTAATACTCAATAGTAAAAAAGAAGACTTGAACACAGGACCCTGTAAAATTCAGAAATAAATTCCACAACAATATGACCAGGAGCACCTGACTAATCCGAGGCATGTACAGTCGACCATCCCACATAGGATTACTCCCTGAGGACAATCCAAAAAGCCCACGAGTCTAACCCCTTGAGGTAACAATAATTAACTAAACCCACAATGATATTGCAGAAAAAAAAAATGACCCAGATGACTCCAATTAATGAATTTCACCAGATTAGCTTAATTACACAGACAATAAAGAAATTTAAGAACCCAGATTGCTCAAATTAACAAATTTTAACGAGAATAGCAGCAACCATGTCATTCAAAGGGGTCGAAGATACAAAAGAGATTTTTTTTTTTTTTTTTTGATAAATAATACAAAAGAGAAAGTTAACTACAGGAAAGTAACTAACCATGCAAAGCCTCGTCTTTGCGCTCCTGTATTGAAATTAGATCAGGTGGGATGTGGAACTCTTCTGTGGACAAAGCAGCATTGCTGCTACTCCCTCCCACAATTGCTGTGGTCGATATTGAAGAATGTGCCGGCGATGTACTATTCATTCTTTCTTGTATTCCTTTTTTTTTCTGGGAAAATTGCTTGGTGCTTTCCTGGAAAATTCCACGCTTAGGCAAACAAAGCTTTTTTTATACCAAATTCACAGATAGAAGCAAATGGATGTGCCCCCTACAATTCCACTGCGCTCACCTCGTTTAAATTGGGTGTAGTCGAATTTATTGTTTGTTTATTTAGTTTTTGGGGCGGGCTTGATTCTGACTTACAAGCCCAACTATGTGTTGAGGAAATGAGCCCCATCACCCATGGCTGCTTCCGAGCCCACATTAGCCCATCTCTCTCAGCAACCTCTCTCTCTCTCTCTTTCTCTCTCTCTCTTCCATGGTAAGCCGAACACGGTAGGATAACTGTCCACCATCATTAGCCGATTCAGGTGAGTTATACTCTCTCTCTCTCTCTCTCTCTCTTTTCTTTTCTGTATACATGCTCTGAGAGATTAAACCAGTATGTTACTGATAAATCAAATCCGTTCTTTTTTGTTTTTTTTTTGGTAAATTCGTATGGGAATCATAGATTTTACTTGGAATTTTGGGTATTAGATGATTTTTTTCTTTTTTCTTTTTTCTTTTTTGGGTCGTTTTGCTTGAGGGAATTGGATGATATTAAATAAGGGATACTCTGGAAATTGAGGGCTGCAAGATTGAACTTTTTTTTTCAGTTATTGTTATGAAGCTGATCACTTTCTATTATTAGATTCGAATAAGTTGGTCTTGTTGTGTCCGTGTCAATTCCCATCAAGAAAATGAAATCGTTTTAGAATGCAAAATGTTTCTCATGGATTTTTTTACTTTTTAGCTTCTTTGTTAACTCCACATTGGTTGCATATATTTTTTTGTTTATGTATTTATAGTTCCACTCCTTTTTGTTTGTCAGTTACTCCATGGAAACTCGGCGACATATTCAATTGTGCATTTATGTGTTGGTTGGAATTTCGTTGGTACTCTTCTTTGGCAATGGCTCCTGCGTGCAAAGTTCTTCACTTTCAAGTGAGGTGAGTTGACCGTAGTGTTTGTTAGCTGACAATTTAGTATCTTTCAAACTGGTTATTTGATTTTAATGCACTGACAATTTTTTTCCTGTTCTTATTCGAGGTATTTTTCATAACACAAACTCCTAACCATCTGTCTGGATGTTATATATGTTACACCTTGCAATCTATTAATGACTAGGGATTTCACTTAAACAAAGTTTTGGTTTTTGTCTGTGCATTGCCAAGTGTTTGCTTCTGTATACAATGGGGAGCATGCCCATTGATACTGATTTCCCACCGATTTCTCAGTTTCTTACTTGATGATTGGTAGGGTTCATGGTAGTTTTGAAGTTTACTGGTTGATGTCATTGTTACTGTAGAGATTCTGGGTACCGGCTGTTGCCAGGATTGGAGATTCGCGCAAGGTTACGTGAAAGATAATACGGTTTATATTTTCCTCCTTATAGACCATATAGAAGAAAAAAGTGTAAAATTAATACTTAAGAGCGTGTTGCCAAGTTTAGGGATGCTTATTATAAGACAATGATGATTATGTTTGCAACCCAAGTACATCATTTGCAAGGAGAGGAATATAACTGATATCAATCACTGGCATTGTCAACATGGTGGCTTTTTTGCGTACTTCTTTTGTTATTATATTGGCATTCCTGACATGGCTTTTTGGTGTTCATGCTTGTGTATTTATAGAAAATAACTATGGTTCTTAATGTTATTTAGAGCTCCTCCTGTTTGTCATAATGTTTGCTTTTTCCTGAATTTCTATGGTTGTCTACTTGTTTTTTTCCTCTTCCTCCTGCTGGAGATGTACTTCTTATATCTGCTCCATGGTTTTTGAAATATACTTATCTTATTTTCTCTCTTAAACAAACAATCAAGAAAACATCTAGTGGTCAAGCATACCAATGTTCAGTTTGTGTGCCATCTAAGGAAGTTATGGTCAATATATGTATATGGTCATGTTTAAAAAACAAGCTGTCAAAACGACCACCTTTTGCTTGACCTAAACCATATTTTTCACCCATAATTTTTACATTGACATGACCTTTCTCTTACAATGGAAAAGCACAGGCTATGGTAACTAATCAATTTGTTCATGACCAGTGGAAAAAAATTGAACTTAGTTGATCATATTATAATTAAGATTCAATTATATTTTCTTTGTTTCCTTTTATGATATTCACTGTCACATCATGAATATCCATTGAACACGTTAATACATCAGTTAATAGTCCTTTATTTTCAAAGCCCTACATGCTTTCCCAAGTCAATATGGGGCTTAATTATTCAACTCCCCAAGCATGGAAGAATTAGCTTTTATGTACAATCAATTGATGATGCAGTTGTTGATTCAAATATTGCTTCCTCCTTTGTTGCCATCTGCAAGTTAAACAAAGTACTTTCTCTTTGTAATTTTTGTGGCCTTCTGCTGACATTATGGTATTGTAAAACAATTCATTTTAGGTAGACTAGATCATAGCTCATATACGCTCAGGCCTCAACTAGAATGCCATTAAGTCTTCAAGTTCCTCTAATTCTTGTCTTTATGTTCAAATATGCTAACTCCTGGAAATTACCTATTAGCTTCTGCTTTAAAATTTGTAAGCCTTTCTAAACTTGACTCCCCTCCCCCTCATTTTAATAGAACAACCTCTTCAACACTTTTTTTGATTGCTTGATCTTAATTAAAAATCTTTGTTCCTCACATTTAATGCAGTCAGGAGGTTCCTTATTATGATGACAAGTCCAAAGAGTTTCTTATGCAAATTCTACACACTCTGAATTTATTAATTATCATTAATCCCAAGTGAGAGATATTGTAAATAGCATCAAATCCAATGTTTTAGAGAAGAAATTTTTGCCAACTTTTACCTTCTCTTCGAATTAGTTTTCTCACGTGTATCCATAATTTTCAGGCACGAAGGTCTAATCCGGATTTTGATTCCAACAATTCAAATATTAGCTCGTTTTGTAGTCACAAGAAATTTATAATGGAATCTTATTATGAAAAGCACGAAAGTCTGCTTGATTCAGATTTCCAAGATTTTGTGGCACAAGAACTTCCCTCTGGGTTTTGTGGAATTCTACAAGATAATTTGAACCTTGTGCCAAGATTGTCAGTTCTAAAGCGCAATCTGATTGGTGAAGGTTCTCATCGTCATATATCCTCATCCATCAGACTCAACATTGATCCAAAATCCATAACTGAGCTACCAACTCTCTCTTGTGAGGTCATAATTATTGAAAGATTGCCATCCGGAGTCTTTGCAGACCCATTTGAGCTACAACATCTTCTTCAGCGTGGTGGTAAAATTCTACATTCTTTTTTCCTAAAAAAAAGTAAAAAATAAAAGATTAATCCAGTTTCTTAAATTCAAGCATATTGCATTGTTCTTTCTCAAGGTAGTTTAAACCATTTACTGCAGTGCTTAACGATGTAGCTGTTTTTGGAGATACAAATTTGGAATTGCCTTCATTTCTGTCCAACCGTTCTGCTGTTGAAGTTCACATGGATGTTCGTCCCAATCTCTTGTTAAGGCACAAGAATGGACTTGACATCAACATAGAACTTCCACTACATGCACGGTATCCGGTAAGTGATGAGGATATTATGAACTGTGAAAAAAAGAAACAGGAACTGTTTTTTATCCTTACTTTCATAATCTAGATACCCATTTTGTCAAAGTTCCATAAATGGTTGGAAAAAGTGGTTTTGCCATTTGACATGCATTCTCAAAATATGCCAAGAGTCATATGCTGTAATAAGAAGAATCCTGCATAGTTTATTGTGGACTATACAAATTTCGTTTTGCCTATTATTAATACTTAATAGGAAGTGATATATAATTTGTTGTCTTTCATTAACAACTGAATGGCTGCAATGGTTGGTTGCAATACTTCTTGAAATTCTTTTCTATGTTTTTTTGCAGCCAATAGATGAAAGTGGCTACTCAAGAGTTAAATTTGGAGCTCCTGATTTGTTTGTGCGGTGCAGCACAGAGGATGAGTCAGATAATCAGAGCTTTTTATTTACTTTGACCAGTGACGATGATGAAATGGAAAGTGGTGAGATTGTGTGGAGAATACCTGCCGGGATAAAGACACATGCTGGAGTTGTTTCTTTTGTCACTTTTATTTCAGCCTTATTATCAACTCTGTTTATTGTTTTGACATCCATTTTTTATTCAGACGCCAGAATGTACAAAACTCTGAAACAATCGTAATTTATCTTCTGGCTTAACGATTTGGCATTTAAATTGCTTCCCTCAAATGCAGTTAATAAGTGCAGGAGAATGATTTCCACAAGTAATTGTCTGTTAATTACACCACTATGGTGCAGATGTTATAGGTTCAAATCGTGTCGTTTGATAATAACAATAAAAAATAATTATAATCATCAGTCTTGCTTGAATGGCCTTACCGCTTTCCTTGTTTGGTGTTAGACTATTTTCATTGTTTCTCTTCAAAAGTGCTAATAATGATGATGATAATGATTTAAAGTTGCTTCCATTTCCACAAGATTACCAAACAGATCCTAGACTCTACCTTAAATGCAGGGGGGAGGAGCACCCGGATGTCATTGCCAATTTCACAGCATAAAGACGACAAGAAAAACCAAAGAATAATGAATTTCATTATAAATAGGAAACGGGACCATTACACAAGAACCTGTAACTCGTCCTAAAAACCCCAAACACGACTTACAGAAGAGAACAAACGGTCACCCAACTTAAACAACCAAAGACGATAAGCGGACACCCGATTTATATATATGTATATATACTGGGGAGTGAAGTGAGACACTCCGGTCAGCCATGATGTCTCGTAAAATAACACTTTCGAAGAAATTAGCAAAGAAATACACTATCTTGTTGCTGAGCACAAACCAAATTTGCTGCACTATCAAACCAGACTCTTCTGATTAGGCAGCGAGAACTATGATCACAATAAGGAGCACAATCCCGAATATCACCAACAGCAAGCACGTCTACACACACACAAAAAAAAAAATTATTGTTTAACATAAGCATACATGATAATTTGACAATCTATCATTTCGGTTCACAAATTAAGAAAAGATTTGAGCACAGAGTGAATGCGGGGTAGAATGGAGCATGCAGTCATGCATGTCGATACCCACTCTCATTTTGTACCCCCACCCCCCCTCCCTGGGTATCATTTTGTACCCCCACCCCCCCTCCCAAAAAAGAAAGAGAAAGGGGCATCATAAATTACCAGAGACGAATTTGATCTTTGTGTCTTTGCGGCTTTCACAAGTTGAGACTTCCCTTGTGAAGTTGCAGCCTGAGCACCCTCAATATTGGAGCCAATATCATCTGGCAAAAATAAATATGCTTGATGTGTGACAACATGAGCCAGAAAGACAAATATTGGTGACTTGTAGATAATAAACTAGATGACTTACCAATCATGGCTCCTTGCTCGTGGACCAGAATGGCAAGATCTTTAAAGATCTCATTCACTTCACCAATTTGATGTTGGATTTCTTGTATGCCTTGCTCTCTTTCCTCAATTACAGCTTCATTGAAGGCAATCTCATTGTCCAACAGCAAGACCTCCTGTCTGCAGCACAAATCATTAAAAGTTAAGGGTATGCAATTTAAGCAACTGGTTAAACAAATGCCTGGATGCAAACTCTCTTAACCAAAGTAGATAAACAAAGAGCATTCCCAATGGACATTGAATAAAATCAAGACACAAAGCAAAGGCAGTGGGGGCCTTCAACTCCCCAGATGGACAATGGGATCTGTATTTGAGGTTTCAACACCAACATCCTTTTGGCACTAAATATGTAGCAATCACATTATAAAAAGGAAAATAGGATTCTTTCAAATGTTACTTCAAGACCTCCCTTGTGTTTTCTAAAATTACACTTTAGTCCATGTCAGAGGATTCAGTCAATAGAAATCATATGATGATGATCCTGCCCTTAGTCCATTTTTTACAATAATTAGGGTTGTGGTTCATTTTGGGGAAAAAAAAAATTAAAATACAACTGCATGTGTAGGGTACAGGTTTGAAAGTTTTGAGTAATGATATATAATGTTATTATGAATCTTCTAGCAACAACTAAGGGTGTTTTGGGCATTTCTAATTATTTTTAAAATGCCATTAATAGTTTTCCTCTGTGCTAATGATGGTCTCGATCAAAAGTGTTTGCCACAAATGAAACACATGGGAGCCTTAAATAAATTTTTTTAAAATGAGGAGGTCCAAGAATTTTTTTCGTTAGAATCTAGGAGAGGTTGAAGTATTTTACCTCAAATTCTCAGTTCAAAAATATTCTCTTCTTCAAGGGAAATCATATATCAATCTTACTTGGAGCCTCACCAAGAATACAAAGAAACAAAAAGACAAAAGAATGCATACAACTTGATAGCTACACGCGTCCAAGGTATCATCTTGTACTTAGATTAGCAAAGGAACATATTTTGGGTTAAGTCTAAAAGTGTAACCATGAGTTCTGAAACAAGATAAAAATGAAATGCAACATAATATAGAAGCCCTCAAAGACCAAGAAAATTGGAGAATGTAGATTGAACAGAAACAGAATAATAATTTTGCAATAAATTTTTGAGAAAGAAAGACCTAAATGGGTGAAGTAAACACAACTCACCTTCTAGATTCCACAAGAATAGCACGCTGTTCTGGACTCTTATCTGAAATTACATCTATCTCGCTGGCTGTGTAACTGTATGAAGCATAAATGACCAAAATGTAAGATACATACAAATATGGAATTGTATGCATGTATGCATGTAAGATACATACAAGTCAAGTTCAAAATTATACAGTATAACGCATTGACAACCACTGGGTGAGTTGAACAAGCAAATACTAAAGAAACAATAAATCCTGAAAAAGGATTTTGAGGCAGATTTCTACACCCAAAAAAAATGCCGTTTTTAAAGTATTCTCATTAATTTACTAGAATCAGTTCACTTTTCAAAAATTTGCTTTATTGCAAGCATGCACCAACAAAAAAAAATAATCACAGACAATAAAGGAAGGAACTAACAAAGATGCATGCTTAATCATTAAATTTTCCGACACCTATTACCTAGAAGGAAGAACTGCTTGGGGAACAAAAGGATTGTATGCTGTTTCCCGCTCAGCTGCCAGCCGTTGAGCCTTCTGAAATTCTTTCAGCACTGCTTGAAAATCTTTTGCAAGTTTAGCATCAGCAATTTTTTTGTTGGCCTGAAATTAGATGGGAGACATTGAGGACCGTTATACTCTTGAAATCAGAATTAAATGATAAAAACAAGGCAAAAGGCAAAAGATTTTTAATTCAAAAATCATTTTGATCCAATTTTAGCACCACCCAAGTGTGCTTCTATGTCGGGGAACCTCTCCAAGGAAGGGCCCTTCGGACCCACCCCTACAGAGTAAACTCCGGTCCCGTGTACCGCACTCTCAGATAAGGCAGGTGTGCGCTAAGGAGAGGAAGAGAGAGAGAGAGAGCTCTGCTACTTACATTAACTTCTACATTATGATCTATTTCACTAGCTTGTTTAAGTTTGGCTGAAGTATCCTTCACCAATTGCCCAATATGTAGCCTTGTCTTGTGCCTGCAAGTTTTAAAAAAAAAAAAAAAAAAATGAAATGAGGACCACTAAATATGGAAATTCATCATGCCATGATTTTCTTGACAAAGATCAAAAGATTTATGATAACAAACTTAAAGAAATAAGATAGTTGCACAGAAACGATGGCCTATAAGGATAAATAAATCAAAACATTTATGTATAAATTCCACTGCAAACATGGTAAATTCCAAAAATTACACAAGAACCCCGAGTGTTAGAACTTAGCTAGGAAGATAACTAGAGAGCATATGCATAACAAGCATAATGCTAAGCGGAAATAAAAATTGAATTCGTAGCCCCCAAGCATGCACGTTGACAAAAAGGGTAGATTGGAGAAATAAAAGCCCCTCTTTGTCTTAAATGAAGTCCTGAGCCCTTTACTTTTAGGCCTAAGAAAGCGCACAGAAATGCAGTTTAGACTTTATAGTAGAATTTCCGCATACTAGAAAGATCAGAGAGGCCGAATAAGCTAACTGCCCGCATTCACAGTAACAAATTATTCTCACCTATAAGTTTCCCTAACATACATTACATCAAAATTCCTCTACCTACAATACAAATCCTCGTCCACCAGCACTGCCTTCAAAAGCGAAACTTAACATAGACTATCTCCCACAAAAGCAATAGATTTACTTCCCAAATGCTAGCCAAAAATACATAATTTAATATACGAGAAATGCTACATGCACTCCCAACTTCACTCACAAGTGCACACTCCCTCTCCCAAGTGCACACTCCCTTCACTCACCGACGCGGCACTAAAAAACCACATTCAGGAAGTAAACTTGGGAGTGCATATAGCATTTCTCCTTTAATAGATTATACATTGTAGGCCTTGAAATTATAATAATACATTATAGCTTGTTCAAACCCAATGATCCAAATCCCAAAATCAATCATTACCCCTTCCGCCCACCCCCCCCCAAAAAAAAAGAACCGTAAAAACCCCAATTTGAACACAAAAAGTCAATTCGACCAAACGATAACCCAATTCGCATACAATTCAACCTACAAATACGAATTATATATCCTCTACACGTGTATCAAGTAAATGCACACAACCCTATAATTTTCCGGAAAATGGAACTCACAGCTTCTCGCGAAGCTCGGGCGTGTCCTTGGGAGTACCGAGCGTGTTGACGAGGCGCTGAAACGTGGACACGGCGGTGTTGATCTGGAAGATCCCGGAGGCGACGGCTTGGGTGGAGTCCTGCTTGCCATTGATGCGGTCTCGCCTCGAAGACAAGGGTCGGCCCGCCTCGAGATCCTGGAAGCTCATTATCCGTCTCTTCTCGGAAACCTAACCCAAACTTTCTCCAGAAAATCAATTCAAAAGGGGAATTTTTCCAGAGAGAAAGGGACCCAGTCGGTGTTTGGTTACAAGGATCTGCAAAATCCTGACCTGGAGAGGGTAATTAGGTTTTTATGGAGCTGGGAACGTGGAGAGAAAGAGAGAATGGACGGTACAGAGAAATGACTTCTCGCTTAGAGAGAGAGAGAGAGAGACCTAAATCATTAGGTGAGGTGCAGAGGTGGTTTTCTTCGTTGATTATTCGGTGCAGGCACGTCAATGGGGACCGGTCGAAAGGGACACGTGTGTGGTTGGGATGGGTGACGAGCATGCTGATTCTGTTTGAGTGATATGCACGTGGACCAAGTCTATCGTGTATGGCACTTTTAACTAACATTTGCATTAATCCTTGTTAACTGAAAAAATAAAAATAAAAAATAAAATAAAAATTATATCAAAAAAATAATTTAATTCTTATTGTCATATTTCGTTCACTGACTTAATATATTCTGATAACGTAAAACCTTAAAATAAATAAAATTGTGATACTTGTCCGATTTAAGTTAGTGTTACACTAATAGAATCTATTAAATTAGTGGACGGAATTTAACTATATGAATTAAATTATTTTTTTCGCATACCTCAGTGATCTTTGAATTGATTTTAATACCACATTAAACTAATTGTAAATCAAGTAAACCACACTGACTAATTTTTCTTTTTCTTTTTTCTACATTTTTTGCCAAAAGATAAATATTAAGATGATGTGGAAGTTATATATTGGAGAGGATTACAATAATTAATAAGAAACAAATGTTACAGGTACCAAATAATCAGTTCTACATCATTTTGGTACTCGTAATATTTCTCTAATAAAAAATTAAGAATTTTTTTTATCAAGAGTTAGTTGATGGTCGTATGAATGTTTGATATAATTATTTTCTAACATTTATCTCTTTTATTGTGGTTGTTTGATTAAAATAAAGCATTAAAATTGTTACATGTCTTTTAGCACGTAACACCTCGAAAAGCATCTTTCTAAAATAGTTTTTCCACATGCCGACAAATCTTCTCAATTGAAATATTCCTTGTGTGAATAATACACATTCTAGTTAACAGGGTAATGCTTTGGGCCTTTGGCCAATTGAACTAAGGAGATTCCTTCTCCCTATACCTATTTGTTTTAGTTATGGAAGCTTTAGAGGAATGGTTTCGTTTTTATAAGTTGGTCCGGTCTATTGCTCTTTCCTTGTACCTATTTCACCTTAGGATGTTGGTTTCCGAGTACAACCAAAGCCAAGCCGAAAGCAATTCACTTTTGTTATGGTAAATTTTTAACTAGAATGTAAAATTATCTTGTTTTTAAATATAACTAATAATTTTTTTTTTTTATTTTGTACATACTCAAGAAACACATAACAATTTTATATAATTAGATTAAAGTAAATTTCTACAACCTAATATAAAAGACATTTTTGTCTTATAAGGTTCCGGGCTGAGATACCAAATGATCCTATATAAATGTCATACAATTAAGATGACGTGACAAATGACAATCATAGATCCACGTCTTTAAAGATGTGAATTTAGTGTGAAAAAAATATTTGTTTTCATTATCCACACATCTTCAAATATTGTCTTTTGTTTTGGAAAGTGAGAGATTTGTTTGATTGAAAATAGCCTCACCATCTCTTCCCTTTACTTTCCCTCTCCTTTTAGATTCGAAATTGGCTTTTAAAACTTTCCCTTTTCTCCTTTTTCCCCTTTTCATTTTCTCCCTTGACCCTCATCCTTGAGTCAAACATGGTGATAAAATTGAGTTTGGACTAGTCAGCGTCGTTCCTTTCTTTTATTTTATTAGAAAAAATATATGAAAATCATTCCATGCTTTTGATATGTTATTAAAAAGTCCTTTGAATATTTTCTTTGTGGTATAATTGACATTTCACAAACGTTTTGATTTGTTCAAAAAAGTGGATGGAACATTAAATTAAGTAATAGGAAAACTTCCCAAGGCCTCATTAACTTTCCAGCATTTTGATATTAATAAATGCTAGGTTTACCAAAAAAACGTTTACAACATAATGCGGCATAATATGATTGGGGTTCTCAAAAGATAAATTTATATTTTTTTTATAATCATGTTGCGTTACATCATGTTGTAATTTTTTTTTTTTTTTTTTTTTTTTTGTAAAATTTGTTTGTAAGCTTAGCATTCCTCTTTGATATTACGTTTTAATGTTTAAAAATTCTCAATTTATTTAGGGCATTGAACTTTTAATTTTTTGCAATGTCCCTCTCCATTAGAATTTTTTGTTAAATATTTTCAAAATTTATAAAATACCTCTGTTTTTTATTTAAAATAAAATAAAATAAAAAATTGCAAGATTCAGGCGTTGGTTAGGATTTAATAGAATTTGCAAAGATACCTACATGAATATTTGTAATTTTTTTTATTTTGTTTATAAAAAAAATTATATTTTGTAAATTTTGACAAGAATTAACAAAAAATTCCAATGAAATTCATCTATTCATCTATTCTACTTTTGTTTATTTTAGATGTCAAAAACAGTATATAGCTCACAACTAGTTACATTCTTATACAAAAATATATTTCTAAATTAGATAATGTAGTTTTAATAGGATTATGCATAATTAAGAAAGTCTTGATTACTTTGTATATTTTCTTGGGAACCAAGCAATTACAGAAAATCAGTTTTCTTATATATATATATATATATATATATATATATATATATAATTTTCCTAAAATTCATCTTTTTCGATAAATATTTGACTCAAAACATTTTTTCTTATAATCCCACACAACGATCGTTAACAAAAAGCACAGAAGTTTAAACACGAGAGGGTGATTGACTAAAACAACCTTAGAATCATTTCTTTGATATCAATATCATCATTCATTTAAAAAAAAAAAAAAAAAAAATATCATCATTCATTTTAACATTTACCATGGTAAAAATTGATGAAATTAACCAGCATATCCTGTAGCTACTTGCAGTACTTGTAAATACTCCGCCGGTAAAAGTGGTCGGTGCGGCTCATGGGCCGACAAAAGCAGCGGCTAGATACATCATGGATAGGACTTGGAGGGAAGAAATTCCCTGCAATGTTTTTGATGCAGTATCCTTAGAACAATTTACTCTTTCTCTTTGGAGTTGTTATGCTCTAGTTTTCATTGTTTAATGAAATGAAACTACAATTTTTCTATAAAAAAAAAAAAACAAAGAAAAAGCTATGTTGGTATAAACTGTTAAAGTAATGATTAAGTGATTGAATTTACCTATTCCTGTCAACTTAAACTTTTTGAATAATTAGTAATTTAACATAGTGTCGGAGCTAAATGTCCTGGAATTGAACTTTGACTTCGTCAATTCACTCTATTTAAATTAAATATTTCACATATTGAGTCTCATCTATTAAAATGAAGTTTAAGCTTACACGTGAGAGAAAATATTCTTATCAACTTAAGTTTTGGGGATAGCTCGTAATTTAACATAAACTGTTCTGCTTTGTTAGTTGTCTTAATAGCTTATTTGGTATAGTTGTTCATGTTACTCGTTACCCTTACTTACTCAAATCCAAAAACCAAAAGATAGAAATGATTGTTTTGTTTTTAATTAATAATAAATGTGGCATGACAACTTAATAAAAATATATAGCGAGATGAACACTAGAATGTAAATAAACGTTGGTTTATTTCTATCTATCAATAATGCACAATTATTTATTCTTGATCCATCGGAAAGAAATCGGTACGTAGTTGATGGAGTATACATTTAGGCCGGCTCAAATTTCTTATCCATCCGTCCGATGCACATAAAGGATTAAACATTCTAATGATTTATGATGGACCGACATATTTTATTGACGAACTCGTAAATACTTCTACCTAAGAAAAAAATAATAATTTTTTTTAGAATTCATTTATTCCTTTTAGTACTATATGTAAGTACTATTATTTTAAAACTAATAATAAATCAATAGTTATATGAAAGTTGTCGAGTGATGGGTCACCTTGAATCGTGTCTTCCCTATTCAATTCAACTAAAACAAAAATACTTTTTTTTTAATCACTTTTTATTTATTTATTAAACATTATGGAAAATAATAGAAAAATAGAAGTGCTATACATTTTCTTTTCATCATTTTAATTTAGATTTATGTAACTCACTTGAACTCATAAATTCAATTATAATTATAATTTTTTTTTAAAAAAAAAAAAATCATTTCTTATAAACCAAAACTGATGAATACTGTCCATGTTCATTCTAAAAAAGGACACAAGTTTATTTTGGAAAAAATTTTCTTCAATCTAATATAATAATAAGTGCCAAGTGTCGTGTTTTCTTTAATATTTTAAGAATTATTTATTGTCATTTCACTAATGTAAGAATTCAAAATGTCGTGTTTTCTTTAATATTTTAAGAATTATTTATTGTTATTTCACTAATGTAAGAATTCAAAGATTAATTTTTTAGAAACAAAAAATACGACTGTAGTCACTTTTGAGAGTAAATTAAGGAAATTTCGGAAATTTGTGTAAAAAAAAAAAGGCAGTTTTATTGAAATTCTGTACCATTTTATAACTTTAAACGCCAAAATAGATGGCCGGCCTCGGGCCGGTCCACAGAAGGTGGGTCCTAGTCTGGAAAGTCCAACCCCATGTCGGATCGTCCCGTTTATTAATCAACACTTGACCCGGGGAAACCCTCCAACACGTTACGCGCACATGCGAAGACTTCACACGTACGAGACCCAAAATCCCCCGCGTCCCCTTCTTCCATACACAATAATCATTGTAAATAATATAAAATATATATATCTCCCTCTGCTCATTTTCTGTCACAAAGACTTGCAACAGTTGAAGGCGCTCTTGCTCTGGTTCTCGGAAGCGATTGAAACGATGTCGGTCAGTAGTTCTCTGCTCTCTATACGTTCATCTCTACGTGTTTGTGTATGTGTTTTTTGATTTCTTAGGGTTTTGAGAGCGTTGTCTCTGTGGCTTTGATTGATTGTTTGCTTACTTAGTAAGTTTGGTGTTTGACTCAGTGATTCGCACAGATCTGTGGTGCTTGTTATTGCTTCTTATAGTAGATTTTGTGCAATTAGGAGTTTTGCTTGATTAGAGAGTTGAAATGAAGTGTATGTTAGAATGTGTAGTTGTGCTGTGCTATTTCTGGAATGGTACGACTCTTTTAAACCTAATTCAGATTAGATTTATATAATTGCTTATTGTTTTAGTTCTGAAACTGCTTTTTTTTTTTTTGGTTTGTAGAAATGCTCGTTCGTGTAACTTGAGTATCTTATTTTGTTCTCGGCTATGCTGCTTGTTCTTTCTACTGTTCTTAGTTTTGTTTCTTGAATAAAATTCTTATTGATCCAAAAAAAAAAAAAAAATGTATGTTTGTGTATCGATTGCGTTATTAAGCATGGATGTCCTGCTTAGAACTCCAGAGTATTTCATGGCCATGATGGTTATCAACTGCTTCGCAATGGAGATCTAAGTGAATTCAATGAGAACTCTATATATATATATATTTTTGTGTTGCTTAGCATACTTTGTATAGGAGACTGAGTATTAATCATGCTGTTGGATTTTTAATTTTGGCTTTGTATTAAGAAAGACTTTCTTTTCCATGACATTGTGCACCAAAATAAATGGAGAGATTTGCATCCATGTTTCTTCAAATCTCTCTATTTATTGAAAACCTACTTGGGTTTGAAGAAACATGTATGCAAATCTCTCCATTTATTTCGGTGCACAATGTCAAGGAACAGGCAGTCTTTCTTTGATCAGATTTCTTCTGTTCTTTTCAGATTTGATTATTCAGTAAATTTAAAAAATAATACCAAATGGGTCATTCCATTGTTGTTAATGTGTATATTGGGTGGGGGAGATTATTGGATTTGATTCTTACTGTGAACTCATAAAAAGAAATATTCAAATGGTTATTTTGACCAAAAATATTATTTAATGAAATGGTTTTTAGTAATTTATTGTATAGATTATGGCCTCTCTGCGAGTTGGTGAGATCAGAAATTCCTATGTGTGTACCATTTATTAATTGAAGACAAACTTTGCTCAATCTCAAATCTCTAGAATGCTAGATGCTTCCCTTTTTTATTAATTAGTTCATTTTTGAAAGAGGCAGCCTTAATGGGATTGAAAATTTTAAAGGCATGATAGTCATAAGTGGCAAATGTGCGTATTGACGAGGCATCAGGTGGCTTTACCAGAATGTGTCACATGATAAACTGGGGTTTGATGGAAATCATCATTTGAGAATCACTAATTATGAGAGAGAATTTTAGAAGAATTTCCCATTAAACTACTAAAAAGTATTGAATTTCAGCCCTAAAAAGCACTTTGCTTTTTTTACTTTTTCCAAAGTAGTGGTTCTAAAGGATGTTCATTCCACATTTTCCAACTTGGAATTGGAAAATTGGTGCTCTCAATTTCTCACAATGTATGAGCCTTTGCTTTGTTGGATTTTGAGTAGTTCTATCACTTATTTTTGGTATGAGATATTTTTTATTTTTTGATAAGTTTTTTTAGTATGACATCTTTGAAGCATAATCATGTATGCTTTACTAGTTTTCCTCGGTGGTGTTTAACTTATATATTTGCTCTTGTTGCAGGTAAAAACTGTTAGAGTTAGCAATGTTTCTTTAGGAGCATCTGAGCGAGACATCAGGGAGTTCTTTTCTTTTTCTGGTGATATCGAATATGTTGAAATGCAGAGGTTAGTTCCATCATTCCTCTCTCTCTCTCTCTCTCGGTTTCATTGTTAAATGAATACAAAGCTTATCAAATGCTTATGCAGTGATAATGAACGGTCTCAAATTGCATATGTTAGCTTCAAGGATTCACAAGGAGCTGAGACTGCAGTTCTTCTTTCGGTACTTTCACTTATGAGTACATATATTATGTTAGTGTATGTTTGGTGCCTTAGGCTTTGCGATATGAAGCTTCTAAATTATCAGAAGTGTACAGTGTTTTTTTTTATAAAAAAATTTATATATATAAATGGTGTGACGATTGAAGATTGCCTAAACAAAACCTGATATGTGGAGAACACAATGCGCATGTTAGTTGCCTGAGAGCCATGGCATATAGGGCAATTATTTGTGTTAGCTTCAATAAGTTTTAGTGCATTGATAATTGCAATACAGCTTTGTGCATGAAAACAATGATGTTTCCTATGTTTTCTTAATTGTTCTCAAGAAAAACAATAAAGAAAACAACATAGTTAAAACCATCTTCAGTTTTTGTTTTACAATATTTCAAAGATGATCCTAAATAAAAATGCATTTCTAAGATGGTACTAAACATGCCATGTGCCCTGGATTTAGTTACAACATGGATTAGAGGTTGTCAGTTATAAATCAGTCTAGGCTTTATGTGCAAAGATGCGATCTAAGGGGTGAGCAGAATTAAAAGAAAAGAAATTAACTAAGAAGCATCGACACTGAACAGTTTTGTGTGTGGTTCTTAAGCTAGTGGGAACATCCATTCTTGAAGAGTGAGAGATTCCAGTATAGAGATGATATTGTACAAAATGGTTCTGTATTTTCCTATGTAATGGATCTCAGAGGGGAAACATAATACAAATTCTATTTGTTGTTTTTTTCCTATAAAAAAAGTTCTTAAGGAAGATGGCACATATAAGAGTGGGGAAACTGACTTCTCAAAGCATAGCATGATAAAACTAAAGCAAGAATAAAAAGTCAGTTGGGAATATAGTTTCATATGAAGTTTCTAGAAGGAGAGCATTCTGTTGGGACTAACCTATCTACTTCCTGATTGCCTGATCTAGGAATCTGGAGAAGTGACCTTTAATGTAGAGGCTGTATTTATCATTCTCTCAATACTTTTAAATCTTTTAGGATTTGAAAAACCAAGCGATATTTTCCCATTTGGTCACCTTTTTCACTTGATATGCCATGTTTATATAGGTTTATTGATAGAATAAGATAACCAGTTCATGTGCCTCTTGAATGTAATTGGAGATTTTCACTAGAAGGGTAAGCGTAAATTTTGAACTTTTATATGCAGAACTTCGTGAGTAAATTGTCTGTGTTGAGTAAGTTCTGGCCATTTGGCTTTGCACCTATGCCTGCTCCACATTAATAGCAAGAATTTGAAGGTGTTGGTTGTTTTAGTTAGGGGATGTAAAAATTGGACTTTTATCATGCCTTGTCAGAAATAGACCTTTTCTGATTGAGAGTGAACAGCAAGCAGGCAGAATACATTATTTTTCACGAGGGTCACTGAAGTAGGGTATGCGAGAAAAGAATGCATAACTTCTTCTGCATAGTGTATGCCTTCTTCACTTTCTTCTTTAAATATAGTCTTCACATTGAGGGGGTTGGCCTTGAATAGTATTGTTCCTGTGTAACCATATTAAATGTATGGTATTAGCTGCAAACAATAAAAAGAAGTGAGATTCATCAGAACTTATTTTGAGGAAAAGAATAGAGTTTAGGATGGTTCTTATCCAAGATGTGAGGTATTTATCAGAGAATTCAGAGAAATTCGAGGGCTAAGGGGATTTCTTTCACATTACTCGAGAGAAATGGCGGCTCAAGAAAAGGTGCTTATGAGTTTCTACTTCTGGATGACATAAGTGGCATATGAGATCATCTTCCTCTAATTGGATGTAAGGTTGCTCCACCTATTGCTTTTCAAGTCCTAAATTGGCTGGACTTGGAGGTGGGGACATGTTTGATTTTTGTGGGTCATAGTGCATTCTTTTTTGAAATGATGGCTTTCATAAGAGGTGGATTGCACCATCATGTTTGTACAAGTTTCTGGTGTAATATATATAGATGAAAGATTCTGAGGGGCACTTTAGTTTTGGTTGTAAGCTTTTGTGGCATATGTTTGAATTCTTTTTGTTGTAGTTTTAAGTATCATAACTAAATGCTCCATCTATTGAGGATGTATGAGCCTATAATGGATAGAGATATCTGATCACATGCTTTATATATACAATCTCTTGCCTATAGTTTCGGTTTTACCTAGTTATACTATTGGTTTTTACAACATTAAATTGGTGACCTTATGATACATCTCTGTATGATATGCACTGTTTCCTACTCTACGATGCATATGAAACTTTCACTTCAAATGCATTTTATCTCAGGGAGCAACAATAGTTGATCTGTCCGTCACCATAACTCTGGACCCAGATTACAAGCTGCCATTTGTTGCTTCAGCACCCCCTGTAAGCGTTGTTGACAGAACTGCTGTTATACTGCATAAACCAGAGTGACCCTGACCTGATTTTTTTTTTTTTCAAATATCTGCAGGCAATAGAAAACAAAACTCCAGGTGGTGCTGAATCTGCTTTTAGGAAGGCGGAGGATGTGGTTAGCAGTATGCTTGCTAAGGGCTTTATCTTAGGCAAAGATGCAGTCAATAAAGCAAAGACCTTTGATGATAAGCACCGGTTATCATCAACGGCCACAGCTAAAGTTGCTTCTATCGACCAAAAAATCGGGCTCAGTGAGAAAATAAGCGTCGGAGCTTCTGTGGTCAGTGATAAAGTACGAGAAGTGGATCAGAAATTTCAGGTTTCAGAGAAAACCAAATCAGCATTTGCAGTAGCAGAGCAAAAAGTGAGTACTGCCGGATCTGCCATAATGAAGAACCGCTATATATTAACCGGGACTTCATGGGTGACGGGGGCTTTCAGCAAGGTTGCTAAGGCCGCTGAGGAAGTTGGACAGAAAACAAAAGAGAAAGTGGGTATGGTTGAAGAAGAACAGAAAAGAAAAGTGGAGGATGACTACGCTCAGGTCCTTTCCGACTCTCCAAGAGCATCTGCACCAAGTGAGCAGCAACCTTCTAAGCCAGCACCTGCCCAAGGTTTAATCCTTTGACTTGCCACCACTGTAAATACAATTGTCTGAACTTTCTAGAATCTCCCTCTGGATTACTTGCTTTGTGTTTCTAGCGTGGGAAGTAGTGGTTGTAGGACAAATACCCAAATTGGTTGGTCATGATGCATTTTATATTTTGATTTTTCTTTATAAGAATGTTAAACTGAATGATCATGATGTTATTTTGACCATTTTTCCTCTTTTACTGTCCGATTATTTTTCAGTCTGGTTTTGGATTACATTCACATTAGCAAAAAATCTTAACGTGATTATGTTTTCTTATGTTACTTGTGCATATATGTGTATATATAAAATGGCACTGAAGGCATCTCACGGGAAGCAACTACATATCATGTAATGGTATGAAATGAAGGGTATGTTCTTTGCTCTGAAAGGAGTTTACCGATTATTCGATTACAGTGAAGGCGCTCTGCAACATTAGGTTATATATCATTACAATGGTATAAACCATGGACGTGGCTTAAAGTTCTATAGAAGTTTGAGGGTATTGAGTACCCTAAAAGAGCACCAGAAACAACCGTGGAGATCCGTTTGGCATTCATTTCTCTCCCTCCCTTCTCCTTTCTCCTTTCTTGATTTGGCTTACATGCTCTAGTTTTAATAACAGGAAATCTGCTGTAGTTCATCATCGGGCGGTCAGCATTGGAAGCCTCTCAAAAATTTTAAAAGTTAATTATTTTTCAACCCATATGCGCGGGTCACCCCTTTCCCTTTTCCTCTACGCCCTCCTCTGCATCTAATCTCCAATGCGGAAGACGACTCCAGAACGGATATGGCTTTTAGCTATTTGGTAATCAGCCAAAGAAGCATTAGCCAAAACCAGCAACCCAGAAAAATAGGTAAATAGACATTGAGAATTTTGTTATTATTATTGTTGTTGTTTTGTTAAAGTTTAGGGGATAATGGGAAAGACGTGAAATTTAATATTATAAAAATTACTTGTGTTGATAACTCATTTAATATATAGTCTGACATTTCAATACTACCAACTGGGCAGCCTAGATTTATAAGATAAATGTTAATGAAAGAAGAAAAGTTGCTCGAGACCGTGGATGCCCCATCCATGATTTGGGCATGCCTAAAACAAACATCAAGGATAATGGGGTCGGTTTGTCGGTTAGGTTAGGTTTGATGGATATGATTGTATACACAATTATACAATTTAAAGCAACTGTATAATGAAGAGAGAGAAGGAAGAGTTTAGAAGATTGAGAGCTTGGATCATATTGGACCCATACAATACATAAATAGAAAATGGCATTAAGAATTATTGTTATTATATCTTAAATATCAGCTTTGTTTGATAAAATTTTTTTCTTCTCTATTGTTTGGTTTTGTTAAAAAAAACAAAAAAAATTAACAAATAATTCAAAATACAAAAATACTTCAAATTATTTTCATTTTTATGTCACATCATAATACTCTTTTCAAAAAAAAAAAAAAAATTCTAAATCTTATTAACAAATGGAACCAATTGATTATTTGTAAATTATAATCAGAATTCGAATTCAAGACTTTTGTTAATCGTGATATTATGTTAAATTAAATTATTACTTATTTTAAAAGTTTAAATTAATAAAAAAAATTAAATTAAATACCTAAGTAGATAAAATAAATAAATTTAAATATTTGATTAATAATTTAACAAATAAAGCAACCCTAGAGATGGGAAAATGAGTATCCTGCTTATTTATGTAATTTTCTTGTGGCCCGTTTGGTGAAGCTATTTTTGTAGATTATGATTTTGTATTTGTGTAAAAGCACCATGCGGCCACCTTTCGCTTGAGAGGCACCCCAAGACCCATGTGCTTTCTCAAAAGCAGCCATGGCTTTTAATGTCAATGAAATGATGAAGTTCTCCTAATAAGTAAGTGAGTCGCCTTTTATCAATGCCCCGCAAAATTAGCTTGCATTTAAGAAAAAAAGGGCAAAAGTGGCTTCTCCACCAAACCCACCGAAAAATCAAGGTTAAGTTTGTTATTGTCGATCTGTTATTTAATCAAGTGTTTTAACCTGATTTTTTTTTTATAGGATTTATATTGAAAAATAATTTCTATGAAATATATCTGTTTATTTTGAAAAAAACACAAAATAGATGTAGAGTTGATGTCTTACTTTTATATATATATATATATATATATATATATATATATATATAAGTGGCTACACAACCACCCCTCTCCACATTGAAGGGAGTCAGACAACTATTTTTCTTTTCTTTTTCTTTATATATATATATATATATATATATATATATATAAAGAAAAAGAAAAGAAAAATAGTTGTCTGACTCCCTTCAATGTGGAGAGGGGTGGTTGTGTAGCCACCCCTGTTTTGGTCGAGGTGGCCGTATTGATGTAGCCATTGCGATCTAGTTGGGTGGCTGAATGACCACCTAACCTACTGTGATAATTGTATGACTACATCTGAAAATATATGAATGGTCGTGTAGCCACCCCTCTCCGCCGATGTGCCGGCCTAATTATTATTATTATTTTTTAATTTGTTAAGTTTTTTTTTTTAAAAAAAAAAAAAAAACAAAAAACAAATAAGTTAACCTCTACCTTGCAAAAGTTAAGAATATTTTTTTTTTGTCAAAATACTCATACAAAAAAGGGTGTGTAGTCCAACCTAGCATATTGTTTTGGCTTGAAGATAGGACATAATATATGCAATGGTGTTCTAAAAGGCTAAGAACCTTGGAGTGCATTGGATCTATAAAAGCCATGAAAAACAAAGAAGCATATATATTAACTAATGCTGAATTATTCTTCCTCTCCTATTTTAATGCTGGCAAAAAAAGAAACCTATCTTAACTCTTAAGTTTCCAAAACCACTTCCCACCCACTTCTCCAACTAAAAAAGTAATACGATTCCAGAATGAGAACAATATTTAATGACAATCTAGTTCAGTACTTTATGCTTGATTGTCAATAACTTATTTGTTTCAATGACAGCAGCTAAAGATGTCAATGCCTCCTAACTCGGTTGTAGTTTAATGCCTTTAAACTAATAAGAGAAAATTCAATGAATTCAATCTATTAAACTGACACCTGTTAAATTAAGACTGAAATTAACGAATTTTCTTTTAACTCAATTTGGAAGATCTTCGTAAAAAATTCTCTACATGATATTATTGTATTATTATTGTTGTTATTGTTGAGTTGTACTCTTATTTGAATTGGTCTAGGATAGAAATCAGTGCTAAGATTTATGATATTATAAAATTTTACGTACTTTGGCCAATGGAAATCATATATAAAATTTATGAGTGTTAGGTTTTTTCTTCATTTTGTTGAATATTGCTTGGGCAATACTAAAAGCCTAAGTTTTTGCAAAGTGTTGAAGCAATCTTTGATGGCATTTTGCTCGTGGAAAGTTTCCATTCTTTTTATTATTATTATTGTTATTATTATTCATCAGAAAGTTTACATTCTTTTCAAACTGCCCCACCTCTTGAATTCCATTGTATAAGACATGGCAAAATCCAAGAACCTTCCAAATTCTGGAGGCTGTGTATAACAACAACAATCATGCGGGATAAAGCTTTGGAATTTGTCACATACTACTTTGTAATCGTTAATGAGACCAAAATTGAAAAAAGAACAAATAATATTTTTTAAAAAAATATGCACGTGGCAGGACCACAGCTAGACATGACAGACGAATATTTTCATTTTTCCCTATCAAAGTCAATTTCTTGAATATCTCAAATTTTGATAATCTTTTCCACTTTCAAAATTCTCGGTTTTGGGTACAATATCTTTTCAATTCCTTTGCATGAAAACATACTAGATTGCCAAATTTAATTGTATGCTCTATCTTATTTTAGAATTTATCACCAACTATAGCTAGTAAGCATGTCTGACAAAGTTTTCCTTTGATCCGGCTTATTAAATTGATATTTTTCTTTAAAATATGTAATTTTTAAATACATTTTTAAAAAATATTCATATTTTAAAGACAGATTTCTCTAACTTGCTATGAAAGTTGTCTTGAAGTACGTATACCCAGAATACCATAAGGCCTAGTGGCCCCAACAAAAAGTTTAGTGACTCAAAAGCAAGTTCGGCCCCGACCTGAGCTCATCGAGCAAAGCACACACGGGAACCCTTCCCTTTGCTTGTGCCTCAAAATAGAAAAGGAAAGTAATTGTTGGCTATCCTCCTAGAAGAGTTGTCCTCCGAGACTCGCCCAATAAGAAAAAAAGGGTCGACGGCTCCATAACCATAGCAAATAAAAATCACTACATTTAATAGACGATACCATGTTCCACGAGACTTGCCTTACCCGGCATACCAACCAATCAAGGGACAAGCAATCCCTACAAAAGGCAAGTAAAGTCGTAGCCCAAGTATGTTTTTCTAATCCTTACTCATATTCGTACTCCATTCTCTCTAAATTCTAATTCATCCTCACTAATTTAATCATCAAAGATGATTTCACCACCACCGTCGACATGTCACTATAACCTTTGACTTTTTTGTAAGATTCCAACACCATTTCTTAACCACACGAAAACCCCAAAAGAACATTTCAGAATTCTGAGGTGCAACTTAAAACATAAACCAATTAGAATGCAAGTTGGGTCAGAGCTAATCACTATATACGTTCAAATCTAGTCATTTATTACATACAAGGAAAGATTTGTCCAAATGGGCCTTCTTCCTTCTATTTATTCTTTTTTCTTTTTGGGGTCACGTAATTAATGGTATACACCCTTGACCCTACACATCCACATCTTGCTATCTAGGCTCTACCGAAAGAGACAAAAAAACTTAATTCAACTATAATAGGTAACCCCCCCAATATTTATTGAAGTAAAACTTTTCATTATTTAAGGGTTATTGGTTTAAGGGTTACATATATGTATATACATGGTTATTTGTAATATTCATATCTGTAAAATACGAATATTATTTTTAGATATTTGCATTAGCATTCGAATCATGTTTTATAAATAGCATCTACGGTTATTGTGATTATTATTTGCTATCTGCATATTAGATAATGGCTTTTTTGTGTGCCTAATTTAGTCTCTTTGGGTCTCTATTAGAGCTTATTTTAAACAATTTAGAAAATAATGTGAGCCGCTTTTAGTGTTTTTAGCTTGTTTTAATTTTTTTAAAGCCCTAATGTTTTGAAAATATATTAATTTCATATTACTTTTAAAAATAACGTAAACATAATCTATACCTAATCCAAAACAACGTCATTTTGATACTAAACACTAAAACGGTGTCATTTTGGCGAATTTATTAAACATAATATATATATATATATACTCCATCCTAAAACCGCTATCTACATCCGCATATGCGGATAGTGATTTTTCCTAACCACATCCGCATGTGCGAATAGCATATAGCGAATGTGAACAGTTAATATTCACCCACATATACACTCCTATATTATAGATAAAAAATTGTTTATGGTACTACAATTTTTATTACAAATTCTTATAAATTTATGTAATAATTTATATTTTAATAGTGACTGATATGCATGATAATTATGACTGCTCAGTTAATTTGTAAAAAAAATTATAGTAAAAACTGTAATACTACGTTTATCCATATTTTTTAATTAACCCTGCTGATATGGAGAAGGAAAAACACAGCCTGGAAACAATCACGAGCTCATGTCGTATAGCCTGCCTCGTGATAGTGGGGACAATTTTTTTTTTTTTGTTTTCGTTTGTTTGAAATGGCAAAAGTGTAGGACCCGTAGGGGGCATTATCATTAATTTCATTGAAAAGAAAGGTTGAGGAATAGCACGAGATAGCGCTGTCTTTTCCCGGTTCATTTGAATAAGATATTATTATTATTTTAGTTATTTTTATTTTTTTATAGTTTCTGAGAGGATAAAATTATCCGTTCAATATAATTAACTGGATATTATATTTGAACGGGAGATGATTTTAATTCCATATAATTTTACAAATTAACTATTAAATTTGTCAATCATACAAAAAAATCTAATGATTAATCTATTGAATTTCTAGAAAAGTATGAGCAAAATAAAAAGAACTTATTAATCCCTAATTTTTTTTTTTTTTTTTTTTTTACATGTCTACATAAGAGAGGGGAGCGAGATTCGAACCAATGATCTCCGCTTTATAAAGCGTAATCTCCAGTCGATTGAGCTACCACTTGAGGACATAACATTTCTCTCTTTATTATATTATTCACACAAAATCTCCCCCTCTCCCTTGTGGCTTATAGGCTAATTACTTATTAAAAATAAATAAATAAACCATGCTTAATCTTACCGGCCACGGAAAGCACTCTCACAATCCTTGTTGAAATGGTTTATTCAACTAATCTTTTCACTAAGTTTCTTTGGAATTTAATATAATATAATATATTGAAATTCTACTTGTACAATATTTTATCTCCATGAGAGTGTATAGTTGACGATATCATTTTTTTATTAATTATGGAATGTCACAGTCAATTTGTAAAAGAATTTATAGTAGAAGTTGTAATAGTCTTAATAGCTTCATGTTAATTTAATAAATTTAATTGAAAAAAAATTCTTCCTAACTCATTTTGAAAAAAAAAAACTGTCAATGACTATAATCTACTTGAATTTACATAGTGTAGGACATATCGATAACAACCAATCATGAGGTGAACCTACTTTTACCCTTCTTAATCTACCGTTCAATTTTCAAGGCCATCCAATCTTTTAATATTATTAATGTATTCTATTGATCAACCATTAGGGTTGCTAGAGTCGGCTCAATGTATTTTGAGGCATAAGGCGACAAGTTTAATAATATTAAAGTCATTTCTTTAATAAGTGGAGAATTAGGTTTTTAAGAGAATCAAATAATTAATGCCTTTCTCTAATTGCATGTTACTACAATGAGAAGAGTAATTCTAAAAGTTCCTCTCGTGTCCCTAAAAAATGAGGTGACTTTTAAAATTAGAATTTGATTAAAATCTAATAATGGTAAATCACAAGCTTAATAGTGATTTTAAGAGCCACATCATCTTTGAAGGGACACAAGAGGGACTTGTAGCATTACTCGAATGAGAAAGCTTAATTAAAGAATATTGGTTATAAGTAGGACTTTTAAGTGTTTTTGAATTGAATAAGTATTTATTAGTAATTTTTAATTAGGAGACTTATTTAATTGAAAGCCTTAATAGACCAAACATGACCCTTTTCAGTTCAAATGAAAAGAATAATATTTAGAGAGTTATAGTGAGAAGGTATTTTTGTCTTTTTACTTTTTTAGGGAATAAAAATACACTAACTAAATATCCTCTAATTCAAATGAAATGAAATTAACCTTTAGACAGCCGTCTCGCCTAATGATTAAGCCTAAGCATTGCAATGTTCCTGACAAAAAATGACGCAAATACTATATATAAAATAAAATAAATAATCCAAAAAACAAAGTAGAGAAAAATTCAAAAAAGAAAAAGAGAGACGTCACTTCGTTCTATTCTATTTTTTAAAAATATATATTTTTTTTCATTTTTATTTGTTTTTTTATGAGGGTAAAATGTAGTTGTGGCTATCATAATATAGAACAGTGCCACTTGTCATAACAGCGTGGCAAGTGATCGTCATCGGCAACCGCATTATTAATGTCCGAATCGAATAATGCAAAACTTAAGCCCAACAAAAGCAAAGCCGAAGGAACAAAAACTTAAGCATACTTCCTCACCCACCGACACTTTGGTGATATACTTCCCCCATCATACCATCTCCATATTATGACGCGTGTAACAACTACAATCCCTCGCGCCTACACCTTAGGGAAAGAAACGTTTTTTATACATATTTTTTAAGGTATTTTTATTTTTTGTTGGAAAAAAACAAACGATTCTATTGAATTATTTGTTGATGTTTTTTATGATTTGAACAAATAATATAAAAAAACTTCAGAATAAATGACCTCAAAATTAATTATTGTGAATCTTGATCTGAATCTCTTATTATTATTGCTGACGTGTACGCAGAAGAGCCCCGGAGCACGAAAGTTCCGAGCATTGAGCGGTGAGGTAGCATGCTCATGGGTACTGTAAGAACCTGGTACCAAAAGGACAGCTTTCCAGCTGGCATCTCCAACCGCAAACCGAGGACGCAGTAACGGTCCGATTTCCAGCTGTAGTCCAACAATAACACCCAGCGCAAGCTAGCCCGCTCCATGCTATTCTACGCTTTCGCGGACGCGCACGTTATCACACGCCCCCTCGCAAAAACAAAAGAACACTTGGAAAAAAAAGCTATACAAATCCGAATAAATACTTTGGAATTTCTATTATTGTGATCTGATTGATTTCTATGTTCGTCCACAAATCCGAAACAAAGCGCCACACGCGCTTACCCAATTTGTTCACAAATATAAGCATGCAGTGAATGAATATACACGCGCGAGGAAGGCTGAAGAAAAAAAAATTAATGAAAGAAGATGGGAGCGCACGTGTGAATTCTACCCAGAGAGTCGCACGTGCGAAACCGGAACAAAATGCGGCCTAGAAATCAGCGACTTTTCGGTGGGAGCGGGATTTCGGGGAGCGTTTTTCAATCTCTTGCAAGTTGCGGAGGCTTCGGATCGCCAAAACATCGCCCTTTTTGATCTCATTAAATCGCCCGACATCGTTAATCTCGGCCGAGTCTGCGGGGAAATTGAAAGAAGCGAATAAGGTAAAAAATAATTAAAAAAAAAAAAAAAAGGGAAATCTCAGAATCTGCATTATACCTAGGTGCTTCGCTGGTAGCTGAAAACCATTGAACTGAGCCAAATCTGGAACAAAACGAACGGCGAGGATCAGACAAAGATGAAAAGCCGAAAAGAATGGTGGGCCGTTGATTGTGAGGAGGTACGTACCTGACTGGGAGGGAGTGTGGGAGCTGAGGTAGAGGATGAGGAAGCAAAGGAAGGTGAGGACGGGGATGACGTGGATGAACTTCTCGGGCCTCTGCGGCGGCGAGAGCGGCAGCGATACACGGTGAGGCTTTATCGCTTTGTGTTCCACGTCGTCGTCGCAATAGTTGTCGTCTCTGTCTCTTTGGTTTGGCTCCTCGACTATGAGAGGGTCGTCCTTGGCTGCACCGCCATGGCCGTGGTGCTTGGAGACTGGGGAGCCCAGAGACTGTCTTTGCATGATGGCGTGTAGAGAGAGAGAAAGAGAGAAGAGAAAGAGATGTTGCTTAGTGAGGCGTAGTTGTGTTTCCGGGCTTTCAATATGACTTTCTTTATGTCCCTTTCTCTCTCTCTCTCTCTCTATCTTTTCTTTTTTTAAAAAAAAAAAAAAAAGAAAAGAAAAGAAATGTTATCTTTCCTTATTCATTTGAATCATTTCTCATCCAACTTTTTTTCAAATCTATGGTTAATTTAAACTCAATGATGAATTTAAGAAAGAAAGAGTTTTGATAAGAGTGGAATTTAAATTTTTGAAAGAGTAATGTTTATTGTTAAGAGAAATTGTTATACTCTTATCATACAACTAAAATGAGATAATTTTTATACAACTGGAATCATCAAATTAAATGACATTCATATGTTTTTTTAGATAAAGCTAATTGAGGCTAAAATAATGGGTACTGATTTTAATTTAATATTAAGGCGAATCTTCTAAAAATAGTAATGGAATGGGGGGGGGGGGGGGGGGTGGTTTGTGAAATTCATGGCTAGTTTGGTTTAGTGGGAAGCAAATGTGGGTGATTTCTTTGGATCTGTCTCTATAGTGCCGTCGGGTTGGCTGTAGGATAACGGTGCTTAGCTGTTAAAGTGTTTTGCGGATTTTGCCTACAGATATGCTAAAGCATAAATGGAAGAGAAATTAGGTGGGTGTTGGGGCTACAGGTAGGGATGCAACTTTGAACGGATATCCTCGTTTTAAAATAGAGAAGTGGTAGAGAGTTAAATAAATATAAGGGTTAGAATTTTGCGAACAGATATGCTAAAGCATAAAATGGAAGAGAAATTAGGTGGGTGTTGGGGCTACCAGTAGGGATGCAATTTAAAAAAAGAGAAGTGATAGAGAACTAAACAAATGAACTCAGAAAAAATTTTAAATTGACGTAACAAGGGTTTTTAAAGAGAAATGCTAGAATATAATAAAAATGGGTAAATGAAAACAGCACGCCGCGTGCAAATTTTTTTTTTTTTTAAAAAAAAAAAATTTGCATGGGCGTGAGTGGGCGTGCCGCGCACTGCCAATCACTGCTCAATAAAAATTCTATATTTTGTCTATAAAAGTACACGTGACAAGATGCCACATCATATTTTTTGTGGAAAAAAAAAAAGATAAAACAAAAAGAAGATGTGACATCTTGCCACTTTGACTTTTATGGACAAAATATAGAGTTTTTATTAGATTCTAGCATATCTCGTTTTTAAATTAAAAAAATGCAATTCCCTCTCCATTGTTTGCTACTCACGATCTACCACGTCAGTTTGAAAAAGTTTTTGGGTTCATTTGTTTGACTCTCTCACACTTCCCTTCAAAACATCAACAAACACAAAGCCCTTTTCTGTTGGGCTTGGGCTTGGTTTCAAAATTTCCAGCTTCACTAGCCTTGAAATTCCTACAAACATTTGGAAAGTGTTTTTGTTTTGTTTTTGGAAAAAAATAATTTGAGCTCAATTTTTTCTTTCATCAGCCAAATCAACAAATTCCCAAGTCTTGTTTTATGTTTTATTTTTCCCCAAGAGCCTTGATTTGTTCGTCCTGGGCTGCACACCATTCATTATTAACTTGAGTGAATTGACATCTTTCAAACTACTCTGTATCTCTTTCAAGTCCTTTCACTTTTTTTTTCTTTCGGTGGTATTTTAGAAAAAGAAAAATATGAAGAGCTTGAAGAGTTAGGTAAGTAGTGGGCTTATTGTAAGTGTGACAGGACTTGAAGAATTAGATGAGTGAGTTTCACCTTCGTGCTCTATTGAATCATCCACCAAATCATCATTATCTTGAATTGTAAAAGAAATATTGTAACCTTGTCCTATATTGAGAAAATAAGTAGCTCATATAAAGTAAATAGTTTTTAAAAGATATACATGAATGTAAAGTCTCACAATAACTTTTATAACTAAATTTAGAAAAATTTTAAATTAACTAATCATTTTGAGTGATAGCACAAATGTAGTTAGTGCTTTCCCTAAGTCGTTACAAATATGTTGCTGCTCATTACAATTCTAAGCATTTTTCTCATCAAACAAATCACTGACTAAAAAAGTTTTATTTTTTTATGGGAGGATCATTACACTTCCATCTACTATAACCCACAAAAATATTCATTTCACATTATTATCTTCAAGTTTCTCTTTTGAAAAGGAATATGACCATAAGAAATACAACAAAAAACCAAGAACTAAGTAATACATCATCATCTGTTAGCGCACTTAAATCCTTAAATTCTCACAACTTAAAAAATACAAAACAACAACATTTTCAGCACCGAATCGCCGATAAATCAGTGTCGTGTATAAACTAGTGTTTAGGTACATGTCGAATTTTTTTTTTTAAAAAAAAGGAGGTGACATTTTGTGATGAGCCTAGCTAGGATTTGGTCAACATTAAAGAAATCTCCAACTAAAAACAATAAATGATACTAGAACAGGTAATATGGAACGATGAAATCCCCAATAAGGTAAAAATACAGCTATAAGAAGTTTAGTAGAACAAAACGACCCAAACTACTAGGAGACAATCGAATCTGATTGAAAATTCTAAAAAGTTACAAAACAAGTACATTACAAATTAATACCCATGCCAGCCACTGAGAAGATCCGAGTTTGCAAAGTAACTCCATCATAGTTCCTCTTTACTTAGCCATAATCACTCCAACAAGAAAAACATACTCATAAACAATAGCACGGTTGGGTATAAAAAAGAACACAGTTTCAAAACACTAAGAATAAGAAATTTTTAACTTCCAAATACACCAACAAAACATGTGCACAAGATCGCTTTTAACTGTCACAGATTCGATCATGTATGTAAGCTTACCAAACCAAGTTCTAAATATCTTAATACGACGTTAAAACAAAGGTCATTATCTAGACAGGTCTCACATGTATTCGAGCTAAAATGCATGAATCCCTGTAGAAATTTTAAGTTGTACTGTTTACAGAGACTTGTAGATGGTGAAACTATGGTTGTTTTTAAGCCACCAAAGGCAAAAATAGTTATGGATGCAGGCATATATATATATTGCAAGCTACTATAGAGCCAGCTTGATCAATAACGTCAAAATGTTTTCTAATAAAAAAAAAACAAAACAAAAGGAGAAGATCAAAGAAATATAATATCTTGATTCATTTGAAGAATGTAGCTTTAGAATCTTACAAGACAAATTATTGGACTTCACATTGAGATGGATGATCAACTCATTTGACCCATAATGGTCTCCACTTCTGACTTAAAGTATTATTTCTTTACTCATCATATATCTTTTTTGTCCTTGAATGTGAAGTTGGGGAGGGAGCAGGAAAGAAAAGCTAATGATGGCACTGTGTAAAAGACACTAAATGTTAATTAAACAAGATCTTCCTTGGATTCTTATCCTAATCTAATATCATTGTCTTGTAATCGCCTTTCAGAATTTGTATCATTTTGCTTATGCCAATTAAATGGCTTAAACTCTCCCACTTCTTGTAGCCTTACGAGAGAAGAAACTCATTATGCAAATTGTTGCTCTTGCTTTAGGTTTCTTTTTATTTATTAGTTTACTATTGTTGTCATTATTATGGTTTTCACTTTTCACCATTTGTTAGGCTTAACAGTGGTTTTTCTACTAATACCATAATATAACAGTGCAAGGTGCAAAATAGCAGATTCGATATTGATTTCTATAGTAAGTTAGTAAACATCCATACAATAGTAAATTAGTAAAGTCTCCACCAAGACCAATCTTATTCTAATTACAAAAGAACATTGCAAATCTCACTTGCTAAACCGGCAAAACCAAGGAATTTACAACTCCCAATCAAAAGACAGCAATATGTGCCAAATCTAGCAATATACATAAAAATGGAAAAAGAAATCAAAATCACTATTACCCTATAGTTGTGTAGGCTGTTACTAAAGTCCTTTAGTTTTAAAATACTTGAAAAGGCTAGAGAACTCACCTCCTCGTCATCTGCGTCCTCATCTTCTTCATCTTCACCCTCACCCTCGTCTTCCTCATCCTCAATAAGATCATTACCTTCAAAACATGTTTCACATCTACACGCAATTCTGAAACTTACAACAAGAATGCAGCTTATACTACACATAAAACATCACCTGGGCATCTATGCCTTGCATAACAAAATTTGTTTCCATGTTTTAACCACTTAAATTGTGTATTACCCATACAACAAGGACAAGCAAAACGTTTCGTACTCCCCCCAAACAAATCACTATACGTAAGAAAATCATTTATTGTCCAAATCAAGGCCACACGTATCCTAAATGTCTTTTTGGAGGACACATTTGACATCCCATAATTCCTTCAATTATGATATTAGAAGCTCTCGGTACATATCTATCTTGAATGAAGGTGAACTTGGGCTTGAAATAATCAAGAATAACATGAAAGATGATTGTTGCATGCATATCAAAGGAGGAAAATTGTATAATACCAATATAATTGACCGAGTACAGTAAGTAGTGCTCATGTTGCCAAAATGATTAAATCTATATAATACTAACCCAAGCCTGACATTGAAGAGGCTAGAGGCAAAATCTTAGTATTGTGAATCATTTGACTTCCAGGCTAGATCAACGGTCAGATGCCTTAGTACCTCATCATTTGTTCGAACATTAGCATGCCACTTCATGCGTGAAGCAGTATTCAATGACATAAACAACATTTGCTATCTTCAATGACTTCCTTCTCCGGTTTTCTTTTCACCTTTTTAGACGACTCACCGAGACCATTGTGGAGCTTTCATGTATCGGCACCCTATTAACTGGAATGTTAGTAGCTCGACTAGTACTAGTCAAAACCCGTTCCCCATGAGCATACCAACAGGTGTAACCTTGCAAAATCGCCCAACTAATCAAATGGTCGTATACCACACTGAGCATTAATGTCTCAAATGGTCGTATACCACACCGAGCATTAATGTCTCAAATGGTCGTATACCACACCGAGCATTAATGTCTTGCGAATGCCACACCTCTTACATGGGCACTTAATTGACCCATTTGTAGTTGAGTTGTTACATGCAAGCCTCAAAAACTCGTTAACACCATCAATATACTCTAATGACTGTCTAGATGATCATCCAATTGTTGTCCATAACTTAACTACATTTGAAATTAAAAAAAAAAAAAGGAATTAGACCATCAAGGCCTCTTTTCTCTTTGTAATAAGGAAAAAAGAAAGGAACACAATAGAAGAACTTACTCTAGGTACAAGAAGTCTCGCAATTAAGTGTTGGTTATGAACTTGCTAGTTAACAATTAATAGAAGCTTCTCGATGGCAGGAAGTATCTTTAGCGCACAGTTGAGGGTAGGAAGAAAAAGAAAAAGCTATGAAGAACCTGATCAAATTTATTAGTATTCTTGTCCAATCTGTGCCAAAACTTGTTTTTTTCTCTTTTCAAAGTTTAAGAGTCCTATTAAAGAAATCAGTCTAACACATCATTGCTTCTTCTCTAAGGAAACAATAAAAGAGACTGATCAATTCTTTTGTTGAATTATATATAACAAGCAACCTCAACCACTATCTACATCATTTTCAAATTCCAAATAAACAAATTACATTCAAAACGAAATATTAAAATGTGTAATATTTTAACTGTAGGTGCATCTCATAGTCACAGGGTCATGACCTATGAGGAGGAATCATCTTAAATATAATCTGCAAGTAAAAATGAAAAAGAGTAAATTGTGTATGAAAAATAAAAATTAATAGAAATCTATACAGAACGATGAAGTGGCGCAGGGTTATGGTCATGTGTGTTTTGATAATAAAACGCCCACATCATCCTGTAAAATAATTTTGTAAGAATTCTTGGCAAGAAAAGCATTTTTCAAATGAAAACTATATATCTTCAAGTGCAATATCCAAGTATTATTCACATGGAATTGTGTGAACTATAATAAGAATTGTCTTGATTTTGAAATAAAAGAAAATTAGGAGAGTTTGAGGTTTTCTCACCTTCAATCAATCAATATCGATAAAGATTATCACAAAGAGTTGAGATCTTGCCCAAATTTGCTAGCAATTTGGGTAAAGACATTGAGAAAGAGCATTTACATAAAAACTCACCTGATCAAATAAATTTTGGATCGCCAGACCACATCTTAGAACAGATGCGGTAGACTCTCAATTTCAACGACGAATTGCTGTCCATCGTATCAGGAGGGGTAGCTTGGGGCATGGTTTATGAAAGAAGAAGTTGCATACAGTACATATTGAAAATGCTTAGAATGCAACTTCTTCCTCCATAAATCAAGCAACAAACGACCACATACTCTAGATATTTGGACGAAATACATCACTTGATTCTCATAGAAGAGCTGGATGCGAAGGAGGAGGAACCAGTATTAGCGCCATCTATCTCTGATACTGATTCCTCGCCATCGTTTTCCAGCTCTTCCCAGAAGATCAAGTGAGGCCATGCTCTGCAATCTTCGATCGCCATCTCTCTCACTATCCTCTGTACCTCAAGAGCCAGAGATCTACAGCACGATCTATTAAACATTGAAAATGCTTTAGAAGTGGTGCGTGCCAGCTAGTTTTTTTTTGTCTTCACGTGCCAGCTACCTGTACTCTACCGTCGTAGAGACTAGCAAAGCAAGATTCTGCCAGCTGGCCAAATCAAAATGAAATATGAAAAAAAGACTAAAGACAACAAATATTTCAAAAACTCTGCCTTGTTTGGCATTCAGGAGGCAGGTCAAATTAGTCCATAAAAGTTAATAAAATTAATTGTTAACAAAGTTGATTTCTCCATGCTTGAGCAAAGGGGTGTCATTTATATAGAATTAAACATGGGATTCTTAATTTTTTTTTGAAAAAGTCAAGATGCACTCCCATGAGATGGTGAGTAGATGGTCTTGGGAATGAAGAGAAGCATTTCTGTAATTTTTAATATGTGAAACTCATTAACACATAAATTCTATATTTATTTGAACCAGCATTAAATGTGATGAATGATTTAGATTTAAAAATTTAAGAATCCCATATTTAAAAAAAAAATGAGGATAGATCCTAATCCTTTATTTGGTGTTCTTTTGATCTTTTATATATATATATATATATATATATATATATATATATATATTTGAGATTCAACTTTATATTGCTAGTAATAAATTTTTAAATTTTTTGAGATTGAATTTAATTTTTAATTTTTTAAATATTGTTATATCCAATCCAGGAGCATATTTTTGGCAGCCGTTTAAAATTAAAATGGTAAAGTCTATAACCGGAGAGAATCCTCTTCCAAAATTTTAGTTCACACTACCTTTCGATTATTAATGTTCATATTACTTTCCATTGATGATTTCAAAAGAACCATAAACAATTTAGAACAAAATTCTCTCCGGTTCAAATGAACTAGATATTATAATATTCAGTTCATTATAGTAGAGATGTATTTTTGTCTTTTTACTTTTTGAGAATACAAAAATACTCTTCTATTGTAACTAACTGGATATTCTACCGTTCAAATAACTGGCCACACAAGGTAGTAACAAGTGACAAGGGGGCTTGATGATTCCAAAATGACCATAAACAATTTGGGCTGCACAAAGTAGTAACAAGTGACAAGGGAGCTCGATGATGAGGAACCTGAGGAGGAGGAGATGGTATTGTTAAGAACTAAACGGTAGGGGTGAAATGATAGGCGGTTAGTAACTGTTAGCTAATCTCTAAGTGCGTTAACCGTTAACCGCTAACCACACTAACTGCTAACCGCTTCTGAAGACAGTTGGCAAAATAGCTTTTCCACAGGCTACTATAAATTGGAACACTAGAACTTTTTTTCTAGTTTTTTTGATATGTCCACACAAGGAAAGGGGGAGGGGGGATTCGAACTAATGACCTCCGCTTCATGAGGCGTGGTTCACAGCCGATTGAGCTACCCCTTGGGAACACATTTTTTTTCTAGTTGAAATGCTTTTTTTTACCAAAAATTCTCGGCTCAAAGTACCCAATCATACTAATTATCATTACTCAGTTGAAGGCTTATGGGCAAACTACAAATGCTGGATTGCTTCCTCTTCCTTAATCATAATGTTGTGCTTAAATCAATAAATCATATATATATAAAATAAACAAAAAAAAGAAGAAGGAAGAATTACAAGGATCTTTTATGGTTGAGCACCTTCTTCAACAGAGCTTCACGTCCAGGAAATGGATTATAAATCTCCATCGTCCCATCTTGACTATTTCCTCTATCATCCCTTTCATGAACTCTCCTCACATCACCTCCACTACTTTTCTCATAAACCTTATCTCGAACACCTACCTTGCTCTCCTTCTTCCCTTCTGTCTTCATCTTCACTCTCTCTCTTCTCTCCCTCCTCCTCTCTTCACCTTTCGATAAATCCTCAACCTTTTCCCTCTTATTCACACCCAAGTCTCTATCCTTTCCACCATTTTTGCTTACTCTTGGAATTCTACCGCCATTAGAGGTACCCAGAAGCTCAAAACTCACTCTGCTCCAACCCACCTTATCTCTGTTATCCCAACCAAACCTTTCACTTATTTCCAACAGCTCTGAAACTGCGCTCTCATTTCTCATAGAAGTAATTATATTATTGTTACCGCTCAATAGATTCTCAGCAAACTCCCACTCGATCCGATCTTTGTAAACTGGGTCTTGGAGGACTTGGTCGGCAAGCTTTGCCCAACCCTCGAAGTCGCGGGCTCGGAGGTTGTCGGAGACCCATTTGAGGTAGGTTGAAGGGAGGGTTCCCAACATTTTTCCCTTGTGTTTTCCGAAGTCTATGACTCGGTCTCTTGCTGGGATTTCTGCATTGGTGGGTGCTCTGGATTTGAAAGAGCAATTAACGAGACTGAGAGAAGAAGAACGAGTGAGATGATGTGAAGGAAAAGCGTGGGAGAGAAAGAGGGTCATGGAGATTGGAGATGCCTCAATTTTTCCAATGAGAGGAGAGAAGAGAGGCTTTAGGCCTTGGAGAAGTGATAACGGTACAAATTGAGGTAGGGTGAATAAAGGACTCAAATGAAACGGCACAAACAATGGGATTAGGGCGGGTACTCGACTAGAGGCGAGTCAAGCTTTAAGGATTTTAAGACTGATTTATTTACGAAAATATTTATTCGAGCCGAGTTTGAGTTTGAGCCGAGTTATAAAACGTGTGTTCAAAACTGAGTCGTTAAAAATTTGGGCGAGCTCAAGCTCATTGAGAATGTTATTCAAGCCGAGTCCAACTCAAGCTCGAGCTAGGCTATTAAATATTAAGTAATTAGATAATATGTTAGTTTATGAACCAACTAGATGATATGTTAACTAATATATACACATAAATATTAAGTAACTTATATAACATATATTACTTAATTACTAATATATATAACTAATTTTTTGTAATATATATATATATATACACACACGATATATGAACGATCTAACAAGTCGAGCAGACGAGCTGGTTGAGTTTTAAACGAGCTGAGCTCATGAGCTCCTATTGAGTTTTCTCAAGCGAGTCAAGTATCTATTATTTCCTAATCGAGCAATTTTCTAAAATAATGAACAGATTTGTATAGTATTAAGCTCGAGTTTAGGTCGAGTTAAACCGAATGGGTTGTCGAACAAACCGGTTTATTTAAATACTTAAATGGAATTATATATACATAGTGATAGCCTCTATGAGTGACGACTAATTGAATAAAAAAAATTTTAAGTAATAAAATTTGACACAAATTTAATTTTTTAATTATTTAATAGTTGATATAATAACTTACACGTAAATTATCATGTCAATTTATAATATTTTTACTAGCACTCGAAGTAATTTTTTGTCATTTTTGTTATTGATTTTCATCTTGTCTATTTTCGTATAAAAAAAATGAACAAATATGTCATTGAATATTAGGACTGCATGTGGGTCTCACCGATTCAACAGTGAATTTATAAGAGATTATTTGATATTTTTCCGAAAAATTAATCTCTTAATATTTTGATGTGCTCTCAAACATATTTACTTTATATATGATATAAAATCATGGTCACATTTAATAACTTGAAAGTGACATGAGTAAAAAACTTGTTGCAATTGAATGTATCTTAGGGATCTTCTGCAATAAAATTCCTCCTATCCGAATTTGCCTCAGCATATTCTTCAACTTCCCTAAACTCATCTTCAAATAAAATGAACTAACTTTTGGGCCTGTCAATAAACCAAACCCGAATTGGACCCCAAAAGCCCGGTCAAAAGAGCCAACGGTTCAGATGAAGCACAAACGAAAAAGCAACGGTCACGATGTGGCCTGGGATCGGTGTCGCCTGCTAGATAGACCAAAAAAATGTCAGCGAGATCGAAATTTCTGGCGGCTCCCACCGGAATCCATTTATAACTTGCGCGAAACGAAAAGATGGAATAAATAGTGAAGACATTCAAAAGACACAGAAAGAATCACAGCGAGAGAGAGAGACAGAGAGAGAGTTTTAGAAAGAGAGGAATGGTGCTGTGGGAGATAACGTTGGGGACTGCGTATTTCTTGGGGCTGAAGCGCACGTTCAGGCTCGCTCTGAGGATTCAGCGCAAGGTCGTAAGCCCCAAGCACCCCAAGATCCGCCACTTTCTTCACAGGTAGTATTTTCATTTCTGTGTTCTTTTTGTTGTTGGGTGGGTTTTGATCGTTGTTTGGGGTGTTGGGTGTTTGATTATTATGTCTGTTGTTCTTGAAGTTTATGGTTCGCTTTGTAAAAATTTGTACTTGGGGGTGTTGAAATATACTATTTTATCATGGAGCAGAATAAATTATTATGCAATGAATACAGGTGAGTTTGGTGGGTTGTTCTTATTAGTTGTATAAACAGAAGCTAGACTGAAGTGTAGGCAGAATCTGAGAGCTCCTTTGCTGATTAAGAAACTTTACAAGATTTCTACTTTGATCCTCCAGGATACACCATTAAAGGAACTTGTTCTTTCTGAAAATTTAATGTTCCACATGATGTTACTATTAATTATGCAAATTTTTGTTGCTTAGGCTGGTGCAAATGTTTTTTCTATTACTTTCTTTTTGGTGATCTTGCATCTGAATTAGTTGTTCGATTGATATTTAGCCATATCTATATCTTCACGCCTTGACATTTGGATAAAGAACTAAGCCAAGGGCGTTCTTTCAGTTGACTTTGCCATGATCTGGATGGACCGTCTGGACTGTCTGGACTGGGTTAACTTTGTAAGCAACGCAGACCATAAGAATGTGACATCACTGGGGTCTCATAGTATATGCTTTTTTGAAGATATCAGAATTTCCTCTGTTAACTCTATATGATAGTGAAGCACTAATTTGATTGGAAATTGCCAGTTGGGTTGGTCTAACCAACAAAGGCATGGACGTCTTTGGTATTATCTTACTATAATTTCTTCGAAAATTGTTCTTGTGTGAGGTAATGGGTGTGTATGGCCTGCAATCAAACAACCTTTTAGAGTTTCTTTGGTCAGATGTGCCCTTGGTCTTTTAGTTGCATACAGAAGAATGAACTTTGTGCAAGGATTGCTGAATGGAAGTATCAAATTGCATTTCTCTCTAGATATTTTTACATGGGGAAGACTTTTAGCTGAGCACTTTATCAACTTTTTCCTGAATAGAAGTGAACGTTTGCAGGCAGCTTCCTTGTTCCCTGTTAGGTTTTGTTGTTGTGGTAAAGAATAAACTTGTCTTCCACCATTTCACCATTTATATTTATCTCTTATCATCACCATTATTACATTTCTAAATGTATTCAAGTAATATTACCAGTACACAGAAACTTGATGTCATTTGGATTTTTAGTGATAAAAGCCACAAGTTTCTATCTGTAGAAAGCCCCAGGCCTCCATTCCTTAGTACAGCTACTCCTATCACAATAACTCCATCCTTTAAGACTGGAAAAACACTTGGAATAAAGTTAGTTGCTCAAAATTGTGAATAAATCTCCCATTCAACATGGACAGCTCATTTAAAAAATGTGTCACCTAATCAAGAATCAATATTAGACTGGTTGATCCACTTGTACATCCAAAATTGAGAAATAGAAATCGTGGATCTACGAGCAGAAAAGATAGCATATGATTGCTTATAGAGAAATTGCAATTAGGTTTATCTATGTCCCAAGACTGGCAGTGACCTTAAGTTATGCCTGTAATTTGGTGATAAACCATTCAATGGAAGATTAAGGACATATTTATTGGTCTCGTACAAAGTCTGTTTTTAAGTTATCAAAAGCATCAGGTCAGACTCAAATTTGGGAATCTGTTTTGGGAAAACCCTATTACACCAATCACTGCTGCAAGATGTGAAGGCATAGACACTTTTAATAAAATTCCATCGTTCTAATACCTCTATCTATGCGAATTATCTCAAGTGTTCTCTTGTGGAGCTACAAATTTTGGAAAATCACAATCACTCATCCTTGTTTATAGCTCTGTCTTTGCATTAGTGACTTGACTTACCAATTCTGTTGCTCGTTGGATCTCTAATGAAGGCAGTAAGGATATGGTTTTGTTTTAAGGATATTTGTGTGATTTTTATATTTCTGAAATGGGCTGTAGTTTTTGGTATATTGGGTTATATTATGGGTTTCTTATCTTGTTGAGTTTTTTTATTCTAGGTTTCTAATTGTTAGCTATAGCTTGGGCTTATTAGTCAAAGCTCATACAGCCCAAGTCCTTTTAGGGTTTGGTTTAGTTTTCCTTAGATATATGAGGTAATGCTTTCAATTGAAGGGATAACAAATTTATGAGAATTTTGCAGCAGTTATGGTTTGTGACTCAATCCTTTTTTGATGTGCGATGTTGAAGAAACCTTAGGGACGATGCTTATGAAAACTAAGTGTAATAACTAGGTTATCTTCTTTTTCTTATACCCTTTCAAAGCCAAAGATCCCTAAAATCAGAACGCCAAATCACCTATCCATCTTCAAACCCCCAATTTTCCTTAAAAGTCCATATTACTATTGTTACCAACCCTACTGCACCATGAAAAACTGTAACCCTAGCCCTTCAACAGTATTAAAACTCCCGTCACAAAAATCTTGTGACCCAACCTGCCATTTAAATCATATTTCCCAGCCATTTCAAAGTGATCAATATTCAATATTTCCTAAGTCAACTGGAGCTGTAGATGCTAGATTACCTTTCCACCATACTTTAGACCTTCAAAAGCCACAATCCTTCTTTAAACCTTGCTACCAATTAGCCATAGACTCACCCTGTTGTTGCTGTCCTTCATCAGTTTGTAATACAAAGCCCTTTGTCCTACATCAATCTCATATGCCCGGACTATTCATTGATCTTGTCCTAAGATGAGTTTTCTCTGTTGTTGGATATTTATTTTTGGCAGTAAGTAAGAGTTTACTTTCTGGGGTTGCTCAGATGACAAGTCCTTGAGTTTAAATGTACCTTACCTTCATCAATCTCTTTCATGCTATGATTTATATTAGAAAGCTATCTCCATTATAATTGCCTTCATTAGGGAGAGATATTTTTCCGTTGTCTTCTGGAAAAGTATTTAAGTACTTTTTTTTTGGGAATCACGAGCATGATGGTGGTATGCTGATAAAATCATGATACCATCTATATTAATTCCACTGCACAAAAAATTGTCAGGGTGAGTAATTTTTGGATATCCAGGGAGTCACTAACCTAAAGCTCTCTCTGAGAACCTTGAAATATGATGGCCATTGGCCAATTCGTACTGGCATAAGTGTTCAAGTATTCTATGCCTTTGTTACTAGGTTTGGACTACTGCTGTTTGCATTATTTTATTTTTGAAAAGTAAATATTTGTTTCACTGGTAATGGCAATCAGGATTTTTGTTTTATACTTAACCAATTTTTTTTCTTTTATTTCCCTGCTTTCGCAGACGAACACGAGCTGTATTTGATGTAGCACTCAAGGTTCACCGGACCATTCAAGAGAGGGATATAGAAGTTGGTCGGAATCTTGGTAACTGGATTCTGCGGTGGCTTGACCGAATGAAACCATCAGCTCATATTCGAGGTTCCCCTCCTGGAAAACCCCCCAATAGTGGTAGCTCAGGGTTGAGCATGACAAAGCAGATAAGCAACTCCTCCAATCTGAAACCTCCTGGGGAAACCCAAATATCCAAAAATCAGAATTCTTCTAGGCATCTGTTTACTGCGTCAAGAAATATTTGGCCTAAGCCTTTTCCAACCATTTCGATGATGATGCGGCCACCAAAGCCTGCTGGGACTATGACCCAGTATAGGCACTTCTCTAGCCCTGAAATGTTGAAATCAGATTCTACAAGAGGTTGGTTGGAGGGAGGTCTCCGGAAGGACATAATGCTGTGGATGCTACAAAACTAACAGTGAAAGCCCTTTTGGTGTTTCTCAGGAGAAGGAAGACTTTTGAAATTCAACAATGGAAGAGGTGGTTTCTGAGTTGGTGATTGAAAAGACACAATGTTATATGGGAAACTGACGGCTAGAACATTTTTATGGTTCGTTGCCTCACGAAGATTTTATATATATATTTTTTTTCCTTGGATTTTGTATATTCCTTTGACCTTTTTTTTTTTTCTAAGAACTTGCTGTTAATCGAGATCGGAGATGAGTTGTTATTCATAATAAGAGAAGGCTTGTTATTGTGACATTGTCTGATGAATTTTGTTTCCTAATTAGTTATCATTGTTGGGTGGCGGAGTCGGAATTTTTTTTTTTTTTTTTTTTATCTTTTCTTTCAAGAGGCGAACTTCTCAAACTTCATAAATGTAAGGTAATATGTAGGCGCGAAACAAAAATACAAAATAAACATACTATTTTTTTAAAAACTAAAACCATCAAGTTTCAAATCTGAATTAAAGTTTTTAATAATTTTCATTTCAATATAAAGAACTAAATTATTTGCAAAAAGATATGAAAAATGCTTTGAAAATTCAATCCATGCTTTAAGAGAATGTTTTATTTTTTGGTAAAGTTTACTTAACCCCCTTAAACTACCACCCCAATGATAATTTACCCCCCAAACTATCAATTGCGACAATTTACCCTCAAAACTACCAAAACAATGACACTATACTCCCAATTTTAACAAAATGATACCCTTACTAAAATAAAAACAAAAATACTAAAATTTAATTTTTTTTTTAATTTTTAAGGGTATTTTTGTCTTATTGAAAATTATATAATAGTAATTTCGTCATTTTGCTACCATTGAGATGTACATTGTCATTATTTTGATAGTTTGATGGGTAAATTGTCGTAATTGACGGTTTGAGTGATAGATTGTTATTAAAGTGGTAGTTTGAGAGGGTTAAGTGGACTTTACATTTTTTTTTATTTTTTTATTTGTCATAAATGCAATGTGAAACTAAATTCACATTTATATTAAAATCCAAAGATGATATATATATTTTTTTTCCAAAAATTAAATTAACCCAAATAAATGTTGGTCTATTTTGTTTAAAGTCCAATCCCATGCCCAAACCCGATACTCTCGGGTTGATTTTAGAAAACTCTCGGGTTGATTTTAGAAAACCCAAATACGAGCAGTCGTTCTGAAAATGCGTAAAGGAAAACCGAGTCCATATTCAATTCTTCAAACCCACCTCTCCTGATCGTAGCGAGAAACCAATTCCTCTGGTAAAAGAAACAGAAAAGCATTTCCATCAACTTTCTCCGTACCGGCCTAATAGGTAATCTACAACTTCATTGATTTGCATAAAATGATATTTTTGAATTGTAAAGTTTTGTTCTTTTTGAATTATATGCGGATTTTTATCGCTGTAAACTCTAGGAAATTGAATTCTTAGTACTGGGTTTTCTGCGATCCTCCTGTGTTGTTTATTAATGCAAGTGAAATTGGGTCTGTCTCTTTCTTGAAGCTAATATTGCATAGGAATCTAAGTTCCATGCCTTTCAAAATGACAGTTTTAAACCCTTTTTGGGCCAAGTGATAGTCTTAAGTAATTCGTCTTTGTAGTAGAAGTAAAAATTTTACTGACCTTTTGATTTGCACTGGTAAATTTGTTTATAATGAAGGACCTAAGGTTATTGTGTGTTCTACGGTGATGTCTTTAATTTTACTATGGCGATTTCGCGGATTTTGTTCTTTGGAAACTGGTCTCTGGTGAGAATAATTGATTTTTTGACAGTTCATCTCAATTGCTTTTAAGACTTTAGGGTGTTATTGTTAGAATTTGGAGAATATAAGTGTAAATTGGTCTGTATGAATTTGAAAGCTGAAGAATTTAGTGGTTTGTTGAAAAAGGATGAATATCACAAAATTAACATGACTATGATCAAAGACTAATAGCTTATCTAGTAAATTTTAGAGTAGGTTGAATAGGGGTACGCTTCGCTAGTTGAAATGTTCTCATACAAATTGAATTCGGTGTTGACTACTTTTAGAATGAGTAATGCTATATACCACACCAATATCTCACAAATATCTTACCATGTTAATGTGCTAGGGTCTAGAAGCTATTGCATATTTTTTTCTTAACAAGGATTGATCCAAGGGCTATTACTCCCTGTCACGTCTGCATAGTAGGATATTTGTGGGATATTAGTGTGGTATATGGCATTTCTCTTTTGGAATATGTCCCTTTGGTTGGAATAGGAAAGACATCCTGAGTGCAGATTGCTTTTAACTGTGAACATAACAATGGTATTGATAATTGTGGAATGCTGTAGAAAGAACACAGTATTTTCATTGTAGATATTATTTTGGTCAATTTGTTTGTGTACATCTATTCTTTTGTGTCTTAATTATCTGAACCTTCATGAAGAGGGGTGCTTTGTCAGGTCAAAACTCTTTCTTAAAGGATATATTTTATCTTTTGTGTGTGTGTGTGTGTGAGTGTTTTCAAAGCCTGTAAAATGGTAATGGAAAGAATTCATGTTAAAAAGAGTGAAAGAGCTGGCTTTTGTTGTCATGGCGTTAGAATGATGGATCAGGGTATCAGTTATCCCAAGAGATCACGGCTTTGAACTAGATGCTTGCATACTTTGGAAAGTTAAAAGGCCTCAAAATGGTTTTTGGCATATCATCAGTGAGTAATAAGTTACCCTCAACAATTGTTCTCCTCTTTATGGAACTTGCTTTGCTTTGCAACTTTTTTTTTCTCCTCACATTGTATATATTGAGTGTCACCCAAATTTGGTTTACTTCTGGATGTGCTAGGCATTATTTTTTGGCTGGGAGGTTCCCTCCTCGTTTTGCCTTGACTTAATAGTTTAATAGTTGGAGCATCATGTATTTGCTTAGAATTGAAACTATAAGCTTTCGTTTGTGCTTTGGAATTCAGATATTATTTTGCAGTGAAATTTCTTTGTGCTGCATAGGATGAAAATTCAATTTCAAGCTCATTTATGTACAAAGGGACTAATATCGAGTTCCAAGGCTCTGATTCCACTGAACCCTGAGGGTTCTGTTGTTTTTGCTTCTATTCACTTGTTAATATTTGATCAAAGTGTCTGCTACTACCTATAAAATTGCTGATTTCTCTTCTTTGTACTTGCATTACAGGCAGTTAAAGCCAAGAACATCAGAATGGAATTAGCAGACAAGGCAGTTGGGTTTCTTTTATCTTTGATCAGCTTATCCATATTCACGTATTATACTTTCTGGGTCATCATTCTGGTCAGTTTACCTTCAATTTAATTTGATCTCTTACTTTTACACAAAAATTAAAAATGATAATGATATTAAAAGGCATAGTGTACCATGTGACTACCTATTAATGCTGTGTACTCATATCTTGTGATCTTTCAGCCATTTGTAGACGGTGATCACTTCATTCACAAGTATTTCCTGCCGCAAGAATACGCCATACTAATTCCCGTATTCGCTGGTGTTGTGCTTCTTTGTTTCTTATGCGTATTTATTGGATCTGTCATGCTTAAATCCAAAAAGAAGAAGGCTTAATGGAATTAGCTTAGTCTTCTTTTTTTTTTTTTTTGGTTCTTTGAAAATTACCTAGAATTTTTACTTATTTTTCTTGTTTCTTTCCCTTTTTTTTCCTTCACCTTTTCTTATCTAGATGTGTGTCTTTGTTTTGGATTTGCTGCAGTTTGCAGATTTTGTGTATCTGTCTCATTTATAATACTATTGGAAGAAACTTATTTTGGAATATTATAAATGAAATACTTAATTTACTTTATTTTGGTCATAACTTGTCGATGGTTCTCAGCACAGCACACATCATAGAATGCATACTTACAAGATTAATGGCATGGATACTTTTCTTTCTTTCTTTCTTTCTTTTAGAAGAAAATGTCTGTTAGCAACAAGTTAATTAATGGGATATTCAACCATTGTTCTTCAGAGACAATTTGAAAAAAAGAAGATACATTGACATAATTCATGAAATGTAAATCAATTTCACCAGATAAATGTTCCAACCATTGTGCTTTTTATATACACAGCAAAGCCATTTGATCACCTCAGTCCTACTTATCAGTAGTTGTCCAGTATGTTTGATTCAACAAAAGGAAGAAATTCCCAACACCAATATTGGAAAATGGGCAATATTTTAAAAACCAAAGGGCACAAGACTAATCAACCAATCAAAACAAAAGGCTCACATATCTAAGATTTTTCTTTTTCCAAGAAATGGGGGAGATTGAAGATTATCAGGCAGAATATGGTTCATGAAAGAAATTAATCAGCCCCTGCATAATCAAAAAATTGTAGCTTTGTGGCATGTTTGAATTGTTCATCAATCTGCTGGCGTGGAAATTTGTCTAACCTGCAAGAAACAAAAAGCACATAATAAATTTGCTGCAGAGTCTGTTTCACAATGAACTGCATGTGCCTGACGATAGTAATTTTCATCTTTGAAAAATCATAATATTGAAGAAGAATAATAATAAAAAAAAAAAAAAGAAGAAAATTTGGAACAAAGCACATGCAAGCTGGATCTTGCCAAGATACAACTATATATGCCTATGACCGAAACACCCATTGCCCAAAAACCAAAAATTATAAATAAAATTATCATAAGAACTTGATCAAGTCGAAGATAAAGATCATTTGCATTCAAATAAAGAGATGCAAAGCTCCTTCATAGTCTCCTACATATATATATGATTTCAATTTGATTACTGAAACATTGATTTTTTCAAGATCCTCATCCATTAATTTAATTAATTAATTAATTAATTTCCTCGAGATTTTCACAACTAGCAGATCTTTGTTTGAATAGAAAGACTCCAAAGTGAACACAAAATGATCATATATATGCCAAGAACAAATATATATATATAAGAGATCAAAGAAATTAAAGGCATACCAAAAACAAATCCCATTGTTTCATTAAATCAAGCCCATGAATTATCAAATGCAGCGGAGTTTATCGCCTGAGAGAACTCGTGAAAATTAATTCTTCCATCTCCGTCCGTATCCGCCTCCTTTATCATCCCCGTAAGCTCCTCCGCCGTAAGCGCGTGCCCCAACTTCGCCATAGAGTGCGCCAACTCAGCCGCCGTGATAAACCCATTTCCATCTCTATCAAATATTCCAAACAGCTGCCTTAGCTGCTCCTCCGTATAAGGAGACTTCGCCGGAAGAAGCTCTGGCGCCACAAGCGCCACGAACTCCGAAAACTCGACCAAACCGTTGCTGTTCTTATCGGCCTTTTGGGTCAACGTCTCGAGCTGCTCCGGGCTTGGTTTCAGGCCAAGTGATCGTAAGAGCGATCCTAGCTCCAGCTGCGTGAGGCTCCCGTCATTGTTCCGATCAAAAGAACGGAAGATTTCTCGCAGCTCGGCGATTTGATCGTCGTCTAACTCGACCCGTTTCTGATTGCTCATGTCAACAGCAAAAACGTCTAGATTATTATATCACTTTTGTTTTTGTTCGAATATCCAGATCTATAATAAGACTGGAACAACGACATAGACACACCCTTTTGTCTTCTCTGCATGGATTCCTAGGAATCACCGAACCCCAACTCTTTTAACGTTGCATTTTCTTATATATATATACCTATATATATGATTTTTTCGAGGGGGGAGAGATCGATAGATCAATTTTTCTTTTTGTCTTTGCGTACCTGAAGAGATGATGAGGGTTTGAAAGATCCGAGATCTACTTTACTTGTATATCGTTCTTCTTCCTCCTCTTTTGATGGAGTTTCCTTAACCACTAGCAACCCCACTAAATTATGGATCAGGATTCCTTATAAATTGTATATTCTAAAATAATGTGAATTTAGGCCGTTCCTGGCATCAAACGGCTTGAAAAATACTATTTATTAAAAATGTGGCATGTTACCAGCGTAGTCAAAAATGATTTTCTTTTCAAAAAGCTTTCTTTATTGTATATTTTAAAATTAAATGATGTGAATTTAGACCGTTTCTTAACGAACGGCTTAAAAAATGTTATCTATTGAAAAATGTGGCATGTTACTTACGTATTTAAAAATAATTTTCTTCTAAACAAGCTTCTTCTTTATTGTGTTTTCTAAAATGATGTGAATTTAGACTGTTACTTGCATCGAACAGCTTAAAAAATGCTATTGATTGAAAATGTGGTATGTTACTAAAGTAGCCGGAATGATTTTTCTTTACAAAAAGCTTGTTCTTTCAATATTTTGCTCATATTCTTCTATAAATTCAATAGATCAACCATTAAATTTGTAAGGTCCACCATTGACTTATATAGAATCCACATAAGTCTACAAATCTAATTGTTGATTTGTAAGATGTAATGTGCAAAATATAGAGAAAATATTGACCCTTAACATTTATCTTTCTCAAATGCTAAGGGTATCAAATTTTTTACAAAGAGATAGATACCAAGATGATGTTGAGCTTAATCATTGATACCCGTAACATTTCTCTTAATTATTCTTTTTTGATAATTAATTGTCAATAAATAAGCTCCCTATCATTTTGAGACCTCTTTTTAAAAAGTGTGCTCGAAAACTTCTATGAAGATAAATATTAAAAATTAACAAATCTTTTAGCAAGATAATGTGAAGCTCATTTCTCTTTAACTTAAAACTTTTTTACAACATGAATGTAAGAACTCGGTACAATTCGGTACAAAAATAGCCCGATTTCACCTAATCTTAGAAGTTATAATATCCTAAAAACTTAAAAGAGAAATTTAATTGGGGGTGCTTCCTTAAATTTATCTGATAACCTAATGATCAGCCTTTGATTAAAGGATGATCACCGACAAGGAAAAGGAAAAGGATGGATGACGTGGACGTGATTGATGATTAATATTTGGAAGATTAATCATTGGATCAATCAATAGGCGGGAATTCCGTGCCTATGGAATACGATAGATTTTTATTTTCTATATTTAGAAAAATGTTACCACGTGATTTTCAAATGTTATTCCGTGCCTTAATTAGGTATTGTAAAAATAATTTTAGAACATTTTTTTATCCTTCCTTTTTTTTTTTTTTTTTTTTACCCCCAAACTTCCATCTGTTTTGAAATACCCCCATAAACTTCAAAATCTCTTAATTTAGTCCCATAAACTTTCAATTGCTCTTAATTTAGACCCCTCTGTCAATTTTAACCGTTAAAAATACAAAAAAATACCAAAATATCCCTGATTTTTTTTTTAAATAAAAAAAATATTTTGAAAATTGAAATTTTATACAAAAGTCAAGGGTATAAACGTCATGTAACGTTTAAAATCTGACGGAGAGGTTCAAATTGAGAGCAATTGAAAGTTTAGGAGACTAAATTGAGAGATTTTAAAGTTTAGGGAAAGTTTATCAAATCGGATGAAAATTCAGGGGTCTTCAGTGAAGTTTCCCCATTTTTTTTTCATCATATTGTTAATTGTTTAAATTTAGGGGAAACTACCTTTTGCCCCCATAAACTACAATACATTTTCACTTTACCCCCATAAACTATCAACTGTGACACCCGACCCCCATGAACTACCATTTTGTACCAAAAACCTTCATTTCGTCAGTTAAAAGCGTTAATTCAGTCGATCAAAGTGACAATGCGTTGTAATTCATGTGGGTAAAGTAACAATGCGTTGTAGTTCATGGGAGCAAAGTGATAATAAATTGTAATTCATGGGGACAAAGTGACAAGTAAACCGTCTGAGTTAATGCCTTTGACTGACGAAATGAGCCTTTGACTGACGTAATGGAAGTTTTAAGCACAAAATTGTAGTTCATGGAGGTGAGGTGTCACAATTGATAGTTGATGGGGGAAAAATGCAAAGACGTTATAGTTCATGGGGTAAAATGTAATTTCACCTTAATTTTAATTTTTTCATAAGAAAAAGAAAAATTTAGATATCGGAATTTAAAAAAAAAAAAAAATTTATAGCACCTAAGCTCAAAAAAAAAATAAAAAAATCCAGTACATACATGTGTTGCTTTGGTGGAATTGCGGGTGGTGTAAGGGAATATTAGCTAATTACGTGTCTAAGAAAAATAAAATAATTAAAACAGAAAGGTAGAGCATTGACTGAGGACGGTGGGTGGTTAATTAAATCATCTTATTTGATTATAAAGCAAATGATGGGGACAAAGATTTCTTGCAGATGTCGGAAACTATTTTTCAACTCAATTTATAAAATTGTTATGCGTTTATTTTTGATAATTTTATTTAAAAAATTTATAGATTCAACATAGTTTTTTTTTTAAAAAAAATTTTGTCCAATGATGGGAACACAAGAATGAGATGAGGGTATTGAAAAATGATGTGGTTTAGGTGGTGTAAAGAAAATTACAAGAAATCTATTGTAAAAAGTTTTTATTTTTTTTTATTTTTTTATTTTATAACCATTACATTAATATAAAATAAAGAAAAATGCTAGATATTATAATTATATATAATATTTGTCCAATAAGACTGACCTAACATTTCTAACTCTTGGATTAATTATTATTAAATAAGAAAAATGTCTAATGATCGATTTGGAGTACCATATCAACATTGTTGGACAATTGTAAGATAAAAGTATAGTATCTATTACTGCTTTAAAATAAAACTACAAAAGAAGGGAGTGAGGGATCCTGACAAACACCCCCCATAATAGTCACTACACTACATGAAATTAAGATTCATAGTTCATTTGAGTTTGCGATTTCAAAATGTGCGATTTGATAATGCAATTTTGAAAAACACAGTTAATTATTTTGTAAAGTCTCAATTTGAACTTTAAAATTGCAGTTTAGTTTTTAGTATTGTGCGATTTAAAAGTGAATATTTTTCTACTTTTGAAATCGTAATTTTTTAAAAACGTACTCCTAAATGATATATTTTTTACGATTTGGTTTAAAATTATACTTTTGGTCTACAAAATTACAATGCCAAACATACTCTACAAATAAAACAAGAAATTGATCTAAATAGATCTGATCCCATAGTTCTTGGACCAAAAGGTCGATGAGAGAGCTATCTTGAAGGTGGTATAAGTACGTTAGGTTGTCCGATGATTGGATAGCTGAAAAAAGAGTTTACTATCGTGATTGCGATGAGACAATCGATGAAGATCACTTTTCTCCTATCATTGGACAAAAAAACATGATCTGCGACGACTCTAAAAAAAGAGTCGTTCTTTTATTGAGGTAGGAGGTAGGGATAGGCTCTTAGAGGGAAAAGCTGAAACAAGACATTACTGAAGGGGGTGACGCGTGTACCTCATGAGCTAGTGGAGAGGGCGGATTGTGGGGTCCATACGCCGGTGTAGAGGTTCGTTGTGGATCTGGGACGGGAAGGCTAGTGGAGAGGTGCTTGGGTGGCGGAGATCAACGGACGACGACAAATTTAGTCCTCCCGAATGCTTCACTAGGGACTGCATGATTATAACATTAAAGTCAAAGGTGAAAGTATATGCAATAATGTGTTACGAGCCTAGTATTGTAGTCCTATTCCAATAAAGAGGTGTACTCCACTATAGGTTAATAGTAGCATTTTAGTCATATCTTAATAAGAAGACTTAGTCCTATCCTAATAAGGAAACTTTCTCCACTACCGTGTAAGTCAAGTAAGGATATTCTCTTTTATTTTCCTAGTCTAGGTAGTATTACTTTTACAAATTTTAGAGGGATTTGACCTAAATTGTAGTTCTATTTAAACCCATGTTTAAGGTGCAATGAAGCATGCAAAATTAATTCTCAAACCTAGTGTTTGGAGGCATAGGAACCTCTGATTTCCTACCGTTAATTATGTAGCGAAAATAGGTCAGAATAAGAAGCAAGATCCTGCTTCTTTTCTGGTGGCGAATTAATGTAACACATGGATATATTAGGAACTAAATATTTTAAATTATTTCTTTAACTTTTTTTTTTTTGCCAAGAAATTCCTTCTTAGCTAAAACAACTTTAACAATTTTCATCTTTTTAAGAACACTAACAGCAAACTCCCAAGGGAAAGAACGTAGTATTCATTGGATGAAATGGAATAGAATGGGGATGTCAAAGGACCGTGGGGGATTGGGCTTTCGCGACTTGGTGAATTTTAATAAGGCTCTCCTAGCTAAACAATATTGGCGGTTATTACAAGCCCTGGACACTTTCACGGCAAGAGTAATCAAGGCAAAGTACTACCCACAATCCTCAATTTTGGATGCAAAGTTGACCTAGAAACCCTCTTTTGCTTGGCGAAGCATCCATGGGGCTAAGGAGATCGTCGAGGAAGGAATGATTTGGCGCATTGGTAATGGGCAATCGGTCAAGATTTGGGGGGATAAATGGATCCCATGCCCATCTACTTACAAGCCTCATTCCCCCACAACGGTGCTAGAACCGGGAAGTATGGTGTGTGACCTCATTGACTCAGACATTGCCGGGTGGAATCAAACTTTGCTCTCAAGAATTTTCTCAAAAGAGGAGGTGACGGCAATTAATTCCATAGCAATTAGTCATTTGAACCAGCCAGATGTTCGAATTTGGAGGGGAACGAATTTGGGCACTTTCTCGGTCAAAAGTGCCTACCACCTCGCAAATGAAATGGAGAAACGCAAGAATCCAGAGAGTTCCAACCCGGCAGAAGAGAGCTTTATATGGAAGGAAATCTGGAAATTATCTGTCCCAAATGCTGTTAGGAATTTTATCTGGAGAGCCTGTCACAACCTACTGCCTACTAGGGATAACCTCCTTAAGCGGAAAGTGGTGTCAGATCCGCTATGCCCAATTTGCGAAAGGGAACTGGAAACAGTGCTGCATGCACTCTGGGGGTGTCCTGCAGCTTCAGATGTTTGGGGAAATAGCAAACGGGTATTCCAAAAATGGGCACAGGAGGGCAATAGTTTTATGCAATTAGCGGAGCAATTGTTCATTAAATGTGACGCGGGTGAGTATGAGTTGTTTGTGACCTTGGCTCGGTAGTTATGGTTCAGACGGAATACCTAGCTCCATGAGGGGCGGTTTACTGGTCCAGATGAGATTTAGCGGAAGTCAATGGAGAATATAACGGAATTTTAGATGCAGCAGGACCGGACTCAACAAAATATGAAGGCCAACCCGATCGACCGTGGAAAATCCTGGCAAGCCCTGGCAAGTGGCAGAGTCAAGGCTAATTGGGACATCACCATTAACAGAGATTGGGACAAAGTGGGAATTGGAGTAGTGATCCGGAACGAGAGAGGGCATGTTGTAGCAGCCTTGAGCAAAACCCGACTGGGTTCTTTGGAAGCAACAACTGGTGATGCTCTTGGTGCTTTCCATTCTGTCTGGTTTCTGAAGGAATTGGGGCTGAATCAAGCGATATTGGAAGGAGATGCTAAGCAAATTGTTGACGCTATTAATGCCCCAACGTGCACGTGGAGCCGGTTTGGACACTTGGTGGAAGACACTAGGCACCTTTTACAGACTTTCTCCTGGTGGGCTTCCGTTTATGTTCACGGAGAAGCCAATGAGACTGCCCACAGGGTGGCAAAAGCAGCCACACTTGATGTTGGTGATAGAATTTGGCGGAATCAAACTCCAAATTGTATTAGTGACATTGTGTTGAAGGAGCAGTTAGCTCTTTCTTTGATTGTATGATGGGGTCCTATTCCACTTTATGATTGATTATTAATAAAACCTCAAATCTTTGTTCAAAAAAATAAAATAAAAAACAGCAAACTCCCTATAGCCCATTCCATTCCTTATGTTTAGGAAAAATCTAAAAAAATACCAATATCAGAAGTCTTAAATATAATCAACATCAAAGGGCATCTACAGTATTGGGAAACACTGTAAATGTTCAATGCATTATTAAATTATAAAAAATTGATTCTATCTCATCTCTCATTTACATGTACTAACAATTATCTCTCCTCTCTTTGAGAAAAATAAAAGAATTTATTGTGAATTTTTTTTTTTTTTTTTAATAGGGAATCAAAAAGTAGTTTTATTTCCTAAATTAAAGAAAAATGGTTGAAAGCTGCTGCTAGTGATCTATCCTAATGTATTTTATTATTATTTTTTAATTTTAGCTACGGTCGATTTTATTAGGTAGATCAATTTTTTCATAGAATACGATGAGAATTGGAGACGGTGACATTACTTTATTACACACACACACATATATATATATATATATATATATATATATATATGAAAGAAGAGTACAAGAAAGAAATATATATATAAAGAAATATATAGAAAGAAATATATATATATATATATATATATATATATATATATGAAAGAAGAGTACAAGAAAGAAATATATATATAAAGAAATATATAGAAAGAAATATATATATATATATATATATGAAAGAAGAGTACAAGAAAGAAATATATATATAAAGAAATATATATATATATATATATATATAAAAGAAGAGTACAAGAAAGAAACAGAGCACTGAAATATCTCAAAAGTACAAGACCCAACTGTTTTAACCACCAGAGCTTTCTCTCACAGAGAGTGAGTTTTAGAACCCTAGCCCTCAGGAATGCAGATTTCAGGAGCAATCAACGACTTGTTGGTGGTAATTCCGTCGACCGGTAGTTTCAGGTCCCCAAAATTCAGGCAATTTCTTTCTGCTGGATTCCCCAGAGTATGCTACTTAATCGTTTTCTTGCGGCTCTTTATACGTGTTTGTTTGTGTACTATCAATCTCTTATGCTGCGCTTGGTTTCTCAGAATACTTGGGAAAGTGAAAGAATCGTAATTTCCTTTTTGATTTTTAAGTTTCTGTATTTTGGGAGTGGAGGAAACTATGACTGATGCGCTTTTGAAATGAGGGTTGTGGTTTGTTTGGTTGCTGAGAAATGCCAGGAAAAGGAAGAAATATGAAAATTTTTAACCTTTTTTTTCTCCTTTTGCCTGAAGGCGAGGAAAATGAAACCTTTACACATGTGATTGATTTGCTCTCTGGGTTTTTTCCTTTAGCCCCATTTGTTTTGAGGAGCTTTTTTTTTTTTTTATTTTTTTTTTGGGAATGTGTTTGCTGCCTTGCCGTAATTTGGTGAAAGCACTTGTGTAAATAATGAACTGTTACAGATTGAGATTATCTTGTCAGTTGCTGTTGAGGAATGATTGTTTATCTTGGACACTACGGTTTCTGTATGGTCTTGTTGTGATGCAGCATATTGTGTTGATGGATAATCCTTATCATTTTCTATTACGTAAATTCAACTTTTGGTATATATGATTGACTAATTATTTTGGGTTTCCATTTTACCGTTGGTCTTGGGTTGCCAAGCTCAAATGTGCAAGGTTTGAGTCTTGGGAGTGGCCATTACATACAGATTACTGAAGGGTAGAACCGTATCCAAGTCACACCAAGACTCTACCTATATAGGTCCAACACTAGATAATGACGCTTATATAGATGTCAAATTGTAGAGAGGCATACTTCACTAAAGCTAATTTTAGGTGCTTGATTAACTAAATAATTAAAAAAAAAAAACAATAGAGGAGAAATTGAAAGGTAACCATCAAGGAAATGAAGTTACTTGGACTAGACACTTTCAAGAAGTGATGTCTATTGACTACATTTGTTGATTCAACTATATGTATCTACTGGTTGGCCCTGAAGGTTGACTTAATAGTATATTTGTTAGTTCCTTTTTAACTGAGATCATGATTTTTAAGATTTATATAGGGAGAAACACAAATATGGAGATATTAATTATGAGTTCTGAAATCCTGTTAAGAACATTGCAACTTGTACATAATGGCATTTAGTTGAATACTTTCACTGAGCGGTATGAATCGTACTTTACATAGTGACAATTCATTGTTTTGTTGCTGAGATCATGTCTGGAAAGAAAAGAAAAGATGATATTCATCTCTTATGTGCTTTTGATTTTAGAGGCCTGGGAACAAAAAGATTCCTTGTAATTAAGCCTAATAAAACTATGTGGCCTGCCTACCTATCTAAAGATACAAACATTTATGTGACTTAACTGAGGTGAAATTGTGATTTTACAGAGGCAAAAGCATAAATCCTCTTCAGATTAACACATGTTCATTTTCTAGACTAGCAGATTGAGGGTTAGAGAAAATAGCAAGAGAAGTGAGGCAAATCTATACATTTTAGACCATACTCTTACTATGTTTGGTAGTAAAAATCATAAAACTAAGGTCCATAACTTTAATGTCAAATTCCCTACTGTAGTGCTTGAAGATCCATGCGTCATGAATTGCGGAATAGATACAAGATGCTTGATATTTGACATTCTTCTTCTCCTCCTGTTCTTTCTCTGTCTCAAACATAATGCACTATTTTCCAGAATTGTCCTTCATTTTGCATTCCCAAGCTTGGGACTGGACTGCACAAATGTCGAGAAAGAGGCTTCACTGTGAAAGCCTCAGGGGATTCAAGCGATAATTTTGTTCCAGTTGCTCCTCTTGAATTTGAATCCCCAGTTGGTCAGCTTTTGGCGCAAATTTTGCAAACCCATCCTCATCTACTGCCTGCAGCTGTTGATCAGCAACTCGAGAGCCTTCAAACTCATAAAGATTCCCAGAGTGAAGAAACTGCTTCATCTCAAGATCTCCTTTACAAGTAAGTACTGTGGTCTCTGGTCCTAATATTTATTGTTATTTTGTGATCTCCTTTTGGCTTTGATTTTAAAGTAAATAAGTAAGCCTTTTGATTTCAGAAGAAGAATGTAATTCTAATGTTAGACTGGGGCTTTGATTTCAAATTAAATGCCAGACTTCAAAAAGTCCTAGAAAATAGGTAGGCATTAATAGAAGAGGTGATGCTATAGTTTGTAGTATTAGCCACTTCATGTGCAAGTGGCAGACTGCTTCACTGATTTCTTTTATCTCACCCCTATTTTTGGTTACATTTTATTTTCACCATTATTTTGGCCCCACTAATCTTGTAAATCTGGCTCTGCTACTGGTCAATGAAGTAAACTCTTTATATGTCAGCCATTATGGAGTTAATTGGTGTCTCCTAATATTCTGAGAGATTCTGATGCTTTCTTCAGTAATTGATAGACTAGCATTATTCATTACTTATCAAAAAAAAAAAAAAAAATTGATAGACTAGCATTATGGATAATGTATTGCAGGTTCCTTGGTAGTGGTATGGCAAACTTATATATATATATATATGCGTGTGTTTGATTGTGATGCTAATATCTGTAGTGTCAAATACTTGATTAGAAGTAACCATTTGAGGAAAACCAATAAGCTAGAATATGAAAGGATCTTGAGGATTGACTCTAAAAATTTTAGGTCATCATCATTAGGGATGTACTATATTCTCTTTGGGTCATGGTCATTATTGACTTTAATGGCGTCCCTCAATTGAAAATTTTGAGAGATTTTATTAGTACAGCTTATTCTTACAACACTTCCCCAGCTTTGATCATCATTCATAATGTTTGTATATTCGATTTTGAAAGGTTACAGATTTGACATGATGGTTACTCTGCTGGGTTATAAAGCAGAACATCAAAATTTTTCTAGGGCCTCAAAAGTACCAAGGAAATGGGTTTATTTTATTTGATCTTGGGTTGGAATAAATTTTTGACACAATAGTGCAATAAGTTCTACAGGGACCCTTGGAGAATTTAGCTTTCGATATTAGAGATTATAAACATGCTCACACTCAGAACATGCACTTTTTCGAGTTCCTATGTGGCAAACTGAATGTAGCCACCGCCCTGGATAACCTTGATTATTTCTCTATCCTAAGAAATTGAAAGATTGAAAGATTTCGTTGAAATTGTTCTGTTGGAAATTTCCCAAAAAGCTGACCATTTTGCACAGTTCGTGGGGCACTTGAGTCAGCCACCGGCGCCTGATTGCTTCATGGCCCCTAAGCTGCTTTCTAATTTTTCCTTTTTAATCTAATTATTTGTTCTGTAAGTGATGCGTATAACCAAATAAATACCTAGAGAATTACTTACCCTAAGTGTACCACTATAAATGCTAATAATGGTATTCCATAATAAACAATATCTTTTGCAGATGTATTGGCTTTCATCCATGTATCTATTTATTTTATTTTATTTTTATCATTTCAACATTTACCTGCTAAATTGTTCAATTGCTGGTAATATAAAGTAACCAATTTAAACTAGAGCTACATATTTTAGGAGAATTGCTGAAGTCAGAGACAAGGAAAGGCGTAAGACACTGGAAGAAATAATATACTGCTTAATTGTACAGAAATTTGTGGACAATAACATTTTGATGATCCCAAAGATATCAGCAACCTCAGATCCTACTGGCCGTGTGGATTTTTGGCCGAACCAAGAGCAGAAACTAGAATCTGTTCATTCTCCAGAAGCAATCGAGATGATACAGAGCCACATATCTCTTGTACTAGGGGAGCGACTCGTGGGCCCTCTTGATACAATTGTTCAGATCAGCAAAATCAAACTTGGAAAGCTATATGCTGCTTCAATAATGTATGGATATTTTCTTAAAAGAGTTGATGAACGATTTCAACTCGAAAGAACCATGAAAACTCTTCCTGTTGGTTTAAGACCAGAGCAGGTAAGTTTTGAAGATCCTACTCGGCCAAAACAGCTCTGGGATCCAGATTCCTTGATCCGGGTATTTCCCAATGATGGTGGAGAGAGTGATGGGGGAAGTTTCATGGATACTGATGAAGGCAAATCATACCGACTGAGATCCTACGTTATGTACTTGGACGCAGAGACTCTTCAGAGATATGCTACTATAAGATCCAAAGAAGCTATTTCCTTGATTGAAAAGCAGACACAGGCCCTGTTTGGCAGGCCTGACATCAGGATCGCCAATGACGGTTCAATCGACACGTCTAGTGATGAAATACTTGCAATTACTTTCAGTGGATTGACAATGTTAGTCTTGGAGGCAGTTGCATTTGGATCATTCCTATGGGATGCAGAAAGCTATGTTGAATCCAAATACCACTTTGTTAAAAGCTAAAAAAACAGTAGCATTCATATCTGTTGATACTCACTGAGGCTGTACAGTCTGTAATGTGTCGAGAATGGTGTAATGGGTTTATAGTATGAGTAAGAGTGGATTTAGTGGTAATTTTAAAAGCCAAAAGTGTAGGAGTGACAGTATGTGTAACATTTCTCTTTCGGTACATACAATAGTCAGGTATTTTGTTTTTTAAGAGATGCATACGGCTTTCCTTACCTAACAAGTAAAAATCTTAGCCCTAATGGCTTATAGAGGAAGTCTGTAAAAATGTAAACAGAGAAATAGAAAAAAAGGACTATGATTTGAAATTAGTTGTGTTTTGTGGAAGAGATTCCATTGTTGTACAAAGAGAGAAGCCTAGGATAAGTTTTGGACTCGGGAAAGATGCTTACAGCTAACCCTCCAGTGGACGTATCTACTTTTGTTCAGACAACTTAATGGCAAGCCAAAAAGCTTGCTGGAGTTTAATTCCTGAAATACCAGATTTTCATGAATAGGGAGGATCCCTCCATGTTGTCACTACACCAGAAACAGAAAACTGTTATCTTGTACAAAATCTCATTTTCTCAACTCTTTGTCTTTAACGTGCCACTTCGGCCGGTCCGGTGTGAAGAGTAGCCGTACTCTAATATGATGGATCCCTGCTTCGTCTCATCATTTACTTTGACCAAATTTCTGTTACAAACTTAAATGTTAAATCCGTAGTGGAATAAGTTCGACTAGGTTTTTAAAGGAAATTTGATCCTCCTTCTCTCCATTAAATTTATTCAAGAGGTTGATTTAAATAGACTTATGAAAATATACTAATGTAAAATAAACACAAGACTCTTAACTACAATTGACAAACGACTTCTACTATAATTATTGAAAGACCCAACTAAAATACAAATCCAATCTACTCAAGAGGTAGATAGAAAGAAAGATAGACTTCTTATTCTAAGCATCATAGGGCTGTAACATTAACCAAAAAACAACAAAAGTGGAACCTCGTACAACAACCCTAAATCTAGAAATGGGTCAAAGCATGATCCAAAAGAATCTTGGCCCGCAAGCCAAGAAAAGGGTCACTGTGGAGGCTTGTCTAAAAGATACTACTATATTGACTTGGGTAGCATGATAATTAATTAACACATCTAAATTCCAAACTTCTCCGGCTAAATGCTTACATGTATAACTTATGTGGTGGATTATCATTTTTTATTTTTATTTTTTTTATTCTTATATTATTTAGGGTTATTCTTCTGCAACTTTCACTTTCCAACCCAGAAAAAAGAAAAAGAAAAAGAAAAAAAAAAAGAAAAAAGAGTTGCTTTTGGGTAGCTTCTTCCAAAGAAAAGATGCCATGCCATCCCCCTAAGATGCTGGCTGTTAAACCTTTTCTTAATGAGTAATCATACTCATTAAGAGGGAGCTTTGTCTCATGCCTCTTTAGATTGCACGCATGCCACAAACGCGTAAAACATGGGTCTATGTAATTTTTCCAAATTAAGATTATTAATTGTTGTTAACGATTTTTTTATTTTTTTATTTTTTTATTTGATCTTTTTTGTTCTTTTATTTTTTATCTTTTTATTTTTTTCTATTTAAAACATAAAATATTTCTTTTTATAGAAAACTATTTTTATTTATTTATTTTTAGGTCAAGTTAAAAACATTTTTTCAAACAAAAAACAAAAAATACCCTCATAGACATATTTGTAAATATAAGTGATCTGCAAGCGATAACGTGAATGCATAACAAAATAAAATTTGCATTGGCGTGGTAATATATATATATATATATATATATATATATATATAACAACATATATATCGCTAAATCTATAAAATAAATCATTTTCATTTCATTTGAAATAGAGACGTTTATAATTGATAAACAATTAATTGAGTATAAATGACGCAATATTGGAACTTATTGCATCACTTGTTCTAACTTATAAAAAAAGTGGGATTTTTCTTTTTTTTTGAAAAGTGTTTTATATTTTAACTTATAATTGGTTAATGGTTTTGAAAAAAAGTGTAGTGTTTTTTTGTTTTGAAAATTAAAAATAAAACGTTTTCAAAATCGTTTAGGAAAGTTTTTGATTGATTATATGTTTTGCATTAAGTTAATATATATATTTTTACATTGATGACCGATTTTTTTATAGTAAAAATAGATATACGAAAAAAGAGAGCTAAATAGAAATAATGAAGTAAAGGAGAAAGAAAGAGGAAAAAGAGTGATAAACTTTTGACCGTTTTAATAGGATGTGAAGAAAGAGTGGAAAACCAGAGGTCAGAGTAAAGACAGCGTGGCACTTTAAAACGTCGCCGTTAGTCTCGCACGCGGTTTTCGGCGACTAAAGCGAAGAAGCTTTCTCTTCCGTCCCTTTAAACCGTTACACAAACACGGCTTCTATTTCCCAAACTACCCTCGACCCCATCAGATGACTACAAGGCGTGCTCTCACACGCTTCATCCCTGTTCCTTAACCTATTTTTCTCTGTGGACAATAATACCCAGCCTCAGCAACTTGTTTTACAAAACTCTTCGATTATTACGAAAACCAACCCCTCACTTTCAAAAAGAAAAGAAAAGAAAAGAAAACCAACCCCTCATTATTAAAAATATATAACATTTGAAAGGGTAGGTTACTGTCACTCTCATTGCCAAAATTTCTAGAATAGTCAGGTAGATAATATGCCTTGCTTGACTTTATTTTATTTTTTTATTTTAATTTTTTAAATGATTTTTTTTTTTTTTTTATTTATTTTTTTTTTGTAATGTCATCATTCCGATTCCAAAATTCGACACGTAAGTATTGTTATTGTCATATTAAATTAAATACAAGAGAAAAAAGAGAAAAATATATATTTTTCTCAATCGGTTGTGAACCACGCCTCATGAAGCGGAAGTCACTAGTTCGAATTCTCCATCTTCCTTCTCAACATGTCAAAATAAAAAATAAAAAATGAGTATCTAGCTAGAGAAGGTGCATTTTATGCAACTTCATCATATAGAAAAGAAGAAAAACAACGACTCTTCGTATTTTGCAAGTTTCATATTGATATATATTTTTTTAATTTTCATACAATTTACAAGGAAAATACCAAATATTTTGAGTTGGAAATATTCAATTCTACCTTTATGTGCTCTCCTTTGTTTAGAAATACTTTTCAACCAAAAATGTATGAGATCCCTAGTGTTATAATAATAATAATAATAATAATAATAATAGCATTAGTAAAATATATTAGTTTTTATTACGTATTAGAAGTTTTACAAGGAATTCTACTAATTGGCCTTTTTATTTTTAAATATTTTTTCAAGGATTAAGCAATAGATTATTTTATTTTGTGGGTGATGGCTGATTATTCAATGCAAACTTCTGCATGCAACCTCCAAGAACTCATGTGAATCCCACATCATCTTGATTGTCATCTTCCCCTTGACTTTCAACCCCCAAAGACACCATTCTCCTTTGTTGGCAGCTGCATGATACATTGACATATCAAATCTCCTAAATATTATTAACCAAACCCCTATTTGATAGACTAGAATCAATTAATCATCAAACCACCAATAATTTTAAAAACAATGACAAAATTCCAACCACCCCTACCATACAATCCTACTCCATTGTTGGCATCTTCACAAAATAAGCCGGAATTCCTACAAATCATCGTATTAACTGACATATATAAAAAGTCATTTAAATACGTCATATGAATTAATATAAAATAAGTGTGATAAATAAAGACGAAGAACAATATTAATGAATTATTCAAAATCATTACCCAATATCCTCAATTTGAATGATTAATTAGAATCAATCCCCTAAACCACCATGATAAAGAAAGATCACAAATTTCCAACCACCCCTACTTTATAATCCTGCATAGTGGCCACCTCGTAATATCCCAACACAACAAGGGTATTCTCGTACACACCCATAATAAAGAAATCTCATAGAGCAGCCGCAAAGACCATGCGATCTCTTCTTTCTTTCCCTTCTGTCTCTCTATCTCTCTCTCACATTATATATCCTTTGCATTGAATTCCTTCTGCTGCTCTAAATACACACACACACACACATATATATATATATATATACATAGACTTACAGAGAAAGCAAAGAGAGCGGAGAGGAGAGAGAAAACATAAGATAGAAAATAAAAGAGAAAACAAAAGCATGGATCGTTTACGTTGTTTCGGACCATCTTATAGTAGGCTCGGTTTATTTTCCCTCCTCCTCCCTCTCTTTTTCTTCCTTTCCAACGCAGCTTTCAACAACCTCTCCACCATTCCCTTCAACCCCGCCTACTCACCTCTCTTCGGCGACGGCAACCTCGTCCGCGCCCCCGACGGCAAAGGCGTCCGCCTCCTCCTCGATCGCTTCACAGGTATCTTCACCAACCAAAGCTGACATGGCGTGGTTCTTCCATTGATTTTTTAAATGGAAGAAAAGAACTTTGTTTATTTATTTATTTGTTTATTTGTTTATTTTTGATAGGTTCGGGTTTTATCTCCTCCAATCTATACAAGCATGGGTTCTTCAGCGCGAACATCAAGCTGCCGTCGGATTACACCGCCGGAATCTGTGTTGCGTTTTATGTAAGTATGATCATAACATCCTTTTTAGTAAATCGTTTGAATTTGTTTGTTTGTTAAGAAAAAAAAAAAAAAAAAAAAGGAAACGGAAAAGAAAATAGAATTTTGATTGTCACGTATCATAAAGTTTAGATTTTTAACGAACCCATCAAAATTAAGGAAACAATTCAATATTCAAGGCCTTAATTAGTCAGTTTTCCTTATATATACATATATACACGTAATTGCTCGTTGTACATATTGATGACATTCCTCCTCCATGTCCATGCCCCGCTAAACCATCATGCATAATGATTACATGTCATCATGATCATCATCGTTGAATTTTTCATATACTGATCATTACAGACATCAAACGGCGACGTATTCGAGAAAAGCCACGACGAGCTAGACTTCGAGTTCCTAGGGAACCTTGAAGGGAAGCCATGGCGGTTTCAGACCAACTTGTACGGAAACGGCAGCACAAGCCGCGGCCGAGAGGAGCGTTACCGCCTTTGGTTCGACCCCACCAAGCAGTTCCACCGCTACAGCATTCTTTGGACGGCAAAAAACATCATGTGAGTTTTTTTTTTTTTAATTAATTAATTTAAATATTTATCTCTTAATTTTGATTTTTCTTTCTGCTTTGGGAAAGTTTTTATGCACAATAGTTATTAACGTGGTACGCCTTTGTCTCCTTTGTTGTGTGTTTGTTTGACATCACGAGTGGGAAAGATGGGTTGGCGTTGCGTGTGAGATGAGACTTTTCTAATTAAAAGTTGTGGACAAGAGTGAATTCTTTTTTGAACTTGAAAATGATATATATTTATTTATTTTCTTTTTTTTCTTGAATTGTGCCAAAGATTTTTTGCTGTCTACTTTTCTCTAGTTAGGTCAATTTTTCTAGATTTATACTAATTTTGTTTAAACATGGGCATTAATTAATTTGTTTTCTAAACCGTTTTTCCTTGATATATGATGGTAACGCAAATTAATTGGTATATACCATGCCATATATAGATTGAGAATTGCAGCAAATATTTTGATTGCACTGAATTTTCACTATTCTTGCGGTTGAACCTTTAGGCTCACCTTCATCACCAAGGTGGACCGGAATTTTTTGAAAATCTTTGTCCTAATTTTAGAGGATTCAGACAAAAAATGAGAGAATGGTGTGGCGTTCAGGGCGTTCGAATAGGTGAGCCCCCTACTTTGGGTAGTCTGCAGACTTGTTCGGACGCCCCAAAATCTAGATCCCCTCGCCCTCGATCTCGGCCCGAATTCTTCTATACGATAGAAAGAGGACACGGGTCTAAATAAAAAAAAACTTAATTTCAATCTTAGTCCATAATCATGTGAAGTACTGCATTAATTTTTTATTCTTCATGGTAGGAGTTGCTGGCAAAATCCCCCCACCACATATATTTTATGATTCATAATATATATATATATATATATATATATATATATATATATATATATATATATATATATATATATATATATAGAAAGAAGCAAGAAGATGACCATAATTAGTGAGTTTTGCTAGCTGGCATGGTTTACATATAACGGCTAACACATTAATTATTAACTCTTTTTTTTTTTTTTTTTTCCTTACCTAATACTTTCCTAAGTTTTTGACATTGGCTTTACTCATGTTAATCATGTAATTAATTCCTAATACAAATTGTAAAAAAAAAAAATTAATTATTATAACCCTAGTATTATATATCCTCTGATATTGACTTGATTTTGTTTTTTTTGTTTTTTTTCAAATAAACAGATTTTACATTGATGAAGTTCCTATCAGAGAGGTTGTAAGAAATGATGCAATGGGCGGCGACTACCCATCAAAGCCGATGTCCTTGTACGCCACCATATGGGACGCTTCAAATTGGGCCACGTCCGGCGGCAAATACAAAGTGAACTACAAGTATGCACCTTTTGTAGCCGAATTCAAGGACCTTGCCCTAGAAGGTTGCCCCGTTGACCCTATTGAGCAATTCCCGGCAGACAGCGTTTGTGCCGAAAAGGATGCTCACCTTGACGTCCAAGACTATTCCGTTGTCACGCCTGAGCGCCGCCGTGCCATGCGCAAGTTCCGCCAAAATTACATGTACTACTCCTATTGCTATGATATGTTAAGGTACCCTGTGTCACCGCCCGAGTGTGTTATTATTCCATCGGAGAAGCAACGGTTTAAGGACACTGGAAGACTCAAGTTCGGAGGAAGCCACCGTCGCCAGTCAAGGAGGCGGAGCCGGGCTTCGGCTACTTCTTCAAGCTCTGATGCTAGTGTTTAATTGATGCCTATCGATATGTATGCCGTCTATCAATATGTAAATTGAAACGTTGTGATGTTGATTTTTTTATTTTTATTTTTTCATAACGTACATTAATATTTACTAAAATAAATATATATAAAACATTATCATAATAGACGCGTTAATTAAGTCATAGGGTTTCATTTCGCTTTTATTTGGCAAGACTTATCCCAAAGTCTCATACCTATAAGACCATAATAAATTGGACTTTGGATTTCCTTGCCAAGGATATTTGTATTTTGATATATCACTATATTGTAAAACTATATATTAATTGATGGCAAGTCTTGTAAAACTATTGTAAAACTAGATTGTCAAACTATCCCTTTAATTGGTTAAAGGGGATGGTTTAGCAACCCTAAAAAAGTTGGGTTAATTAAGGTGGACAAATTAATTATTTTAAGGCCAAAAAGGTAGTTCGGCCACTCCAATAACTTGCATGCCACCTCTGTGGCTTACACACAACATAAGCTTGGCATGCATGCAACCAACCCCTCTTTCTATCTCCTATTATGGTAGTACTAACCTAATTAATTTGGCTAAAACGAAGTCGAGCTTTTCTTGCTGCAATTGACGATGGAAGAAGATTTTGAGCTGGACTGTTAATGCTGCAGCTAGCTCCATTTATAAGAATTCATAGCCAAATTCTTATCCACTTATTTTCAATTTAATTAGGGAAGTTTGTAGAGAATTTATACTCATAACCCCTTTTAATAAAAATTATTAGCACCGCAATAATTGGCTAAGTATGGAGGCAGCAAAAAGTTGTTATGAGGATAATCCATGGAGAGACAACGACACTGTGATTAGCTTGGGGGCCGGCTCTTGATGGAGACGAGACAAATGAAAATGGTGTTCATTTTTCGTTGAAATGGAGGTTAACGTGGTGTTTAAGCTAATAGCCCAACAATAATGAAAGTGGTTTTTATTTTATTCTATTTTATCTTATCTTATATTTGGGAAGAATACAAATGAGTTTATAATTGGCGGGGCATGGGAATATTATCATATTCCCAATTGGCTGGTGGCGGGTTTCGTAGCTCGATCTCCTCTTAAGCTGTTCGAATTTCTATAAAATTTGGACAACTTGATTACAACTTAATAACTGAGATTACAGTCCCTAAAGGGTACCTCAATCGGCTGGGAACCACGCCTTATGAAGCGGAGGTCACTAGTTCGAATTCTCCCTCCCCTTCTTGTGTGGACATCTCCAAAAAAAAAAAAAAACCGAAATTACATACAAATTAGAAAAATGCTAAGAATACCAAAACTAGGACGGTAGTTAGAGAGCACCGATAATCCAACCAAGAGACCGTCCAAGTGCTTAGATTAATCAACATTAAAAAAACATGAATATTGTAGTACTCCAATCTCTTTTAGTTATGATCATAAAAAGACAATAATTAATTTTTGAGCCAATGGAGTTTCCGTCTAATGTCATATCAATTGGATTGAAGAATAAGCTTAATAATAGTATAGTGTTAGAATGTCATAATCATGCATGAATGCAATTGGTTGTGATTATTGTAAGGTGGGAAAAAGAGCACCTCATCTTGTTTATTGGTTAATCTTGAACGAAAATGACTTTCTCAGCTTATCTTTATCGAAGAAGCAAGACCAAGTCTTTCTTTTCTTTTCTTTTTTTAATTATTTTTTTTCTCATTATAATTATTATTACTACCATGTTTATGCTGCAAAAAACAACGTTAACTTCAGTCAAACATCGACATTCATTCATAAATAAGCTGCTCTTTGAAGGAGTACTATTCGAAGCTAGAGATGATAGGATGACTCATTATTATCTTCTTCTTTTTCTTTCTTTTTTTTTTGGTGAGGGATGACCTGGCCATTATAATTATCAATCAACCTCAATCACCCCCTTGACGGAATCTTGCCTCTGCTCCTCATACATAATATCTAAATTAAATAAAATAATAAAAGAAAGGAAAATGGGAAATTGGATACTAATAAATGCAAGAGTAGTTAAACTACACCCATGCAAATATCACAAAGATGGTATTGGACCTATTGGTATAGGTGCTTCGGTTCAACCACCACGGCTAATTGTCACCAACTTTCACCCCCTACACCAAAATAAATAAATCTAACCATACTCACCAAATTTTTTTTGGGCAATAGTATATATATGTAGAAAAATAAGGAGTATTTAATTCTGTAATATTATTTGCACAAATGTTATGCAGAATAACCATAAATTACAACTTGAAAAAAGAAAAAAAAAAATCATTTATTATTTGGAGAAATTAATACTCTGTGCAAAAGTCATTTGATTTTACAGTGCAATATAATACTCACATTTGGCCCATATTTAGTGAGAGAGAGAGGATTGAAATTCAAATTTTAAATTTTAAATTTTAATCTTTCCTTTTATGTGATTGTCCATCTGCCATGTCACTAAAAATGAAATAAATATGGGCATTATATTGCACTGAAGTATTTCTTTTTTTAAAAAAATACATCTATAATTTTAATGCAATTGTAAGGACATTTGCTCATCTTTGTGATTTTCCTCAATGAATAGATTCAAATCCAATATGTAAAAGTTTAAATTTTAAATGGGAGGGTAGAAAGTGCAAATAGGATTCCAACTCACATTAATTATACCCTTTGATAGCATATTAAGAAAATTAATTATTTTCTCCCGTCAACTCTTACAAATTCATCATTCAATATATATATGGGTAAATATATTATAAGTCTTTGGGTCAATGTGCCAAAATTTTTATTTCCTTAAGTTTTTTTTTTTTTTTTTTTTCAAAAATTTACTCTTTGGGTCAATCGAAATACCAATAAAATCTCTATTGTCAAAAATTTTTTAACAGTTGTTAGTTGTTGGTCACAATCAAAACACACCGTTTCATCTCATTAAAATATTAATTTTTTATTAATTTAGTTTAAAAATTAAATCTAAAATAAAAAAAAATAAAAAAAATCCAGAGAGAGCGCGTCGGCGGTGGGTAAGGTAAGGTGTGAAAAATTTCCAGAGAGAGGCCAGATCTGGATTTGGGGTCTCTGGAAACTTGGTCAAAAAATTACCCAATATATGGTTGTTAGAAGGTTAGAAACCATTGATCTGTTCTTCTATTTCTTTTTTATTTTTATTTTTGTATCTGTTCATTTATCTGTTCTTCTTTTTCTTTTTATTTTTTCACCTGCTCCTCTCCCCTTCACATGTGTTTCACAATTGGCAAAATTAAATCTATTATATATATATATATAAAAAACCCATCTCCGGCAACGTTGATGGCGAGAAAGCAACCATTTCTAGCAATGTTGAATTTGTTACAGGCGAAAGCTGGTATTGATCTTGAGAATCACGAAGGATTTCAATGTTCATGTACCACATTGCGATATTACTTCATAAAGAATAGTCAATTTTGAAGCTTCTTTAGAATTTATTATAAAACTCAATTTTACATAGTAACTAAGAAAAAATGCTAGCCATATCTGCGCTATTACTTCAAAATGACTAGTCAATTTTAAAGTTTCACTAGAATTCATTATAAAGCACAGTTTCACCTAGTAACTAGGTAATATAAGACTTAACATTTATAACTATCTTTATAAACTACCCACTCTATGTAGGCTTTTTTCTCATCTTCTCAATATAGGGCCGGGTTGTTACAATTTTCATAGAGATTTTGGATTTATTTTAGAGGAGGGGGTTCTTTGATCGAATTTGATTGAAGACCCCTGTTGGGTTTGTAAATATTTATGGGTTTGTTGTAGGTTTGAAAACCCTTTTGTAAAATTGAAAAATTTAAGGCAATAAGAAACAGGTCCATGAGTTTCTTCAACCTCAAGTTTTTCGAACAATGTCAGTTGCTGATGTTGCTCTGGGTCCGATTCACAAGGAGCCGGTGGATTATCGAACCCGGATAGGACCTTTCTCTAGCGAATCGATCCTTGTATATCTCACTTTCGGCGATTGTGTAATTCCTATGCGTGTGTTGGAATCCCCAAATCTCTCCCTCTATCTCCATCTTCCCTCTCCCCCCACCCACGGGGCACTATGCCATTACCAATCATGTCCAAGAACAAAAATAGCCCTGAACATTAGCTATGTTTGGCAAGGGAAGAGCCCCGCACTATAGCTGGAACGGCACTGTTCCGGCTACAGTGCCATCTGACATAAACAATGTTAAATTTAACTTTGTAATATATATATATATATATATATATATATATATTTTAAAAAAACAAAGTATTAAAATTGCTGCATGCTGCCAAAAATTGCTGCATCCTTTACATTAAACATTTTTTAAATTTTTTTTTTTTCAAAGCAAAATATTTAAAAAAAAAAAAGGGAGGAGAACGATGGGGTGGTTCCAGCCACCCCTTGGCCAAAATGGGGTGGCCGGACCACCCCATTTTTGGCCAAGGGGGTGGCTCCAGGCCGATCTGGGGATGGTTCGACCACCCCCATGGCCAAGGGGGTGGTCCGGCCACCCCCTTGGCCCAAACAAAAAAAAAAAAAAAAAGGGGACCGGCTGCATTTGGGGGTGGCCGGACCACCCCCAAGGGGCTGTGGTAGTTTCGGTCACCCTATACCGGCCTGGCCGGACCACCCCCTTGGCCATGGGGGTGGTTCGGTCGAACCACCCCCAGATCGGCCTGGGGGTGGCTCCAGCCACCCCCTTGGCCAAAAATGGGGTGGTCCGGCCACCCCATTTTGGCCAAGGGGTGGCTGGAATCACCCCATCGTTCTCATCCCTTTTTTTTTTTTTTTTTTTTTTTTAATATTTTGCTTGGAAAAAAAAATTAAAAAAAAAAAAAAATTAATGTGAAGCATGCAACAATTTTAATACTTTGTTTTTTTTTTTTGTTATAAATATATATATATATATATATATATATATATATATTACAAAGTCAAATTTTAACATTGTTCATGTCAGATAGCACTGTAGCTGGAACAGTGCCGTTTCAGCTACAGTGCGGGGCTCTTCCCTTGCCAAACATAGCTATTGTTCTCTGAGTAGCCCAATAGAGTGGGAAAAAGGTCCAAGAATCGAGGTAGATTGCAGCAGCAACCAATGCAATAACTAGAAAGATATCTCTGAGAGCGTCAATGCTCTCTTTGGATTTTTTTATTTTTTATTTTTTAATTTTAGATTTAATTTTTAAATTAAATTAATAAAAAATTAATATTTTAATGAGGTAAAACGGTGTATTTTGATTGAGACTAACAACTGTTAAAAAACTTTGATGGTAGAAATTTTATTGGCATTTTAATTGACTCAGAAAGCAAATTTTCAAAAAAAAAGTAAAATTTAGAGAAATAAAAATTTTGGCGCGTTTAACTAAAGACTTATAATATATATATATATATATATATATATATATATGATCGACTAAAAATAATGGCCAAAGAAAAAACGGCATTCAAGAATGTATGAGTTGTGTTCTGTACTGCTGTTTTGTTTTGACCAAAAGATATTAATTCATCTGACTATTTCTAGATAGAAATTTCAAACCATTGATTTGCATTGGCTCCAGCCTCCAGATTACGTACACATTCTCATTGACTTTTTCATGTAAAAACATCACGAGCTAGTTTAACGGAAAAATATAAAACTCATGACCATGTCCCTTGAAAAAGTCATATATATATATATATAAGATCATTATGAATAGTGTTAGATATATTGAAAATAACAATATAAAAGAGACAAAGAAGAGGGGAAGAGAGAGCGAAAGGGGAGAGACGTAATAGATTATATTTTGTATATTAAGTATTGTGTTAATTATATTACAATAGTCTTCATAAATTGAGAACTTAGGAGTGGCAAAAAAAATAAAAATAAAATAAAATAATTAAGTTAGGGAATAAACGCTAATAAGGAATTAAACATAACAATATAATAAAATATCCTAACAAATAGTTTTATAATCTAAATACATTTGTCTTTACTGTGAAAGATCGAGAAGCTCTGAATTAATTCCTGTTTCTGTCTCTAGTGAAAGAAAAGTCATATTCCGTCGAACATCTCTAGAGCATGCTTTAATCAGGGAGTCATTATCAGCTTCTAGAATGACACGTGTAAATGACAAGGGAATTGGTCAGTTGAAAAATGGTTTCATTTCATGCATGTGTGTGTCCTATTTATTGCTTTTATGGTCTACACTCCAGAGGATATGTACCTTTCTTTCCAATGTAACCAAAAAGACTAAAGGCCTGTTTGGCCATCTATCATGAAAATGCCTTAGAATTTTGAATGATTATGGGAAATCCAAAGATGCACACTTTTGATTGCCAATCTCAAGAGAGAGCATGTTGCATTCTTTCTCTTGAATAAATTCATTTTGGTTGGTAGCAAATTATTGCATGCTCTCCACATAAACATTTTTCGGAGACATTAAATTTCCATATCATTGATCCATATACTACAATGACCAAATTTTCTTGAGAATTTCCCTTCGTCGTTTGCTTGCCTTTCTTACTAAAACTTGCCTTGTCTAGCACACATCACCTATCGTTTTGCTTCTTTATAAATTACAAGTACCTCTATAGTAAAATAATTATATACAACTCAATATAATAAAATTGTAACCCTCATCTTGGGCATTATTACTATGAACGTAGGCTTCTAAGGTTGAACCACTCAAATTCTTGTCTTCTCTTCTTGCTTCTTGGACCTATTGTGGAAATCTACGTTCCTACGAAATAGTATTAAATTCTCAATAAAAGGTAATATTCTCAATAAAAAGTGAGACTATGTTTGTTTCGATGCAATCCCGTTTTTGGAAAATGTTTTACCTATTTTCAGTATTTGACACGGTTAAAATTTTTAGTCAAACCAAAAACATTTTCGGTTAATCAAGAAACCTCATTTAAACTGCATAAAATTGTTTGCATTTTTTATTTCTATAAACTATTTTTTGAGTTTAAGCTTATCCTTATTGCACGCATTTTCTTTCGTAGTTCATTCTTTGTTGCCTTTGGAGGTTGCTGGGGCTGCCGGAATCCGCCGGAAGAGATGTTAGTCGAAGCCAAAACAGAGGGGCTTTACTCTTCCTTCCTCTATGCTCGGCGCTCACAAGGAGAAAACAAAGGCTTATTGCGGGGGGTTGGGGGGAGTTTCTGAAGAGGGAAGAAAGAGACGAGAGCTCTCTGGGAAAAAAACTTCCATTGATTTATTTATAAAAGCAAGATAATGGCCAATCAATAAATTAAAAGATGCAATTCAAATGATGATGCAAAATCATAAGCAAATGGTGAAGCCAGTTAACAAGAAGGGCGACAGCCATCGTTGGAATGCCTCATGGGAATGAAAAATAGCAAATTGTGCTATCATGAGATTTGAAGAGGCAAATCCATTCTTGAAGGTGCAGCTATTAATAGAAATATCAGAAGATGGCAAAGGGATTTCAAAAAATCCCAGCATAATTCTGAAAATGAAAAGGGCACTATTGACATAATGACACAAGGTATATATGAGTTAAAATGAACTTTTTTAGTATTGAACTTCAAGTATCCAAATATCAGAAGAATGAAAAAATGTGTGTAGTCCTTCCCCCTATGAACATCATAATCCCAGAGATCAAAGTAAACAAATACTACAAAGCCCTCCCAGAATTCTTCACAAGTATTCACTGAAACTAAAAAACTCAATGTCATGGTAACTGGAATGACCCTCCAATTTGGTTATTACCTGATGGGGGATCAATGGCTACCCAAAGAAGAGATATGGTGATTGCAAGAAGACCTGACCAGACAAATACAATAACAGGTGTCTTCCCTCGTCTTCCCATAAGCCCTTTGGCAAAAGGATAGAGATGTGCCAAGACCCAAAAGCTAAAGAACACACCTCCAAGCAAACTGCTCCAATCTGGTAAGACGCTATATATAGTTCGACAAAATGCAAAAGCTATTCCAAGCAAGTTAGTCATCATGATGGTGATCGGGGGTACCATCAACGATGTCCATTTGAAGATATATAGATCAACAAACTCATCGTTTGCATCATCACCGCCGGATTTTGATGTCAAAGTGAATGAAATCTCAATGCCTGCTAACACTTTTAAAAGCCCTTGGAGAACAGCAGCAAGGTGGGCACTTGTGCCTCCAATTAACCAGAACTGCTCATTCCTCCACCACTCTTCCAAATGAATGCCAGACCACTTGATCTCAAGCACAGCAAGAAAAACAAGAGTCAAGGTGATGCCCAAGAGGTATACAAGGAAGGTCACATTCAGGGACTGAACAATGAACTGACCAGAAAAGAGGGAAAGTGCAGGAAGGAAGCAGTAGACAATAAGAAAAACGGAAGTGAAAGGGTAAATTCCAACATTAAGGTAAGCAATTCTCTGCAAAAACTTCATTCTATGACCGGCCAGAAGAGCATTATTTCGAGAGAAGAATATCTCGACAGAGCCAGTGGCCCACCGGAGAACTTGGTGAAGACGATCAGTGAGATTGATTGGGGCAGTCCCACGGAATGCATCCCTCTTGGTAACACAATAAACAGATTTCCATCCTCGATTGTGCATCCTATACCCTGTGACCACATCTTCAGTCACAGACCCATAAATCCACCCTACCTGTTGACCCCATTCAGTTTTATCTTCAAACCAGCATGAGATGACACTGACTGCCTCTGCAACCATGGGTGCATCAAGAAGCACCCGAGGAAGAGTGAGAGCACCAGGCGGTCGCCCATTTTTCATAGCCGCATATTCAGGAAGGAGCCGGCCTTGGAATTCTGCCGTTCGAATAGATTCGATAAACAAATTTGAGTTTCCAAACCTCTTAGGAATAAGAGCAACACTCATGTCTTCATAATCAGAGTCCCCCCTTTGAATTGACTGGCTCTCACTAGAATCTTCAGGGACAGAAGCAACCGTTGCACCTTTCTTGCGACGTGCAAAGAAACGACCATAACAACCAGTCCGTTCTTTTAACAGAGGAGGGTCAAAACCATAAAGGGCAGTCCTCCGGAAAAGGCATCCTGTTCCAACATACACTGGACCCTGAATCCCGTCAAGGGCTCGCATGTTGACATCAAAGAAGACAGTGTTGTTATTGGCATAGCGATCAGAAGGGTCAACTCCTTCAAATCTCTGAGGAAACTGAACATAACAAATTTGCTCCCCACCATGGTCCATCATGAAGCACATGCCTTCTCTCAGTGCCTCGGAGTTGTAAATGTAGTGATCGCAGTCAAGGTTAAGAATGAAGGGGCCATTGGACATGATGGCTGATGCTCGAACGAGGGCATTCATGGCCCCAGCCTTCTTGTTGTGATCATAGCCAGGTCGCTTTTCACGAGAAAGGTAAACCAACATAGGAAGACGAATGTCAACTTCACTTAGATTTATGCCATTTGAATCTACTTCGGCACCTTCAAGTGGTTCATCGCTTGGAGGTTTCAACATGACCTGAACATGAAATACATCATCTAGTTAGTACATCCAAGCTCACTAACAGCACAACAATGCCAATCAGGATATGGCCTATGAACTTTTAAGGTGCTGCTCTGCAATACTAGTAAAACAAATCCCCTGAAAAATTGATGCAAAGAAAAAAAATATAGAAAGGTAAAATTCTACATAGCTAGGGCAATGTAGTGAGGTATCAATAACAATATCAGATATGTTAAACTCACTATCAGACGAGGGAGAAGAAAAAAGAGAGAGGATGCAAAAAAAGGGTGTGGAGGGTTAGTTCTTGCAATGCAATAGGTACGAGTACATGAGAATATGATATAATGGACTAGGCTAAGGCATCTCCATTTAGCTTTCAAAAAGCTCATGCTTCACCAAATTCAACCAAATGGATTTGATCAGTCTTGGTCTGATTCAGTGGCTTCCTAACAGATGAGAAGCTATTATTCAAATGATTACCTGTATGATACTGGCATGATCACCCCTTGAATGCTCGGGCGAAGGAATTATCCATGTGCCAGGCCAGTGTGTTCCATCAGCCATCCAAGTAGCTTTTGGGATCTTTGCAGTTTCCAATGGCTCATCAATTTCCATCTCTCTCTGAAGCTTCAATGCTCTTATCTCCTCATAACTATTATAAGCCTCAGAACGACGCCGGATTGAATCAGGAAGGCCATTTATTCGAACCTTAAACTCATCATACTCACGCTTTAGCCGCCTTCGATCTCTGACAAAATCTGGGAGTACCTTGTTCTTATAAGGATCAGCCTTCAAATTGAAATAAGATTCTGGGTTCCTTGGCTCAATATTATGCTTCCGGCAAAACGGTACCCACAAGTTGGCAAAAGTAGCAGCTTCTGCCATAGCCTCAAAAGTTAGAAGGGCGCCTCCATCATCAGAAACATAACATGAAAGCTTCTCAACGGGGTAGTCGGCTGCCAAAATAGACAGAATTGTGTTCGCAGTGACAAGTGGTGGTTCTTTCTCTGGATCTGCAGTAGAGACAAAAATATCTATGCCTGGAAGATCAGATTTTCCAGTAGGGTTGCTGGGATTAGGTGTTTCAAATTTCTCTTTCAGAACAGCAAGGTCAGTGGTGCGATTAATAGGACAGAGCTTAGGAAGCTGGTCAAGTAGCCAAGAGAAGGCAAACCAGATTTCACAAACCACTGACATACCCCACAACCACAATGCATCGTCATTAGGGTTACTGACCCTCCATTCCATAAATAATGCAAGAACCACCATCCGAACAAGGATAAGGAGCCTGAAAGAATATATTCAACAAAATGACAAAATAAGAATGTAATTTAGTTTATAAATGTTATTAAAGAATCCAGAAATAATTAAATCAAAGTATATGCAAATAATACTGCTCAAACATGACTCATCACAATCAAGGCAAAAGCTCAGAAAAATCAAATCACAGATCGACATTCAGAGTCTGGTAATTTTGGTACCAAGTGTAATATGGATCGCCAACAGTGGAAAAGAGCCAATTTCATCATATAATAGTATGCTGAAAACAATTCTTAACAACATAGGTTTCTGGTACTGAAATACTTACTATGGTCTTAAACCCACCACAATCCACATGGTTCACATGTTAAAAACATAAAGTGGCAACTCCCACCAAGTACTCTATTATTAGGACAGAAGCAAAAACAAAGCCTAAAAGGAACCTTATATTTAATGGCAGTTCAACTAGAAGCTCAGACAAATTGAAACCATCGGAGCATTCCCTAAACCTGTTGTTCAGAATTTTTTACATTTTTATCAACTCCCCTTATACAAACTTTTTGACACCTCCTAGTGATGAAAAATACATTGAGGAACCGAAAGATGGGTTGTGTTGGAAATTACAAAAAAATTAATACACTCATCCTAAAGAATTTACAAACATTATAGTCAGAAAATCTATAACCACATTCACCATATGAAACAAGTAACAAAAGATTGGAAGAAATCAACTTAGCAGACTAGCAAAGAGGGAGCATAACAAGATTACCGATATGGAGTGAGGACTAAAGTAGATATGTTCAATTTTCTTGTAAGTTTGCCCTGCGGCTTGTCTTTAAAATCAATCCAACCTGGATCCTCATTCCTAGCATCCTTAGGCCTCATAGCGTTTCCATACCCATAATCCCTTTCTGGTTTAAACAGCCAATCTTCTAACTCAACTCCATTAGTCTGTGATTTCATCATTGACAATCTCCTCTCCATCTTTGACGCTCCATCCAGAGGCGAAAGATGTTGACGCTGTCCATTATCCGGCGCAAACGAAAAAACAGTTTCATCATGCCCTTTATAAGACCTTCTGCATCCGGGGCACATCCCATCACCAGTTGCAAAAGCATCCGTTAAACAGTCCCTACATATCTTGAACTCACATGGGCAAGGGAGTATATCTAAACCCCTCTCATCAGTTATCACCTTGCCATTACATCCAGGCACCTCGCAGGCCGACCCTCTAGCACTAGCCATCTGGGGGTGGCTTGAATCCGTCTCGATCACCTTTTCCTTCAATTGGGCACGCGTAAAGCAATTGTAGCCCCCTGTAAACATAGAACTTGATGCAAATTGGTCTTCAAGCCTCAGAGAAGCAGACCGTTCCATTGATGCATACTGGTTTTTTACATTCCGTGAAGTAGACGGCTCCACAGAGATAGCTGCCGGCTGGTTGTCCGGGGTGAGTGGGATGTGGACAGTGTAGGTAGCAAACTCTACATTGCCAGCTTCACTGTCCGGATCATAGCTGGAATCGTTCATTTGGTGAATTGTTGGTGCTCTTGAAAAATGGGATTCATAGGCCATGTCGGTGTTGAAACTATCCGCAACAAGAACCTAAAAGTATACAGAGGAAATCAGAATTGCTTGCCCGCCTTCTCTATGAAGCAAAAGGCCAAGATTTATTTATAGACAACTTGGAAACAGAGGAACAGTTCAAAATACTTCAAACTATTATCCAATCTCTGTCTCTAGAACCTTACATTCGGCTGAAAAAAAAAAAGTCATTTAAAATTGAGTTTTTTAGAAAAGAAAATGAAAGATCATTCAGATAAGACTCAGATTATAAGTAAATCAAGAATATGCCTTAGTCGTCTTAAAAAAAACTCAATCTCTCTGTTTTTTCTTTAAAAGAAAACTCTCTCCCTCTCTGAAACTAAGCCATCCTCTGCCTCTCTCTGTTTCACTCTCTCTTTGGATCTCGAAAACTTTTAGTTCACGTGAAAACAAACGACAGAGAAAGAGTTTATTATATAAAAAAAGCGTACCTATTTGACACAATCCACTGATCAATGTCACTCTGAAACCTTCAAAGCTCCACCCACTCCCCAGACCAAATAAACTCCAAGTTACAGTTTTACCAAGTCCAATCTCAATCCCAACCCGGCAGCCCCTGCACTCTGCCAATATCATATAATAATACGAAAACCATTTATTTTGCTTATTGACAATTCCAACAGTCAACAGAGGACACCCAGTTCAGGACACAACCCATCAACGCCGGCGCTTCAATGATTTTTGGTAAATTCCCAGGTTTGGCAATGGCGAGGATGTGACTTTACGACTTTGACACGCTCACGGGGACAACTGTGACAAGGCAGCGTGGAGACTAAGGTTGCTGGGAGAGAAGAGAAGTTGATAGAAGTTGTTCTTAGAGGTGAAGAATTTGTGACGGCTAAAAGGAAACAGTGAAATTACGTTTACCGCATATTGTGGGTTTTTTTTTTATAGTATCCGAGTCGACTTTCGACCTTCGAGGGTTTCTGCTGTGCCGCTGTACGCGGTATACAAGGTTTCGATTGGCCGCGGTTGGCATTTTTTTCTCTTCTTTTTCTTTTTAGAAAATAAACAATTATTATTATTGTTAGTCAGAGAATCAAATTACCATAAGGAAATTACAGCGGAGCGGAGGATCTTTTCCATTTTCAGTGTTGAATCATAATGGAAACAAAGAAAGAAAGGGGTTGGAAGCATCCAAACACGTGGCTGGAGTTTGATGTTTTGTTCGTCACTGGAATGGTCTGGGATCACCAAGTCTCCCTACACATATGACAAATTAATGAATTATCAAGTCTCCCTACACATATGACAAATTAATGAATTATCAATCTTTTATTTTTATTTTTATTTTCCTTCTTTTCAAGGCATATATAAAAAAGGACACAAATTTTCATCAAATTTTCTTCCATCTATTTCAATAAGTTGCAACTTTCATTCAACATTTTTAAATTTCTTAAAAATTAATGTTTAGATTCTTGAGTTAGTAGAATGCACTACTCTTAAAAATATTTTTAAAAAAAAGGAAAAAAATTTCCTTCAAACGAGTTTGGAGAAAATATTCTTCAACCCATTTAAAATAGTGTCAAGTGTTTATAAATATTTAAAATGCACATTAAATTCTTAACATAATTAATAGCAGTTTACTAATTTAGACTAAATTTAATGTGTCATTTAAATGTTTATAAACACTTGGCATGATTTTAAATGGGTTGGAGAATATTTTCTCGAGACTGGTTTAAAAGAAATTTCTGTGTAAAAAAGATGACATTTGTTAGCTATTGAAGTAAGTTGAAAGAAATTTCCTTCAGACTATATAAAATTATAAATGTATTATTTTTTTTGGGAAGAGAAACATTGCAACTTGCACACACAACCAAACAATAGACACGGATAAACTACGGACAAGTTATCCCTTGGGCTCCAACTACAAGCTAGAAAAAATACTGTTTTTAAAGTCTAGAGTTTCAAAAATTAATTAATTTACTCCCCCTTCTCGAATTTATTTTTTACGTTTTGCCTTCCCCACACTAAAATTGTTCGGTTCCGCCCCTCTCCCTTAGTAGGAGGTTAATCTCCCGATTCCAAACCCAACTATAAGTTTATAACAATGTAGGAAGCATATGCACTTGGCAGGCAAATCGTTAGTTCCTAAATACTTTCTCCTGAATCCCAAAAATACTAGGAATGTACATGTAGTTGCGGCTAGAGGCAATAATAATTGACTGCACCACCTTAAGCACACTTTAAGTGGTTATCAGATTTTCATAACCGTAACCGCACCACCTAAAGCAGCTAGCGGTTTTGAATAACCGCCGGTCCGCCGGTTAATAGTTATTCAAAACCCAAACTATACTGCGTAACCGCCTTTCACGTATGAATCTTTTGGGCCTATTTAAGATGTGTCTTATGCTGTGCAAGCTCAAGCATTTTCCAAGATCCATGCCTAACGTCATAAACAAAGAACTTAGCCGGACTATTATAATTATCTTCACCCGGTATACGCGAAGCCACAAGAATCATGTTGGGATTCTCAAAAGCCACATAAATTATTTGATATTTCATTTCGTATGGAGGATCAAGCAAAGTTTTCCGTTTGTTAGTGGCGGCTTCAAAATCCTCAGCTTTCACGACGTTAGTTGAAGTATAACCATCCAAATCATACAGTTTAGACCCTAGGGTTCCGTTGCTAGAACAAGAACCAAACGTCAATTGAAGTATGAGGTCGGTCTTTGGGAAAGTTCATCGATGGAACAAGGATTCAATCATCGGTGGTGGGATGGTTAACGTCTTGCTTACATTGTTTTGGTATATTATTATTATTATTATTATTATAAAAGTATATAGTTTGCAGTTATTAACCTCTTAAGTTGACCCTAAAACCACTAATTGCACTACTTGAGGCGGTTAGCCCTTTTTCCAACTACCCACCAAAACAGTTATGTGGTTATGCAGTTAGCAATTAATAACCGCCCACATGTATAGCCATACGACAAATTGCTACCAGTGTATCACTTACCCTAGCCTTAAACTTTAATTCAGTGCAACCTGAACTTTATTTTAAAATTTTAGAGTCATTTTGCCTCTCTCTATCCAAATTAACCATTAAGTTAGACCGAAGAGTAAGTGAAATAACTAAACTGTCCTTCATAAGCATGCTTTTTTAAAATTTGGAAATTGACATAAGCGGAATTTAAGAATAGGGTTGATGAGCCTTTTTTATTTCACAGTTGTGACTTGATTTGGACGGAAGGAGCAAATTGACATTAAAACTTTAAAATAAGACCCGGGTTGCAACAAGTAAAAATTGAGGAGGTAGGTGATAATAGTTTATGAGAAGAAAGTGTAATTTAGCCTTGTTTGTGGACATAAAGATTGTTTTCTTTTTTTTATTATCATCAGCATGAGATATAAACACCATTGACTTAACACGTCCATTAAGTGAATTAATACTCATGATCTTCCCCCATGTGCACATAAATTTAGGGAATAATGTAATAATGTGGGTGATCTTTTGTAATTTTATTGATTAGTTATTAATGATGGGATGGATAGGTTATTAACTAATCATATCTACAAAAGATAGAAAATGTTTTCAATCCAGTGGTAATAATTAAGTTGAATGATGCTGAGAACGAGTTCTTTCTCTCTAGCGCCCTTCCCTCTCTGTTAGGGTTTCATTTTTAGTGACCGGCCTCCTCCACTCTCCCTCTTCTACCTCCTCCCTCCTTTCCCATCGTCCTCTTCCGCTTAGTGAGTTAGCCTATTTACCTGATGTCCCTAGTTCTTTGGGGGATTTTTTCATTTCCCTTCCTCTCCGCCTCTTCCCCCTCCTTTGGTCCGTAGTTGTTTTTGTTTCTTTATGTATTTGCTTTTGTTGTTTTTTTTCTGCTTGTTTAGGTACACTTTGTGGGTGATACTCTTGGGGTTTCACTCAAACTTTCCCCTCCTTTTGAGTGCGCCGCTGATCTCCTTCGAGTGCTTCGCCGTCCACTGTCCTCTACTGGGCCTTTTCTCGCACCCCCACTGCAATGAGCTTCCAACGCCCATTTCGTTTTCGGTTTCCGGTGAGCATGGGATCAACTCTTCTTTTCGGCTGCTGTCATCCTCTTGGTGTGCTTTTTATATTGTTTATTTCCCTATTTATTTTCCGCTTTCTTTTTTTTGTTTTTTCTGTCTTGTTTTGTTTCCCTGTAATCGTTTTTGTTTTTTCTTGTAATAATATTCGGTCATCTCTCTCAATGTGCTCGCCTGATGCCCTTTGGCCTTTGGGTTTGTTGCTTTGGTCCAGACCTTTGGGTTGTGGATGTGAACATTATCTTGGCTTTCGGGTTGAGGAGGATGAGCTTTGGCTTGAAATTCTCTACCCTCAGTGCCGAGGAATAAGAGCTACCTATGCATTGGTTTAAGTCTGTTTGGTGCAAATCTGCTGTTTAATTTGAAAATTAGTCATAGGTTAGCAGATTTTGTTTGAGTCTGAAATATAGCATGTCATATTTTTGACGCTTGTCACCTTGTAACTTCGACTATGGTTGCTTCAGAGCTTTTGCTTTGTGTTATTTGAATTTTATGCTCGTTTATCAATAAATTATGCTCGTTTATCAATGAATGAGACTGAACTGATTCTTTCAAAATAATTAAGTTGAATGAGATATAGTACCCTATGCCACCAAAGACCTTTTTTTTTTTTTTTTTTTTATTATTTCTTATGATTACAGGGCAATAAAATGGTGGTGGAGATGAATATTATTATTTTAGAATAATTTACTCTTAAATCCAGTCATAAAAACACAATTTTACCAAACTACACTAATTTTAATGTCTTTTTAACGCATGTTTATGTATAAATTACTAATAATTTAGATAACAAATATAATTAGTTTTGAGCATTTCAACCATATGTTAAAACAAGTAGAATTTATCTCATATTTTCTACCTAAATTCCTAACCTTTGGAATTGGAAATGTTTGAACTTCGAAGTGGTGGACCAAAATGAAGAAAACCAGCAGCTTTAATTATTGTTGAAGGAATCAAAGTAATAAAAAAATGTGCAATTTTAAATATATGTTTCTGATAAAGGTGTGAAGTGCTTGAACCATGTGGTTTAGCTAAATTGTTGCGTGTCATAATAATCACCTAAAAAGTTGACTTTACCTCTAACTTCTCTCTCTCTCTCTGACCTATACTATACAAAGCATCCCTCCGAACTCCGGCTTCGAAAGCGGAGGACGTGGTCTTAAGAAATTATTTGTACTCAACAAAATTTGAACCTTACACTCAATGAGAATGACACCAAAATCAAACTCCTTACTACTTAACACTTATAATAAGCGAGCTTTTGGAGCTATAACTTGTCATTTCTGCCTCGTTAAATCCTAGGGCGAACAAACACATAAATAAAAGAATAAAATAATGAAAAAATAAATAAAAGAGAAGAAACCTAAGCAGAAAATAGTGTGTGGGATAAAATAGACAGAAATGACAGCAAATTTAAAACTTCATTTCCCATGATAATGTGTTTCCTTTGTAAGAGCATTCACAGTAGTTTTCTCGTCATTTTCTCTAAATTTAATGATCTAAACTATTTTTTGCTTCCTTATGTCAAAATACACCTCAATAGCTTTCTTTAATCATTTCTTATATCATTAAAATATTTGTTTTTTTTTTTTAATTATATTATATATATGAGAGAAGAGATGTGAGAGAATTGTGAGACATGATAGGAGAGAGGCAAGAGAAGAGAAGAGAGATTATCATTTTTTTTTATTTTAATAATCATAAGGATTGCAATAGTAGAACCCAAAACATTGGGTTCCACTGTAGCAATCCTAATATTTATGGTTCATTTAAGGAATCTGCTGTGAGACGTTTTTTGTAATTTTTTGGACATATTCTCTAAACTTAAGGAACAAACTTTCTTATCAAAAGTCTGCTGAGAATGGTCTAACTTACAAACATAGGATACCAAAGGAATATATACATGGCGGAGTTTGCTACGAAGACAATTCTATCACCACCCTCCAAATGTTTTGCATGCATTAAAATACAATTAAAAACAAAAAAAAAAAAAAAAAAAAAAAAAAACACTCAAAAACATATCAACAAATATACCCATGTATACCGGGCCAGATAAGATGGGATTCCAAGAATAAAAAGCAAAAGACAAAAAGAAAGAAAAAAAAAAAAGAAGCAAATTGAGAAAATTTATAATTATTAAATAGAGGTTTGATATAGACACAACATAAACCCAACTTAAAACCAACTTCTCTCCTACATGGCATTTATTTATTTTTTATTATATATTTTTTTAAAACCAAATCAAAGGTCTTTAAAAGTCAAATTTTCAGAATTCTAAAAGTTCTCTCTCAGTCCCTCGCTCTCCCTCCCGTGCTCACCCTCTCTCCTCCGGCAGTTCATCGGCCACCGGAAATCCCCTCTCAGTCCTTCGCTCTCCCTCCCGTGCTCACCCTCTCTCTCCTCCGGCGAGTTTTTCGGCCACCGGAAATCCTCTCTCACTCCATCGCTCTCCCTCCCGCGCTCACCCTCTCTGTCCTCCGGCGAGTTCTTCGGCACCGGTGAAGCTGTCCGTCTGTCGCAAGGTTCCATCCACTGTCTCTCTCACTCCGGCGTCGTCTACAGCCACCGGCGAAGCTCCTGTCTCTCTCTCACTCCGGCGAAGCCGAAGGCTCTCTCTCTCCTCCACCGGTGGTAAGTAATCCCTCTCTCTCATCCACATTCAAAATCTATGGCTTTTTGATTTATGTGTAGTGGGTGCTAGAATAGTGTATTAAATTTATGTGTATTTAGGGTTTAGATTTCTGTTTTTTGAATATTATTTAGGGTTTAGGTTTTTACTTCTTTTTCTGTTGGTTGAGGCTGTGTTTGTTCATGCCCGAGAAAGATAGTTTTTGGTCAGATTTCTCATTTGCATTATTCTTTGCGGTTTGTCAAATGTAAGTCCTTGTATTGCATTATTTCTTTTAGTAACAACACTATGAATGTTGTGAATAAAAATGTACCAATATGAATATCTCTGTTATTACTTTGGTTTTCTATATATCTCAGTTTTTTGGACTGTTTCAAAGTTGATTGTTGCTTTCTGGATTTAACATTAGTAAAATAAAATTTTTGTTATAAAAAAAATATTCTCTTTTATCAGGGGAAAAGAAACTTACTAGATGACAATATAAGAGTATTCTACATCAATTGCAGTACATTCGGTTAGGTTGGTTATGGTCTTTTGTGCAAATGTTTTTTTTTTGGCAATATTGAGAAGAGAGGTGTGGACACTTTATTGTAGTTTCGGTCAATGTAATTTATAATGCATAGTATGGGAGCTGAATTCCAATTTGCAGTAGATAGAATGATAGGTGGTAAATAACAACCACATGAAGAGCGGTTCAAATCCTAGCATGACCAAAAACCCAAATATATATATATAGGAAAGAAACAAAAACCATCTTAGTTGCATATGATCTCGTTTGTAATTACTTTCATCTTGGTTTTTTTTTAAATTTTAACTTTTTCTCAAATATAACAGGTGACTGGAGTAAGCATGCAAAGTGTTCTAATTGGTGAGAATCTTGGCGGCTGTGCATTTGTGTGTGGATCATTGAGCTTCTTGGACAAAATCGCATGTGGGCTTGCCTTGTATGTTCTTCAGTCGTTTCAAAGTATGTCATCTGAATCTTAATTCTCTGCAACAGCTTTAACATAAAGGATTTTCTCATATGATACTAGGTACTTTGTTGGGTGTGTATCTGCAGATTCTGCACACCCATGATTATTCAAGTATTACGGCCCCATTTATTTCGGCATAAAAGATTGTCTGGAAAACTTTTTTTTTGTTTTTTTTTCCTTTTTTGCGTGTTTGGAGCAGCATAAGATAGTGGTCAGCCCAAAACTGTTTTTCGTTGACCACTGAAAGCATAAAGGCTTCTATTTGTTGGGCTTGTAAAATGTTTGCTGGGCTGTTGTTTTTGTTTCAAATGTTAGTGCTGTTTTGATTCCTGTGTGCTAGTTCTTGGTGTTTTCTGTAAAGATTCTGTAATCTGGAACCAAAACGGTGGAAAACACCAAGAACCAGTACATGTGCCATGTAGTTTGATCAAAGTTTGATACTGGTTTTTCAGGACATGTAGTTTCTTCTAATCTCCAGATTAATTCCTCTGTTATTTGTTGTCTTTGTAATTTGCAGACTCAATCAGTAGCATTAACACTTTTTCCTCTCCCTCCCCCCCCCCCCCCCCCCTTTTTTGTGTAAAATTCATGAGTTCTTACTCTCAAATGCCAATAATAGTTCTCAATTTAAACTCTATTTAACTTCATATATGCTCCAACTGCAGGTTCCTCTCCAGCAGCTCATTTGACCAGTCCAATACATGTCTATATTTCAGTTACAAGGATTGGTTTGGGTCTCATACCACCATTTTGTTCACTAGTTGGGGTGGTAGTTACATACACCATGAAACTCCATACCCCTTTTTCGAAACCTATGATGGAGCCACTGTTGGAATAGAGTGTGAACAAAACAATTTCCTTTAGACAACTCTTTCTTTAAGATGTTGGAGCATTTGCTGCAGGTTTGATTATTTTCCGGGAAAAATTCTCTATAGTGTAGCAATTACATAGGAAAGGACACAATTTTTGGCTACAGATCTGGTATAGAAAGCATGAGAATTTCTTCTTCTTCATTGAATTCAATTCTTTCATTGAAGTCATTGTTATCATACCCGCCGGACTTGTTTATGTATATAATCATACGATGTTTAATTTGTATTCAATGATGAAAATTCCATTCATTGATTTTTTCGCGTTTTATGTGATGATGTGATCTAAATTTTGTCGTGCTTATTAATGTCTTTTTTGCACGTATCTTGTTGAGCAAAATAAGATTGGAGTATAATCCTGACCACAATTAGTGTGCACCAAAAAAAAAAGAAAAGAGAAAAGAGAAACACTGACTGCAAATGGTAAGAAGATTGATAGATACAAGGCATGATTGATTGCAGAAGGCTAAAACCAGAAAAACGGATTTGATTATGATGATGTTTAACCACTTTGGATGCTGTTAAGGTTGATCATTTCTCTTTAGCACATTATCATTGGAAGATAATATCAAATAAATGTTAGGATGAGATAAGGAGCATATACATAGCAATATAAATGAAGCACCTACAAAATTCTACATCTGGCTCATTAGATAGAGCTATTATAAACAACCCACTGAAGAAATCTCTTCGGACATAGCATAATGAGACAACCCCCTGTCTCACGACCTCTGCAACCAAAGCTCAATTGGATCCCCTCTAGCAAAGTCAATGGTGAATCGACTTAATCTAACAAAGACTAAATTGTAGATAAAAGAATCACAAGGACAAAGCACTGAATGAAAACAGCATATACCATATTAACATAGAAAAAAAAAGATCCATTGAACATCATGGGAAAAATAAATGGAGAGGGAGGGAAGTGGGGCCAAGGTTTGAGCAAAACAACCATTGTCTACAATAGTAACAGCCAGAATAGTAAGTTAATATCTTAAGAAGTCTTAGATAGGTAGAAACAACATCCCCTTTTGCCAGCACAAAAGAAAAACATAAGCCACAAAAAAACAGATGTGCTTTATTTTGGATCTTCACTCAAAGGCCCATTGATTCTCCCTGCGAACCTCCTCATCTTCCTCTAGTGTGAAGTCATTCTTAATGTTGAATGTCTTGTGGATTTCCTCAGGAGTTTTGCCCTTGATCATGTCAGCCACTGTCTGGCAAGTCAAATCCAACAAGCTCTTGATGTTCAGATAGTTTGCAGCCTGCCAATCAGACATACTCCAAAGTGAGATTGAAATTTAAGGTGTGTGAATATGGTTGAAGTTACTCATATAATGCAATAGTAGTTTAGTGCATGTTAAATGCAAGAACAAACACCCTTCAATGAACACCCAAAAAAAAAAATCTACCGCCATGATGATCTACAAATTGCAAGTCCAAAAAACTTGTGCTACTAACTGGACCTTCAACAAAGAGAGAAATCCCATAATCTGATAAATTTAGTCATCAACTGATTCATAAGCATAAACCAGATTGTATTTGGAAAAGTAGTTCAATCTTATTAAGACATAGAAGGTAAGGCGTAGAGGGGCACAACCTAAATAGAAATAGAGTAAATGAGATAAACACCCACTTATGGAGAAGAAGGAAAGAACATTCAAAATTGAAAAAAGAAAAAGAAAAAAACAAACGAGAGCCTACGCTTACAGAAGCAATACTTCACAAAAGAAAACAGATAGAGCTACCAAACGAATTCCTTAAATAAAAGACTGGAAAAAGTAACAAGCCTGATAAAAGCAATATTCACTTAGCCAAAAATTCACCTAGATGATGACCCTAATACTTCAAAGACCCATAAGTCCATGTTCCGATCCATTACTTAATAATAGCACTTGCCAATTGCCAGTGCATTGCAGCCATTCCAAACACTTTAAACACTAGCAACTATTTCGAGACAATTCCTTGATACTGGATGCTTCACTTTTGCAAGCACACTTATACCATACACTTCAAACACTTTTATGAAGCCATTGCAATTCCTTCATGCCTTGCTTCAGCCACCAATCTAACATATATATATATTAACCCAACAATGCTAAAAGATTGAGATATGAAGAGGTCATTATCTAGAATATTTCATTATCATTTTCTCCGCTCACCAATTCAAACCAAGTTCTATACATAGTCTTTGCAAATATAAGTACTTTCGGGAAAATCTCACTTTGTTAGAGACCAAATAAACGAGAAAATTGAAAGAAAAAAAAAATTATTAAAAAAGAACAAACTTGGACAACCGATACATACATGTGCATGCCTTTTTGGGTCATCATATATTATAATAGTATGATGAATAAATCAAAGAGAAATAAAATTTCGATCATAAACAAAACCGTCTCATTTGACATCTTCAGCAATCTCTGTTCTTATTTGATTACTTCTTCTCATGCTTTCTCTTTGTTCTTATTTGATTAATTACTTCTTCTCATGCCACTTCAACGCCATAACATATTTAAAGGTTGTTTGGTCAATAAACAACGGAAGCACTCAAATCTATTTACTATTCCCCCTGAATATTTCTCACCAACCAAACAAAAACACATCAAAGACACTGAAGCCGAGAAAACAAAACCAAAACCCTAATCAGAAGAAAAAAAATCAATAATAAAAAGATCTAACAGGGGGATTTGAGTTTATAAGGAAGAAGACACACTAGGATGAGATCGAAGAGGGTGGCCTGGTCGACCTTGACGAACTCGGCGTCCCAGGCCTTGAGGTCGTCGTCGAAGGAGGTGGAGCGTTCTTCGGACGCGGCAGCTGCTTTTGGGGCCTCGACGTGCTTCTTGGAGTACTCGGTGGCCGAAGACGTCGCCGGAGTGAGAGAGACAGAGACGGAACCCTGCGCCGGAGTGAGAGAGACAGGAGCGACGTACGGACAGCTTCGCCGGTGGCCGAACAACTCGCCGGAGGAGAAAGAGGATGAGCGCGGGAGGGGGAGCGAGAGACTGAGAGAGGATGTTTGGATCTGAAAGGGGAAAAGTAGATCTGAATAGTTTAAAATTTCAACTTTTATTTTTTTAAAAAAAGAATGCCACGTAGGAGAGAAGTTGATTTTAAGTTGGGTTTGTGTTGTGCCTTTAACATTTTTCTATTAAATAAGTTCGAAAGTGGGACAGTGTGAATCCAAAGTGGGAAAAGAGTCCCACAAAAGCGTGTGGGTCTCACCAGTGTGCTTTTCACATGTGACCTCGATCGATCTTAGGCTCTTTTGTTTTTTTGTTCGTCAACACAACAATGATGTTTTTGCCGGCGTGAATGAAGGAAAATGAGGCGTGATGCTAATTCTCTGTTCGGTATTTCTGTTATTATTCCTCCTCTTTGTTTAAGAAGGGTTAGTAGTTGCCTAAATTAGAGGTTGGGATTTCTTACTCGGACGCGACACCTTACCTCAACCTTTTAGGGCAACAAATAGATGAGCCTGCCCTGCAAGACGAGGGATCTCACCAATAGGGGTGTCAAGACGGTTACTGTTAGCGATTTTTGTGAGGGATCTCAAAAAGAGTTAAATCGTCTTGCCATTACCAATTAAGGGCATAGTGAGGGTCTTCTCCCCTTAACATCACATTTCATGAAGTCATATGGTGTCAAAGGTTTTCTGACGTTTTCAACTCTGATTGAAGCAGAAGCCAGAAAGGACATTTTCAACTCTGTCAAAAATTGGTGCCCACCACTAATATGAATAATCCCATTAACATACACGTTGCGGTTAAAAAACCTTAACTTATTCAGCCACCTTTTAATTATATTTTGAGAAGTAAGAGGCTCTTATTAGATTAAAAGTTCATAATAAAAAAAGAAAATCAGAAAAAGAAATTGTGCTTATGATGTTGAATGGGGTCATAGAAAAAAAAAAATGTGGGATATATACACGTAAGACATCATAGATAAAATAAAAATGCACAATGTGAAGGGATTAGGTTGAAAAGAAAAACTGATGAGGACATGATAACGTTTTCTGACCTACAAATAGTCTTGTTAACGTGTTATTTGTGTACTAGTTATTTTCATTACTCGATCATTAATGTCATCAATGTGAAGCTCCCTGGTCTACTTTACTCTTTTCAAATCAGTACGTAACAAAGAAAAGTATGTTACTTGAAAGAGTCCATCAATCGAGTTCAATTGATGTGATTCATTTTTTTTTTTCTCTTTTTTCCTAATTAAAAAATTGAGGGTTCAGACGACAGGAATTACAAGTTCTGAAAATTCTTATTACAAGAGTTGAATCTATGCTCTAATGTTTACCTAATAACCACACTCGAAAATAACCTTAAGGCCATTGAATCACCGGTCGTGATGGTAATTGATGTGAACTTTGACATAGCATAGCCACCTACCTTTCATTTGTATGCATGCATATATATCCACCCTAAAAGTTTTTAATCAGAAAATTATATACACAATCAATGATTATCACATGTTATGCTCTTGAAAAAATTAGATATATTGACTGTGATTAGTAAAAGCGTAAGAGAGTTGTTACTATAAATTCCTTACAAATTGATGTAATAGTTCACATAGCACTTAGCACGTCAGACATTAAATAATTAAATTTATTTTTCAAATTTTGTTGGTTAATTTTTTCATTCATGTTATGCCATGTGACACTGATGGAACTGTCATGTCATTTTAAATGAATTTTGTAGTAGAAAGTTATAGAACCTCAAGCATTTTTCAAAGCATAAAAGTAAATTTTGTAGCATTATTTATTTATTTTTTTTATTTTTTTATTCTTGAGTAAACTTTGCAATACACTTAATAACAATAATTTAGTTTGATCTTTTGTAGAATAAAACAAAAAAAGGTCTTAAACCCTAATCTTTTCTTCAAATATGATATATCTTTAACAATAATTATATTTTTTTTTTTATGAGATTTCATTTTTCTGATTATTCAAAATAAGTGGTTTATGGAAGTTATCTACCTTTCACATTTTACCTTCTTTTAGAAATGGAGCCATCATTGATTCAGGATTCTATGTATGCCTCTTGTTTCAGACTGTTCTACACCAAACCATGCACAAGTCAACGTGAGCAAATGGTAATCAAGCCATCTTATAGAATGATGTCTTAATAATAATAATAATAATAATCTACAAAGAAAAGGAAGCTGCATGACTTTCAAAGTCAGGAGCAAGTTGCTAACTCATTAACTCATATGTGGTACCATATCAGGGTAGAGAAGTTTATGGTCCAAGAATTCAATCCATAGAATTCTCTCTAATGTTAATTGAAGGCCTATTAGAATTATGTCAAATAAAAAAAGTTAAATTCGGAAGTGAAATGAAGAGGATTAGTTTACAGCCATGATATTGTTTTGTTGCATCTAAAGGTGTATATATTGTACATTATTTATAAATTTTTAAACGACATAGCAACATATTTACTATAGATTGAGATTTCCAACAATTAGCTAACAATTATGAGAGTCTGTAAATTTTGGGTTGCACAAGCACCTTCTCAAGCAAGTGGATCCTAAATGGACTCCCTAACAAATGATGCCCAAAGTCTAATTGACCTAGAGATTAAACTATAATTAATTGGATATTATCCAGTTTATTTGAACTGGAGAGGATTCTATTCCCTCATACATCCACCACATGATGATATGGCATGTGGTCATAAATGCTACATTTAATTTTAAATTTCCTACATAATACCTGCAATAAGAGAGAATTTTGAATATTTTTGTAAATGTTTTTTCAAGAGAGAGAATCTTGTTTTAAGACCATGATATAAAGTTGGCTACCAAACTACCTTCCTACTTTTGGATATGAGAATTCACTGTAATCCTCCATCCAAAGGGGAAGGGTAGGAGAATTACAGTCAAGTGAGGTAGGAATACGCTCTACCGGACCCTCTCACATCCCTTTGTCTAATTATAACGGGCACAAGGAATTTTTTGAGATCCCCAATTATAAGGATCCCGGTCCTGTTCTTCATCGTCAACGCTCCGGAAACAAATCTTGCCATTTATGTAAAAAGTTGTAAAAATTTAGATAATTTTGTCCCATCATTTTGCCTAGTCAATTTTTCTATATTTTATTTGAAATTGAGATGATCTGTTTTCCCAACGAGTCCATGCTCATCACGGAAAAAGAAAACATTGATTTAACTGGAGTTCATACTGAAAAGCTACAATTGGCAACTTCCTAAGGCCCAAGCAATCTCAATGTTTATATTAATACATCCAAAGGAATCTAGTGGGTTGCCCCCAACTAGTAATTAGACAAACGCAAAGTTCTAAGACCAATTACTAAGACTCTCATTATCAAACTTTTCTCAACAACATTGATTATTTTATTTTGAGTTTGCAAAATATTTTTTCAAATCAAACAGAACATCTCAAGTCATATTCCTTTCTTTCTCTCGGAATATTTTCTCCATAACCAAAACGTTGCTTCTGCATTGCCTTCCACCAAGTCGAGAGAATTGAGACTTTGCATTCCACCTCCATTGGGGTTAGAAGAGTCAGAAAATCTCTTACTCTTCTTGTAACAGAGGTCATTTTCGCACCGCCTCCACTCCTGAAATGTCAGAGGATTCAGACAAAAACCTTAGAGATGGTTCAAATAGCGAAAACAAGCGATTTAAGGTGCATAATGGAAAATAGGGCAATGAAAAGAGGAGAGTGGAGAGAGGAACAAACGATGAAATGACAAAAATATGGGAGAAAATGATTTACGTTTTGCAACATGGAGAAAATAGGAAATTTATAGGATCCAAAACGACACCAATTTTACTTATTGGCAGAAATAGATGCCTAGAGAGTACACAATTGCCACACAAGTTAAGAGAGACTGTAACCCAAAAACTTAAAACCTAATAGATTTGGACACCCAATAACAACTTTGACAATCAAGATAAGCTGTCTAAAAATTTCTTAAGGTTTACCAGCAGCATGTTTTCTAAAAGAGCCCATATCAAATTAAAGTTTTTGAATACACCAGTATCAATAAAATAATTAAATTACAAATTTCTTTTGAGTATCCAACAAGTAACAACTACTTCCTCCTTTTGGTACACTACTACACAAGATTAGAGGGCTGTTAGCAAGTTCAGCAATCTATACAAAGCACATAATTGCATTAGCCATCCTCCTTTCTGTTTAACCCACTTCTTGTTCCCACACAACATTGCCAGCTAAAACATTTCAGGCAGCAGCTAGGTCTCGAACATTTCAGGCAGCAGCTCGGTCTCGAACATTTCAGGCAGCAGCTCGGTCTCAAACATTTCAGGCAGCAGCTCAGTCTCAAACATTTCGGCCATTTGGGTCGCCAGCAACATTTTATGCAGCTGGGTCTCCAACATTCTGGACAGCTTAGTCTACAACATTCTGGGCAGGAAGGTTTACCACATTCTAGGCATTTGGGCCGCCAGGAACATTTGATACAAGTACAACTAGGTCTTGAACAATCAGGGCATTTTGGTCGACATATTTTAATTCTGCAGCACCTGTTAGAAACTGAGGGCCTACGCAGACTCGGCCGGATCTTTTTGAGGCGGATTTCTGTGGTTATATTCTCCATTTCTTGGATAAATCTGCAAAGATGGCGGATGTAATCAGGGTAAAGCTCCAAGTTGCAGTGCCCACCTCCTTTAATCCATAAAGGCTCATATGGTTCCCTTGCCATTTTCCACAGCCCATTGCCATGTAACCAATTGACAACATCATCTTCCGTGCCCTGTAAATTTATCCAACCCCATTTCAACATAGGTTGTGAACAGGAAATTAGGACAGATAAATTACATAGAGCAGAATTGTTTGTTAGCTTGGCACATGCCAAAATCAAATACCAGCACTTACAAAATCAAAGTTTCTCCAAACAAAGCGAAATAGATGCTCCTCTTCCATGTTTGGAGATCAGAGATTTAGATCAACAATCCATTTAGTGCACACAAGTATTAAATATAATATGGGATCCACCATGTTTGGTTGACCGACTAAGGAAACAAAGGGTATGCTTGTTAATGTGTTTTGGGAGGTGTCTTTTGTTTTTGGTTTGAAAAAATGTTCATGTGTGATGTAGAGGCGAAAATTGTTTTTGTGTTTTTAGAAATGTTGTGTTTTGAGTTATTTGTTAATGTTAAAAACAATAATTTTAATGAATATGGACTAAGTTTCTTTTGTGTACATAGACAAGGCAAAGAAGAAGAGGGAAATATAAAGGCTATTCCTTGGTGACCACACAGCAGTTGTGGTGAAACTGAGAAAGAAAAAAGAGAACTTTTTCGGGTGAGAAAAAAGCATGTGTTTCCTTTACAAATGATTTAGAGTGCACACACAAATCACAAGAAAACTTGTGACTTTTATGCTTGTTTATTGAGAATTTATATCAGATTTATTTGAGGCATGAAATCTTCGATGCCATATTTTTGATGAGTTACTACATTATAAAATGGGAAAAATGCAAAGTCAGTCCTTGTGGTTTACCTGATTTGCAATAAGTTCTTTGTGATATCAAAATGAACTCAAAAGTCCCTGAGGTTTAAAAGTCAAGTTCCGTCCATTGGCTTAACATATTCTGATAGTGCGACACGTCAAAACCACTAAATTGTGACGCGTGTCCTATTTAAGTCAATGTCACACTAATAACATATGTTAAGTGGACGAAATTTGACTGTAAGAAGTAAATTATTTCTTGCGTACATTAGGGACCTTTGAGTTCATTTTGATACCATAGAGAGCTAATTGTGAAGTAAGTAAACCACAATGACTGATTTTGCATTTTTCCCTTATAAAATATTTAGAGAAATAGTTCTCAAGATTGCCTCCACTTGAGGTGTGCACCAAAAGTCGTGGGCATAAACTTGAGATACCCTTGAAACCTATTTTCTCATGATCTATTTAATACAAGCCTAAACCCTAAGAATCAGTTTACTAAAACGAAAAAGGAAAAATTTATAGGAATCTGAGTTTGGTTGTGGTTGATTTGTATATGCAGATTAGTTACTGAAATTTGCATATGCAGTTTTTTTTTTTGGAGGGGAGTTTGTTCTACAGATTTGTATGTTCTGTTATACTGCAGAGATAATGAAGGACAGTTAGATAGAAGAGGGGCTTGAGTTCTGACTGTACTCAAGTAATGTGTTTGAGTTTAGTTGTATAGTTGTTTGTAGTGCTTGTTGTAGGCTGTGTGGTGCAGTTTTTGGTCCAGCTTGGTTTAAGCTGGAGTGCTTTGTAACTCTTGTGCTTCTTTAATGAAATTTTCATTTTAAAAAAAAATGTTTCTAGGGTTGCTGCTTCAGACCAAGAGGGGAGCTTCAATCTAACGTGATTCTCCCACAGGAAAAGTAGTGTGGTGGTTTTCTTGAATCAAGATTTGTGAATGTTGAACATTGGCGCCTGGGAAGTCTTTATGTAAATACTTAATTCAAAATGTTAGGCCACCACCTTCACACAATAACTTAACCTAACAAATGTTAGAATATATGACTTCTATATTAGGTTTGAGTGATTTTCCATATTAGAGAATTACCCTAAAAAAGTGATTGTAATAAGATTTGATTACCTTTCTTATTTCACTCCACCTACATCATTTCCCCTATAAATTTGGTCATTTGTATTGCAAATATATACAAGTCAATAAGAGCAAAATATAACCCTAAAGGGCACTTCCCAATGGTGCACGTAGATCTCTAGGGCAAACCGCCTCAAAATCTCGACTCTCCTTTCTTACTGCGTCTGCCACATTTTCTTCCATTTTATAATTTATTATGAATTTCTAGACGGTACAAGAGCAACCTAATAACACCATATGACATTGAAACACTTCATGAAATGGCAGTGACGTCAAGGATTTGAGTGGGGAAAATTATAACACCCCCAAAAAGTTAGTTCCACATTAAGAATATGAACTGCCCACATGGTGTAGGTGAATTATAAAAAAGCTCATAGGTACTAAGTCCCATATTGCTTCCTTATCAAGTGGGATTGGGCTTTAAGTGATTCTAGGAAGCTCCCATTGCAACTTGACTAGTCTTTTTAGAGTAATAGCATACATGTGACTAGCGCTTTCCCAAGTCGTGACAAATGGTATTAGAACAAATATCATGAGTTTGAATCCTGAGTCCCACATTGGAAAGATATAACAAGTGTGAGTGCTAATATAGCATAGTCAGGCTCAAATTCATAAGCTCAAGCTGTTAAGTAGAGTAGTGTCCCAATATGCTATATTTTGAAAGACTCATGAAGGTGTCAACCTCCCTAAAAAAGGATATCATAGCCACTTTCTTGTGGACTCCAAACTTCTCCTTCCTTTTTCCGACATTCATCCTAATAGTGTCTCTCTCCTGGCATTCTTCCTGATGTTCCTCATAGCCTTCAACCATTGTTTACTTCGGATCAATGCCTTTCGAGCATTCTATCCAATCTATGAGAACATCAATTGGAAGTTCGAAGGCCGATCTACATAACACCACAAAAAGCAACCCAAATGGAGGTCTCACGCGCCAACACATGCTGCCTAAAGATTCTACCAGCATAGACGCGCTTCTACACATCACCAATAGTCTCGTGTGACTCGATTCGACCCAAATAACCCATTCTTCGGCCTATAGTTGGCCCTACCTCCAGTCTAGTTTGGCCCAATATTTCGGCCCTTGTCAGCCTAGCATCACGACCCAATTATCTGGCTGCTACTATCGGCCCATCGTGGTCCACCATTCAGACATCCATCGTCAACAGCCACTCTGTCCATCGATGGCCACCACCCAGTCCCTGTTCGGACCAACACCATCTCCTACTAGCATGACTAGATCCATTGCCTTGTTTCACACCCAAAATTGGCTTCATGTCGCACCTGATTCTAGCCCTATATGAGCTCACATCCAGCTTTTTGCCATTGCCGCACACGATCCCCATCTATTCATCAACGCATCTGAGGGCCGAACTCACACATATACATTTGTCCTAGCCACACCAGATCCACTTCAATTGAAAAAAAAAAAAAAAAAAAGAAGCTATTTTCTTTACAAACTCAAGCTAGACTCAAGCTTCTTCTACCTTGAGTTTGAGGAGGATGTCAGAATATAGGACACTTACGTATTAGGTTTGAGAGAGTTTCCTTACTAGAGAATTTACCATAGATGAGTGATTGTAATATCACTCCACCTACTTCATTTTCCTATAAATAGGATAATTTGTATTGCAAACATGTATAGGTCAATAAAAGCAAAATGCAGCCCTAAAGGGCACTTCCCAATGGTGGACGTAGGCCTCTAAGGCCGAACCACTCCAAAATCTCGCCCCCCTTTCTCTCTACTTCCACCATATTTTCTTCCATTTTATATTTTATTACAAATTTCTACAATAGATTTAGTCCCTACAATGTCATATTAACCACTAACTTTTGTCACTACTGCTCGATGTGAGAGTGGACCACTTAACCAATTAACCACTTACAAATGGATATCCCAACAAAATTTCCTCCTCCAAGAGTGAATCTTCTATCATACCATACCAAGCTCCACTTCTGCTAGCCAACCCCTTGAGTAGAAGCCTTTTCATAACAATTCAAATGCCAGTTACACCAAGAATCCAATGCTCACCACTAAAACTTTACTTTACATTTCCCTACTATGGAAGTCACCATCACCTCCTAGTAAAATTGCATGTATACGAGACAATCAGATTTAACGTGGTTTAGACTCCACGCCTACATCTAGGGAAACAACAACCAAAATCCACCATGGGATCACAAATGAAACTGCAAGATGGAGGGGCATAACAACATTCAAAAACTTACATGCAGCTATGAAATGAAAGTAGTGCTCTATGAGAAATTAATGAGTAACGGTGGGCACTGACTCGATTAGGTTGGAAATCACCCCTTCTGCCTTCCAACCCTGACAGAGGCAGGAATCGGTATGTCATTATCGAACTGACCCAACTTCTAAGGATTTTCGAGCTATCAGCGACCCCCTCATATCAAAAGGCAGGTTGGGCTTACTAGTGGTGGTTCGGCAACGGCAACGGCAACAGAGATACACAGTGAAGGCTATGATGTAAGGAGACAATGGAGGGAGCAAGCGAGAGGAAAGACTTAAATGAAGGGAGGTATGCTTGGAAAATGGTTAAGGTTTCTCAGAATAGGTTTATATATGGAAGCTAAACAACACCTTTTGCTATAAGGATATATATTTTCCTTGATGTAAATTCAATTTAGGATTGGGTCAGGTTTTTGGGTTTCCAACACTTCATTTCCAGCTTCCAACCTGACGTGGGCCAGAAATCAAAATTCTAAATAAGCAGATCGGGTCAGGTATCTAGGCTTATTCTGCAGCCATATCAATGAGTCTACTAACATATGTGAGATATATAAGGCTCGGGAACAATACTAGTTTCCTTATATATGATGCAAATGAGAGAATTAATATTAAAAGGTGTGTTTCATCATTCATGGTAAACCAGCAGTCAAATATAATACGATTAAGAGGTCACCAGCAAATTTCTACACTTTCAGATTGCATAGTCCCATAACTGTTTCCTCAAGATATCAATGAGATGATATTTCCCAAGATCTAAACCAATTGCTCCTGAGGAATGACTTTGTGAAATGGCCAGGTTTCGAGATTTCAACACAAAGGATGCCTATTACATGACAATGTACCCAACCTTGCATACAAGAAATTACTAATTGCCACAAGAAACCCTATTGCATCTGTTACCATGCCCTTTTTACTTAAATCACCCCCAAATCTCCCCTTTGATGCATATTAATAAATTCAAATACTTGCTATTTTCATAAGAACCTTGGCTTCCAACGAACATTCCAGTTGGTAATGAAACAAAACAGTACTTTTTTTTTCCAAGCATGCAACAAATAGTAATTGGAACATGGAAAGACCCTCTATACAACACACTGCAGCTTCCTCCAGATACAAATTCACAATTCTCAATCCTGTAAATTAACTCCACCATAACTACACTTCCGTCCATCAATGTAGTTCAAAAACCATGCCAAAGTAAATGAAAAGCAATCATCTGATCACATCCATGCCAATAGAGCTCTAAAAAAAAACAGACCGTGTGGTGAACCCAACAGAAGGAATTCACAGATTTCACTGATCACTTTGAGAACAACTTAAGAAACAGGACACCTTGAACCCATGTCTAAACATTATTCGACTTCTCCAATAAAGCATTCAATTTTACAGTATCACCCACAAATGTCCAAACAAAAAAGAAAGTTCCCCATGTCTGGCTGTACATACTGACCTTCATTAGTACCAAATGATACACCAGTGCTACTCGCAGAACACCTAATGAACCTTTCCACATCACCTCTCTCTGCAAGATTCTCTACCTGCTATTCAACCTACATTTTAACTCCATGTAACCTTTCAACATATGCTTTAGACTGCCTACTCCCTTACGGAGATATGATGTACTAGTAGCCATCAGATAAAAACCTAAATGATGAACAATCCCCTGTTTTCTTTTGTACATCAGTGTCAGACTCCTGCACTAGTGTCTGCATCCAATGCATTCAAGACATTTCACTTTTTAGATGTTTCCATTCAAACCTTTTGACTAATTTTCTATTATACTGAATATAACTTATGAAAAGATAAAGGACTAAATGGAAATGGTGCCATGTTTCATCATAACCAAAAACCAGACTACCTGGACTACTTGAACATCGGATATATTAGAATTCTACCTTTTGAGTATAATATTACAGTGATGCCAGGAAAATTATTTCATCAGACAGTTAGGATTATCCCATTTGTGGAAAAAGTTCTCATGTGTCAGAGAATTCATTCACAAGCTCAACTATATCATATACAATCATCAGATCAATTGATTCAAGTGGAAGGAGAGTCAAACATTTCTTCAGCCTTCAAGAACCATCAGCAAACAATCTTTCCAATAAAAATAGATGCATTCAAGTGGTTGTCCCCTTGAGTCACCAATTACAAACAAGCAAGAAAACTACTGGGTAAATAGAGCTCTATAATTATTAAACATGGCAAGAAACACTTACATGTATCACCAGCACCGGACACTTCACCTTCTTAATTTTGTTGATGTTCTGCACAAAATAGGATGGTTACTAGCTTCAAATGCAGCAGAAATAGCAACAAACCAGCACATAATGCTCAGTTCTAGCATATTAGTCATTATATAAGTCACAACATCTGTCATAAGAAACAGGTTTGAGCTCCTTACCTTATAAATGTCAAAGCAAAATGTGAACTTGACATGGCAGACGACACGAAGACCAGAAAGAATTGCACTGTGCAGAACTACGCCTCTGAGCCTCGGCAATTTAGCTGCCAAGTGCAGTGTTGGGCCACTTCCAACTGACTGCCCATACAAGATTAGGTCTTCCTGGCTAACTCCGTACTCGGTCTCAAGGCATTGATATACTGCTTCTATATCAGCATATGTATTGGATTCACTAGGCTGCATTTCATAAAGACAAAAAATGATTAATCACTTCAACCACTCGATCCACAAGGCTCAGAGATTCTCTAAAACATAAAATCTAACAAGAAAAACCAAAAAAATTATGCAAACTGGTAAATAGAAGGAAGAAAGGATCCATCAGGTCCATAGATCCCAACAAAGTTCACATAAACCATGAAGCCAACCTGATCAGATGATTCAACATTGAGGCTATCAGTATATAGAAAATTTTCATCTAGATAATATAAGGACCGACTGACCAAACCAAGCTGACAATATACATGATGCATCCACTTTGTAGTAGAGTTCTGAAGTATACAAATAAGACGATTTTAGATACATCAAAATCATCCATCACATTTTTCATTAGGTTGTAAATTGTTCATGATTCTAACCGAATGCCTAACTTTTCTTAAAATTGCTTCATATCTTGATTGAGAATGTATGCCTCATTTGCTTATGCATTTCTTTTATTGGTCAATTATACATGATAAGTCTCAACAGTCCTCATTCATTGTCCATTCCTCTTACTGACTTCTATAATGTGAATAAGGTAGTGCACCTCATAAATCAGCATACCATTACCAACTGATGTCACCGCTAACAAGTAAGAAAGTCAAGGAGGACTATGATGAAACTGCATAGTATAGTACAGCTCAGACTGAATCATAGCCTACCTTACCCGTAGAAGCTCCATAGCCAGAATAGTCATATCTGCATCATAAAATTCAGATGGAAGATATTAACATAAATCCAAATGGCAGGAGAGAAGCAGGAACTACAAAATTAAGGGCCCTGTTTGGGATTACGTTTGAGAGGCCTAAAAATGCTTTTAACACTCAAAAAGTCCGTTTGAAGAAAAAAGTTTTTGTTTGGTAAAAATATTAAAAGCGCTTTTAAGGGTCAAAAAGCCTAAAAATGACAAAAACGAACTTTTAACAAAAGCTTAAAAATAAAGCTTTTGCCAAAAAAACTCTTTTTGATTTAAAAACTCTATTTCTTAAACACAATTCCAAACAGACACTAACTAAAGCTTAAATTCATCACATTGTACCTAAGATTAGTTCAACATGGAAAGCAAATCCCTCTAAATAAAAGCGTGTTAATCAAGTCGATAACAAGATCACAATTTGGATTACAATAACGCCTTTAAAGCAGAAACAAAAGGTTATATTCATTCAACAAAAATGAGAGAAAATTCAGGACTTTCAAAATTTTCCAGAGTCATAGTCACATGAAAAAATAGAAAGATAAGACTAGAATTTTCCAAGATCTAAATCAGAGTAAAATCGGTGCATCATATGACAAGAAAAAGTAGATCTTGGAAAGTTCAAAATATTTCGAGTTGGCTATTCACGCCATAAAATCTTACAGATCTCAAAAAGCACAGAACACCCAAAAAAAAAAGATAAATACAAAGCCATGCCCCATCCAAGCAAAAAAAATTTTAAAAATAAAAATTCAACTACTTTATACTGGAAGGGAAAGTAAAAATGAGTGCCAAAAAGAAAGGCGGAAAGAGACTGGTGAGAACTAATGGCAACTCCAGGGAAACTATTACACCAACCTTCTTCACTTTCACCTTTTCATTGTGCAAAAAAGAAAATGCCATTACCCACTAACACCTTGAGAAGAAAAGTTATTGGTCAGAAGATCGAACAACCTATCATCTTTACCAATAACAGATCTAGCCCAACAAAACCAGTTCCAAAAAGACTACATTCTCACTAGAAAAGACAGTAAATGAAAAATCAATCTCAATCACACAAACCACCTCGCTTATAAAAAAAGAAAAAACAACAACAATGGAAGGGTAGAGAGGCATCAAAGCCATGAAACAAAGATTTATGCTTTTCATAAAATTAAAAAAAAAAAAAAAAAAAAAAAAAAAAAAAAAAAAAATTGTAAGATTTTTAAGTGTAAACCCCATGATAGATGGCTACACAACAAAAGAAAGAAAACCCATTATCCTGCATCTTACATATATTAAAACAAAAACAGAGGGACTAACCCCATGAGGTTAACTCTGAGATTGACTTTGAGCTGCACAAAGAGGTCATAGAGCTGGCCAAGGTCAGCAGCATTGCCGTGGGAGTAAAGCAAGGTAAGGCGAGCACATGGATTCCTCAGATAAAAAGCAACAATCTTATTGCCACGCTTAGTATCAATCAGCAACACGTCCAAGGAATTGTCGTCAGCGAGAGGAATCGGCATCGACGGTGAGGAAGACGACACCACGGTGAGCTTGCCATCGTCTCGTTTCTTGATCTGATACGTGGGCGGCGATGGCGGAAAGAAGGCGAACTTGGCCGCCAGCTGAGAGACCATGCAACCCATTCACCCCCCAAGAAGATGGATATGAAGAATCCAAATTCATTGAAGCATGACCAATCTGGAGCGCATGTGTACACACACACACACACACACAGAAAATGTGAGCGTAGGGGTTTGTGGGTTTTCTTGAGGGCTTTCGTGTATGTGCGTATGTGGAGGACTGGAAGAGTGAGCTGGTTTTGTGGGTCTTCTTTGAGCCTCTGATAGGATGGGAGAGAGAAAGAAGAAAGCAGAGAGAAACAGAGTGTGGTAATGGTGGAGAGCCAGAAAAGGTAACAGTGGTGAGTTTTTTCTCAAATACTGGTATGCATTTGTCTAACTAGATTTGTACAAAACGGGGCTGGATTTTAATGGCGGATGACATTTTACACACTTTCGTTGCGTGTTCGTTTGTGTGTATCAGTGAATAATGAAAGAGGCAGAGGATTGTTAAGTCGGTGTTTAGAAACAGTGTGGAGTGAGAGGGTGGCAAGAGAGAGAGAAAACTTGCACCTTTTTTTCTCAGAGAGAGAGAGAGAGAGAGAGAGTGGTGGAACAGTGTACAGAGCCTTAACTCACTTCAAAGATTTGAGTTTTAATTTATGTGCATGACTTCATTGTCTGTCAGGCGTACAGGGAAGCGAGTCAATTTTGTATCTGATATCTCCTCCCCCTCTGCTACAAGACATTTTTAATTTTTGGCCAGTTTATCAGTTTTATGCATACTCTCTTGTGTGTATAAAACCAAGCTACTCTCTGCTTTTTGCTGACACCTGTCTTTTTCTAATGATTTGTTTGAGTGAGTTTTTTTTTTTTTTTTTTCTAAAGGAATTTTTTAGAGGGAATTTTGTTTTGGAGAAAGTTTTCGCTTTATTAAATTAATGTATTTAAAATACGTATAAGTTGTACATGTATGTCTAAAAGTGGATGTGAAAAGTAAACATATTAGTTTAATAAATTGAATTGAAAAAAAATTATTTTAATCCAACTTAAGCCTGGTTGTGTTAAAAAATATATTTAAGGAAATTAAAAATATTTTTTAGTAGTTAGCTTGTACAAAAAATCAGTGATGAAGACAACCGCAGTCAATAGCCTCCGATGACTTTCAGCAACCTTTGACGATGATGATCGGCCACTTTCGACAACCTCCGGTGGTGGTAGCATTGAAGGAAAATAATCTACAAGATAAAGTACATGGAGAAGAAGGTCAAGTATTATGAATCAATAAGGAGAAGTTCTAACTCGAAAATTTGTTAATAAAAATTTATTTAAAAAAAAAAACAAAAGAAGAAGAAATCATTTTACTCAGCTTAAATGAGGTTTTCCTAGTCAACCGAAAATGTTTTTGATTTAATTAAGATTTTCAGTCATACTAAACATCGAAAAATATGAAAAATCTTTTCTATAAAAGGTTTTACATCGAAACAAACATAGACAAAAAAATTTGGAGTAATTTCACTGAAGATCTCTGAACTTCCACTCGATTTGACAAACCTCCCAAACTTTAAAATCTCTCAGTTTAATCCTCTGAACTTTCAATTGCTCTCAATTTGATCCTTTCCGTCAAATTTAACAGTTAGAAATACCAAAATATCTTCGATTTTTTTTTTTTTTTTAATAAAAACACGTTTTAAAATTAAGGGTAAAGTTGAAATTTTATAAAAAAAAATTAAAAAAAAAAAAAAAAATCAGGGGGTATAAACGTTATTTAACGTTTAAAATCTGATAGAGGGGTTCAAATTTATTACAATTGAAAGTTCAGAAGACTAAATTAAAAGATTTTAAAGTTTAGGAGGATTTGTCAAATTAGGTAGAAATTCAGGAGTTTTCAGTGAAGTTACTCCAAAAAATTTCCTTCTCTCCATTTTGTTTTTTACTATTAAAATAAAAACGTTAGCAAAGAATTTAAAAGTACATTAAAAAATATTTGTTTATCTTTATGTCATATCAAAATATATATTTTTTAAACACGCCCCAAAATAAAATTAGCAAAAGAGTCCTTTATGTCTGTTACTTTGTTCATCTTTTGTTAAGAGGGGATGTGTTTTGACTTTCATTGGGGGATTGTAGATATAAAGGAAGAATCTCAATGTCCTCCCTTATGATTTTCGATAAAATGTCATTGATTTCTACCTTGTTTTCTAAGAAGTCATCAATTTCATGCTTGATTGATTAACATGTCGGTTAGACATAATCATGTTATCAACTGTTCTTCAATAAAAAAAGGGGGATGAAAATAAAAAAAGAAAAAGAAAAAGTCATGGGAATATCAAAATTAGAGAAAGAAAAGTGGCCGATTGGATTAAAAAAAGGGCCACTAGGGTGATTAATCAGAATTGGATTTTAGTGCTTTATACTAATTTGGCAGGTTAGGCAAAATATTTTCATGGCATTTTGCCCGTTATAGAGATTTGTGAATAAGTACGAGAGTGGTGCAGGGCTACTACATAGATTTCCAAGCAACACATAATATCATGGTACTTGCCTCTGCAGTAGAGTAGCAGGTTTTTGCTGTAAAGATTCCTCTACATTTCACCCCCTCTCCCCTTTTTTTCTTTTGTGGGCTTTGAATTTAATTATTTAAGAGTACATCCACATGCCTTCTTTATTGTGTCATTACTTATTAATAACAAGAGAGAGAGATATTCCTCCATCTTTCATTTTTTTTAAAAAAAACAAAACAAAATACCATTAAATATGTAGATTTAATAATAATAATAATAATAATAAGAGATGGATGAGAGATGTCTAAATTTTAGTTAAATAATCATTTTTTTTAGTTATTAATTTTTTTTTTTTTAAAGTACTTATACCTGGCTTAAAATTTTAACTATTATTTTTATTTTTCTATTTAAAATGTTATTTATTTATTTACTTTTCATATTCATTAAGAAAAGATAACAACATTGTTTTTTTAATTAATATAATTGAGGATTTGTTGAGTTATAATGCTTAGCAAAAAAAACCACTAAACCAGGGCAATTTCGCCACCCACAAGCAATACCCAAATTGAAACACATTTCTATTACCCATTTTCTCTAATTAGCAAAACCCATTTTTAAAGAAAGAAAGGAAATAGAGAGGCACAAAACTTCACCTAAAAGATGGTGGCTTCGGGCGATGACTTTCTGCTGTGGCTTTGGCGGATTCCGATAGTAGAGTTGTGCTGAAGAGGTGGTGGGTATTTTAGGGCTAGAACTGTGGGGTATCGTGGAAAGGAAAAACTAGGAAGAGATGTCTTTGGGTTGTTTGGGTTTATATTTATTTTTATTTTTTTTAGAATAAGATCCGGCGCTTTTGTAATTATTATATTTAGAATTTTTAAATAATGTGTCAATATTTTATTGGATGCCGTAAAAGTAAGATGTTTCACGCCATCCTATAAGAGGACCACCCTTATTACATATACTATTAATAAAATAAAAAGATGGTCATAAAATCTCTCGAGATCATCTTGATTTCAAAATTAAGAGGATCCTATTATTCGAGCCCTTAATATTGCCAAAATACTGTTATATCTATTTGTGTCTTTTAAATTTATACTTTTTATATTGCAAGAGGTTCGATAATTTGCTTATTTTGAACTTTCCCTTTAATGGTTGCGACAAATATTCGGTCTTAACATTTGAAATTTTCCCTTTGCAATGTTCAATATCCATAGCAACCAAAAAAAGAGAGAGCAGATAAAAGAGGAGGGGTTATAAGAGTCTCAAAGTAATATATATATATATAAACTTTTGGATTTAAATTTTCAAAATTTCATAACCATCAACAAACAATTCAAAATATAAAACATTTTTTAGAAAACTTTTCATACCTTCTTATAAGAATATTTTGAAAAAAAAAATGTGCTTAATTTTTTTGTAATGATTACATTTTTCTCATAAGGATTAACAAATAACTAAAAACATTTTTTATAAAACTTTTTTAAACATTATTATAGGAATATTTTGAGAAAGATAATAACTTTAATAAAGTCATGGTGTAAACTTGGTGTTTTGCACCCTTCAATTGAAAGCATACACCTCAGCTTCAAACACAAAAAAAATAATATAACCCTTCACGCCAAATAATTTTTATTTATTGACAAAATACTCATTGATAAAACAATCGAATCCACCATTTTGGTTGGTTTTTGAGTCTTAGGTGTGCGAGGGCTCAGAGGTAGGTAGGGGTTCGGTGGTGAGTGCATGGTAGGATTGATTTAAATTAAAGATACGATGTCTTCATTTCCATTGCAGTTGGTGTTTTTACCTGATGTGTCAAATTTATATTGAATGCTGTAAAAATAAGTTTTACACCACATCCGAATAGAAGTGACTTTCTTTAAGAAAACATATGCTTAATTTCAGGTGTAACAGCTAAAATATTACTTAAATTTTTTCAAGAAAATAAAGAAGATTAGAGATGGGAGGCCACACGGCCACCTCTTCTTTCTTTTCTTTTTTTTTCTAAGCGAAAGGATGGGAAGGGGCGACCAGTGTAATTTTTCCTTTGAGCGTGACCATCGGGTTCCCACCCGTTGTGGAATGTTCGATTTGAGCCATAACTACTATCTGGGAATGCGAGTCTGTCATCACAACCCCACCAAAGTACAAGCTAATAAAACCCCTTCTTAGTAGCTTCAGGTTCATGCAACTACTATCGCAAGCAAATTTGAACACGCGGCTACAAGAAAGAAAGGAGGGGACTTAACCCCTGCAGCAAGCCCTCTCCTTAGTTGGGGGTGGCTACAGGACAATCACAATAACTATTTATTTATTTTTTATAGGTAAGAAGTCAACTTTATACCTACTTTTTCTCTTTCTCAAAATAAGCACTTTTAACTTTTGTATAGCACCCGTGTAAGAAAAATAAATAATATAATGAACGGTCAAGATTTAAAATTGGAGCAGTGCATTTGAATGGAGAAATTTTAAGAGTTAATAAGTTCCTCATATTTTACCCATATTCCTTTATAATCAACCATTTGATTTGTAGACTTATGTATATCCCACATAAGTAAATGGTGGATCCCATAAATCTAATAATTAATTGTAAGAGAATATGGATCAAATATGGAGAACTTATTAATTTATAACATTTCTCTTTATGCGCCTCGTATTTGTTCAAACAGAACGGCATCTCCACGTGGCAGTGCCACGTGGAATGGTAGGCGAAGATGGCCTACCAATATTTGATATGCCAAGCTCATTTGAACGATTAGAATTTGACACATGAGTAAATGAGAATCGACATTCAATTTAACGTAGCTGCCATGCGTTTGTTCAAACGAGGTAAAATTTTAAAGTGCGATTCAAGTTTCTTAAAACGTGAAGGGAAATTTCACTATCATCCAAGAACCAAAGAGAGAGGTCAAACTTTATTGACTCTCAATGTTTTTATTTTGGTATTTTGAGTTTATTAGTTGGTTTGTTGATCTATTGATGTTTTGATGAGAGTGGTTGTTTTGAGGAAATGCTTGAATATGTGTTTTGATTTTTGTTTGGATGTTGTAATTGTTGAGTTTGACTGTTTGAGGTTGTGGCGTGTTGTATGGCTGATGATAATTTTGTGGTTATTGTGATATGGTTGTTCGAGAAAAAAGAGAGAATGGAGGTTAGGGTTTTTGTTGAAAAATAGAAGTTTGTTCCTAAATAATATATATCATATGAGATTTATTGATTTTGAAAATGTGTCATCAAGTCAATGAAGCATTTCTCTTTTATTATCATTGCTCTTGATGAAATTTGAAACAAGCCAATAATTTTTACACTGACTAATGAATTCAATATGAACCCAAAACAAAATTAGTGTTAAGGTTAAATCGTTGACGTATATAGTTTTATACTCATGTATCGGCACAATCTGAACTCGATACATGACACTACGATTATCAGTTTTTGACACGACCTGCAACCTCGACATAAATCTAATACAAAACTAAAAGGTTAAGATTGATAAGTCTGATCAATTTAATTAAATAGATTAAATTACGATTGATATATATAACTTTATACTTATTCCTCGATACCGAGATTAGCCCCCCTAATCTCTCCATTATTAATTGATGTAATGCCTCAACATGTCACCATTTGATTTGAGTTGATTGTTGAGTATAGAATCAACGGAATATGGACAGTGCACAGAAGTTGCATCCCACCAAGACTCAATTGCATCAACATGCGTACCTTATCTCTTATGATCTTATCCACTTGTAGTAGGGTCTAGTACGCCCGGTCTTGATCAGGTGCTTCCAAACGCTCAGATCAAACAACAAATGTAGGGTCCAGATTTCCCCACCTGGGTGAGGACTTGTTGCTTCAATCTCCAAGCAGCTCTACCAGAAAGCAGCAATTGTCTCCCCAGTATGTGCCACTGAGCCATCTTCTGATGGTGGGTTCCTGTTGTAGTTTCCAAGGGTCATCCTTATTTTTGATTTGTTTTTGACTTTGTGAAATCTTCATGGGGACCCCATCATGAATCGGATGGCGATGCTGATGCCTCACCAAACTGATCATTCTCTCACATTTTATACATCTGACGGCTCTAGGGTCCCCACCTGCCTCACTCACTCTTTCCACGCCTGCCACGTGTGGGCATGGGACGTTTAGCCTACCCAATCTTGCCCCATTAGAGTGTTTGAAGAATTTTTTTTTTTTTTTTTTTAAATGGTACTCTTCCTCTTGGATGAATCTAAATTTTGAGTAAATGCTAATTCTAGAAATAATATTTTTATTTTGTGATTGTTTTATGTGGTTAATATGATAGTCTTAATTAATTTTTAGATTGGTCTTTATTAAAAAAAGATATTTGGTGAGATTGTCATGTCAGCATTCTGAAATAGTTATGAGATAAAAATGTGGTATATTAATTATAAATTTTTTTTGTTAGTTTGGAAATGAGACTTTGATAATTATGTAAGAAAAATGCTAGAACACACACTCTTATCATACCTTTATTTTATTGGGCTGGCCTAACAAACTTATTTATTTATTTATTTTTTAAATTATTGTATTTTAACAAGTGTTGGTCTAGGAGTTTATAAGTGTTGTTATTGTGCATAACAATGATGAATAATATGGAATCGAAAAGAGAGATTAAGAGAGAGTCAAGACACAGATTGACGCAATTTGGCAAGGTGCCTATGTCCACAGGAGAGTGCGGCTATTTTTCTATTATTAATGATTCAGGATTATAACATAATATGAAAAATCCTAATTATACAGATGTATTTTAGCCACTTCGTCTACTCGGCCAACCACTAGTATTCCAATATTACTCTCTTCCTGAAAAATATTAGCCACTAGTTCTAACAATAAGTATTGTCATATGTCCTCAAGAGATAGCTCAATCGGTTAGAGACCACGCCTTATGAAGTAAAAGTCACTAATTCGAATCCCCCCTCCCCCTCTTGTGTGGATATATATATATATATATATATATATATATATATATATATATATAAGTATTGTCATATCAGTATAGTGAAATAGAGGTTGAGATAAAGGTACGTATGATACTTATCATTACTCATTATGTATGTAAACTCACATAAATTAATGAATGGAGATTGGCATCTTTACAAGTTTCTTGTGATACCCAACTGAGAAAGCCAGGAATGGAAAGCTTTCCCTCTACTTTGATCTGAATTTTAATTGATGAACCTTTTTTTTTTTTTTTTTTGTTTCCATTCTATATTTGTATAATAAATTCCCATCTTGGCTAAACAATAAACAAAATCATCATTATTTTTTTTTTCTCCCTTTTGTTTCCTGTTTCTAAAACAAAAAACTTTAATGAACAACTCAAAACACAAAATACTCACAAAATACTTAAAATTGTTTTTACTTTTATGTCACATCAAAACGTTTTATTAAAATATACTCCAAATCATTAATCTTATTGGTGTTAAGAAAATGAGCAACCATTATGAAAGGGTCCCCCTCTTACATTGAGGAGAAAATTTCATGCTTCCCAAAGGAGAAAGTCAACAATCAAGTTGGAGGGACACCTCAAGTACCCAGAGGAATTCTGAAGTTAATTTCCAGTCCACTAGGAAATAGAATAATAATTTCCTGTATCAAACTAATTATAAAAGATTAAGAATAATAATAAGATAGAAACATAAGTGGATTAAAAAATTGTAAAACTGTAGTGGACATGGAAATAATCACAAATTTTTACCTGAAATGGAGGAAATTAAGTTAGACATTTTGCTTTATAGATGTGCTTAATTAGCAACTAATTGCTTTATAGATGTAATTAATAAGTCACCCTACACTAGGAGAGATAATTAGTAATAAAATAGCATATTTATGAAAAAAAAAAATTCAAATAAAATAATCCTCTAGGATATTGACATGAGCTTTATTTATAGGCCAAAATAATCATCTTCTAAGAAAATTAGGATTTAATAATAATAATAATAATAATAATAATAATAATAAAAGAATATGACTCCTAGTTCTAAGAGGATACACAATCCCACTAAAAAGATATTAGAATTTATAATCTTAAAACTAGATTAATGCTTGAGAGCTAGGATCATTTTTTTTCGAAATTCATCAGGAGAAAGTGACGTGGAATGGCAAATGGTAATATAAAAGAATAAATGCAAAATTACTCTTTTGTCATCCTACATTACTTTTTTCCGAAATTCCGGAAAAAGTGTTGCTTTCAAGCATTACTCCTTAAAATAATTAGGATATCAACAATATACGTCTTGAAACAAACTTGGAGATACATAGGTAAAAATTGGGCTTCACCATGATTAAGGAGCATCAAATAAATGTTTAAGGTAATTCCAAACAAAATTTACATTTGTATACTTGATTAAGGCAAAATGAAGTTAATCAAAGGTATAGCCAAGTCTTCTCCTCTTGTCGAGCAAACATCCCTTTTGGGACTAAGCAAACACCCTTTTGCCCCCACGTACGTGAACCATTTAGGAGGAGGGAGAAGCAGAAGCCTCCCTTCCTCTCTCCCCTCCCCTCCCCCTGCTTTTCCCCTACTACTGATCTTATTCTCTCTTCTTTTCTTTTGTTAGAGCTGGGACTTTAGATCTATCACCGTCCATTCTCCTCCGCCATTCACGTGCTCTTCCCCAGTCTCCTCGCCGTTGACCAACCTCGTGCCACCCTCCATCCTGCCCTCCCACTAACACGTGTGGCCTACGCACCGCTTAACTTTAGATCTATCACCGTCCGTTCTCCTCCACCATGCACGTGCCCTAGTCTCCTCGCCATTGACCAACCTCGTGCCACCCTCCGTCCTGCCCTTTCATTGACACGTGTGGCCAACGCGCTGGTTCCTTGTTAGCGGTTATTAGGTATTAAAAAATCTCATGTAAAATCCTAAAAATTAGGATAGCTTTTCAAAGTGGCAGAACTTAAAGAGAGATCAGTGGTAGACCACATTGACATACGGCACATTCCTCAGCATGATATGGTGTAGCAATATTGGTATCTGTACACTATCAAGAAAGATATGAAATTATGTTTCCCTTGCATGAGAATGTGAGATCGATGCACCTCGTTCATGCAACATTAAAATGATTAACAAAATAATATTAATTACATAAACAAAGCCAGCAATGTCTTGTCTTGACGAGGAACCTTATCAGCCCTACATGGGGGTCAGAGTTGTTTGCGTGTTTTTATATTTAAATATCAGAGACTGTCTCTCTTGCTTAGCTTACTCTTCTTGTAATCCATGAGAAAACAAACACGAAGACGTGTATTAAAGTATTTTATCTGCTTCTTTTTTTCTTTTTTTATATAAAAAGAAATGAAAGATATAGTGGCCGGGAGAGTGCATGTGATGATCTTCCCCTGGCATAAGAAATAAACACCAAAAAGAAGAGACAAAAGCAAAGTTTGAGGAACTGGACATCTAGAGATTCAAAGTTTTTAGTCTTATTAGATCCCAAGCACGGCTTCTTGTCTTTTACACCTTTTAACACGTGAGGCGCAAAATTAATATGTTACTTACAAATTGATTTTTTTTTAAATAATGTTATATACCATACCAAATCCCACAAATATTCCAATCTACCATTGGATCAACTATCGTTAAAAAAATAAAAAAGAAAAAAGAAAAAAGAAAAGAACCAAAGGTAGATTATCGTTGGAAGGTCAACATAGTAAGATACTTGTGAATATTGGTATCAATGTATGATATATAACATTACTATTTTTTTCAAGATCAAAAATTGAGAAATGCCAGAAACTACTCTCTTATCTTATAACTATCATACTTTACTAATGTGGCATTGTCAATCAGCCATTGTTTAAAAAAAAAAAAAAAAAAAAAAAATTCAATGGCTGATTGACAGTGCAATATCAGCAAGTGAGATAAAAGTGTGGTGTTTAACATTACTTGAGAAAAATACTAGTAGGCTTGAGTTGTTAAGTTTCGTATTAAAGAATACCCACAAGATTTTCATCAGAATCCCCTCCATTGTATCTTTTTTTTTATTTTTTATTTTTTTAAAAAAGTGAAATGGAGAATATTTATTTTATGGCCAAGATTTTGTTTTGTTGTATCTAACCATACACATGGTGCTATCTCATTTAAAAATTCTAAATGACGCAATAACATATTCACTATTCAGGCAACATATAAGTTGACAGATCTATAAAAATTTTAAATTTATAGACTTAAAATTTTTCAATCGAAGTCTACCATATGTCTCTCAAACAAAAAGCAGCAAACATCTCTCGTAATGGCATGTGAAGGAAAAATAAGTGGGCCTTTGGCGGCCAATTCTAAGATCCAGCCTCAATTTGAATGGATTATCTTAATCAATAAAATTCAAACTAACCTTTAAGTTTGCCACTACTACAATTAGCTCCTCCTTTTAAATATAGGGAAAAAATTAAAAAAAAAAAAATTCAAATAATAATCTATATATTTTAAGTAAGATTATTAGAAAGATAACGTAATCGGGTAAACCAAAAGCCATTTTAAGACTCACCTTTTAGTTTCATAGTGAGCAGCAAAATCTGTGTTTTAATTTTTCTTATGTAAAACTGACTTTTTTTGGGGAAAGGGAAGCCCCAAAAGCCAGACAGCCCGCGTATTCTCCGCCTATGGGATAGAAAATCACTTATCCCTATAAATATGACTACTTTCTTCCAACACGAGGAATTCAAAAATACTTTACGAAGGACACAAAATTTCCAACAAATGTAGCTACGCAATAAAAATTCTTACAAATTCCATTTTCATTGTATATATATTTATATCATATTTACCAAAAAAGAAAAAGAAAAGAGCAAATAGATATTTTATCATAGTTTTTATTGGTCATTTGGTTTCTATTTATGAGGGGAAAAACCAAAGAAACAGACCAAATTTATGAAAGACTCCACCACTTGGCACGTTTGACTTGTAAGTTATGTTTTGGGTGTTATTTTTTTGTTTTTGGTTTGAAGAAGTGTTTTGAAGTTGCATAAAAATGAAAATATTATGTGTTTTGAGGAGTCTTTTGTCTATACTTGTTTGGTAGTCTTTGACTTGAGAACAAAAAGAAAAGAAACATGTAGAATAAAAAACACTATTGACAAGGCGAAAAGTGCAGGACAAAATCCTCAATTCTCAGCCAGCCGTGCTCTCTCACATAATCAAGTATTAGTTTTAAATTATAACCAACGGAACTCGTGATCGTGAACCGCTTACCCCAAAAAATAATTTAAAACTAGTAAAAAAAGAAAGACTTTAAAATTTAGATAAATTTTTAAAGACAAACATATTCTTTTAATTTTCTCTGTGGGATAAGGGGGGAATAAGGATCATGAAAAATATCTAGTTAGTTATATTGAAAGTGTAATTTATCACCTCAAAAAGTGAAAAGACAAATACCCCTCACATATAACTAATTGAACATTATCTAGTTTAAATGAACTGGAGAGGATCCTGTTCTGGGGAGGGGGGCAGTAGTTGAACACTTTGCTTCTCACGCACAATTCCAAATATTTCCAGGTGAATGGCTTTATTGGGAAAAGTTTAAGACATCTTAATGCAAAGAGAAGAAATAAGGAGAATTGAGAAATTATTCTGAATACGAGAAATGACACAAAATTTGAGCAAATATATACCTAAATTGCCTATCAACAGAGGTTTTAAGTCTCCTTACAACGATGTAAGACAGATCTGTACAGCGGAAACATTTTATCTTTCTTTCTTTCTTTTATTTTTATAAGCTGTACAGCCAACACCTGAAATTGAACTTCCCCACTAGTGATTGATGCTGCAAAACTGAACTTCTGACAGTTCCACTGAGACATGTACAGAAAAGGACCAGGTGATAGATGGCATAATTTTCAAAGTCATCAATGGACATGAAGAGATAGGCTTCCTCTCTCACTGCACCCTTGTTTCGAAGGGCCAGTGGGCATTAGGTTGAATTGCAAAATTATGTTTAAAAGAAAGGTCCTAGCCTGCAATTCATTGAACAAAGTTAATTAAAAAATAACTGAAATAGGTCAGCAATTTTTGGCTAATTATGACTTTCTCTCAACCTCTTCTCTGGACTGGCTTTTCAAGAGCAATTATGATTTTCAGAATTGAGATCAAAACTAAAAAAAAAATATAAAAAAAAAAACTCCATTCCAATATACAAAATCATAACTATGATAGGCTTGGGCAAGAAAATGTTCCAGCCAAGACACAACATCCTGTAAAGGATAAATCTTGTAACAGATTTTTCTTCACACATACTTGAAGTGGTATCTAAACCAGGGAAAAAGGAAACAAAAATGTCGTATGGTATTGATGTCTGTTGGATCCCGCTCATGAGGTGGTAACTTCAGAGGTTTCTTTCTTTGGTTTTGAATTCCCACATTGATAAGAAGAATAGGGAGGTGCAGTAGTCCCTATATTAGAGTGATAATCCCACATCGGTAAAAGTGAAGTAGGGAGGTGTGCCAATTCTGATAGATAAGAGTGGTAGGGTAGCTTTTGTTGCGTGTGAGAATGGGAAGAAAACACTTTGTCTAGTGTGTGAGTTAGTGTTAGAGCACAATTGGGTTTATTGGGATCTTGGATTTCAGTGTGTCAAGTTTAAGAGTTTTATAATTAAAAGTTTGTAATCCATATCTTTGATGGGGGACTTTGCCATGCATCGCGTTAAAAGAAATTTAAAAAGTTTTGAAAGTCAAAAGTCCGCAGATGCAGTGGATGCAGCGATTGCTCTAGAAAATAATGAAGATGATGAAGATGGGGATATTATTATGGTCATAGAAGGAGAGATTCGACTAAAAATTTGTTGGATAGAGACTGGTTGACAGATATACAGGTTGTGATGAAAGTTCTGTTATGTTAGCTAATAACGAGGAGCGTAAAGTTGTGGGAATATACAGAGTAAAATTTAAAATGTTTGATAGGATCGTGAAGGCTTCCAGTACCAATGGACATGTAGTAGAACTTGAAAGGAATTTGATTTCTTTAGGCCAGCTAGATTCTTTGGGTTATGGATGTTATATAAGAGGTGTAGTAAAAGTTAACAAAGGTGCTTTGGTGGTAATGAAATGAGAGAAAGCTTAGAATCTGTATGAGTTAATTGGCGATACAATTAAAGGTAGAGCAAATTGCAGAGTAACGTTTGGTTAAAACACTGAAAAAGAAGTAGTGACAAGATGGAAGAGAGTGGGATTGAAGAAAAGATATTAAAGTGAAGCAAAGTTTGACTTTGTTGACGACTTGGTGGAGCGCCCCTACCCACAGAGGCTCAAAGGGATACCCAAACTGGTGCAAATGGGGACACATCCTCATATGTCGGAGGAGGAAATTTGTTGGGTCCCACACATGAGGTGGTAACTTTAGAGGTTACCTTGTTGGCTTTGAAATTCCACATTGATAAGAAGAATAGTAAGGAGGTGCAGTAGTTCCTAGTTTAGAGTGGTAATCCCACATTAATTAGAATTGGAAGACATAGTTCGTTGCGTGTGAATTGCAAGACATACTTTTGTCTAGTGTGTGAGTTAGTGTGAAAGCACCATTGGCTGTATTAGGGTCTTGAGTTTGAGAGTATTAAATTTGAGAATTTTTTATTAGATAGTTTATAATTCCAACTAGTTGCTAGTGGATTATTTTTGGACACAATTTGCCGAACCATGTTAAACTTTACGTCTTAAGGTGCATACTTTTTTGTTGTTGTGTGTGTTTTTCACAACAAAGTCATCCAAGCATCTATTTTCTGCACAACTCATGCATGTGAATTACTTCTTTATGTATACAGATTAATATCATCTCTTATCAAATGGTTGAAAGTTGACGTATAATGGATTAACATCTCATGTTAATCTGTATATTTGACAAAACCAGGATGCAAAGTATATCTAATAAATTAGATATTTACTGAAATATATCTACCAAATTAAATAATCGCAGGGGACTAATTACAGGCTTAATTACTGGCAAATTAAGCACGACAGCCACAAGCTTTCTGCTTGATGAAAAAATGTTCGTTTTGTTATACTGAACCATTTTCATGGAAGTATTTAGGCTAGATGACAGCAATTGTTTCATTCAAGTATAACCCATCTTCATGCATAGGATCCAATTCATGATCTTTAAGAGATTAGTACACCATTATCTGTAATTTTAGGGTATAATTTCAGGTGTCTCTCTTGTATCCTCTGCACTGGGCAATGCCCTTATCTTTAAATAAAATATTTTCCTTATCCCAAATAATGAAAAAAAATTAAGTACCTGATTATAAAGGTCCACTAATTCCATGGTTGTGACAAAGAGACACTCGGTATAGATGCCTCTAGTCCTTGTTTGCCATGTATAGCAGAATTGAGCACATTGTATTGCTCAGTCACGGAATTATAAATCGCTTGCGAGTATGCATCCTTAGCCTGCAAAAGTGAAAGCCAACTCATTTAAAGTCGATAAAAATTAACCATAAAAATAATGTGCATGAAGTTCTTTGGAAACTAAGAACCTAAACAGGTGAGGCTACCCTCTGAATAAAACATTAATGGAACATAACTTCTCTAAGATTATAAACAAAAAAAAAAAAAAAAGCGGTTATTTATTTTTTGATTTTACTTATCAAAAAAAAAAGATTATTAACAAACCAAATAACTTATGCATACTGTGTCAAAAGCAACTTTAACAATTATGTGTAGTTGATAAAATAAAGCCTGTTTGAAAAATAGCTTTAATCCATTCATGAGGTTTGAAATCCTAATAAGATTAATCTCTTTTGTTATCCTTCTTCTTTACTTGTTACAGCAGTTAAAAGGGGCAATAACTCATCATAAGATTATTTTACATAAATTTAAAACCTCGCTCAAACCATCTCATAGCCATGGAAAAAATGCGTAACATGTCAGAATCTATAACATAGGATGTAATGAAAAGTTGTTACCGATTGGAGTCAATTATGCACTGGTGCAGTCAATATGTTTTAATATTAATACCTAGAACAATGCTATTTGGATAGTCTTGTATACAAAATTCTATCTTGATCCCTCGTTTCCAACCATGGGTAATGTGTTCTATTTACCAGTATAGACATAAAAGCAAGGACGGAAAGCTTTGTGCAAAGGACTTCATACAAATAACATTATCCTAATAGCCTGGTAATTTTTTTATTTGTATATAGCCAGGTAAATTTTGTATTTATGCAAAATAGCTCTCCACTTCCCAAGATACATTATACAAAATTTCAGGAACTAGATATTAAAACATCCAAGTGAAAGACCACCATACTAAATGGAACCAACCTTTTCAGGGTTTCCACAGGCAGCAGCAATTTCAGAGAAGCTGATGCCTGGTGACACTGATAATCCAGCTCCATGAAAGGAGATGACCCTTTCCTCTCCAATTTCTTTTTCTACCTGGAAAAAATTACTATTGTCACAAGAGAGGAAAACAGTTAAAAAGAGAAGACGCCAAGTGAAAAACAAGGCATACCTGGGGTGGAGGGGGCATTATGTCATTGCACAACAATGCTAATGGATATATATGCCCGGGGGCACCAGAATGTTCAGCAAGCCTTCTCATATTGTCCACTGAAGAAGCATCAAAGGGTGCCTGACCCCCTTATATCAGTACCAAAGTTTTAATGACATCTCAAAATGGAGATAAAATATCAAACATTTTTTTTTTTTTTTTTTGGTTAAAGAAAGAACTAACACCTTTGGCTAGATAAAGAACATACTGCACAGAAAGAAATTTTTTCTCCTAACTAATGCCATGTTCAGGAAGTATATCTGTAAAAATTTATCTCAGTAGATACAAATTGCAACCCAAATATCTTCCACAAGCTACTAGTGGTTTCACAATGAAACTATCATTGGAGATGCATTATAAATTAACTCAATACTTCATAAATAATAAAGGTGCAAGAAACAAACAGATGCTGACATACAAAGAAAGAGAGGAGAAGAAAAACTTACTGGAAACCATTCATTTGTGTGAGGATCAGGTCGATCCCTCCCACCACTTGGTGCAATCCATATTAATTGTGATCCACCCCTGTATCAGAAAGCCGCTAAGTGACAGGAGCACAATGGAAGATTTTTCAGAGCTAAAAGAAAACTGCCAAAAATAAAGGTGCGGATCTGTTTTCAAAATCATTTATAAGAGCAGGAATACATTAAACATCTAAGGCACTGAAATAACTGTAGTATTCCCTACTTCTAATCATACAAAATTTTAAAATCAAAGTTGAAGGATCAGTATAAGGTGGGATACTGGGGGAAACAGGAGAAGATTTAGATTTCACCAAGAGATAGTAATCAACAGCTGTGTGAGTGTGTGTGGGTGGAAGCGAATTGCTTGTAGAAACAACAATTCCAGAACTTGTTCGAATAACTTGGAGAAAAATCCAGCATTGCATTTGATAATTTTGTCAAACAACAATTACAAGTAGAAAAATCCACAGAGAGAATTATTTCTAGAGGATTTCCGCTAGAAATAAATCGAATTCACTTCCTCAGATTTCACATTCTCTCTTCTTGAAGTAAATTTGACCAGCATCTCCCATCAACTTTGACTTGAATGTGTTATCAATTAGAAATAAATGCGCATCACAAACTTGAAATATAGAGAGTAAAGCACAGTATTTAAGATCCTAGCATGGAATGCAGTGTGGAAATTGTGATGAAAATATCCAAGTCAAAGACAAGAGCTCCTTGCAAAACCATAAAACAGTTGCATGATAGCCTTCAGCTTATTATTTATTTTATGAAATAAATTAGAATCAAGTAAATACCAAGATTGCCAACATAAACATCCACAATTCCCCATCCTTGATATACAGGCCACAAATACTATCTTTCCAACTAATTTATCAAAAAACCAATACTATCTTTCCAACTAAAATATCAATATTACCATAGTATACCTCAATAATAATCCTCATTTTGAAACACAAGCTGCCTAGATATCATCTAAGACCTTCATCTGCCAATCCACAGGAAAAAAAAAAAAAAAAAATTCTGTTTCTGACCATTTTACCACAAAGTCTCTTTCAAACATTTGTTTTTATATAACTAATATAATGCACAAAAAGGGGCACAAGCCAAAAGCACAAAGCCTCTTTTGGACTTGATTCCTTAGAAAATCCAAGCTGCTACAAATCCGTATGGTAAAAGATCGAGATGTCCCCCTAACTCCCCTCATTAAGTCCTAATTTGAAAAAGATCTGTTCAGTGCTTTAGACTGTTATCATGTACTCTCCAGAGGCATCACCAAACCACATCGAACGCTATATCAATCCCAAAATGAAGTCGAAGGCAAACCAGACAAACTAACACAACAGCCCTATCTTTGTCGTTCATCAGACTTCCAAAGAGGGATTCCACCTATGAAGTTCTACTTATATCATTCAATCTGCCAGCTACTACTCAAATAAATTTTACACAATTCCATCACTCAGATTCAAGGAAAAGGTAAAGAAAAATAGAAAGGCGAAGAGAAAAAAGACCAAGAAAAAAAAAAGGTATAAAATCTAAGGGGGCAATCTGAACGATCAAATGAATAAGGTTTTTTTTTTTTTTTTTTTTTGAAAGAAAAAAAAGTAATTAAGATATTATTAAAAGCGCAAAGCGCAGCCCAATACACAAGTATACAAGAAAAACACCTATTTATAAGGAGAAAAAAGAAGAAGAAAATCATTAAAACTAATCACCAAACGTGCTAAAAACGCAGTTGTCCATAAAAAGAGGAATAAAAAATGACTTAAACTCCTCCAACGTCCTCTCTCGGTTCTCGAAAATTTGGTCGTTTCTTTCCCGTCAAAGGCACCACAAAAGGCAAGAGGGCACTATCTTTCACACTACAACACTCTAGCACGTGGGACAACACAAAGTGACTAAAAAAAGCATTCCATAAGGAACAAGCCACCTCACAATGGATAAGAAGATCCACTGACTTCTCATTTCTATTGCACATGCAGCAACAATCAACAACAATCATGTCACTTCCTAAGGTTATCCATAGTAAGGATCTTTCATAGGGTCGCCGACCAAGTGAAAAACCCCACTCTCAAAGGCACCTTGATTCGCCAAATGCTCTTCCAAGGAAAATGAATGCCATCATTACATGCAAGGACCTTGTAAAAGGAGCTAAGGTCAAATATCCCTTTGTTTGAAGGTGCCCACCAAAGCTTGTCTTCCCCTTTACGTCTCACTTTATAGGAATACAATACACTGAAAAAACAACCCAATAAATCCACCTCTCAATCGTGAGCAGCTCTAGAAAAGCTCACATTCCACTGAAGGAAACCACTAGAAAGATCCTAATGAACTGTGTTAGAAGAGTTAGGGTTTGAGTCATTAGGGTTTTGGGGGTATTTTAGTCTTTATGGTATTTCCTTAATCCTATATAATAGGATGCTTGTATTAGGTTAACATAAGTTGAATAATATAATAGCCTCCGCCTTTTGTGTCTAAAACGTTCATACAAACTATAACATGGTATCAGAGCTTGTTTCGATTCTTTGGTAGTTTAGTTTTCTTCTTGGTGGCAGCACTGCCCGTGTGGGCTAACCCACACGGGCAGTACCTTCAAAGAGCTCCGTAGAGCTGTTTTGCTCTTGTTTTATGGTGATCGGAACTCCTTCCGGTGAGAAAAAAAATATATATATTTTATATGTTTTTGATCTTCTGTGATGCTGGCCGGATGCTTCTGCGGTGGTTTTTTGTCTTGTCTGAAGTGGCCGGAAAAGTTGCAGCGGCCATCGGAAAAAAAAAAAAAATTCCGACGATTTGATGTTTTTGGTGTTGAAACGTTACTGTGTGGCCCTCTATTGATTCTGTAGTTGCTGTTGTTGAAGTGGCCGGAGTGTTCTGTCTTCTCCGGCAAGTTCCGTCGAGCTCTGGCGAGTCTTCGGCAAAGGTCCGGCGAGCCTCCAGTGACTGTTTCTGTTCTGTTTTTCAGTGTTTTTCTTCTGTTTTTAGGTACTGCCGGCCAGTTCTGTGTGTTTCCGGCCAGTTTTGAAGCCCCGACGAAGTTCCGGCATATTTCCAGCCAAGCTCCGGCAAAGTTTTTTGTTTTTCCAGTATCTGTTTTCCTGCGAATCTTGTTGGTTAATGATGTGAAAATTTGTTGTTTGTGATTGATGTATCCGACCGGCCTTGGATTCTCCGGCGAGAACCGATCAAGTGATCGATGCATCTGACCGGCCTTGGTGTTTTACGGCGAGAACCAATCCCAAGATCGATGTATCCGACCAGCCTTGGATTCTCCGGCGAGAACCGATCAAGTGATCGTTGCATCCGACTGGCCTTGGTGTTTTTCGGCGAGAATCGATCAAATGGTTGTTCAAGTTACCAACGAGTTTTCAACCGGCGTTGAAGTTTTATTTAATTAACTTGTGTGGTCTAAGCAGTTCCAGCTTGAGGGGGAGTGTTAGAATATGTTTTCTAGTTGTTTTTCGTTTGCTTGTATCTTCCAAACTGGATTCATATGATGTATATGCTCCAGCTTGAGGGGGAGTGTTAGAAGAGTTAGGGTTTGAGTCATTAGGGTTTTGGGGGTATTTTAGTCTTTATGGTATTTCCCTAATCCTATATAATAGGATGCTTGTATTAGGTTAACATAAGTTGAATAATATAATAGCCTCCGCCTTTTGTGTCTAAAACGTTCATACAAACTATAACAAACTGCAATAGAAGCATCCTTCGTACATGCAATGCTATATAACTCTAGGAATGCTTCCTTAAGGGCCATCTCCCCACGCCATACAGCATCCCAAAATTTTATCTTGAAGCCATTTCCCAGCTCAAATCTAGTATGACTAGAAAACAACCTCCACCCTCTCCTAATATTCTTTTATAGCCCCACCCCATACCAACTCTCTACCATCCTCAAACGAATAAGTAAAAGGATACATGCTAAAATTACCTATGATGGCCAGAAATAAGAAATGACTTTCAATGGTATCCATTCCTCATGTCCACAGGCATCATACATCCAAGACTTCAATCAGACTCACAGAGACAAGCAGAGGTACCTTAAAAGTAAAGCCATTTCCTTCAAACTTCGTGTGTTTGCTTTCTTTTTCATCTCAACAAGCTCAGGATCATCATACATGTGCTTCTTCGAGTACACACAGAGAAGATTCCTAGCAAGATGCAAAAAGGACAATAACATCAAATTCGTTAAAATTTAAACAGGTGTAAAAAGCATAATCACAATATGATGTCATCTGAAAACTTCAGAATCACCTTCCCTTGCTGAAGGGCTTGCAAAGAGGATCTATTAAAACTCTATCCCCTGCTATATAAGTCTGCAGTACGTCAAGTTTGAGTTTGTTATGCTAACATTTCCCAATGCACAGAATAACATTAGTAACTATTGTAGGCTCTGAGTTTGAAGGGTGGAAAAAAGTTTCACCATGCTTTCAGCAATATGTGGGTTTGTTGCTTCAAGCAACAATGCAATGATAGCTGGGTCTGCTTCAGTTTGGTGGTTTGACATCAAGACAATATTGTGACCCTGTAATCAATCATATGAGAAATTATTGCATTAACACAAGTCAATTCTACATCAACAAATAATTGAACATCATAAATTGGCAATTATCAACAATGCTTAAAACCATGAGAAGCACAGATGACAAGCCATTGAACACACAGATAGTTCTATATGATCTTCTATTTCTTCACTCATTACTTGAAAAGGCATATTAATACACACACGCACACACACACACACAAAAAAAAAAAAAAATTCATAAATACAGTACCTTCATATTGCATACCGGAGAAACCTCTGGGCCTTATTACAATCCAAATCTTACATAACTAATGCCCAAAAGCAATTGGGCCAGCTAGCATCAAAGCAAAGTTCTAGCCTTAATTTCTTAGCTTAGAATAGTAAAGGAAGCACATCACAGAAGGATTCTAATTATGAAAGTTCCCCATAAAACTTGTATCAGTTCCTTTGCACAGGGTTAACCCTTAACCCAAAACTAAACCAATCAAGAATGGTTCTCAATTTCGTCACACAACCAACCAATGGACTAGTAGAACCAAACAAAACCAGGCCATGGAAAGATCATATTGGTCCAGTCATCGAAGTAACTTGTCTAAAGGTTTTCATCATCATATGCACTATATGATAATAGCAATAATTTGCCACATAAATTCCCTACTATTTTTTCTAATCATATAATCCCCCCCCCCCCCCCCCCCCTTTTTGCCTATGTTCATTATACATAAGTTATCTAAGACACTTTTTAAAAAAGGAGGTGAATGACATAGACAAAGTTCAAATTCAGAACTTTTACTCTCATACCATGGTCAATCACCGATTATTTCAAAAGCTTAAGCTGGTAGAGAAGGTAAATTTAATCATTTAATTAATATTTTAACACAAGTAACTAGGAGGCAGTTATATTTTTAACTTTATGAAAAGAGATAATAGAACAGACTTCAGCAATTAGCAGCAGCAGAGACAATAAACGAAAGCAAATTGCAATACTGAAAATAGGCACCTTCTGAAGCTTCTCTTCAATTTCATTGAAAAGCGAAATGTTGCCTACATACGAATTTCTGTATCAAAGATTAAAAGTTCAACAATAAGGTAAAACATGAGGGAAGTGACATATCTTGACTGACAGAAAATGAAAGTCTTTCAATTTGCATAGATCACAAAACAGTAGCCACTAGTTTCAGAACTAAATTACACGTAACTTATTCCATTAAAATTCAACTACTAGAAAGCGGGATAAAAGCAGAAGAGTTGAACCAGAAAGAGAGCACTGAACATAGTCTGCAACCATAAAAGATAAGAAGCCAACCAAGTAATAGTCCTTCGATGAAATAGACAATTTGCTCTTTAAAAGAGCACAAGATCTACAGGGAGATTCACTGTTTCCAACCGAATCAATTAGTGTGAAATTGGAAATATCTGACATCCACAAACTACAAAATCACTCTCACAAGTTGTTGAGAAAGATAGAGCCTACTTTTAGTATGAAAACAGGGAGATTCAAATCTCAAAACTACCACCAGCACAATCACAACCAGGCAACACCAGCTTTTTAGTTTCCTTGTGAAATTCTAAGGTAACCAAGAGGGATCTACATGCTTGAATATTGACGTGTGGGTTCTCTAAGCACCCTGGAGATGCCCAAGATCCAACGTGTTTTAAAATCAAAGCTCTTGCAATATCTCTGTAATCTGACACAACACATTGATCAAACAGGACACAGACTTCAATGGTTTGGACTTGGTACCTTGAATATGAATCTCATTATATATAGTAAAAACAGAAATTAGACCAAAATCCAATAAATTTATGAAAAAACGCAACTAAGCTTAGAATCCAACAAAAATCCAGATTCAATTTGAATCTGAATATCTATAATACTACACGTGGATCAATTATCATATACAGAATATTCATGTATAACATATGAAAGCTACTTTCACATCATAGATATGGAGTGCCATTTTCAGTCTAGTTGGGCTGACTTAGGTTATGCCTACACATGTAGTGGACCTATTGGCTTGCTGGAGGGTTATATGGCAGTTCTCAGAGTGTAGCAGTGTGAAAGATGGTGCCTATCATGTCTTTTGTGGTGTCTTTGGCTGAAAAAAAATGATAGAAGTTTTGAGGACTGTGCGAGGACGGTGATGGAACTAAAGTTTTTCTTCCTCAATACTGTTTACCTTTAGACAACTGCGTTAGACTATCCTTATTTGCTTTGCTTTCATATTTTCATGATCTTTTTTCTCTTTCTAGCTAGGTAATTTTCTTGTGTACTTGGTTTGCGCCTTTTGCGCTTTTTAATAATATTTTGATTATTTATCAAAAAATATATATTAATTACATGTTTGTCATGATTAATCTTTTCTATTAAAAAATTCCAGCTATTACAATCCATTTTTCTGTTTGGTATGTCTTTAGTTGTATTGTATTGCTGAAAAAGGATTTGGTATTGAAGCCCCTCTATTTCAGTTTTGGGCAATACAATTTTTAGGCCTTCATGTAAGTATATTACTCTAAGGTGGGTGGCCGGAGGTGGTCAGATGCGTTTAGCAAGGAGATGGTCGATTGAATCCAAGGATTTTGAGATGCTGGTGAAGGATGGGGAAGCTGGGTTAGAGATTAAGGAGAAAAACAAAAGGTTGGTGAGGTCAGTGAAGTTGGTTGGGAAGAAATGAAGCTGTTTGGCTTTTACATATCTTTGAAGAGTTGATTGCAGTGAGGGATTCCAGGGTCTTTCATGATCATTCTAAGCCGGGCTATCCTAGAATATTAGCCCAGAAGTGCTTCAACAATATATGGAAGCTTTTTGGTGATTGAAGAATGTGAGGGGAGGGAGAGGCGCAGGTCAGTCATGGTGCCAGAAGGGAAGAACCAGAAAGGATGGAGTAAGCTTGAGTCTGAGATTCAGATTGCTATTAGATTCTTCCAACCAGTCTTGATGGCTCCAGAAAAGGATGATGTGAAGAAAAGGAGGAGCTTTTCTGAGGTGTTACACGCCATGGTACGTCCGTCGAGGAACTTTAACCATCGCAAGAGTCCCTAAATGTTGTCGGGGAAGCTGGAAAACATGCTGTGCCACAGAAGAAGATGAACGTGAATGTTACTGGTCCAGGGTCAGGTTCGATAGCCATTCTCAAACACCCAGGTGGTATACTTCCGGCGAATGTTAAGGGAAAGGATCCGATTGAAGGGGGATGCATGGAAGAATCAGGGAGGAAGCGATACATGATGGATTTTCCGGCAATTCCTTCGCTGGTGCAATCTGTATCTCCGGTGAAAATCTCTCCGGTGGTTCCTGGATTGTTGGGTAGTGGCAATTTGTCTCATGCAGAGGTGGTGGCGCAAGGACGTGATATACGTGATGCACCTGGTGGGAAGAATAATTCTGACAAGGGACACGTGGAGTTTGGAGGATTCGAATGCGTCAAATTAAGGAACTCTTTGGAAAAGCTTCAGTAGGAGATAAAGGATTGCCTGGAGCACTTGGCGATGGGAAAGTGTGGGCATTGCGTTCGTGGGCTTTCGGACCTTGGGCCTACGCCAATCATCCAAAATGCAATGGAGGATGTTAATACCCAGCCCATGCAGTCGTTGGGTAAGACCCAGAAGGTGGGAGAAGGGAATAAGAGAAGAGGGAGACAAAAAGAAAAAAAGGCCGATGAGGGTGAAAAAAGTTCAAGTGGGCTGGATGACATACAAGAATGGTGATCCAGGAGCTTCATCGTCCACTGCAGGTCATCAAGTAGCAATGTGTCAACCGCCGGTAGGTCCATCGGCGAGGTCTGCCCGGGGCTTATTGGGAAAAGCACCCTCTAAAGGTGAAATGGAGCTGACCGGCAAGAGGGATGGAGTTTTACACTTGGGTCGGCGACAGATAGTGCCGATGGGGAGAGAAACAGTGTCGGAGGTGGAGCTGGGCGATGGCAGAGGCTCCGATGTCCAAGAGGCAAGAAGGATTGCAGTTCTGGCAGAGCATAATGCTCGGAATTTGGTGGTGGGGGATGGGTATGGGTCTCCGGCAGTTCAGGCTAACTGGGCGAAGGTGACAGGGATTGGTTTTGACCTCCCGGCAGTCACTGCTTCCTGGGAAATATTGCCTAGACTGGGAACTCTAACCAGTTCCGAGATTGTGGGAGTTTGTGATAAAATAATAGAAAAAGGGGAATTAATTTCCCCTGGGGCAGAATTGGAGGTTGGGTTGGCAAGAGGTATGGAAGGTTTGGAGGAGGACTGTGTGGGAACTCCTTGGGAAGCCAGGAAAGATATGGACAGGGAACCTACTCAAACCAGTTTGGAGCTATACAATTCTCCAAGTTCTATGGAGAAATCTGCTCCACTTAAGGAAAATTCGGTGGTAGGAATGGAATTAGAGATATTTGAAGTGGAGGATCTTACTCCGATAAGGAGCTGTCCAGCTTCGGGAATTAAGGGGAAACAGGGAGCTCAGCCAACAGATATGGTTTGGAAGCTTGTCAAGGAGTTTAGCCACTTCGTGGGAATTTCATGTGATGGGTATGAAGGGAAATTATTGGAGCTGTTTGCGGATATAATTGCAGAGAATGAAGGAAAGGGGGCAAGTGTGGCATCAAATGCGGGAAAGAAAGGATTGAGGGAACTTAATAATCTGGTAAGTTCTATTAATTATGAAGGTAATTCTAGTCGGGTTAGGGTTAAAGGAAGGGCACAAAGAGATAATCCATGAAGCCAAAGATTATTACTTGGAATTTGAGGGGATTAAACGATGGCAATAAATGTTTGAAGGTGAGAAGTTTGCTTAGACAATGGAAGGGGGACATCGTATGCATTCAAGAGACGAAAATGGAGTATATTTCCAACAAATTTGTGAGAAAATTATGGGGATGTGCTTATGCTGATTGGGTTTTTGTGGCATGAAAAGGAGCTTCGGGTGGAATTTTATTGATGTGGGATAGAGGGGTGGTCACGAAGCTTCAGGATTATGTGGAGGATGATTTTGTATGGGCTCTTGCAGGGGTCTATGGTCCGAACTTCAATCATATTAGACACTGGCTATGAGAGGAGTTGGCTGGTCTTACCAGCTGGTGGAATGTGCTATGGTGTATTGGCGGTGATTTCAACGTGACTCATTTCCTTAGCGAAAGGGCGGAGGGAGCACGTCTCACTCGTGCAATGTCCGATTTCTCGGATTTCATATATGAGCAGGGGCTTATGGATCTCCCATTAGCCGGAGGGACGTTCACTTGGTCGAATTCTTACTCCCGATCTAGGATTGACCATTTCTTAGTCTCTCCAGAATGGGAAATTAAATATCCTGGGTTGATACAGAAAAGGATGCTCAGACTGTGCTCGGATCATTTTCCTATCTTGCTTGATTGTGACAGCATGGTTAGGGGTAAGAGGCCTTTTAAATTTGAGAACATGTGGTTGAAATCTGATGGGTTCGTGGACAAGGTACAGGCTTGGTGGTCGTCTTATAATTTTTCTGGCTCTTCAAGTTTCATCTTGGCTAAAAAGCTCAAGGCGTTAAAGGCGGACATTAAAAGCTGGAACGAGATGGAATTTGGCAATGTGAGTGCTAGGTGCTTAGAAAAAGCGGAGGAGTTGAAGGCTATGGATAGCTTGGAGGAAGAAGGGGAGCTAGATGAAGAAGAGAAGGAAAGAAAAAGGGTGATTACTAGGGAACTGGAGATTGCCATTCTACAAGAGGAAATCAGTTGGAGACAAAAATCCAGGATTTGGTGGCTCAAGGAAGGAGATAAATGTACTAAATTCCTTCATCGAATTGCCAAATCAAATCGGAGATGCAATTCCATTGATTCCATAACCATCAATGGAGCTCCTAACTCCAACCAAGACATCATCAAGGACCATGCGGTGCAATTCTACGAGTCTTTGCTCTCTGAACGTTGCAATTGGAGGCCTAGGGTGGACAATCTTGCGTTTGATATGTTGGAGGCGGACGAGGCCAATCAACTAGAATTTTCCTTTCGAGGAAATGGAGGTTTTGGAGGCGATTAAAGACATGGATAGAGATAAGGCTCCAGGTCCGGATGGTTTCTCCATGGCTTTTTTCCAAGACTGTTGGGAGGTGATAAAGGAAGATATCATGGCGGTATTTTCAGACTTTCATGCTCGTGGTAAGTTCGAAAAAAGTCTCAATGCCACTTTCATTTCCCTTATTCCAAAGGTGCCTGGGGCTACCGAATTTAAGGAATTTCGCCCTATTAGCCTAATAAGCGGAACTTACAAAATTATTGCCAAAGTTCTTGCTAATAGGATGAAGAGGGTGGTGGCAAGGGTGATATCAAAGCCTCAAAATGCTTTCGTGAAGGGTAGGCAAATTATGGATTCGGTTCTTATTGCAAGTGAATGTTTGGATAGCCGGATCAATTCAGGGGAAACGGGGCTGCTTTGTAAACTGGATATGGAGAAGGCTTATGATCACATAAACTGGGACTTTCTATTATATCTTCTTAGGAGATGTGGTTTTAGCGAAAAATGGTGTTCTTGGATTGAGCGTTGTATTTCAACTGCTCGTTTCTCGGTGTTGATTAATGGCACTCCGGTCGGCTTTTTCAGAAGTTCTCAAGGGGTGAGACAAGGGGATCCCTTGTCTCCATTCTTGTTTGTCATAATCATGGAGGCGTTTAGTAGGATGATTGGTGCTGCCATCGATAATGGTTTCATCTCGGGCTTCTCAGTGGGAAATGATCTGTCAGAGAGGATCACCATCTCTCATCTTTTATTTGCAGACGATATGCTGGTTTTCTGTGGGGCGAATCTTGATCAAATCCGCTCCATTAAAGCACTTCTTATTTGCTTTGAAGCCGTTTCTGGTCTAAAGGTGAATATGGCGAAATCAGCTTTGATCCGGTAGGTGAGGCGGAAAATGTGGGAGAATTGGCTGGGATTTTGGGTTGTGGTTTAGCTTATCTTCCTTTGAAGTATTTGGGACTTCCCTTGGGCGCTTGTTTCAAGGCCAAAAACATTTGGGATGACACTTTGGAGAAGGTTGAGCGGAGGTTGGCTAGTTGGAAAAGGTTGTATCTATCCAAGGGAGGAAGGGTCACTTTGATTAAGAGCACACTTTCCAATCTTCCTACTTATTTATTATCCCTCTTTCCTTTACCTGTTTCTGTGGCCAAGCGAATAGAGAAGCTCCAACGTGATTTTCTTTGGGGTGGCTTAAACGAAGAATTCAAGTATCACTTGGTTAGTTGGGAAAAGGTATGCTTTCCCATCTGTAAAGGTGGCCTAGGGATCAGGAAGCTAAGAGTTTTCAATCAAGCCTTATTAGGGAAGTGGCTATGGCGTTACGCGCATGAGAGAGAGGCTTGGTGGAGAATTGTGGTGGATGCCAAGTTTGGTTCTGCATGGGGTGGATGGCATTCCGTTGACAATCCCGGGCCTCATGGGGTGGGCCTTTGGAGGCATATTAGGAGAGGGTGGCGAGTGTTTTCTAAATATATTAAATACGACCCAGGAGACGAATCTCAAATCAGATTTTGGGATGATGTATGGTGCGGGGAAATGATTCTTAAGGAAGCTTATCCAGGCCTATATAGCATAGCTAATGCAAAAGACGCATCCATTTCCGATAACTTGGAGATTATGTGTGGAACTCGTCAATGGAATGTTAGCTTCCTTCAATCGATTCATGATTGGGAATTGGAAGTACTAGCCTCATTCTATACTACGCTATATTCTCACAAGTGGAGTAGGGGAGGGGCGGACAAAATTTGGTGGATCCCATCGAGAAAAGGGAAGTTCGATGTTAAATCATTCTACAATATCCTGGTAAGCAGAGAAGCGAGTTCGTTTCCTTGGAAGAGCATATGGCGCACCAAGGCACCCTCGAGAGTGGCTTTCTTTACTTGGACGGCGGTGTTAGAAAACGTTCTCACAATTGATAATCTCAGGAAAAGGAATATTATCGTGATCAATAGATGTTGCTTATGCAAAATTGATGGGGAGACTATTGATCATCTTTTCCTTCACTGTGAGATTGCTCGTTCCTTATGGCAGGTCATCTTTAGTCGTTTTGGGTTGTATTGGGTCATGCCTAGCAAGGTGGCGGGGCTTGTTTGCTTGTTGGTGGGCGGGAGGTCACTCTAGGTGTGCTGTTGTCTGGAAAATGGTCCCTCTATGCATTATGTGGTGCCTTTGGTTAGAAAGGAACGAAAGGTGCTTTGAGGATTCAAAGAGATCATTGAAGGAACTCACGGCCTTCTTTTTCCATACGCTTTACACTTGGACAGCTGCTTGGCTCGCTCCTATAGTTATTAGCTATCTTGATTTCCTTGTTCTTTTCTCTTCTTCTAGCTAGTCGTTTCCCTTGTATACTCCGTGTGTACTAGGGTTACGCCCCTCTGCGCTTTTGATATATAAACATTACTTATCAAAAAAAAAAAAAAAAATTCTATTAAGTTCAGGTCATAATAGTTTAGAATCTGCCTTCTTCCGAATTCAATCAGTTCATTATTGAAAATCCTAAGAATCAGATGCAAACCTGAACCATTGGATGATTCAGTATGGTCAGCAAATGTTTGTTAGATTGATTTCAAAATTAAGGTCTCTAGACCAAACATGAAGCCTTTTCAGTTCAAGAATAAGTGAATGTGGTAGTTAGGTTGCTCAATTTTTTGCTTTTTCTTTTAATTTTTAGATTTTAAAGATTTTTTTTTTTTTTCAAATATTTGTTCAGGTCAAGGGTGTTTTGCCAATTTCATTTACTTGTAGAGATGGGCCATAGTTGAGGGCTGTGGGTATTACTTTATAGTTAGCATAGCCTTCAGCTTAATCTACACTTATAAATCGTACACCCATTGAGAAAATTCACAAGTCTTTGTATGAATGCCGCAGCAAAGACAGATTTGTGCAGCAGCTCACCCTCAATGATAGTGCTATCCATTTGAAGATAAATAATGTTTACTTATTTCGTAATAATAAACTCTTCAGCTTGGTGGATGACAAAAGGAAATACTTTACAGGCTGCTAATAAGTAATAACTTATTTCAGGCAGTTTTATATAGACTAAATCAATATCTCTCAAAAAACCAGATGAAGATGAAGTACATAAAAGTTGTCACCTCACCTGAAATCAACTAAAGGACGGATATAACTTTGACCAAACATATAGTAGTCAAAAGGCTCTCGCAGTGCTTTGTGATATGGTGAAAAGACAAAAGGATCCTGAAAATTTACTGTAATATAAGATTCATAAAGCTGATAACTAATATCCAATATCTGCAGAGATGCACATACTCTAGAAGCTATAAGGACATAATGATAGAGTGAAGATAATTAAACATTACCTCAACATCAAAGAATACACGATCAAATACAACAGCCATATTTGACAACACTATTTCATCAGCCCTTGGATTTCCACTTTGGAAAACCTGACACATGACAGCGAGCAAATTATTATTAGTATTATTTTGGTAAGTTATACACCCGGTGAGTCTTGAACCCACAACTTCACCTGGCACATGTTCTTACAAGGGGAGAAGGCGTTATTTGAATTAGAACTCACCAATACAGCATGCAAAATAAAAATTATGGAAGGTAGATACATGCCAAAAAGATAAAAAGAATCATTATATTGAATTGCAGGACAACACCCTAAATGAGCAGAAATTGTTTGCTGTCCTCATAAAGGAAATCCGAAAAATAATCCCACACTACTTTCCAAGTTCTCCAGTGTTCATAAGTTTAAGTAATAAAGTACAAAACCAAAATACAATTTTACCTAGAAATAGCATCCTGAGTGCAATAAAATAAAATAAAAAAATTGTCAACAATCATTAGTACAGTGGTCAAGGTCTCATGAAGGTAAAGCAACCAAAAAAAAAAAAAAAAATTGACAATTTACAGTATAGATGTAGCATTATGGAAGCTTCAACTATGAAGCTTATCATAAATTATCCTAAAATAATTATATATGAAGACCGATCATATAAAAATGCTGATCTTGGCCTTTTACCATCATTAGTTATAGCAGAAATGCTAATCATAACTTGTGACGTAAAAGATGGAAGTGAACTATTGATGCTAACATAGAAATCAACAAGCCAACCAAAATACGTGTCAATCATACATGCCATAAACAATGAAATTACAATGACCAACAGTAGGAGATAGAAGGAGGAAAGGCATTTAGGTTCAGGAATGCAATATGAAAACCCAACAAATGAGTAAGTTTAAATAATGAAGCATGGGGAGAACTTCTGACAAATTTAAAGGTATACAAAATCTACATATATGAGATCACAAATTACCATGACTCAAGATGCATAGGACCAAAGCAAAGGTCTTTTGATAGCTCATGTGATTTTCTATCTAACAAGGGCAAGATTTCATGATACAGATAGTCAGATTTGCTTTAGAAAGTCAACAAATAGATTCATTAGTTCTCAAATCAGTTATTCATATTATGTCTAAGTCCCATAGTCATTAGGAGTGGTGTAATGATAAAGTAGAAATTGGGTTTAGGTTTTTATTAAGAACTAACTGAATTTCAAGTAAAAAAAAAAAATTGTTATTTTTATTCGAATATTAATTAAATGATTCAATTCATATGTTTCTGTCAATTTAAGCTTTTGTAATAAATAGTGATTTAATATGATATCAGAGCAAAGATCCTGATTTTGAACTATGCTTCACTTCCCATTTCAATTTAATATTTCAAGCGTTAAACTTCACTTATTAAGGAAGAGTTTGAACCCACACGTAATTGGAGTAATATAATTAAATGCTTAAATTCAATATTTCCTACCAGCCTAAACTTTTGAAATCACTAGTGATTTGACAATTTTAAATCTTAAACTTGTTGCATAATCTTTAGATATTTTGCATTATTTTTACCTTAATGGTATTTAAAAAGTATCTCACTTACAGATTCTTTATATGCAAAACTGAAAAATTGTACACATTAATGTTTGTGTATTTTACTTACAGGTAAAAGAAAATGAAAATATCAATGGATCTTGAATAAATATGAATATATGCTGTAAAGCATGAGTTTAGGAAGCTTTATTTACTGCTTTTTTATAATTGTGGTACAATACTTCCATCCCTGAAGCAACATTTGAAGGCAGCCTTCCCTCTTCTCTTTCCTTCCTGATTCCAGCCAGCAGCTCTGCAGATAAATTTTTAACATCATACACATAAAAGAGAAGACAACACCTTCAAAAAAAGAAAAAAGAAAAAGAGACCAGTATGTTTAGAAAAGAAAAACGAGAACATCTAACATCCACTTCATCATCCATTAACAATAGGATTTGAAAATGTTTCTATGAGCTCAAGCCAGCTCATCTCCTGGCCATTAAGCATCTGGCTATTGCCTTCTAAGCAAATCTACTAAATCAAGCACAAAGGAGCTGCATTCCAAGCTGCTGGAGTACATTTTCTACCAAATATCTCATGCCAGCCAGAAAAGAGCTCATTGTCTGGGCTAGCGATGAGCACAAAAGACAAAAATAAGGTATGATTTAAGGATTCACAAGTTTCTTAAAAGCAAAAACAATTTTCATCAACAAAGCTGCATTTAACAAGGATGTCGCAACCATCTAAAACTATTGCATTATCATATGTATAACTCACTCTACACCAAACAGATTAAGAATGGTACTCCCTAATTCCCTTGCTACTTCACAATGAATCAGTAAGTGATCAATGGACTCCCCACTCTTCTTGCACATGCAACACCACTCAACCACCACAACATTCTTCTTTCTCAAATTATCAAGCGTCAATATTTTCCTTAATATTGCTGTCCACACAAAAAAGCCACCCGTGACAGAGCCTCGACTCTCCATATACTCTTCCAAGGAAAAGAGGATCCACTTTGGCTAGTTAATACTTGATAAAACGACTTCATTTCAACCTTACTCCTTTTGGAAGGACTCCATCCTATTCTATCCTCCTAAACCACCCAATTGGGAGACACCATTTTTGGATTACCTTGTTCTTCGCCCAATGCCCCTGGATGGATTGGCAGTGGTTCACTCCCCACAAACTCCTCCCCCACAATATTCACCACTACCAATGGGTGTTTAGTCATATCCTGACATAATTGTAACAATTCGTAATTCAAGTCAATACAATTTAACTCATAATCTTGCAGGTCCTGTATTGGCTAACCCCCTAAGCTTCCTTCTCCCTGTTTATACTCCACAACTACGAAAGCATCTCCCGAAAACCCCCTAGACCGAGACCCACTAACCCCTTCTCCAGCATCACATACCCAAATAATACTCAGTTCCCTCCCACCAATTTCCTCTAGTGAACAGAATTCTTCCTTCTGACCTGATGAACACCCTGTTTTCGACCCCACTTTACCGCACCCATTCAACCTAAGGTAAAGCACAATTTGATATATTCATGTGTCTACCAAATAGGAATTTAATACATCTGAATTCAGTTTCACTTTTACTTTCTCCAATTTTCTGAAAGTAGTAATTCTGAAGAATTTGCATCATCTTGTTTATTAAAGAAGTATGGTGCATCATATAGGGGCCCACCAACTTGAGTATAGTACCGTGTTTAATATTAAGCGGGATATTGACAACTAATATCATCATGACAAATTTTGGAAGAAATAATGGACAGAACGGGTACGAGCTTGACAACATACATGATAACAATTAACTACCATCTTTTATGATGAAAGCAAGTGCATTATTCAGTAAAAATTCTAGAAAGTATTAGGAAATACCCCCATAAATTATGCCAATTTTTTTTGTCTCATGATTTACATAACCCCATAATTTTTTTATTTTTTATTTATTCTGATTATTCACATTGCCATAATTGTTTTTAGATAAGTAATTCACACTGCCATAATAGTTTACTCATGGCTGTAAATCAATCAGTTAATCATCTCTATTATCATTTAAGACTAGCATAATACTTCACCAAAGAAGTTCAATCAGCAATATCACCAATATCCAACTCTTTCGTAAAGTAAACTTATTCCCTTTGAAGCCTAAATTGTCATTAAGTACATATGTTAAATACCTTTCATTAAAGCATGATCCAAAACACCAATAATAACAATTATATGCAGGATAACACTAAGATGCTAGAAGATTCAATATATTCATACATTTAAGTGGCTGAAAATCCTAAGAGTTATGATATGAGTATAATATCCAACCACTATGACTAGCTAACAATTTTACATCATAGAAGATCAGGGCCTTGTCCCTAAGAGATAGCTCAATCGGCTGGGACCACGCTTAATGAAGCGAAAGTCACTAGTTCAAATTCTCCTCCCCCCTATTGTGTGGACGTGTCAAAAAAAAAAAGATCAAGGCCTTCTAAAAGTTCCTTTATTAGTTATCAAGCGGATACACTTACAGACTTATTTAATCTATTGCATGATGATGATGATGGTGATTTGGAAAGATGAAATTTCTCTTCATTACCAAATATAGGTCTCTTCTAAAAATTCACCAATGGCCTATCATGAGTGTTGGCTAATTGCGAACAAGCACAACTCAGAATAATAAAATCAACAAGCTTCCAATCATGTCCATATGAACCTTTCCTCCGCCTATTTCTTCTCAGTTTTCTATCCTTCATCTGATGATCGCAAAATGCTATCTTCGGAGGATTCGGAGAGATCTTTGGAGGAACTCATAGCTTTCTTCTTTTACACGCTTTTCACTTGGACATCAGCTTGGCTTGCCCCTTTAGTGATTAACTATCTTGATTTTCTTGTTCTTTTCTCTTCTCCTAATTAGGTGTTTTCTCTTGTATACTCCTTGTATACTTGGGTTGCGCCCCTCTGCGCTTTTGATATAAACATTACTTATCAAAAAAAAAGTCCATTGAAAGACATTGGTTGTGGATTTGGCTAGCCTGCAATCATGAGCCAAACCGTAGAGAAAATCTTGCTTCATGAACCGCTCCCATCATTATTACTAAATCCTATCCTCTTAATCCTACTATTTTTACTCTTTATTTGTGTAACCTGTGCTCATGGGAAAATTAATTAGTTCTCATTTTTACAAGTAGATTCTGAAAACTCTAATTTACTTTCCATGTGAGCACATGTCAGACAAAGAAAGAGAAAATTAAAAAAGATTCAGCGCCTATTTTCAGAGCTTGAACTTTTCAAAAGTTGCAGCTTTTTTTAGAAGCAATCCTTGAGCTGTTTTTCAAATGCTACCTAAACCCTAAGACAAAGAAAGAGAAAATTAAAAAAGATTCAGGGCCTATTTTCAGAGCTTGAACTTTTCAAAAGTTGCAGCTTTTTTAAGAAGCAATCCTTGAGCTGTTTTTCAAATGCTACCTAAAAAGGCCAAGGCACTTCATCAAATTGGCAAAAAGCTAAAACATCCTTGGGTTACCAAAAAGTCTTCTGCATAGCAAATCAGATACATGCCCAAACAAGTTATGTCAGGTCAAATTAAATAACAGTATTTGTCCTGAATAATGCTATTATATTATAATCTAAGCTATAAATACTCTAGTAGTTCATCTCTGCATTTCCCTGACATCCACTACAATATAGCAAGGTTTGCATATCACCAACCTATTTTAAGTTTCATAGATTCCTCATATCTAAATTTCAATTTAGAATAATATTACAAAACCTTAAAGAATAGAATTATTTAGATCTGCGATGACAATAAGCAATAATACGCAATACGACAAAGTGTTTGACTCATTAAGGCATTAAATATGCTAATCAAAAAAATTTAAAGCATTTAAATATAGCAATTCCATCCCTTCAAAGAACCACGTGTAGAATTCCTGCCCTCCGAGATCCACGCAGAATATTGTCTTGCAAAGGGAAATTTGTTCCCTTTGGAAATACTCGGGAAAAAAAATTCCATTTCGAATCTCACACCCTCTCTGAAGCCCACGCATGCGACAAGTAAAATACAAGCCAAATCTAATAAACCAATTACTCATACAACGTGAAACCAATGACTCATACAACGTCCCTCTTACCCTGACAGCTTCAGTCAAACAACAGACTAACAACTCCCTTGTTCTCTCTCTGCCCGAGTAAAATCCATGTGGAATACAAAACCATGGACTCAAATAATTTTCCCTGTTATAATTACAGTTTCAATGATTCAAATAATGTCCCCTTGTCACCAGATCACCACCACAGAGAACTACAGAATTAAGTGATCAAGGGGTGGTTGAGATCAATGCTAATCTTGTTTATACTTAGAAGTAATAAAAAATATATTGCAGAAAGCACAAAAGGGGGCATAAATCTATTAAGCAGGATTTAGACAAAAGGTAATCGTGTTTATTTTGAGAAGTTTGGTATTGGATTTACAAAGATTTTGATAGGATAAGACTATCTAGGATTTTTTTAACCAAAAAAGGAGGAAAAGCATCATAAATTTAACAGAGACACACCTCATAGGCGGATTGTGAGCCCCAAAAAGCTAGTTCTTTTTTTCTTTTTTGGGTGTTTTAATGCACCATAACTATTAGATTTAGAATCATCTCATGAAATCAATAAACAAAGGAGCAACGACATGAGTCTTCACACAAAATCTATACATCTTTTCTTAACATATTCATGATTTGCATGTTCCGTGTGGAGATCGAGTAAAGATAATATGTAGACAGGAAAAATTACTAAATAAGGATTCTCAAATTCATCATCATTACGAACCACAGAAACGAGAATCTTCACATCAAGATAAATACTTGCCTAAAACAATATTCAGCTTATTAAGGTGAGTCTCTCTTAGCTTTTGTAAGCCAAAAGAGTGAAAGTATGACTCAGCAAACAATTCAGAATCTATGTTATTTAGGAAGCAAATAAAATATATTCCTTAAGAGTCAAGATATATAATCCTCTTCCTTCTCTTCGCTAGTCTCACTCGACAGAGAAATAACATCCAGAACTCAAAATGCACCCAAAAAAGAAATCGAATGAAGAAAACAACAACCAATGATTAATAAAATCACCATATTTAACATGCAAAGCAAGACGTGCACTAAAATCGGGAGAGTGAGATAGAGAGCGAGAGAGAGTTAAAACAAATCTAAAAATCTGAATTTCAAAAGTCTGCTATTACGCCGAAAAACACCAAAGAACAGAAAAAAGAGTCTCAAGTTAACTGATCCTCATGCAACAATTAGGCTCACTTGACGTAGTTTTCTATTCAAATTAGAGGATCCAAATTTGAATCAAAAAGAAAAATACTTCCTCCTTATTATTTGCTTTGTTCTTAATTTCCACACCATCACAGAGTTACTTTATCACAACGGAAAATCTCACTTTTCCACTTCACCATCTCCACATTTTCTCAGAAAAGAAAATTAGCAAACAAAAGTTAATGCAGCAAAAGATTCAACACAAGAAGCACGATTTTCTCATCCTCTCCCCTCAACATTTTCTCACAAAAAGTCACACAACAAACACCGAAACCGAACCTTCTTCGGTGCTCGCATCAAGAAAGATGCGCGAGTGGCTTCTCTCTCCGCCGGAACACGCCACATTTTCCTCAGCGGAGTCCTTGTCCTGAACCATCTCCGCCATGGCTCTCACCTTCACCGAGCGAATAGGACACGGAAAAACCGGCCCCCGCGCACCGAATCGCACAGAGACCGAGCAAAGCCTAGATGAAGAAGAAGACGACGACGACGACGACGATAAAAACGAAAGCGAAACCCTAGGCGTTGATGTGAAGAATGTGGACGAAGGCGTGGCGGATAGGATAAACATATTACTCTAAGGCTTTGATTCGGTCTCTTTGATTTCTAAAAGTCTAGAGAGAGAGGTGTGGATGAGACTGAGTTGAGAGACTGAGACGAAGAGTGAGAGAGGGAGGGTAGGGGATTGGCGGGCGCACGTGCTTTTTATCGCTGGGAAGAAACGACGTCGTGGAGGGGATGAGGGGCTGGGGCGGACTCTGAAGGTGGTTTGGGATTGGAGACAGTGGAGGGACACGTGGCGGGTAATGGAGGGTGCAGGTGCAGGGGGGAACTGGTAGTGGTGGTGGTGGGCCAGTTTGTCTTGAAACTAGGTTTTGAGGGGTGTGAGGTACACGCTTTGTCCTCTAGTTTTAATTTTCTTTTGTTTTCTTTTGGGTTGGCATCCGTTTCTTTTGAATCATGATGGATTATAAAATAGAAGTCTTTTGTTATACGGAAATGTTTTTATATTCGGTTGTATTTACAAGATAAATGGCATTTGAATTTATGTTGTTTTGTACTTTTTTTTTGTATGATAATGTGACATTAAAGACTCGATATTATTATTTTATTTTATTCCCAAATTAAATACGTTGCTTTATTTCATATTGAAAAGTAATTAATAATAAGAGGTGTTAAACTTTTTTTATTTTTAGGCTTTAATTCAAATTTACTTTTAAAAACAAAAAAAAAAATCTCTATCAAATCGGTCTTTGGGTTTTCAAAAGTAATCAAATAGGATTATGATTAGATTATCAAATAACAAAATTTAGGTTGTTTTTAGGCATCAAAACACTTAAAAAATGTCACATAATAAAAATGTGAGAGCCATGGTGATATTCTAAGGGTTTTGAAAATGAGAGTCCCTGCTATTAGGTCCATCCTTAAAACTCCATTTTTATAACATTCAATAAGAATTTGACACCTCACTAAGACTAAAACAACATATTACATTTTCTTTTAACCCATTAACCCATGAACCACTCTACTCCCTCCAACCAAATGCCGCCGCTGGAATTCATGGTGTGAGTCTTGGCCAAAGACCCAACTGTGGGTCACGGCTAGACTCACGCTGGGTCTGCAGCCCCACGCCATGGATCCCAGCGGTGCCTCCATTTTCCGGCAGCAACGTTTGGCTGAAGGGGTGGGGTGATTTATGAGTTAGAAGGTAATATAATCTGGTGTTTTCGTCTTAGTGTATTTTTGTGTTTTTAAGTGAGATATCGAATTTTTATTTAATGCTGTAAAAATGAGGTTTTAAAGATGGACCTCATACAAGATTTTCTCTTTGAGAGTTATAATTTTATCCTAAGTGGTGCAATTGAATCACAGGGTTAGTTGAAGAGAGTTATAATTTTGATGAAACATTTATAATTGAAAGAAAGCTAATTTATGTTCCTACGAGAGTTATGTTGAAAGAGATTTCTCTCTCTCGTCCCCCATAAATTTCTTTGTCCCTCTCCTGTTAAGAGTTATATAATATTACACCCTTATATATATATATATATATATATATATATATACCTTCCCCAAAAAAACTGCCGCATGCAAGGTGTGACGTAAGTGCCAAATGGCAAAACATTGGTATCGTCAGGATTAATGGATAACGTACAACTGATGAGGTAAGGAGGGTGACCGTTGTTGTAGTCTTGTATGAATGAGATGAATGAGAATATGAGATGACAGCAGCAAAATACACACAAATCTTCCTTGTTAATCCCTCCCATCTATGTTTGATAAGTCTAGGGGTGGCAAAATGGGTACTCATACATGACCCGATTACGACCCGCGGGTACCCGTTACACGATTAGCCTATACTCAGACACGACCCGTTTAGCTAAACGGGTAATCGGGTTTGACACGATTATGACACGAAAATAACCGGGTAACCCGACACGACCCGTTTTACCCGTTTAAAATAACCGGGTCTAAACGGGTAGACACGACCCGACACGACCCGATTACCCTAAACTATAGAATTTTTTTTTTAAAAAAATAAAAATTCAAATTGTAATAATAATACTAATACATCAATATAGTCAATGCAAAAAATTGAATTCTAAGAGATTAAAGGCTTTAATAAAGGATAAGAAAAAAAAAAAATTTGGAAAGTGACCGTAATTGACAAATTGTACTCCAAAATAAATTACTAAACTCATAATTTCACTTAAACTTAAAAGTTAAAAGTTAAAACAAGTAAGTTCATTTATTAAAATAGTCCACTTATAATTTAGTCCCACATGTAACAAAAGTGTTAAAAAATTAATTTGAACAAAGATACAAATTCTTAGACATTTTTTTTAGCATCCAATCATGGGCCAAGACTCAATATTTTTGAATTCCATGAGAGCCATAGAAGACCAAGACCCTTATTTAATTGTGCAAATACATTTATCAAAATGTGTAATATAATAGAATAGTTATAATTTAAGTGATTTTCATTTTAGCAACGACAAGTGAGAGACCGAGTGAGAGGGAGTCAGGGAGAGGGCTGAGAGTTACGTTACAGAATAGTGAGAATTGAGAAATGAGAATACAGGGAGTCAGGGAGTAGGGACTGATTTTTTAATTTTTTTGTTCAAAAATCAAAATGGTAAACAGGTAAAGAGTAAAATCAGTAAATGAGTAAATGAGTAATCACCAACTAATCAGTAAAGTGGCTGTGAGCTGTGACTGTGAGTAAAAAAAATTGTCTGACTCTGACTCTTCTCAGTCCTCACGCGAAACGGCGAAAAAAATCAGACAAAAAAGTTGAAAAAACCGGATCTGGCGCCCGGCGAGTCCAGGAAAAAAAAAAAAAAAAAAAAAAAGCCGGGTCTGGCGGGTCGACCCGCTAGACCCGCCAGACACGAAATTTTCGGGTCTTAATCGGGTAGACTCGATTACGACCCGAACCCGATTAGCCCAAACCCAATACCTATTTTTTCGTGTCGGGTTCGCGGGTCGTGTCAAAATTACCGGCCCTACTCCCATGTCCCAACCTAATAAGTTCTGGATTGGATATCTGTATCTTGCTGAATTCAACCTATTTTATGTGGAAACACAGACCGATATGCCAACGAGCCTTCAAATCGGACTTTTGTACAATATATTTGAAATCATCGTAATTTAAAATTCAAAATCTTATTAATTTCAATATAAATATATGAGTAATGCTATATATATATATATATATATATATATATATGTTTCACAAATATTTATAATCAAAATTGATGTGATAAGGTTTAGTAATTATTATTATTATTATTTTTAAACAAGGACTACTAGATTTTGCTACGTCAACTTTGTAAGATATTTGTGTAGTATATATCATTACTCTAAATATATCATATCCATCATTTAAGTTTATTACTTTTATTTAATATGAGATTTTCGGGTGACAAATGAAACTTCAATAAGGGAACCTTTACTTGATAAAAATAATAAAAAGAAGAAGAAGAGTTGAACCGTTACTACAAAGGCCACATGGCCAAATGCCTTTCTTTGGCTTTACCAAAGACCACTTTTTTTTTTTTTTTTTTTTTTTTTTTTTTTAAAGATTAGCTATAATTATTTTACTTAAATGTGACCATAATAGTATTTAATTCGTTTGATTAAACTATAGCTTAAGCCAACTCCACCAGAACAACAATAAGAACCAAATGGGTTACACTAATCAAGCATAGAAATTCTCATTGCGAGATTCGAACATATACTTTAGTGTATACCTAACTACTTTGGGAGTTTCGTTAGGCTATTGAACTCAAAGATCAGTTCTTATTATCAAGTGTCATGCTTTATCACTAAGAGACGATTCACAATAATTTGATTTTTATTTTTATTTAGGATAAATAATCCAATCTCATAAAGAAAGTGGAGCAAGACCCAACCCCTAAATATGAAAAATATACAAGAAAAACAAGAGCTTATTTTATATAAATACTTTGGGAATATTTAAGTAAGACCTTATCTTAAGAACTTGGGAAAAATATTTTAGAGGTCCCTGAGGTGATACCTTTTATCAAATCGCTTTGTAAGATTAAATTTGATCAATTTACTCTTCAAGGTTAGAACTGTTATAAAATAAACCATTCCTTCCACCTTCTGTTAAATTGCTAATGATGCTGCTATAATATACTCAATCAAAAGGCAACACATAGAAAAAAAATCAAAAGGCAACACATATTCTCATAAATAAAAAATAATAAAAAGAAAAAAAGAAAAAAAAATGATATATATATAAAATTAGGACATGGTCAGTCAACCCATTCCCAAATTTGAGAAAAGTTGCCAAGCCTCCTTTTTTGGCCGAATAGGAGCCGACTAATTGGCTACTGGTTCACCGTCTACTTAATTGATCGTGTTGGAAGAGTCAGAATCCAAACAATGGGTTTTCTATTCATGACAGCGGTTTACATAGCAATTGGGATACCTATCACCAACATTAGGAACATCACACAGGTGCAGGTTCCATGGTCCTCTATGGCCTTATCTTCTCAAAACACTAACCCTTACCGTGCCCGCTATCCTTTTCACAGCAAGATTTAGATGGATTTTTTTGGGCTTCACATAGGCAGAAAGATGATGGTTATCCCAAAGCAGTAGGAATGACTGCCCTTATATCTCTATATTCATTCAGAGAAACAGTTCCAACAAGGACACAGAAAGGCAACAAACTGTAACTATCATTCTACAGATAAATGATAAAAAGAAAAGAAAAAAGAAACATATAAACTAATAATATATATATACCAAGAAATAAATATCTACTGTTCTCAATAAACGGTCCTGCATCGCTCTGTCCTCTATGCCCAACTATTCACCTTTTCCCTAAACAAAGCACAACTGTAAGTTTTGGACTGTATTTTCTTGGACGTAGCAACTTTTTGTTCTACTGTTCATGGAATAATGACAAACCAACTATGCTTTTTTCCACCTTTTTTTCTTTTGGGTACACCAAACGAAAGAACAACCAGAATACGTGCTACAAGAACAAAACAGAAAGACCAGGACATACAAAGAAACAAAACTCGAAATATACAAATTTATGCCCCTGAAAAAGAAAGGAAGCTACTTTAAAAAAAAAAAAAAAACTTAGTAGCGACAAAAACTTCTTTGATAGATGAAACTGCAAAATTTCTGATGTTGAATCCATTTTTCATAAATAGTAAGCTCCATGAGTTACAAACTAAGAAAAATTGCTGCATCAATGGCAAATAACTGTTTTATGGCCGATTCTAGTTGTAAAAGTCCAAGGAAACAACATTATAGAACACTCGAGGATGGTAATTTATCCTAGGAAATTCATAATAACCAAATGGAGCACCAAATTGCAGAGAACAAAATCTGCAAAAGCACGCTCTGGCGGCAAATCCTGCAAGTTGAAGGAACATGTAACAAGCGGTAAGAATGAATTATTATCAGGATCACTATGGTGTACACTGATTTGTTTTGCATTTCTTGTGGGTTGCAAAACAGGAAAGGCGAAGGGGAGGGGGGTAAGGACAAAAGAAAAAAAAAAACTGTATGCCTACCTATGGTTCCAGCAAAAGTACGAATTACCAAAGCACACTAAATTTAAATTCATTTACCAAGTTCTACAAAAATTTTATTTCCTCCACCCTTTGAGCAACAATCAAAGCATGTGAAGAAAAATGTAAAGACGGAAGAAATCTTACCTTGAATTCCTTGTTTTCTTTGTTCACTTGGATGCGAAGACAAACTGCATTCAAGGAAACCAATCAGCCTTGGAATCATTTTCTTTAGGGGAAAAAAATTACTCCGATAAAGGGTGTGAAAACTTCCTGCTGCTCAGTGAGGCCTCTTTTAGTAAGACTGAAATGTGTCCATAACTAACGTGAAGAGAGTCAAATTTCTAAACACCTGCTATTTTGCATTTTGCACTGAAACAGTTGTTCTCTATGTTTATTTTTGGACCGCATTGCTCCATTGGCTGAACTTCAGTCTTTGGTATCTCTACTTGTGCTTCTCCGGTTCTCCCCCCTCATCTCCCTCTTCTACCCCCAAACTGTCCTAATTTAAATATGATCCTTATTAACTTGCAAACTCTAAGAACATATTAATTAATTTCTTACACCCCTTACAATAATATGAGTATTTATTATTAGATCCGTATTGTTATGGTTTTTAAAAATTAATTAGCCTAGTTCATTGAGATAATTAACAAATTCTGATATAGATTGATACTGATGCTTCATTTCCCTCACACAGCTGTTCAAGTCATGGGACCTATAGTTTATGAGATTACTTTACAGCAAGACTTCTCTTTCCGTTGAAGACTCGATTTTTAAGCAGGATGTTGGGCTTGGCATTGTTTTTCCAATTGAGAACTTCATACCCAGGTTTTCATGCAATCTTTTCCACAAACCAAGCGAATTATAAGGACCAATTCTAGAATTGTCAAATCAGCATATCTCCACGTGTATTTCTATTACTATCTATTAGCAAATTATACAGATTGAATGTCATGAAGTACAAATGAGCAAAAAAGAGGAGCAGGTCTAAGAAGTATGATGGAAATCTGCCATTAACACTAATTCACCTTATTTAGACTTATTTGGGGGCATGGCAGTTCCAAATGAAGCTAAGTCATGGCTCAGCAGGGAGATCCAACTACCCCCAATAGCAAGAAATTTTTTCCCCTCTTTTTACTTGATCCACTCCTCACAAAAAAAAAAGAAAAAGAAGTAAATATCCTGCTTACCAGCAAGGACTGCCGTCCCAGTGCAAGAAAGTACACCAGAGAGAAACGCGTTGAATGGGAACGATCCAACAATAGCCATGTAAACTACCTGTTTATCAGCAACTAAACATGTCAGAACTCAGAACTGGACCATGTAAATTTAGAAAAAAGTTAAAATCTTCTTTATCCTATCATTCACTCCTGCATAAAGTATAAAGAGTAAATGAGGAATGAAGAACCATCTCTAATTTGCTAAATTGCTAGTTGAGATTGATCTTCTAGCACTAAAACCTTCCTAAATCAAGATCAGATTTAGAAGCAGACTCTTTCTGTTAGAATTTGAATGTGAAAGAAAAAGGGAAAAAATGAGGTCATATTCCACAAGAGCCATAAAGATAAGAAATAAAGCTATGAATGAAGAGATTGCAGATCAACAATAGACTAGCAAGGAAATCAAAAAGAAAATGTTCTACGGCAACCACAAAATGTAATTAAGAGTATGACCTCTAGTAAGCAACAAATTTTGTTCAGGGACCATACTAAAACCAATCTGAAAATGAGAATGGACGAACTTTAAAGGGAAGAAAACGAAAGAAAGGAAGGAAACACGGAAAAGAGCAAAGAAGACTGTCTACTAATCTAATGTTAAATTTGATCAACTGCTGGGCACGAACAAAGAAAGTATTGTACACACTCCAAAATTTTGAAAAAGGTTCACCAGAAGATGACACAAACGCCAAACCTCAGAAAGAAGAATCAGAACAAAGAAAGTATAGGGACCCAAACAAGTCATGTGTCCTGAATAATTTTAGAAGCGACATAAAACGACAGCAATACACAAGATTATTCAAAACTACTCTGAATTGTACGCAATGGCTTCTCTATTTCATGTATTGATGTTCTCTATAATCATGCAGAAAAATAAACGATCAATTGGAATTCTAATCAAGAAATTAGTTCAGAAAAAAGGCAATGCACACTAACCATTCCTAATCAAATACGTTTCTCAAGCAAAAACGAATCGAAATGACAAAAAACAACAATGCTAAAAATTACTGCTTCACGTTACCAATTCTCTCGGCAACCAAAAAGCGAGCGTTGAATTGGATACAATCATACGGAACTGGCATTGTTCAAACACATGCGTTTCACCGACCTCAGATAAAGTAAAATTTACAATTGATCCAGAAAGTACAAAAGAAATGAAAACAAAATTATTAGGCCAAAATTTGTCAATTTTCTATACATTTCCTCGTCAACCAAACAGATATAGCCCAAAATCAATCATTTGCAACGACTAATTCATTGACCTAAGAGATCTACAAAACAATTCCATACATAAACATATTAAGTCATAGATTACCTGGATCAAAGCAGTGAAGATAGCAAAAACCACATAGAGATCGATGATCTGCAGAAGAATACGATTCGCGTTAAGATCTTAACTTTCATAGAGAGAAATTGCCAGCGAGAGAGAGAGAGAGAGAGAGAGAGAGAGAGAGAGAGGGACTTTGAGATTGGTGGGAGTGGCTGCATAGGCAGAGCGGAGAGATTGGATAAGAGCTTGAGCGTCCTTGCTCGTCGACTTCGCCATCGCAACCCTTCTTCTCGGTGTGCGTCTGTGAGTCTGACCACAAGAGAGATTCAAGTTGGGTGGTAGCAAAACCCTCTTCAGTCTACTTTGGTGAGTCGTTTCACAGGTCGTCGTGTTAGTGTTAGAGGTGATATCGTCATTTACGGGCTCTTATGGGCCTTTTCTTTTTTCCCAATGCGATAAAGGAGAAGGGGTCTGATGGGCCTTGCTTAGTTGCCCAAAGATCGGCCCTAAGAAGTTCTTTCTTTTTTCTTTTTCTTTTTTTTAATTTTTTAATTTTTTTTTTTTATTACAAAAAATTTGTCTCGAGAGTTTTTTGTCGTAAAGAGTGTTGTGACTTGTGAGTCACTCGAAAGTCGAAACAATAGATTATAGAAGGCCATTGCTTGACCCACGCAGATATAGCTTCGCTGCTCTCCGAAATGGCGTCGTTTTTGTCCTTCCCTGCCCTTCCCTCACTTCCCTACTCTCCCACCAGAGCTTCCTTTCGTACCCGCTCCACCTCGCTTTTTCAGAACCGGTCAGTTCGCCCTCACTCACACTCACATATTTTCTAATTTTTTTTTATAAAATAATTTGATTGGATTATGATTTGCTAATTTTCTTGCAGTGATCAAGCTCTATTGCATGTGATTGCCTATATATTTTTTTAACTGTTTTCGTTTGTTTCTTTTTAGTTTTTTGAATATTAGTTTAATTGATGGAAATTTTGAGCTAGAAATTGAATGTAGTAATTTTGAGAATCACAGATTCATAAACAATTATGTTTTCTTTTCTACGAATTTAGAATTGCTTTGAAGCTTTTGAATTTGATGAAATTGTTGATTTTCTATTGATTTCTGAAGTAGTACTAATCATATGGCTAGAGTCATTATTTCCATGAATGAATGAATGCCATTCTCTCACAATTAATCCTAAATTTGAGCTTATTATAGCCAAGAAAAGGTCTGTGATTAGTGAAACTTTAGAAGAAAAAAAATATTTGCTCTTTCTTGGTTCCAATTCAGCACTATTCCTCGGATACCATGTTAAAGTACCAAAAATTTAAATTGATAGAAAATAATGAATTTAATTATCCAATTAATATTTTAACAAAGAAATTGGTCGATCTTCAATTGTTTGGAGGTGGAAAGTTGAGCTAATGAACACATATCATAAATTAATAGGACTTAGTGGAAAGTTGTGTGTTATATCTTGTGCAGGTTTGGTGTGAGATGCAGTTATGCGGAAGCAACTGTAAGGGATGACTATAAACCTGATACAATAGATGTTGTAGCTGATATCAAGACTGAAAGGGTATGTGGGACTTAGCTCAGTCGTTTATTCGGTTGAAATTGATCAGAAAAATACTTGGTTTGTTTTTGGCTACTTATTAGCAGACTTCTCACTAACGTGCTTTCCTTAATAGATTGTAGTCTTAGGAGGCAGTGGTTTTGTGGGTTCTGCTATATGCAAGGCAGCGGTATCAAAGGGCATAGAGGTCATAAGTCTAAGCAGGTAGAAGGGAAAAATGTCTTTATCCAATTTGGTTTCTATGATTTTGCTTTGCTTTGCTTTCTTTCCTCTTTCTGTTTAACTGTTCTCATCATCTGGAATTGTAAGACACTCTAATCAAAGAAATTTTTGGCTTTGGTTGACCTCTTTTGCCCTAGTTTGCATTCTTGGTATTTTAAAGTTTTCACAATTTTACAGGTCGGGCCGTCCTACTTACCCAAATTCATGGGTAGATCAGGTAAATTGGATAGCAGGTACATGAAATTCTTTATGCCCCCTTGAATGGGTTGTAATGTTGCAACTTAAACCAGTTTTTGATGCAATAAATCAACTATCACTTTAGGAATTTATATCAGTACTTGTACAAGAGTGTTTTTTTTTTTTTTTTTTTTTTTTTTTTTTCTGCCCTTGCGAATAGATTCATCTACTAAGAAGCAAATGGTAGTTATGGATTTCAAGATAACAGTGAAAAATGAATTAATAATGTCAAAATAATACCAATTTATTCATGTCTGATAATGAGAAATTTGATGCCAAAAAAAGTTTTGATATATATGGCCTTTATTTGTGGGTTCTATGAGTCAATAATTTTTTGAAATGCTTACTGTGTTTTAAATGAACTTTTTCTTTCAAGTAATGAGAGAAGGGAATTTTAACAATTGTGTATATCAATGCAACACACACGTGCGCGCACACACATATATATGTATGTATTGTTTGTGTATATATATAGCCAAACATATGTTATTACTTGCTTGAATTTGTTGTGCAAATTTCCCTATTCCTTCTTTCATACACTTTTGTTGCAGGTTTTTTTTTCCCTAGTTAATCATTTTAAGATTACAACATTAAAGAATTTATTACAGAATTAGAATCATGTTCCTCTGACCTTAGTCTTACTCTCCGCAATTGTATACTTATTTTTCCACAGATGCGGATTGTTAAAATAATCTTCATGATATGCAGGAGATGTTTTCTATGTAAACTGGGATGAAGTACTGGTTGGGGCTACTGCAGTGGTTTCAACCCTTGGAGGTTTTGGTAGTGAGGAACAGATGCAAAGGATTAATGGCGAGGCTAATGTTGTGTCTGTGAATGCTGCAAAGGATTATGGTAAGGAAATGTCTATCTGGCTAAGAACTGTTAATTCTTTTGGCTGTGAATGCTGCAAAGGATTAGTGGGTGTTGTTTCCATTATTTATATCAATTTACATGATATCTGGCTCAGAACTGTTAAATAACAGGACCCCAAAACAGGACAGGTTGGAGTTGGATAGCAGATTTATATTAAGAGTTTTCTGGTCTTTGATGTCTAGGCAATCGCTTGGAGCATAATAGATTACAGAAGTAGTGGAAATCTACTGCCGCTAATTGTTTAATGGAAGAAAGTTTAATTTATACCCTCACTATAATTTCTCTGATATTTCTCAATAAAAAGGAAGCATCTTGTTATTTGACAGGATCATGATTGGGGTGATATCAACTCTTATGTTTTCTCCATTTTTACTGGCAGGTATTCCCAAGTTTGTCTTAATCTCAGTGCATGATTACAATTTACCATCATTTTTACTTTCATCTGGATACTTCACTGGAAAGAGGAAAGCAGAGTCTGAGGTCCTTTCCAAATATCCCAACTCCGGTAATCTATAACATGCCTTTCACTTTTTCCCAAAACATTTAAAAAATATCCATCATTTGTAGCAGTTTATATTTGGCTTGTTAGGGTTTTTGGTGCAGAAGCAAGGAAAGTAAGTACCAAACTAGAAACTTGTTAGGTGAATCTTTCTGATTGATTGGCAGGCACAATCATCTTTGATCCGTCCCTTTAGTATGACCAACAACTCTCAAATTAATAGGATCAACATGTTCAGTCAGAAGGTTGAGTTTGCTAGATGTTGCTAATCAACAAAGTTGCCTATTGATTTATTTAGTTTGACAGTGTCAACTAATGGTAATAGTTCAAAAGTTTCTTAAGATGGAGATCAGATACGTATTTACCAAACCCAGCCCCCTCCTTTTCCTCTCAACCTCTCCAAAAATAATTAAAAAAATTCCATTCTCACTGTTTCACATTATTCTTGTATGTTAACTTCAGGTGTTGTGTTAAGACCGGGCTTCATATATGGGAAAAGGAGGGTGGATGGTTACGAGATTCCTCTGGATTTGATAGGGGAACCAGCGGAGAGAATTCTGCGTGCTGCTGAAAGCTTTACCAAGCCTTTGAGTTCTCTTCCAGCATCTGATCTGCTCTTGGCTCCACCTGTTAGTGTTGATGATGTTGCACTTGCAGTTATCAATGCAATCTCAGATGATGACTTCTTTGGCATTTTCACAATCGACCAAATCAAGGAAGCTGCAGAAAAAGTGAGGGTGTGATACAGCTTTTCTAACGTAGAGTCAAAGGTGGTATAATACAGGCACGGTTTTGAGTATGATGTTACTCCTGGTTTAGCTACCCCATGCATGGGAATGATATACATGGAAGTGTTGTGTAAAGACCCCATATTTCTTATACAAACTGTCTTTAACATTTTAAGATGAATGTACAATTTTGGATTAAAAAAAAAAATTGCACAAAGAAGCCTCCCTCGTACTGAAGGGTGGCCGGACAACCACTCCTATGGTTGGCCAACCACTCCCTTAGGGAGCTAAGGGAGTGGTCGGTCACCCCTATAGAACTCTTGGAAGTGGTCACAACCACCCTCATCTCCGATCTAGTGCAATATAACTTGCACTAGATTTGGTGCAGACTAGATCAGTCTATTATAAACTAGAGCAAGTGCTCATGACCTCCCTCTCGTGTGGAAGAGGACTTGTGCAATTTTTTTTTTTTTTATTGGCTGATATGGCAGTGCCATGTCGCATTGTCATGTACATCTTTGTACCACAACTCCTAATACACTTGTGGTCTGTTTTCGCTGAAGATCAACTTGCCAAAGTGTTCACCAAATCACATTTACTATAGATTTGTATGTTAATTATTTTATATTTGACCGGCCTGTTTAACTATAAATTGGCCGCACAATGTACAACTTATACTCAAATAAAAATTATTCTTTTTATATTATATGTTTATCTCACTTTTACACAATTTTTTTTTTTTTTGACATGTCCGCACAAGAGGAGGAGGGGGATTCGAACTAGTGACCTCCGCTTCAATAAGCGTGGTCCAAGCCGATTGAACTACCTCTTATGGACTCACTTTTACACAATTGAGATAATGTGGTAGTGTCCATGAACGTTTTAATTTTGTTTTTCCTTTTTTAATAAAAATTGATGTAATAATAATTTAAAAATTGTATGAATACTCAATTTTGTTTATGGGTTTTTAAAGCAATGAAATATCAAAAGGACGAAAAAAAAAAAAAAACCCAAAGATTTTTAAAAAGCAGTTGACGAAGTCCTATGCGTGACACTGGTCCATATATCATGGAAGCCGTGGGCAGTAGGCACCACTAGGCACGGAATTCCCGCCTATTTTCCAGCATTTTCCTTTCGGAACTTTCTCAAATGAAAAAAAAAAATATAATAATAATAAAGAAAAGAAAATCACGATTAATCATCAATCACCTCCACCTCCACGACGTCCTTGTCCTCTGTGTTGACCTTTAATCAAACGCCGGTTACCCTGTACATGTCAAATTAATTTAAAGAAGCATCACCATTCTTCTTCTTCGTCTAAAGCTTCATCAATTGCTGGATCCATTAATTTGGTGGGGTTGCTGGTAGTTAAGAAAACCCCATCAAAATAGGAGGAAGAAGAACGATACACAAGTAAAGTAGATCTCAGATCTTTCAAACCCTCATCCCTTCAGGTACGCGGACATATATTATATATATATATACACAAAAGTGCAAAGTTAAGAGTTGCTGTTTGGTGATTCCATGCAGAGAGGAAAAAAGGGTGGGTCTATGTCGTTTTTCCAGTCTTATTATAGATCTGGATATTCTAACAAAAACAAAAGTGATATAACAATCTAGACGTTTTCGCTGTTGACATGAGCAACCAGAAACGGGTTGAGTTAGACGATGATCAAATCGCCGAGCTGCGTGAAATCTTCCGTTCCTTTGATCGGAACAATGACGGGAGCCTCACGCAGCTCGAACTAGGATCGCTCTTACGATCACTTGGTTTGAAACCAAGCCCGGAGCAGCTCGAGACGTTGACCCAAAAGGCCGATAAGAACAGCAACGGTTTGGTCGAGTTTTCGGAGTTCGTGGCGCTTGTGGCGCCGGAGCTTCTTCCGGCGAAGTCTCCTTATACGGAGGAGCAGCTAAGGCAGCTGTTTGGGATATTTGATAGAGATGGAAATGGGTTTATCACGGCGGCCGAGTTGGCGCACTCTATGGCGAAGTTGGGGCACGCGCTTACGGCGGACGAACTGACGGGGATGATAAAGGAGGCGGATACGGACGGAGATGGAAGAATTAATTTTCACGAATTCTCTCAGGCGATAACCTCCGCTGCATTTGATAATTCATGGGCTTGAATTAATGAAACACTGGGATTTGTTTTTGGTATGCCTTTAATTTCTTTGATCTCTTATATATGTATATTTATGATCATTTTGTGTTCACTTTGGAGTCTTTCTATTCAAATTTCAAACAAAGATGTAGTTGTGTAAATCAATGAGGATCTTGAAAAAATCAATGTTGTAGTAATCAAATAGAGATATTATTTTAAGATATCGATCATGTAGGGGACTATATATGAAGGAGCTTTGCATCTCTATTTGAATTCAAATAATTTTATTTCTAATTTTTGGGGTGTTTCGATCATAGGCATAGTTGTAACTTGGCAAGATCCTGCTTGCATGTGCTTTGTTCCAAATTTTCATTTGTGTTACTGCTGATGCTTTCTATTTCTTCAAAAATAAAAATAAAATCTTGGGACATGAACTTAGGCAGTACTATATAAGTTAGGAGTAATTCTAGAAGTTTTTCTTGTGTCTCTCTTGAATTCCTCCAAGAATGATGTGGCTATTAAAATCACCATTTGATCAAAATCTAATAATGATCATTCACAAGCTCAATGGTGAATTTAATAGCCACATCATTCTTAGAGAAACACAATAGGGACTTGTAGCATTATTCGTAAATTAATACTATAGTTAACGATTTTGTTGGTACAGTTTACCGCACATCGATGAGCGCCTACAAAATAGACAACTTGAGTAAAGACACTTGCCGGGTGTGTTGGCGTGAAATGCTTTGGATGCTTAAGTCTATAAAATGGCCTAAGGAGAAAGACCAAAAGAGAGTTTTTAGAGAAAGAGGGTAATGCAAAACAATGAGTAAATTGTCTTACCTGCTACAGTTTGCATAACGTACCTCCCTACCACGTGGCACCCTTTCATTGGGACTACTAAATATCCCGCTAAGGCCTCGTGGTGCTATCCTCTAGCGTTCATAGGATGTATAGCCACGAGGGAGCAACAAATATTTCTTTTCAGGCAGTTGTCACCTTTGTCCTCTAGACACCGTTATGGTGATGCCACAGGAGCAGACATTTGAACCTTGTTTGTTAAACAACGAAGCCTTTTTCACGGTACTGTTGACATTAAATTTTTTTTTTAAAAAATAATAATAATTAGTATAAAAAAGTAAAATTTTTTGTTTTGTAATAATTTTTTTTATTTAAATAGTAATAAAAAGTAAATAATGTGATATAAAAAGAGAATGATGTGATATAAAAAGTTTGAATGTTTTGATAATTTTTTTGAAAAAATGAGATGAATAGTGTGGTGGTCTTTCAATGACAAGCAAGCTTGAGTGACTCTCTGAGCATTAGTGGCCCTAGGCCTCATTGATTCTAGGATTTGTCTCTTCGGCTGACAGGCCTTAATCCAATGAGCCTTGGATCCGAGGGTCCACCAGATTCTATACTAAGATCTGTGCTAGGCTAAGTATATGTATGTCAAGCTCATTCATATACCATATCAATCATTCTAAGAGCTCGTGTTTCATTCATTGTTTGTAAAACAGCAGTTTGCAGCATTTCAAAAATCTAAAGATTGCAATTTTAGAACTCTTACCTCTGCATAAGTTAGAATGTTAGATTGTTTTTTTTTTTTTAATGATTTTCAAAGATCAAAATTACTATCGTCAAGCACAGTTCACTGTGAAACAAATTCTGCAGCAAATTTATTCAGTACTTCGTTTCTTGCAGGTTAGATAAATTTCCATGCCAGCAGATTGGCGAACAATTCCAACATCCCCACATAGCTACAATTTTGTGATTATGCAGGGGGTGATTAGTTTCTTTCATGAACCATATTCTGCCTAACAATCTTCAATCTCCCCCATTTCTTGGAAAAAGAAAAATCTTAGATATGTAAGCCTTTTGTTTTGATTAGTTGATTAGTTTCATAGCCTTTGGTTTTTGACATATTGCCCGTTTTCCAATATCCGTGTCGGAATTTCTTCTTTTTGTTGAATCAAACATACTGGATAAGTGATAATTAGGACTGAGGTGATCAAATGGTCTTACTATGTATATAAAACACAATGGTCGGAACATTTATCTAGTGATAATTGATTACATGAATGTCAATGTATCTTCTTTTTAAAAAATTGTCTTTGAAGAACAATGGTTGGAACATTTAGGGTTCATTTGGAATTACGATTTCAAAATGCATAATTTGAAAATGTGATTTTTAAAAACTCAATTAGGTATTTGATAGAATTGTAGTTTGATCTTTAAAATAATGTGTTTTTTTTTAAAAGTGTATTGCATTCAATTTGAAAACAAATATTTTCATGTTTTCAAATTACAATTTTTAAAAAAAACGCATTCCCAAAACAGTATCCAAATGCAAATCTAGTGCCATTCTTGGGTACCCTAAGTCCCTAATTGCATGAAGTTATCATCAAAGTCCAAGTAATCTCATTCTTCTCTGGTATTTTCTCAAACATCTTATATGCTAAAATTTAAATCCTGTCACAAACATATTAATCAATTCACACCCATTGTTTAAACATTCTACATTCAAAGCTTTGAAGATAGAGCTGCTCGATTAACTCGTTCTCTTCAATGTTTAAAACAAAAAATTGTGACCAATAGTATGTCTAAATGACAAGGATGGTCCAATCTGATATGCCAAATTTACAAAACAGGGGATGACTAATGGAGAACGAAGAATAGCACCATACCTTCTCAAGCTGAAAGTGAATTCATTGGTTGAATGAGAAAATAGAGTTCAAACAAAAGAAATGATGTAATAAGGCAAGTTATCATAAATCAAAGGAACTGATCTCATTTATCTCACATAAATATCAAACATCTTTGTGCTATTAAATATATATGAGAACATAATTGCCCCATATTAATTAATTTGCATTTAAAACAGAGTTGATTGACTTGATTCTTCAGATTGAATTGATGACCAAGTTTGATTTGAATCCTCTTCAGCATCCCTTATGGGGCTCTCTATTGATGATAAGAAAGGTTTGGAAGGCATTTGTAAACTTTCATCTTCTCCTTCAAGCATTTTTACGACTTTGTTCATTGAAGGGCGATCACTAGGCTTCATTTGTATACACCATAACGCAACCATAATCATCTTCTTAACTATTTTCTTTTCCTCCTCTGCAACATCTTCCATTTTTATGTCATTTCCGTCATGTAATTGGTCATAAACCCAAGAGGGGAAGTAAAATTGGCTTGAATGGTCTGCAAATGTACTAAAATTCTTTCTTCTACCCGCCATTTCCATCAATAACATTCCGAAACTATAAACATTAGCTTTGTATGAGATGCCTCCAATGTTTTTGTAGAACAACTCAGGAGCCATGTATCCTAATGTCCCTCTTGCAGCAGTCAAAGAGACAATACTATCATCTACTGGATACAACTTTGCCAAGCCAAAGTCAGAAACCTTGGGAGCAAAATTCTCAGCAAGAAGAATGTTGTGAGGCTTGATGTCAAAGTGTAAAATCTGCATGGTACATCCTTGATGTAGATATTCAATTCCACGAGCCACTCCTAGAGCTATATTATACATTTTGTCATAGCTTAGGAAGGTACTTACTTCTGGGGAAAATATGTATTTATTCAGGGAGCCATTAGGCATGAACTCATATACTAGAGCTCGCTTTGATCCTTCAACACAAAAACCAATGAGTTGCACTATATTAACATGATGAATCCTTCCAATAGTTGCAACTTCATTGGTAAACTCTTGTCCATTAGCTTTGGACTTACCCAACATCTTTATAGCTACAAGTCGGCCACTTCGAAGTGTTCCTTTAAATACAGTGCCATAACCTCCTTCGCCTAATTTGTCCTTGAAATTTTTGGTCATCTTCTTAATTTCCAAGTAAGAGTACCTTATTGGCACGAGGTTATTGTGGCTTTGCAAAAATTCTTCAACAACATCATACATTGATAAATGTCTTCTACGCCATTTATATATCAAAAATGCAATCACACAGGGAGTCCACAATACTTTTGTTGCGAGGTATAGTCCTATGAAAGAATATTGTCAAAATAAATTATAAGAAAACAAACATGTAGATATATGGCATACTGTCAGCATTTTACTTATTACAGCTCAACCCACTACCGTTCTAAATCCTAGTAATTAAGCACACTATTTGTTTTCTTTTTCATGTGAATAATATTTTCATCTTGCCTGCATTTCAAAATATTTCATGCTTCATAGTTGAATGAATTATCTACTAATAAAAAAGGTAAAAAATAAAAAGAAGATCAAATGAGAGATATAAGGTTCTTACCGCCATAGGTTATCATGATTATCAGTAGTTTCAGCAAAGGATGCAAAGGATCTGCAAAAAAATATGAAAAATATAAATTACTTAATTAATGAAGAAAGCGACTTAAATAATATGAAAAGTTTAAGGTTTAATAAAATTCCACAAACAACTTTCCCTTGGCCATGCTTAAGAATAAATATAGATAACTGTATAAAAGTCTAGACTTTACATGTTTGGGATTTAAATTGGCTTGAGCTCGATTCCATTCCTTCCCAATGTGTGATTGAGATGAATAATTTGCCAATTGAGGCTTGACAATGAGGTTTTAGTTAGGTTATAATAGAATTTGTTTTTTTGAGAGAAGGTTATATAGTAGAATTGATGAGCAGCAAAGTATAAAAGACTGACCAGTTGTTATCCAGGAAATAATGGGGGCAAGGAAAGGAAAAGTTTAAATCAAGAGAGAAAGCTAATTTCTTAAGAAATTTGATATTTTTTCCTTTCATTTTCCTCATTGTTTCTGATACCTAAACAAAGCCTAAAAGTTTGAGATCAACCATTGCCTAAGCACATGGTCACTCCTCTGTTTGTCTCATCATCTGCCACAACTCATTCTTCTACAATGCGTCACTCTATATTATCTTTCAAACAATTTTCTGAGATAGAAACCTTACCAATGGATGCCTCTTCTTCTGGGTAAATCCCCCATAATTTTTCTTCTGCGTTGGCAAAGAAGAATAACATCAGAGCATTTGAAAACTTGGAATAAAAAATCTGCATTTTTATTTTAGTTGGAAATATAGTTACAATGTATAACTAATTATCTTTTTCTTGTAAATGCCATTAATATTCATCTTGTTTGCACATTGAAACTATTTTCACGCTTCACAATTTAAGAAATGATCTGCTAAATGAAAACAAAAGAGAGATACAGTATCTTACTGATGATCCGCGGTAACAGTATGTTGCTAAGAACTTCAATAACTATAAAAAAAAAAAAAAAAAAGATAAATTTTATTATGTAATTGAAAAGGTAAATTAAATAATTTCAAATATCTCTAGGCTGCATAAACAACTTTTGTCTTGGGCCATGCTTATCAAGAAATATAATCTACCCATTTTATATGGGCTATTATTCTTCTTCCCAATATAAAATTTGGGTGTTACATTAATTACTCCTCTACTTGTGTCATCATCAAGCACAACTCATCCAGTTCTATGTCATTGAGCCATTTTGTATTATCCTTCAAACAACTTTTTGAGATAGAAAACTCACATTTTCTAAATATCTGGGATAGTTTATATCAAACTGTATTAAACTAATCTATTTATTAGTTAGTTTTACAGTTTTAGATAAACAGCTGGTTAGTTAATATTCATGCACGTGTGCATCACAGCAGTTAGGTTAGTTGCTGATTTGTTAGCTTAATCATCTTGTATATAAACAGGTCAATGTAATCACAATTCATTCATTGAATAAGAGAATTAGTTTTTCTCTTTGTTTTCATTGTTTTCTTGTTATGGTATCAGAGCAGTGAGAGTTCCTGCCTTCCTCTATTTTTTTTTTTTTTTTTTTAATTCCGCCATTAAACTTCCTTCAAAGCTTTTCCTCTGTTTTTCATTTTTTTTTCTTCTTTTCTCTCAAACAATCTCCTGCAATGGGCGATGATATTTTGGTTTCTGCACCATCTGCAGCCCCTCATGAGACTTCTGTAGAAAGTCCATATTTTCTTCACCATGCAGACAGTCCTGGAACTGTTCTTGTTTCTCAACAATTGAATGGTGACAACTTTGTCACATGGAAACGATCAATGGATATGGCGCTGGTGGCCAAGAACAAGTTTGGTTTTGTGGATGGAAGTCTTCCCAAACCATCTGTAGGTGATCCTAACCTACATTCTTGGGTGCGTTGCAATAATATGGTTTTGTCATGGTTACTAAATTCTGTTTCCCGAGAGATTGCAAACAGTGTCCTGTTTCTCAACACTGCATCTGCTGTTTGGAGTGATCTGACTGAGAGATTTAACCACAGCAATGGACCACGAGTATTTGAATTGAAGAGATCATTATCCTCTCTCTAGCAAGGTACAAATTCTGTAAGTACATATTTTACTCGGCTTAAGAGTTTGTGGGATGAACTCTCTAGCTTTCGTCCTCCTTCTACTTGTACTTGTGGTGGTTTGAAAATTCTTCTTGATTTTCATTCTCAAGAATATATTTTTCAGTTTCTCATGGGATTAAACGATTCTTTTTCCAATGTTCGAGGTCAAATCCTTCTGATTGATCCTCTTCCATCCATTAATAAAATTTTTGCTATGGTTCTTCAAGAAGAAAGACAACGTTTGGTTGCCTTCTCTCGTACCACTCCTTTGTATTCTGAGCCTACTGCTTTGATTTCCAAAGCCATTCCTAAACCTCCATCTCGTTTCTCTAAGCCATATAACCACAGGGAACGCCCCACTTGTACTCATTGTGGTTTTTCTGGCCACACAATTGACAAGTGTTACAAGTTACATGGTTATCCACCGGGTTACAAACCAAGAAGCCAAATTCATTACTCAGCTAGCTCTGCTAATCAAGTTTAAGAAACATCTCATGCAGAACCTATACTGCATATTACTCCAGATCAGTGTCGTCAGTTGCTTGATCTGATCAAACCACAAGAAAATCAGAATCATGATGTGAGTTATGCCAATCATGTAGGTCCTGCTTCATCTACTCAAGATCATTTGTTTTCAAACATGGCAGGTAATATTTCATCTTCATATTGTAGTTCTTTGAACCAACAATATTCTGTTTTTTCACCTGTGCATTCACAAATGCATGTTCAAACTTCTGTTTGGATTGTAGACACAGGGGCTACAGATCATATGGTTAGTTCCATATCATTTTTCACTTCTATTACTGCAAAAGTGTCTAGAAATGTTAAGTTGCCTAATGGTCAGTTTGTTGAAGTCACTCACATAGGGACTGTCAAAATTTCTGACTCTTTCATTCTCACTAATGTCTTGTGTGTTCCATCTTTTTCATTCAACCTCATTTCTGTTAGTAAATTTCTTCACAATGTTCATTGCTGCATTATTTTTCTTTTGGGACATTGTTTCATACATAACTTACTCACTTGGAGGACGATTGGCTTGGGTAAAGAGAAGAGTGGCTTGTTTCATCTATTGCTGCCTACATCAAGGAGACATTCACCTGCTGCCCAGACTTTCATTCCACCTAGAGCTAATGTTTCTGCTTTAAGTCCTTTTAAAAATTCAATTGCTGATGTTTGGCATTTTAGGTTAGGTCACATTTCCAATTCCAGAATCAAACTTTTACATGATTCTATCCCTGCCATACCATGTAATTCTCCTACCATTTGTACTGTTTGTCCCTTAGCTAAGCAACGTAGGCTTTCATTTCCTATTAGTACCTCAAGTTCATGTTCTGTTTTTGAATTGGTCCATTGTGATTTGTGGGGACCTTTTGCTGTTTCATCAATAAATGAAAGTCACTATTTTCTTACCTTAGTTGATGATTTTTTCAGATATACATGGGTTTACTTACTTCATTCTAAATCTCAAACTAGCAATATCATTCAAATCTTTTACAACTTAGTTCTTACTCAATTCAAGGTCAAAATCAAAACAATTCGATCTGACAATGGCACTGAGTTTTCCATGCATGATTTCTTTAACTCTCATGGAATAATCCACCAACTTAGCTGTGTTGAAACTCCACAACAAAATGCTGTTGTGGAACGTAAACATCAGCATTTGCTGAATGTGTCTCGAGCATTGCGTTTTCAAGCTCATTTACCTCTTAAATTTTGGGGTGATTGTGTTTTAACAGCCACTCACATTATCAACAGAATTCCTACTCCAAATCTTTCTAATAAGTCTCCTTATGAGCTTCTGTTTTCCAAAGTTCCATCATATGATCATCTTAGGGTGTTTGGTTGTTTGTGTTTTGTTTCTACCTTACATCGAAATAGAAATAAGTTTGATGCTAGGGCAAAGCCTTGTGTTTTTATTGGATATCCTAATGGCATTAAGGGATATAAACTTTATGATCTTACTTCCAAAACTCAGGTTGTATCTCGAGATGTTCATTTTCATGAGTCTGTTTTTCCTTTTGCTTATCTTCATCACTTCAATTCTGATGGTTCCTTTGTGATTCCACATTCCTTGTCTGATATTCCAACTCCCACTAGTTCAATTCCTGTTTCTGCAGCAGAAAGTCTATCTAGAACTTCTATTTCTCCTGTTTCATCTTCTGCAATTGATCCTTTACCTGATTCCATTGTTTCTTTACCTGAGTCATCCAGTGTTTCAGTTCCTACCTCTATTCCTTCCAGAAAGTCTACTCGGCAGAAATGTAAACCTGGATATTTGCAGCAGTATCATTGTAACTTAGCTACTCAATCTTTCAATTCAATTGATCCTAAGAGTGATATTTCTGTTTCAGGTATTCCTTTTCCACTCAATTCTTTCCTTGATTACAATATGCTTTCTGATTCTTACAAACACTTTAGTTTGGCTGTCTCATCCCAAATTGAACCTCAGTTTTTTCATCAAGCTGCATCTTCTCCTCAATGGCGTGAGGCCATGGCAACTGAAATCAATGCCCTTGAAGCAAATGATACTTGGGAAATTACTGATCTGCCTCCTGATAAGCACTCTATAGGCTGCAAGTGGGTTTATAAAATCAAATATCGAGCCAATGGGGAAGTTGAGAGGTATAAAGCTCGTTTGGTTGCAAAAGGGTATACACAAAGAGAAGGTCTTGATTATAGTGATACATTTTCACCAGTTGCCAAATTAACCACAGTGAGATGTCTTCTAGCTTTAGCAGCAATTCAGAATTGGCATCTTCATCAATTGGATGTCAATAATGCATTTCTGCATGGCTCCCTTGATGAGGAGATTTTTATGAAGTTACCTCCTGGTTTTGGTTTGAAAGATTCATCTAAAGTTTGCAAGCTTAAGAAATCACTTTATGGTCTTAAACAAGCCTCAAGACAATGGTTTTCTAAATTCTCTTCTACTCTTATACAACATGGTTTTACTCAATCCATGTCTGATTACTCCCTTTTTACTCAAGTAAAGAAAACCTCTTTTATTATTCTACTTGTATATGTAGACGATATTGTCATAGCAAGTAATGACAATCTAGCTATAGAAGAGCTTACACAATTTCTCAATTCTGCTTTTAGTTTAAAAGACCTTGGAGAATTGAAGTTTCTCTTAGGGCTTGAAATTGCAAGAAGTGCAAAGGACATTTCCTTATCACAAAGGAAATATGCCTTAGAAGTTTTAGATGATTGTGGAATGCTTGCATGCAAACCCTCTTCTGTTCCTATGGAAGCTAATTTCAAGTTGTCAAGAGAACAAGGTGAATTGATTTCTGATCCAACCACTTACAGAAGACTTGTGGGAAAGCTGGTTTATCTTACAATTACAAGGCCAGATTTATCATATTCTGTGCAACTATTAAGTCAGTTCATGGATTCTCCTCGTCAGCTTCATCTTGATGCTGCACACAAGGTCCTTAGGTACATTAAATCTTCTCCTGGACAGGGCATTTTCTTCTCAGCTTCTTCAGAATTACATTTGAAGGCATTTTGTGATTCTGATTGGGCCGGATGTCCTGATAGTCGCAGATCAGTCACAGGGTTTTGTATTTTTCTAGGAGATTCTCTAATCTCTTGGAAATCCAAGAAGCAACATACGGTCTCAAGACGCTCTGCTGAAGCAGAGTATCGATCCATGGCTGCTGTCACTTGTGAGCTTACTTGGTTACATGCTTTATTGAAAGATTTGCAGCTTCAACTTCATCAACCAGCTTTGGTTTTTTGTGATAGTCAAACTGCTATTCATATTGCTGCCAATCCTGTCTTCCATGAACGCACCAAGCACATCGAAATTGATTGTCACATTGTGAGAGAGAAAATTGCTACTGGTTTGATTCGCACACTGCATGTTCAGTCCAAGCATCAGCTGGCTGACTTACTCACCAAGCCTCTCTCTCGCACAGATTTTCATTCTATGTTGTCCAAGTTGAATGTCATCAATATTTTCCATCCTGCTGAACATTCCACTTGAGGGGGCGTATCAAACTGTATTAAACTAATCTATTTATTAGTTAGTTTTACAGTTTTAGATAAACAGCTGGTTAGTTAATATTCATGCACGTGTGCATCACAACAGTTAGGTTAGTTGCTGATTTGTTAGCTTAATCATCTTGTATATAAACAAGTCAATGTAATCACAATTCATTCATTGAATAAGAGAATTAGTTTTTCTCTTTGTTTTCATTGTTTTCTTGTTAGTTTATTCGATGAATCTGCTCCACAGAGAAAGAATAACATCAACATTAGCAAACTTGGAAAAAAAGAAAAAAAAAAGAAAAACCAATGTAAAAATGGTCTAAAATATAGTGCAAAGATTAACTGAAAAGTGTGTTTTTTTCTTCTTCTTTCTTTCTCTCATTCTGTACGCACCATGTGTTGGACTTGGAGGGTAGCACTGAACAGGGAAATTCACGTTATCGAGCTAGCAAAAGTCATCTCCTGTGAAGTTATCACACAAAACTTGCACCCATGAAAGCTTAAAACCGTAGGCCACTTGATCGTAGACCTCTGTACACGTACTTGGGTAAAATACTGTTGGAAACATTTGCTCTATTTGGCACGAGTCCCCCAAACCCTTTAGAGATTGGGAATATAAAACATGGACATATCGATAGCTCTTGGAATGGAATAGAGAAGAGTTGGAAGAATTCAATCCATTACCAAAGTGTTGAAATAATAAATATGGGGGAATAAACGGAAGCAATAGAGAGAATGAACACAAAGAACTTACGGGTGGTTCGATGTTAAACACCTACATGTTTAAAAATAACACGACAAAATTTTTTTCTGACACGAAAATTCAGACATGTTAAATCTACTATGTCAGACATTGGGGAAGCTGACTTTCCTTGGGTTCTTACAGTCATCATTACTATCTGAGAAGCATTCCAAGAGAAGTTCATCCAAAATTTACCGGAGAAAGCCTAGATAGTATATCTCCGAGAAGCATTCCAGAGCAGCTTAGAAATGGAAATCTCATACTTCTTGTTGTTGTTTGTGGCTCTCATCATAGACCTTGGAGAATGCCAAAATAATGGGTGTGCTGAATTACGGTCTGGAAGCCATGGCCCAGCCATCCGATTTCCCTTCCGAGTTAACAGTCAGCCAGAGCACTGTGGGTATCCTGGGTTTAATCTCTCTTGCACTGATACAAATGATACAGTGGTTGAGCTGCCGATTTCAGTCAAGCTTTTTGTCAAACAGATTGACTACAAATCTCAGGTAATTCAATTATAAGATCCAGATCATTGCTTTCCAAGGCAGCTTCGAAGACTCAATTTATCTTCCTCGCCTTTCCAATTCAAAGTAGATTCCCTTTCTTACAGCCTTTCAGACTTAGTCTTCTTCAATTGTTCCCAAAGAGAAGTAAAATTGGAGTTTATCCGTTGTCTTAGTAGCCAAAACCACCAGATTTATGCCTTCGATACAGATGATGACCTCATGAACTACCCCCTATCATCTTATACAAAGATGTATTCTCTTCAATCACTTCCAAATACTACAATTCTCGGTGACGATGAGAAAATTCTTGAATTGAAGTGGTCCAGACCAGTATGCGGACACTGTGCAGCAAAAGGCAAGAAATGCAGATTGAAGAATAATAGCACTGAATCAGAAACCGAATGCTTCCTCGAAGGTATTGTCTTCTGTCCAATTTCTTCACAGTATGCAAGCCGACATGCATTGATTGCTTTCAGATTTATTGATTCAACCTTCAAACTTTCAAGCCGACATAATTTATTGATTCAACCTCTTTAAACTTCCAGATTTATTTTGAACCAATTATGTTTTGTGTTTTAATTTATTGACTCGATCAACACAATTTCTTTTTAGAGTGTTTTGTGTTTTTGATTGATTTATGTTTTCCTTCATCCAACTGATTTATGTAGAATTGTACAAAGATTAGCATATATTTATTTGAAAAGATTAAGATAATAAGAAGAGATAAATTTAATTAATTATTTAATCCTTTATTAATAGGTGAGTTCCAATATGTGATATGTTTTAATTAAAATGAGGGTGAATTATCTCTACTTTAATACTAAGTTAAATTAAAACTTACCTAAAAAATTTAATCTGATAAAAATAGATAAATTTAATTATTTAATTTGACATTAAATCAAGAAAATCAAAGCGCAACTGGTTTAGCCCTCTTGGAAGCCTACAACTTGAACTCAAGGGGTTTGAATTCAGTATAACTTAGCTATCATCAAGAAGATTTTAGGTGAAAATATTTATTTTTTGGAAATGTAGAATGAGAAGCTAATTATGTTAAAATCTTTTTAACAGGTGCATTATCAAAGTTAGCGATCACTGGTGAGTTGCCTTGGCCATTCAAAATTCTTCTTATTGAGGAGATGGAAACTATTGACTCACACATGTTTATTATGCAGGTGTCGCATTAGGTTCATTTCTATTACTTCTTGCTATCTTTGGTCTCTATCGTTTTTATACTTATGATAAAGTAGAGAAAGAACATCAAGCAAAGATCGAGAAGTTTTTAGAAGACTACAGAAATTTCAAACCGGCAAGATACTCGTATGTCGACATTAAAAGGATTATAAATCAATTTTCTGAGAAGTTAGGCGAAGGAGCATATGGAACAGTATTCAAAGGAAAGCTTTCTTTTGAAATTCATGTTGCAGTGAAGATCCTCAATACTTCCAAGGGAAATGAGGAAGAATTCATAAATGAGGTTGGAACAATGGATACAATCCATCATGTTAATGTGGTTCGCTTGGTTGGCTTCTGTGCTGATGGATTTAGACGAGCTCTGGTTTATGAGTTCTTACCAAATGATTCACTAGAGAAGTTTATATCTTCAACGGCGGCCAAGAACCGTATTCTTAATTTGGATAAGCTGCAAGATATTGCTCTTGGCGTAGCGAAAGGAATTGAATATCTTCACCAAGTATGTGACCAATGAATCCTCCATTTTGATATCAAACCTCACAATGTTTTGCTAGACCAAAACTTCAATCCAAAAATTTCTGATTTTGGTCTTGCCAAGTTGTGTTCAAAGGATCAAAGTGCTGTGTCCATGACTACAGCCAGGGGGACTATGGGTTACATTGCACCCGAAGTGTTCTCTAGAAATTTTGGAAATGTGTCTTCTAAAGCAGATGTTTATAGTTTTGGAATATTGTTACTTGAAATAGTCGGGGGGAGGAAAAATGTTGACGTTACAGTTGAAAACACTAGCCAAGTTTACTTTCTAGAATGGATCTACAATATCCTGGAACAAAAAGAAGACATACGAATCTTTGTTGAGGATGATGGAGATGAGAAAATCGCAAAGAAACTTGCAATTGTTGGACTCTGGTGCATCCAATGGCACCCAGTGGATCGTCCTTCCATAAAAGATGTGGTTCAAATGTTGGAAGGAGAAGGAGATAAATTAATTATGCCTCCCAATCCCTTTGTCTTTGTTGGCATTGCAAAAAATAATGCAAATATACCTACAAAACGTCAAAACCAGGAGTTGGAGGTCATCCCAGAATCAGAATAATTGCATGTAAACTTAGTGTATGTGATAATAATATATGTTGCAATGAATTTGTACTCTTAAAACCTTAATCTTCTCATTGTAACAACTTCAAGTTTTTTCTTGTATCAAACCTTAAAACATTTAAAATTAGATGTTGAAAAGCTAGAAAACTATAATCAATAGTGAACCTAAATAAAGATTAATTCACTGGAGGCCCAGGGTCAAACCACATAATCACGTTAAGAATTTATACAACTCTTTACGTTTGTTTTTGAATCCTTAAAATGTTTACAAATTTTGAAATTGCAAATTTGATCATCTTCGAATAGAGTAATTTTATTCGTCACCCTATTATAAAGAAGTGCACAAGCGGTTACGGTTAACGATTATTAGCTCTAACTGCAACTGTTATCGCCTTAAGCGGTTATCAAAATTTAATAACTGTATGACCTTAAGTAGTTAATATTTTTGAAATAACCACCGATGAATAGTTATTGAAACCCATGCATCGCATAATGGCTTTTTAGGTTTGGGCTTATTTTGGTGTTTTGGACACACATTGGGGCTCTTTTTAGAGCATTTTTCTTAAATGGTATTAAACACCAAAACAAACCTTTGTTGTGTGCTAAGAGAGCTACTGTTGAAAGCTTTTGTTGCTTTATCTCTCTTGGAGTTTTGTTTCAAACCTCAAACCTTTATCATATCTTTCAATCGTTTAAGTGTACTAGTGGGTTGGTAAGGAACTCATGTATAGAATTGGTCAGGGACGAGCTGGAGCTGCTAAGGACTAGCTGCCAACAATGATAACTAATTAGGAAACAAAATTCATCAGAAAAAAAAACATGCCTTCTCTTATTATGAATAACAAATCATCTATGATCTCGAGCAACTGCAAGTTCTTAGATAAAGAGGCTCAAAAGAATATACAAAATCCAGGAAAATTAAAAGGAAAAAAGAAAATCAAAATCTTCATTTGGCAATGAACCATAAAAATGTTGTAGCCGTCAATTTCTCATTACATTGTGTCCTTTAATCACCAACTCAGAACCATCTCTTCCATTGTTGAATTTCAAAAGTCTTCCTTCTTTCTACTGAGAAACATCAAAAGGGCTTTCACTATTAGTCTTGTAGCATCCTTTGCATTATCTGCTTTGTCATATGATGTTTCCAGAAGAGCTCGTGTTTGATTCATTGTTTGTAAAAAAACAGTCTTAACTACATTTGAAAATCAAAAGTTCGCAATTTTAGTATTCTACTTAAAAGGTTGGATTTTCTATATGATTCTTCAGAGATCAAAGTTACTATCGTCAAGCACAGTTCATTGTGAAACAAATTCTGCAAATGTATTCAGTACTTTGTTCTTGCAGGTTAGACAAATTTCCACGCCAACAGGATTGATGAGCAATTCCAACGTGCCCACAGAGCTACAATTTTTTGATCATGTAGGGGCTGATTAGTTTCATTCATGAACCATATTCTACTTGACAAATGTGGCATGCACACACAAATCCTTGTTGACATTCTGTGTTAGTTTGTCATAGTGTGCAGGTGAGTCATGAAGCCTGTATTTTCTTCAATCTTCTCATTTCTTTGTAAAATAATTTTTTAAAAAAGATTCTTAGATATCCGATTGAGCACTTTCCTTGAATCATCAACAAATTTATTCGCCACACGCGCAAGCATTAATTAAAGCCAACCCCACAAGAGTAACCCAAGAATGCAATTGTTGCCCAAGGGAGAACAATTCTAACTCCACCCAAGCTGATAAAAATGCACTTAGAGTGAACCAATTAAGATGGTACCTAACCACTCAAAATTGTATCCAAATGCAAATCTATTGCCTTTCTTGGGTACTCCAATTGCATGAACTAAGTTATCATCAACGTCCAAGTAACCTCATTCTTCTCCTGTGTTTTCTCAAGCATGTTATATGGTAAAATTTAAATATTGTCACAAGCATATTAATCAATGCACACCCAACACATACATCAGATCCAAAGCTTTCTTGGGTGACTTAAACATTTAACCATTGTTTAAACACTCTATACTTCCAAAGCTTTGAAAACACAGTTGCTCGATTAGCTTGTTCTCTTCAACGTTTAAAACAAAAACTTATGAATTGTGATATGCCAATTTTACAAAGCAGGGGATGAGAAGAATAGCACCATACCTTCTCAAACTGAAACTAAATTCATTGGTTAAATATGAGAAAATAGACTTCAAACAAAAGAAATGATGCAATAAGGCAAGTTATCATAAATCAAAGGAACTGGTCTTATTTACTACACATAAACATCAAGCATCTTTGTGCTATCAAATATAGATGAGAACACTAATTGCCCCTATTTAATGGGAATGCAATTGAGGAGACTCATATCACTTAATTTGCATTTAAAACTGAGTTGTTTGACTTGATTCTTTTGATTGAATTGATGAGCAAGTTTGATTTGAATCCTCTCCAGAATCCCTCATGGGGCTCTCTACTGATGATAAGAAAGGCTTGGAAGGCATCTGTAAGCTTTCAACTTCTTCTTCAAGCATTTCTATGACCTTGTTCATTGAAGGGCGATTACTAGGCTTCATCTGTATACACCATAAGGCGACCATGGTCATCTTCTTAACTATTTTCTTTTCTTCCATTGTAACATCTTCAATTTCTATGTCTTTTCCATCATGCAATTGGTCATAAACCCAAGTAGGGAAATAAATTTGGCTTGAATGGTCTGCAAATGCATTTACATTCCTTCTTCTACCCGCCATTTCCATCAATAACATTCCAAAACTATAAACATCAGCTTTGTATGAAATGCCTCCAATGTTTTTATAGAACAACTCAGGAGCCATGTATCCTAACGTCCCTCTTGCAGCAGTCAAAGAGACAATGCTATCATCTACTTGATATAGCTTTGCCAAGCCAAAGTCAGAAACCTTTGGAGCAAAATTCTCATCAAGAAGAATGTTGTGAGGCTTGATATCAAAGTGCAAAATTTGCATGGCACATCCTTGATGTAGATATTCAATTCCACGAGCCACTCCTAGAGCTATATCAAACATTTGATCATAGCTTAGGAGGGTACTTTCTTCTGGGGAAAATATGTATTTATTCAGGGAGCCATTAGGCATGAACTCATATACTAGAGCTCGCTTTGATCCTTCAACACAAAAACCAATGAGTTGCACTATATTAACATGGTGAATCTTTCCAATGGTTGCAACTTCATTGATAAAATCTTGTCCATTAGCTTTGGACTTACCCAACATTTTTATAGCTACGAGTCGGCCACTTCGAAGTGTTCCTTTAAATACAGTGCCATAGCCTCCTTCGCCTAGTTTGTCTTTGAAATTTTTGGTCATCTTCCTAATTTCAAAGTAAGAGTACCTTAGTGGCATGAGATTATTGTGGCTTTGCAAGAATTCTTCAACAACATTGTACATTGATAAATGCCTTCTACGCCATTTATATATCAAAAACGTAATCACGCAGGGAATCGACAATACAACTCTTGCTGCAAGGTATAGTCCTGTGAAAGAACATTGTCAAAATATATTATAAGAAAACAAAATGTAGATGACCTAATGTCAACATCTTATTTATTACAGCTCAACCCACCGCCTTTCTAAATCCTCGTAATTAATCACAATTTTTGTTTTCTTTTTCATGTGAATAATATTTTCATCTTGCCTTTTAGGGGTGTTAAATGAGCAAGCCATTCACGAGTGAGTTCGGGATCAACTCGTATAAGCTCGGCTCGATTATTAAATGAGGCATTTCGTGAACACAAATACTAGCTCGAATATTAAACGAAACAAGTTCGGCTCGACTTGATTAGGCTTGTGAGCAGCTAGTATAAGACTCGAATTGGTAGTTGTTCACATAATTGCTCATATTAATATCAAAAATTGATGATTTTTTTTTTCCTAATAGCATCCTTCGAAACCAAGTGTCTTACTGTCTTGACTCAGGCTCCATACTCGGCTAGTCAGGCTAAGCAAATGTTCATATGCAAGCTGGCTTCTTGAGCCGTTTAAGAGTACTTGAAGTTTAAATTTATAATAAAAATAAATAAATTAAATATAAAAGCCTCGACTTATTATGAGCTTGAGCTCAGGCTCGATTTTTTTGACTTGTCCTTGAGCTCGAGTAAAATTTAAATGAGCCGAGCCCAAACAAAGAAAGCTCGCTCAAGCTCGGCTCGTTTACACCTCCTTCATTTCAACATATTTCATATTTCACAGTCGAACTAATTATTTGCTAATTAATTAAAAAGGGAAGAAAAATTAAAAAAAGATCAAACGAGAGATAAAAAGGTTCTTACCGCCACAGTTGATCATGATTATCGTTAGTTTTGCCAAAGAGTCTGCAAGAAATATGAAAAATATAAATTACTTAATTAATAAAGAAAGTGACTTAAATAATTTGAAAAGTTTAAGGTCTAATAAAATTCCATGAACAACTTTCCCCTTGGCCATGCTTAAAGAATAAATAACCGTATAAACGTTAGAATATTTACATGTTTGACTATTTAATTTGCACATATATGAATAGATAAATTTATGCTGCGTGTCTTTGATTGGCATTCACCCCACCACTCACATACAAATTTTTGAGATAGAAACCTTACCTTCATAGTATGGCCCATCATCTCCGGAAAGCCAATCAAATTTGTCTTCTGCTTTGGCAAAGAAAGAATAACATCAGCATTTGAAAACTCGGAAAAAAAAAAATAGCATTTTTAATTTTTATTTTAGTTGGAAATATAGTTACAATGTATAAGTAATTGTCTTTTTTCTTGTAAATGCCATTAATATTCATCTTGTTTGCACGTTGAAACTATTTTCATGCTCCACAGCCTATAAAATAATGAGCTAAAAGAATACAAATGAGAGATACAGAATCTTACGTATAATCTGCGGTACTAATATGTTGTAAAGAGCTCCAATACCTATAAAATAGATAAATTTAATTAATTAATTAATTAATTGAAAAAGGTAGATTAAATAATTTCAAAAGTCTCTGGGCCGCATAAACAACTTTTTGTCCTGGCCCATGCTAAACAAGAAATATAATCTCTACCCATTTTATGACTATTATACTCCTCTACTAGTGTCATCGTCAGGCACAACTCATCCAGTTGTATGTCATTGAGCCATTCGGTATTATCCTTCAAACAATTTTGTGAGATAGAAACCTTACCTTTTCCAAGTATCTCGGATGGTTTAGAACTGGGAAGGCCGCACTGATCAGGGAAATTCACGTTATTGAGGTTGCAAATGTCATCTCCTGTGAAGTTATCACACAAAACTTGCACCCATGAAAGCTTAAAACCATCGGCCACTTGATCGTAAACGAATGGACAACTAATTAGGTTAACCATAAACGACGCTTTCGGAAACATTTGCTCTATTTGGCAAGAGTCCCCCAAATCGTCTAGAGATATATATTCGGAAAATAAAACATATCGATAGCTCTTGGAATGGAATAGAGAAGAGTTGGAAGATTTCACTCCATTACTCAAGCAACTAGACGTGTCCAAATACTTACGAGAAATCACTGGCTTTTCGCACTTCACCCAAACCAAACCCGTTGCTGGCATATTGCCATTCCCTAACTGCTCGTACTGACCAGTACTATTACAAAGGACCTTTATGTTAGATGGATAAGATAGGGTATACGGATCCCCTGAACTGAAATTGTAGCGGTTTAGAAAATAGCGAGGGATGGAGGAGATATTGTCCTTCTCAATACCTGCGTCTACAACTCGGATTGTGTAGTCACTGTAAATGATTTCCTGTACGTAATATTTTCCAGCAAATAAGTGTAACACTGTTTGGTTATCCTCACAAGACAGATTATACCTTTGATCTCCGCACATTGGTGGATCGCCTTCCAACCGAAACGGATAGCTTATATTCTGGATATTGCCGCAGGAAGAAGGAGGACATGAGTGATGATGACTATCGTTGCCACTGCAAGCTTCATGGACTAGGACAAGAACCACAATTACGACCGAGAGTCCAGCAGGGAAGAGTATTCCTCTTACCATGGATGGAGATACTAGGATAGAGAGAGTGAGAGAGCAGAGAGGCCGGTTTGAAAAAGATTTCCTGTAAATAATTTGTGGGAGGGAAAGAAATAATTGCCCTTCTGAATAAAGAAATAATTGCAGCCGTACTTTTTGAAAATGGTGTGGAAAAAACAAAATAGACAAGCCTGCATGTTCATGATCCCGTGAGGACTGGCGCTGCTGTACTATGCTTCTCTTTTTCCACCAGCTACAGTAACCGTCCAAGAAATCTCTCCTCCGTCAGTTGCCAAACGGGACCACAGCCGGATTTATTGAAAAACATTTGGCGTTGTTTGGTAACCAATGTTGCCAAACCCATCGCAACATTGCACTATGTACTGTCAAAGGCAAAGCATGGGTGATTAGAAAAAAAAAAGGCAAAGCATGGGTTGATGAGATGCATTCAATACGGAGCCATGTGCATTGGAGTGGTTACCAAACAACGCCAACTGGGACCACAGCCGGTTCATACAGTCACCAATACTACGTAAGTCCAACTGTCCAAGACTCCAAGTCCAAGAGAAGTTCATCCGAAATTTACTGGAGAAAGCCTAGCTATATATCTCTGGGAAGCATTCCAGAGCAGAGAGATTGGATATTTTGCTTAGAAATGGAATTCTCATACTTCTTCTTGTTGTTTGTGGCTTTCATCATAGACCTTGGAGAATGCCAAAGTAAGGGGTGTGCTGAATTGCCGTGTGGAGCTCCTGGCCCAGTCATCCGATTTCCCTTCCGGGTTAACAGTCAGCCAGAGCACTGTGGGTATCCTGGGTTTAATCTCTCCTGCACTGATACAAACGATACAGTGGTTGAGCTGCCGAATTCAGTCAAGCTTTTTGTCAAACGGATTGACTACAAATCTCATGTACTTCAATTATATGATCCAGCTCATTGTATTCCAAAGCAGCTTAGGAGACTCCATTTATCTTCCTCGCCTTTCCAATTCGAAGAAGATTCCCCTGAAGACCAGACTATGTCTTCAGGGGAATCTTCTTCAACTGGCCCTACAGACTTTGTCTTCTTCAATTGTTCCCAAAGAGAAGTAAAATTCAGGTTTATCCGTTGTCTTAGTACCCAAAAACACCAGGTTTATGCCTTCGATAAACGTGGTGACCTCATGGACTTACCCCTATCATCTTGTACAAAGATGTATACTCTTCGATCAATTCCAAGTACTACAGTGCTCGGTGATGATGAGAAAAATCTTGAACTGAAATGGCCCAGACGAGTATGTGGACACTGTGAAGCAAAAGGCATGAAATGCAGATTGAAGAATAATAGCACTGCATTAGAAACCGAATGCTTCCTCGAAGGTATTGTCTTCTCTCCAATTTCCACCTTTCTACTCAATTTCTTCATGTACAGTTTTCAAGCCAACGTGCATTCATTTCCACCCAAAAATAAAATAAAATGTTTGATAAACATATGCGAACTCACTGCACAGTACCTTTAGCCCTCTTGACCTCAAGGGGTCTAAATTCAATATAACTTGGCTATTAGCAAGAAAATTTTAGGCGAAAGATATATTTTCTTTTGAAAATGTAGAATGAGAAGCTAATTATGTTAAATCTTTAACAGGTGCATTATCAAAGTTAGCGATCACGGGTGAGTTGTCTTGGTCATACAAAATTCTTTTTATTTGGGAGATGTAAACTATTGACTCACACATGTTTATTACACAGGCGTCACCTTAGGTTCATTTCTATTACTACTTGCTGTCTTTGCTCTCTACCGTTTCTATACTTATGATAAAGTAGAAAAAGAACATCAAGTGAAGATTGAGAAGTTTTTAGAAGACTATAGAAATTTCAAACCCACAAGATACTCGTATGTCGACATTAAAAAGATTACAAATCAGTTTTCTGAGAAGTTAGGTGAAGGAGCATATGGAACAGTATTCAAAGGAAAGCTTTCTCATGAAATCTATGTTGCAGTGAAGATCCTCAACACTTCCAAGGGAAATGGGGAAGAATTCATAAACGAAGTTGGAACAATGGGTACAATCCATCATGTTAACGTGGTTCGCTTGGTTGGCTTCTGCGCCGATGGATTTAGACGAGCTCTAGTTTATGAGTTCTTATCAAATGATTCACTAGAAAAGTTCATATCTTCAACGGATGCCAAGAATTGTATTCTTAATTTGGATAAGATGCAAGATATTGCTCTTGGGGTAGCAAAAGGAATCGAATATCTTCACCAAGGATGTGATCAACAAATCCTCCATTTTGATATTAAACCTCACAATGTTTTGCTAGACCAGAACTTCAATCCAAAAATTTCTGATTTTGGTCTTGCAAAGTTGTGTTCAAAGGATCATAGTGCAGTGTCCATGACTACAGCCAGGGGGACTATGGGTTACATTGCACCCGAAGTATTCTCTAGAAATTTTGGGAATGTGTCTTCTAAAGCAGATGTTTATAGTTTTGGAATATTATTACTTGAAATAGCTAGAGGGAGGAAAAATGTTGACATTACAGTTGAAAACACTAGCCAAGTCTACTTTCCAGAATGGATTTACAATATCCTGGAACAAAAAGAAGACATAAGAATCTTTGTTGAGGATGATGAAGATGATAAAATCGCAAAGAAACTTGCAATTGTTGGACTCTGGTGCATCCAATGGCACCCAGTGGATCGTCCTTTCATAAAAGATGTGGTTAAAATGTTGGAAGGAGAAGGAGATAAATTAATTATGCCTCCTAATCCATTTGCCTCTACTGGCCATGTAAAAAATAATGCACATATACCTACAAAACGTCAAAACCTAGAGTTGGAGGTTATCCCAGAATCAAAATAATTGTATGTAAACTTAGTGTATGTGATAATAATTTAGTTTGCAATGATCTTGTACTCTTAAACCTTATCATCTTGTTGGATTTTTTTTATTTTATTTTTTTATTCAAAGCGAGAGAGTGGGAAAAGGGGAAAACCTTTTTCATCTTGTCAATGTAAGGACTTCAAGTTTTTTCTTGTATCAAACCTTAAAACACTTAAAAATAGATGTTGGAATGCTAGAAAAACTATAATCAATTGTGAACCTAAATAAAGAATTATTCATTGGAGGCCTAGAGTCAAACCACATAATCACGTCAAGAATTTCTACAACTACATTTGTTTTGATTCCTTATAATGTTTAGAAAATTAAAATTGTAAATTTGATTTTCTTTAAATTGACTACTTCTATTCATCACCTTATTATTTAAGGGTGTACAAGTGGTTACAGTTAAGAGTTATTGTATCTAATTACAATTGTTTGAGGTGGTTAGTAGTTTTGAAATAATAGTTGGTTAGCGGTTATTGATACCCAAAACTGTCTTGCATAACCGCTTTTAAGGTTGGACTTTTTGTGCCTATTTTTTTTTTTGTTTTGGCACACCTTGAGCTTCTTTTTAGGACCTATTTTAAATGGTTTTTGGACTATTTAGAGCCTATTTAAAATGGCATCAAACACCAAAACGATCTTTTGGTATATTATTATTTTTATATCTACTTAATATAATATATTATATTTAAGGGTAGACGATTAGCAGTTATTAAGCGTCTCCACTTACCTCTAAAACCGCTAACCGTAAACAAATGCGGTTAGCAGTTATTGGACAGTTAATAACTGTTTGCTTGTACACTCCTACTATTGTCCCCCTTTCATCTTCATCCCTATAGCTGATATGGCGTGGTCTCTCAACCAAAAAAATTAATCTTCATGCATAAAATATTATGGAGACCACATCACATTAGTTGTGAAGGGATAAGAGGAGGATAATAGAGAAATGTATATATCATTACTCTAAATATTAGAACTTGTTTAGATGTGTTTTAAAAAATAGGGGAAAAAAGCCCCCTCGACTACAACTCACTTTCAAAAAGCCCCCACAAAGTGACAGGCGTAAAACTTTGATATATTAAACTACCATTTTTGTGGCAAAAATGCACACTTGTTAGTCTTGACCGTTAGAATGGATTCTGAAACAAAATTTGGCCATAATCATTCGAAAATACCCTCGCTTTGGCAATTGAAAAACCAAATTTATTATTTTTAATTATTAATGCTAAATTTAAATTAAAAGAGAAAAGAAAACAAAATTTGAGGTGGTTGAACCATTCCATGAGGGGTAGTTCGGCCACCCAAATGAAAAGGGGGCAGCCCAAGTTGCTAGAAGTGGATCACGGCCACCCCTAGAGGGTTTGGGGTTAACCCGAGAACCACCCTTAGTCACCTCTAGGATTGACTTGTTGGCCAACCTTGTAATACCTCTTAAATCAAAATAATTTATTTTTACAACCATCGCAATTTAAAAATTGAACCCTTATTTTAAGTGACATTTGAAAATGTTATGGACTGAAATTTTCAAAAAAAAAAAAAAAAAAAAAAAACCTTTGACACTTTGCAAATTCTTCACTTTCGAAGGTTGAACGATCGATCAAGATTTTCTTTCCTCGAATGTTTGAAGTGTCTCCCAAACATTTGAACTTGTCTGAAAACATTTTTAGCCACCTTGGCCCTTTGAACATGCAGGGATCCTTATAAAGCCATGCTTATCTCCAATACAATTTTGTCATTTCTTCACACCAACCACCCTCGAGGAGATAGAGGTCCTAGAGAGAGAAAATGTGGTTTTTGTGAGGCTTCATTCTTAAGGGGAGGTAACCCCTAAACCTCAATCTGTTATTAGTATGCATGTTTTCCTTAATTGGTTTTAATCTACTGCTTTTGTTGTTTAACAAATAGCATGTGGGTTTTAAAGACATCCAAGTATATTACATTAGGATTTTTCAATAATCATGCACGGGTTAGCTAAGCTTTCAAAAAGTAATAAACTTGTTCATATGTTCAATGTTATGTCACGTAATTATGGTTTGTTGTGTCTTTTTAGCGTTGTTAAGAGTCTTGGTTAAGTTGGAAAATGGGTTTTAGAGGTCGTTTTGGGTTTCTCGTGCATTTAGGCAGTCATCAAAGATTTCATTGTTTCGTCAAACATTCAATGTTTGGTCTCCTCATCCTACCCTTTTAATTTTTAATTTTTATTTTATTTTTGATAAAAAAAAGTTATAAGGAACAGGGAAAGGGATTGAATGTTTTCTCCTTGTCAATATCTAACAATTTTTCCAACCTCTGCTTTTTCATTGAACTACCACATTCCTTGTGAAGAGTGAGATATCATAATTTATTGATTAAACCTTCATTATTTCGAATCAATTATGCTTATGAGTTCATTAATATTTTGAATAGCCATAGACGGATCAGGCTTGCATGCGGTAGTGAAAACTACTGCATGCCTGCGGTTAGAGAAAAAGGGTACCATTTTCCACTAAACGGTATTATTTTCCACTTTAAAAAATTAGGTTTAAAATACAAATAATATAAAAATCATTAAAATTTAAAAAATGATAAAACAATAATAATTAAAAAACTAAAAAAAAAAAAAAGAAAAAGAAAAAAGAAGGGCGAACCACGAAACCATAAACAGATTTCAGGGAGAGAGAAGGAGGCGGAGAGAGAGAGAGAGAGGAAGAGGTGGCGCTGTGGGCAGTGCAGGCGTGCTCCGGTGATTCGGAGAACCATTGCCAGAGCCGAGAGGCCTCTAAACTCAAAGCTCAAAATTCTAGGTCCTATTTCATATGGGTATTGAATTTGGGGGTTTCTTTTCTATTGATTTTCTGGATTTAGCTTGAGTTTGTGGGTATTTTGTTTGGTTGCTGAGAAAATGTTGGGGGATGGAAAGAAAATGTCGGTTTTGGAAAGATTGAAGTTTTATTGTGTCATGCTCTTGTTTGATTTCTGGGTAATTGATCTGGGGTAGTTTTATATGCTTTTGTATCAGAGCAAAAAACTTTCCCTAGAGCTTCGAATCAGAGCAAAAAACTTCTCCATCTTCACGTCCTCTTCTTCTTCTTCATCTCCCCCAACTCTCACACTTTTTCCTTTAAGGATTTAAAAACAAAAAAATGGTCCATCCGTGGCTTTTTTATATAAAAATGAATTTTATATGCTTTTGTCATTTCCATGGATGAAGCATGGAAAAATATGCTTGCCTTAAAAAAACGGTCAATGGTAGTGAAAAAAAATAAAACGGTGTGCAAGCTGGGGGAGAGATGAAGAAGAAGAAGAAAATAAGAAAAGAAATGAACGAGCCGGAGAAGAAGAAAAGGAGCAACAAGAAGATGAAGATGATGTGCAGTGGAGTTTTTTAGTTTTTTAATATTTTTATTTTTTAAATTATTGATTTTTTTAATATTAAATTAATTTTATATTATTCTTTTAAAAAAATTATTTTTTTATTGCCCTAAACGACCCCAAACTGGGTCGTTTTGGGCCACCACATGGTGTAGTAGTTTTGAACTACCGCACCTAAGCCAGATCCGCCATAGACAATTATAGTTTTAAAAGAAAATTAATGTTGAATGGTTCATTTATTATACACCACTTCAAGTGTGGATCCAGATCCTCTCTAGTATATTTTGGACTAGAAAATATTTAGTTAATAGCTAAAATTTCTTCTAAAAAATTAAAAGAAATTCATCCTAAAGTCACAAATAAAATACGTATGTATCTTACTAATAAAAAAAATAATAAAATATTATTTATTATTAAAAAAGAAAAAATAAATGGGGTGCCCACCACATCTTAGCCATAGCCACCCCATTTTAGTTAAGGGTAGCTTGAGTTGAACTGATCAACCCAACTTGCAAAATAGGATGACTGTATTACCCTAAGAACTAAAAAAAAAAATTTAAAAAAAAAAGAAGAAAGAAAAATAGGGAATTTTTCGCGAAGAACTTGCAAAATGGGGTGGTTGTATTACCCCCCAAAAAAAAAAGAAGGGAATTTTCCGTGAAGCTTCAGTGTTATACACAGCATTGGAAACAAGAACTACATGTTGCCGACAAGAACGCTGTAGCAAACCTGCACCATTAAAGCTATACAAGCCAGTGTTATCGTTGTTGTCGGTGGCACTCAGTCAACAAACGTCATTACTCAATTCACGTGGCACGCTACATTGCCAAACTACAGCCATCCCATTTTGCAAACTACATTGCCAAACCTAAGGCTCTACGGGGCAATTGACTGGGAAAAAGACGAGTCTTTGGACGAGCCAATACGTGTAAAAACACACATAAGCCCTCAGGTACGAAATTATCAAAATGCTTGTGTGAAAGTGAACAGAGGAAAAAAGTTGAACCCACCGTGTTTAGGGACAATATAGTAATTTTATTTGTCTCTTTTCTTTAAACGCGGCTTTGTTTTTTTTTTTCTTCCCTGCAACCATTTATGTCAAGGTTCCGTATCGAATGCATCTCGCCAACCCATGCTTTGCCTTTGACAGCAAACAGTGCAGCGTTTCGCCAACCCATGCTTTGCCTTTGAGCCAACTCATGCTTTGCCTTTGACAGCAAATAGTGCAACGTTTCGCCAACCCATGCTTTGCCTTTGACAGCAAATAGTGCAACGTTGCGTTATGTTTGGCAACATTAGTTACCAAACAACGCCCTCGCTGTTGTCTGTGGCACAAAGTCATCGAACACCACAGAGAAAATAACTCCAATTCACATGGCACGAATTTGCATCGTCGTTACAAGTTTTTTCCTTTTTTTTTTTTTTTTGTAAGAGTTGTTATCAGTTTTTTGTTCGTGTATCTTTTGTTCTTTGTTTTTCTAGGAAAGTTAATTCAAAAATAAAAATAAAAAATAAAGGAGAAAAAAAATTGGTTGAGAAAAAAAAAAAAGAAAAAAAAGTCGAAGTTGTCTAGCTATATTTGGCCAAGTAGCTAATCTTTTTGACCTTATTGGTCTTGTTTGATGACTCAAGTTTATTATGGCCTCACGGTTGACCAATTTTCAACCCAAATTATAGTTGGCCTTGCACCACTGCCAACTGCCACCGACTCCAATTTTCTTTTGATGCTGATTTTTCTAGTTAATAGACCATTACAACATGCTTTTTGATCGGAGAGAGGAAGGCTCTGTCTTCTCTTTAGAATTTTTTTTTTCTTTTTCTTTTTCTCCAAGTAACACTATAAAAAAAGGGGGGGAAAACTTCACTTTGGCCATATGAACTTTCACTCAATTTTACAAACCTCCCTGAACTTCCAAATCTCTCATTTTGGATCCCTGAACTTTCAATTACTCTCAATGTGGACCCTTCCGTCAGATTTTAAACGTTACATGACGTTTATACCCCTAACTTTTGTATAAAATTTCAACTTCCAAAACGTTTTTTTATTTTTTTAAAAAAATGAAAATCAAGGACATTTTGGTCTTTTTTTGTATTTTTAACTGCTAAAATTAACAAAAAGGTTCTAATTAAGAGTAATTGAAAGTTCAGGTGTCCAAAATGAGAGATTTAGAAGTTCAAGGGGGATTTGTAAAATCGGATGGAAGTTCAGGAGGCCAAAGTGAAGTTTCCCAAAAAAAAAAAAGAAATCATAGAGGAGGCGTTCTTCCCTCCTCCCCCGGTAGCAGTGGCCAGTGTCTTCGCTGTAGTATCTTTTGGCTCCCGTTTCTGGTGGTTTTGGTTTAGATATAGTTTATAGATCTAGATCTTGATCTAGGTTTTCAAACTCAGATTTACTCGTCTTCACCAGCCAAGGCGTGTCTTTTCAGAATGTCTACGATGTCGCGTTCCTCCACTGCTGCTGTGTTTGGGGTTTTTATTGTTTTTTAGTTTTTAGCTTTGATTTTTTTAGTTTTTTTCGTCTTGGCCTTTGGGTCGATGACATGAGTTCTCTCCTGGCCTTTTGGGTCGAGGAGGAGTAGATTGGTGTGGAAGATTATCTCTCACGGCCGAAATAGGTGCAAACTATGTCCTAGATCAAGTTTGCTCATAGCAGATATGCTGCAGATGTGATTCATAACTGCATTTGTTAGCGGAAGCATAAGGCATAGATAATACTTGATTGTAAAAAATTTTGATTGAATCCATGACTTTGTAACTTCATAGCATCTGGCTATGTTTTATCAGAGGTTACGCTCTGTAATGTAAGAGCTTTGTGCTATGTATTGTAAGACCTTTATACTCTTCATATCTTATCATTGAAATTTAATATTTCCGTTTTTAAAGAAAAAAAAAAAAAGAGACCATTACTACAAGAATAATGCTACATTTACTCTTACTTTTTTATATAATTTTTCAATACCTATAGGTGTGGAAAAATTATGTAAAGAAGTGAGAGTAAGTGTAGCATTATTCAACTAGTATGCAAGACTTCTCACACCATTTATTTTGTTAAATGTAGGCTTAGGGCACCCTATAACAATAAATAAATTAAGAAAAAAAAAAAAAACTCATTCCAAGCTTTTTTTTTAACGAACTATGATCCTCTTCAGTTTTTTAAGCACGAATTAAATGCGAAGAAAACTTTCTTAACCTTTAATTCTTGACATCTCGTTTGGGTCAGGGTACCCAATGTCGGAAAAAAAAAGAAGAAGAAAAAAAAACTTTCGAGCGTTTTTTATTCGTAGGAAGCGTAAATTAAATGCCAAGAAAACTTTCTTGACCTTTAATTCTTGGTGTCTCGTTTGGGTTGGGATACTCGAATGTCGAAAAAAAAAGAAGAAGCACCTTTTAAGCCTTTTTTTAACGACAAAAAGTACAAAATAAATGCCAATAAGACTTTCTTGACGTTTAATTCCTGGTGTCTTGTTTGGGTCGAGAAGAATAGAGGGGTAAAATTGTCATTTTAATTATTTGGACAATTTTCCCTTTTAAAATACACTAACTAGATACCTTCCATTTCATCTCCATTTCAAATGAAATGGCACTACAAAAAAACTATCAATTTCTGATGTGGCTACAGTACACGAATTTTTGCCACGTCACTAATTACTGTCAGTAAATATTTTTCTGACGTGGCAAAGTTGGCATGTCAGTAATTAGTGACCTGCCAATATCCACACGTCAATAAATTCTGACCTGTTAGACATTGCCACGTCAATAAATTTTTTAGGATTTTAAAACTTTGAAAATTATATATTTTACTGACGTGTTAAATTTTCACACTTCAATAAATATTGACGTGTAAAATTACCACGTCAGAAATTTTTGACGTGGCAATTTTACACATCAAAAATTACTGACGTGTTTAATTGCCACGCCAATAATTTTTGACGTGATAGTTTAATACGTCAGTAATTAGTGACGTGTTTAATTGCCACATCAATAATTTCTAACGTGGTAGTTTAACATGTCAGTAATTTTTGACGTGTAAAATTGGCACGTCAGAAATTTGCTGACATGGTAATTTTACACGTCAATAAAAATTTTCACCAGGCCAAAATTTCCTAACCTCGCAATTTCACAGGTCAAGATTTCTTGATGTGTGAAATTGCCACGTCAGCAAATTATTGACCTGTCAATTTCACACGTAAATATTTTATGACGTGTGAAATTTCACAGGTCAATAAAGAATGAGAGGTGAATAATTTTATTTAATAATTAATTAAATTTTATACAAACAATATGGTAATTCATAATTTATGAATTTAAGTTAAATTTTGTGCAAACTAATTAATTAATTAATTATATATATATATATATACCAATTGGAATTGGCATGCAGTGTACATACGTATATCATGTATAACTATATAACTATATTATATATAGTTAGAAAAGTTTGGACTTTTTTTTGAGCATATTTTATACACCAAGAAAACTTTCTGGCATTAGAATTTAACACTAGACTTTCCTGGCGTGTCACATAATTAATTTGAGAAATACAAGATAATTTTGTTCTTCATTCCCATTTTCTTTACCCGCATTATCAACTCTGAAATCTCAATGTAGACCCAACAAAGTTTCTGAATTGTTGTTCAAAAAAATGAATCCACACAGCCTAAGCCAGTCAAATCCCCATATTGAAGAAATACAAATTTCTAAACAAAGTTATCTTAACTAAAGATGTTCCACACTCTTAAAAACACTAAATATAGTTTCATTTATTTATATATGGGTTAACATGCTTAAAAATAATATTTCTTAATTAGTTTTAATTTCCATGTAACCTATATAACCTACTCTCAAAGAAGTATTTTAGTCTATTCTTTGTGAGTTGGTCAGACCATCTAAGTTCTTATTATGTACAGACAACTACATAATATTGTCTCAAAAAGTAATGATAGACATCACCTTTCTCGTCATTCAAAATTGATATAACTTTTAAAATTATTATTGAATTTGTGATAGATTATTTTTAAATGTTGATCCAATAATAATTTTAAAAGCCACATCAATTTTGAGTAGACATAAAGATAACTCCACAAGGAAAAACTCAATGCTCACACCACACACTTAAAAAAGTGCTCAAGAAGCAATCACCAAATGAAAAGCTATAAAAAATGAAAAATGTTAAGCTAACACTCAAAAAGTCCGTTTGAATAAAAAAGTATCCGTTTGGTAAAAAAAATTGAAAACACTTTTAAGGGTCCAAAAAGCCTAAAAATAACCAAAACGCACTTTTAACAAAAGCTTAAAAATGAATAAACTACTGAGCAAGACTTTTCACACCATTTATTTTGCTAAAAGTAGGCCTAGGCCCACACTATAAAAACAAAAAGAAAACGCACCAATGGTAGGAAACACGCCGGAGACATTGCCTCAATTAAAATTTTGGGAGGACATTATCAATGGGGTGGTAGTTTGAAGAGGTATATAAACTTTCCCCCCCAAAAAACCAAGAAAAGATAGAAAAGTTTTTAGAGTATCACAAAAATTTTAAGTCCACAAGATACTCGTATGCCGATATTAAAAATGATTATGAATTAATTTATTGAGAAGTTAGGCCAAGGAGTTTATGGAACGGTATTTAAAAGAAAATAATTTCAATAAAATTCATGTTGGAATGAAGATCCTAAGCGCTACAAGGGAAATAGTAAGAATTCATAAATGAAGTGTGAATAATGGGTAGGATCCACCATGTTAATGTGTGTTAGGTCTTAGATATTGGCCCATTTCGGAAATCAAACAAGGGTTATAAATTTTTTTATCGCCTAAATGTTTTGGTGTAAAAAGTTAGGCTTAGAATTAAAGTTTTTAAACTATTGTCAGAAACACTGTCAGATATCGTCCTCACATGGTGTGTGATAATAGAACTTCTGCCTACCCTAGAAGATTGTCAGAAAAACATCTCGACGCTGCTTGCAAAAGGAAAATTTTAGAGCCTACCTGATTGCATCCTTAAAAGGTCCGTCAGAAGAATGTCATAACACTACTCGTGGAAGATGAATTCTAGAGCCCACCCGAGACTGTTGTCAGCAGATTGTCCTGACGTTGCTCTATTTTTACGGGTTTTTATGAAGAAATTATAGGGGCATCTTGACGCTGCTTGTAAAAGGAGATTTTCAGAGCCTAGCTGAGAGCACTTTTAGAACTAGCATCAGAAAAATGTCATGACGCTACTCGTGGAAGATTAATTATAGAGCCTACCCGCCGAGCGACTCGTTAGCAAGCTATCCTGATACCTCTCTATTTTAATGGTTTTTTATGAAGAAATCCTGAAGGTGTCCTGACCGTGCATTTACACATCCTGACACTGAACGATTTTCTACACAATGTTGAAGCATTTTTCACAGGGTTTTCTATCATTTATCTTTATACGGATGATGATAGTCTACTATAGACCAAGTCTAAGCCCCCAGAACGTTTTGTAATGTTGTTTAGCTTCACCTTTGTTGTGTGCTAGGAGAGCTATTGTTGAAAGCTTTTGTTGCTTTATCTCTCTTGGAATTTTGTTTCAAACCACAAACCTTTATCATATCTTTCAACCATTGAAGTGTACCAGTGGGTTGGTAAGGAACTTATGTATAGATTTGGCCAGTGAGGAGCTGAGGCAAAAAGGTAAGCAAAGAGTTTGTTTGTGCATAGAAGTCTTAATAGACTACAAGAGTTGTATGTTTTACTATGCATGTAGTTGAATTTTTTATAGTGCTTGATTTTTTGGGTTTAACTGCCTTTGAGTGGTTTTACTATTGAGGGGTTCAAAGCTTTTTCATTTCGTCATCCAAAATATGGTGTTGATTGTTTGGGTGATTATCGGTATCCTTGTAGTTTTCCTTTCACTACAACATTTTATTTTATCGTATTTCATTATTGCTTGTGTGGTGCGTTGGGGTTTGAATATGATCCCTTCAATTATTATCAGAGCAACTAACATTTTGAGTGTGTTTTTGACCCTTGTTGCCAAGGCACAATCTCAATATTTGATGGGAATAATTGCCCATATTGAAGATGCGTATGAGGGCTTTTTTTTAAGTCCTTGGATAATTAAGAATGTGTGGGCTTTTGTTGTGATGGGATGGAAACATTCAACAAAGGCCAAGGCTGAATGGTGGTCCAAGGAATTATTATTTTTAATCTTTTTTCTTATATTTATAATTTAATAATTTTATTAAAAGTGTCATCTTCTGATTGATTATGACAATGGAATTTATATTAGTTTTAACCAAAGCGATTTGATAAAAGTTCAGCTAGCTGCCAACAATGATAACTCATTAGCAAACAAAATTCACCAGAAAATTCTCTTATTATGATGACAAGTCATTTCTGATCTCGAGCAACTGCAACTTCTTAAATAAAGAGGCTCAAAAGAATGGGCAAGGCTTAGGTGCGATAGTTCAAAACTACCGCACCATGCTGTAGTCCAAAACTGCACCGTTTGGTGCAGTTTTGGGCAATAAACAAATAGTTCTTTTAAAGAAAAATAAAAAGAAAAAGAAAAATATTTAAAAACTGAAAGTATTAAAAAAATAGAAGAGAAAAAAAAATAAAAAATGAAAGGGGTGGAGCCACCCCTTGGCCAAAATGGGGTGGCCGGACCACCCCATTTTGGCCAAGGGGGTGGATTTCCATTATCCTCCTCCAACTTTCTCACATAATCATGATCAACTGATGTTTTTATTTTTAATTCTTTCTAGTTTTTAGTTTTTTTTTTTTTTTTTTTTAACTTTTTTAATTGTTTTAATATTTTTAATTATTAGTTTTTTATATTTTTTTTAATTCTTATATAATTGTTTGTTATATTTTTTAAAAAACCTATTTTTTCCCAGCCCAAAATTAAACCGTTTGGTTCAGTTTTGAATTTTTCCTTCTCAAAACTGCACCAAACGGTGCAGTTTTGGACTACTGCATGGTGCGGTAGTGTCACTACCGCACCTAAGCCGAATCCAGAAAAGAATGATACATTCAGGAAAAAAAAAATTAAAATATTCATGAGGCAATGAATTCGAACCATAAAAATGTTCTAGACATCAGTTTCTCATTACATTGTGTCCTTTCAATCACCAACTCAGAAACCGTGTCTTCCATTGTTGAATTTCAAAAGTCTTCCTTCTCCTGAGAAACACCAAAAGGGCTTTCTCTATTAGTTTTGTAGCATCCACTGCATTATTTCCTTCCGGAGACCTCCCTCCAACCAACCTCTTGTAGAATTTGATTTCAACATTTCAGGGCTAGAGAAGTGCCTAAACTGGGTCATACTCCCAGCAGGCTTTGGTGGCTGCATCATCATGGAAATGGTTGGAAAAGGATTAGGCCAAATATTTCTGGACGAGGTAAACGGATGCCTAGCAGAATCCTGATTTCTAGATCTTTGAGTTTCCCAAGGAGGTTTCAGATTGGAGGAGTGCTTTGTCATCTGATATTTCCAGAAAATCTCGTGTTTGATTCATTGTTTTTAAAAAGCCAGTTTTAACTTTATTTGAAAAGCCAGAGAAGTTACAAACTTCCTTATAATTCCCTTCACTTTCAACATATGCTCTGATACATATCTAGACATGAAATTTTGATCTACCATCCGATTGAGCAAATTTATTCCTTGAATCATCATCAAGTTTTCAACATATTCCTTGAATCATCAACAAATTTATTCAACACACACACAAGCATTAAAGTAGCGTAACCCAAGAAAGCATTTGTTGCCCAAGGGACAACAATTCTAACTCCACCCAAGCTGAAAAAAAATGCACTTAAGAGTAAACCAATTAAGATGGTACCTAACCACTCAAAATAGTATCCAAATGCAAATCTATTGCCTTTCTTGGGTACCCCCAATTGCATGAACTAAGTTCTCATCAAAGTCCAAGTAACCTCATTCTTTCTTAGGTGTTTTCTCAAACATCTTATATGCTAAAATTTAGTCCTCAAGAAGTAGCTCAATCGGCTAGATCACGCCTAATGAAGAGGAGGTCACTAGTTCGAATCTCCCTCCCTCTTTTGTGCGGACATGTCAACAAAAAAAAAAATTCTAAAATTTAAGGATTTTCACAAGCATATTAATCAATAATCAATGCACACCCAACACATACATCAAATCCAAAGCTTTCTAGGGCGACTTCAAACATTTATTTAATCATTGTTTAAACATTCTATACTTCCAAAGCTTTGAAAACACAGCTGCTTGATTAACTCGTTCTCTTCCATGCTTAAAACATAAACTTAGGAATTGTGATATGCCAAATTTACAAAGCAGGGGATGACTAATGGAGAACGAAGAATAGCACCAAACCTTCTCAAACTGAAACAAAATTAATTGGTTAAATATGAGAAGATAGACTTCAAAGAAAAGAAATGATGTAATAAGGCAAGTTATCATAAATCAAAGGAGCTGCTCTTATGTACTACACATAAACATCAAGCATCTTTGTGCTATCAAATATAGATGAGAACACTAATTGCCCCTATTTAATGGGAGACTCATATCACTTATTTTGCATTTAAAACTGAGTTGTTTGAGTTGATTCTTCTGATTGAATTGATGAGCAAGTTTGATTTGAATTCTCTCCAGCATCCCTCATGCGGCTCTCCACTGATGATAAGAAAGGCTTGGAAGGCATTTGTAAGCTTTCAACTTCTTCTTCAAGCATTTCTATGACCCTGTTCATTGAAGGGCGATTAATAGGCTTCATTTGTATACACCATAAGGCGACCATGGTCATCGTCTTAACTATTTTCTTTTCCTCTTCGGTAACATCTTCCATTTCTATGTCCTTTCCGTCGTGCAATTGGTCATACACCCAAGTAGGAAAATAAATTTGGCTTGAATGGTCTGCAAATGCATTCACATTCCTTCTTCTACCCGCCATTTCCATCAATAACATTCCAAAACTATAAACATCGGCTTTGTATGAAATGCCTCCAATGTTTTTGTAGAACAACTCAGGAGCCATGTATCCTAACGTTCCTCTTGCAGCAGTCAAAGAGACAATGCTATCATCTACTTGATATAGCTTTGCCAATCCAAAGTCAGAAACCTTGGGAGCAAAATTCTCATCAAGAAGAATGTTGTGAGGCTTGATATCAAAGTGCAATATCTGCATGGCACATCCTTGATGTAGATATTTAATTCCACGAGCCACTCCTAGAGCTATATCAAACATTTGGTCATAGCTTAGGAGGGTACTTTCTTCTGGGGAAAATATGTATTTATTCAGGGAGCCATTAGGCATGAACTCATATACTAGAGCTCGCTTTGATCCTTCAACACAAAAACCAATGAGTTGCACTATATTAACATGGTGAATCCTTCCAATGGTTGCAACTTCATTGATAAAATCTTGTCCATTAGCTTTGGACTTACCCAACATCTTTATAGCTACGAGTTGGCCACTTCGAAGTGTTCCTTTAAATACAGTGCCATAGCCTCCTTCGCCTAGTTTGTCCTTGAAATTTTTGGTCATCTTCCTAATTTCAAAATAAGAGTACCTTATTGGCATGAGGTTATTGTGGCTTTGCAAGAATTCTTCAACAACATCGTACATCGATAAATGCCTTCTACGCCATTTATATATCAAAAATGTAATCACGCATGGAATCAACAATACAACTCTTGCTGCAAGGTATAGTCCTATGAAAGAACATTGTCAAAATAAATTATAAGAAAACAAAATGTAGATGACCTAATGCCAGCAACTTATTTATTACAGCTCAACCCACTGCCTTTCTAAATCCTCGTAATTAATCAGAATTTTTGTTTTCTTTTTCATGTGAATAATATTTTCATCTTGCCTTCATTTCAAAATATTTCATATTTCATAGTCGAACAAATTATCGGCTAATTAATTAAAAAGGGAAGAAAAATTAAAGAAGATCAAACGTGAGATAAAAGGTTCTTACCGCCATAGGTGATCATGATTATCACTAGTCTTGCCAAAGAGTCTGGGACTGCAAGAAATATGAAAAATATAAATTACTTATTTAATGAAGAAAGTGACTTAAATAATTTGAAAAGTTTAAGGTCTAATAAAATTCCATAAACAACATTCCCCTTGGCCATGCTTAAAGAATAAATAAGTATAAACGTTAGAATATTTACATGTTTGGGATTTAAGTTGGGTTGAGCTAGTTTGACTATTTAATTTACACATATATGAATAGATAAATTTATACTGCGTGTGTCTTTGATTGGCATTCACCCCACCGCTCACATACAAATTTTTGAGATAGAAACCTTACCATAATCGTCTACTCCGGAAAGCCCAAAAAATTCGTCATCTGCTTTGGTAAAGAAAGAATAACATCAGCATTTTAAAACTCGGAATAAAAAATATGCATTTTTATTTTATACATGATTCCATTCCTTCCTAATGTGTGATTGAGATGAATAATTTGCCAATTGATCGAGGCTTGTAAGTGAGGTTTTAGTTTGGTTAGTTGGTGTGTTGCTTTGGTGCTAGTTTGACTATTTAATTTGCACATATATGAATAGATAAATTTATGCTGCGAGTGTCTTTGATTGGCATTCACCCCACCACTCACATACAAATTTTTGAGATAGAAACCTTACCTTCCCCATCATCTACGGAAAGCCCAACAAATTTGTCTTCTGCTTTGGCAAAGAAAGAATAACATCAGCATTGAAAACTCGAAAAAAAAAAAGCATTTTTAATTTTTATTTTAGTTGGAAATATAGTTACAATGTATAACTACTTGTCTTTTTTCTTGTAAATGCCATTAATATTCATCTTGTTTGCACGTTGAAACTATTTTCATGCTTCACAGCCTATAAAATAACGTGCTAAAAGAATACAAATGAGAGATACAGAATCTTACGTATAATCCGCGGTACTAAGATGTTGTAAAGAGCTCCAATACCTATAAAATAGATAAATTTTATTAATTAATTGAAAAGGTGGATTAAATAATTTCAAAAGTCTCTGGGCCGCATAAACAACTTTTGTCTTGGCCCATGCTTAACAAGAAATAGAATCTACTATTATTCATGTTTCTTTTATAAAATTTGGGTTGTTACATTAAGGGGAAAGTCCACATACCCCCCTCAAACTACCACACAATTGACAATGTCTCTCCAAACTTTAAATTGCGACAATGTACCCCCCAAACTACCAAAATATTGTCAATGTCCCCCTTATTGACGAAACTACCCTTAGTAAAATTAAAAAAAAAAAATGAAAATTTCTGGAAAAACCTAAAATAAAAAAAAATAAAAATCTTTTTATTAGAAAAAAAAATTAAAAAATTTCGATTTTTTTTATATATATATAAAAATTGAAAATTTTTCGTTTGTTTTTTTTTTTAAAGAATGTTTTCTTTTATAATTTTTAAATAAAAATTTCCGTTTTTAAAAAAAATTAAAATATTTTCGTTTAAAAAAATTAAAATTTTCGTTTTAATTTTTTTTTTTAATTTTAAGGGTATTTTTGTCATATTGATAAATATATAGGGGCATTTTGATCTTTTTGCTAGCTTTAGGAGAGATATTGATAATGTTTTGGTAGTTTGGTGAGTACATTGTCGCAATTGAAAGTATGGGGGACATTGTCAATTGGGTAGTAGTTTGAGGGGGGTATGTGGACTTTACACTTACATTAATTACTCCTCTACTGGTGTCATCATCAGGCACAACTCATCCAGTTGTATGTTAATGAGCCATTCCGTATTATCCTTCAAACAATTTTGTGAGATAGAAACCTTACCTTTTCCAAGTATCTCGAACAGTTCAGAACTGGGAAGGTCGCACTGAACAGGGAAATTCAGGTGCTTGAGCTTGCAAATATGATCTCCTGTAAAGTTATCACACAAACCTTGGACCCATGAAAGCTTAAAACCATAGGCCACTTGATCGGAAACGTATGAACACGTAATTGGGTATTGCTCTACTTGCCACGCTGTCGGAAACATTTGCTCTATTTGGCAAGAGTCCCCCAAATCGTCTAGAGATAATAGATAGTCGGAAAATAAAACATATCGATAGCTCTTGGAATGGAATAGAGGAGAGTTGGAAGAATTCACTCCATTACTCAAGCAACTAGACGTATCCAAATAGTGATAAGAAATCATTGGCTTTTCGCACTTCACCCAAACCAAACTCGTCGGTGACATAGTCGTCCCATCGTACAAAAGGCGCCCTACCTTCTCGTACTGACCAGTACTATTACAAAGGACCTTTATGTTAGGTGGGTAAGATAGGGTATATGGATCCCCTGAACTGAAATTGTAGTTGTTTACAAAATAGCGAGGGATGGAGGAGATATTGTCCTTCTTAATACTTGCGTCTACAGCTCGGATTGTGCAGGCAGTGTAATTGATTTCCTGTACGTAGTATTTTCCAGCATATAAGTATAACACTGTTTGATTATTCTCACAAGACAGATTATACCTTCGATCTCCGCACATTGGTGGATCGCCTTCCAATCGAAACGGATAGCTTATATTCTGGATATTGCCGCAGGAAGAAGGAGGACATGAGTGATGATGACTGTCGTTGCCACTGCAAGCTTCATGGACTAGGACAAGAACAACAATTACGACCGTGAGTCCAGCAGGGAAGAGTATTCCACTTACCATGGATGGAGATACAAGTATAGAGAGAGTGAGAGAGCAGAGAGGCCCGTTTGAAAAAGATTTCCTGTAAATAATTTGTGGGAGGGAAAGAAATAATTGCCCTTCTGAATAAAGAAATAATTGCAGCCATACTTTTTGAAAATGGTGTGGAAAAAACAAAATAGACAAGCCTGCATGTCCACGATCCCGTGAGGACTGGCGCTGCTGTACTATGCTTCTCTTTTTCCACCAGCTACAGTAACCGTCCAAGAAATCTCTCTTCCGTCAGTTGCCAAACGGGACCACAGCGGGATTTATATTGAAAAACATTTGGGACCACAGCCGGTTCATACAGTCACCATTACTACGTAAGTCCAAGATGTAAGAATTCAATATATAATTAAATGCTAATTAACAATAAAATTTAGCAGCGGAATGAATAATTATATAAATACCTCTAGCTATGCTTTACTCAAGCTAATTGAAGAACAGCTTCATAGAAACATCTGGAAAACAAAAAATATTGAGAGGTTCTTCTGACCTATGCCTACCAGTGAGTGCCAATTGATGGAATACACATGCCTTATTTATAGGTAGGTCAGGGACCCTCAATTAGAGCTATTACCTTAATTATTCCTCCCATCAAGGAATAAAAATCAAATCAATACAGCTAATTGATTCCACAAAAATAAAATCTTTAATGAAATCAAATACTTGTTCCACAAGAATTAAATCAGTGCTTTAATTCAGAATATTTGATTGGAATCAAATACTTGTTCCACAAGAATTAAATAAGTAATTTAATTTAGAATATTTGATTTACACGATAAGCTTTAATTGGAATAAATTATCGAACACCGTAATTTTATAATTACAATAATATATGTGACATAAAGGGACATACTTTAAATGAAATTTCTTACGCAAGACTCCAAGTCCAAGAGAAGTTCATCCGAAATTTACTGGAGAAAGCCTAGCTATATATCTCTGGGAAGCATTCCAGAGCAGAGAGATTGGATATTTTGCTTAGAAATGGAGTTCTCATACTTCTTGTTGTTGTTTGTGGCTTTCATCATAGACCTTGGAGAATGCCAAAGTAATGGGTGTGCTGAATTGCCGTGTGGAGCTCGTGGCCCAGTCATCCGATTTCCCTTCCGGGTTAACAGTCAGCCAGAGCACTGTGGGTATCCGGGGTTTAATCTCTCCTGCACTGATACAAACGATACAGTGGTTGAGCTGCGGAATTCAGTCAAGCTTTTTGTCAAACGGATTGACTACAAATCTCATGTACTTCAATTATATGATCCAGCTCATTGTATTCCAAAGCAGCTTAGGAGACTCCATTTATCTTCCTCGCCTTTCCAATTCGAAGAAGATTCCCCTGAAGACCAGACTTTGTCTTCAGGGGAATCTTCTTCAACTGGCCTTACAGACTTTGTCTTCTTCAATTGTTCCCAAAGAGAAGTAAAATTCAGGTTTATCCGTTGTCTTAGTAGCCAAAAACACCAGGTTTATGCCTTCGATAAACGTGGTGACCTCATGGACTTACCCCTATCATCTTGTACAAAGATGTATACTCTTCGATCAATTCCAAGTACTACAGTGCTCGGTGATGATGAGAAAAATCTTGAACTGAAATGGCCCAGACGAGTATGTGGACACTGTGAAGCAAAAGGCATGAAATGCAGATTGAAGAATAATAGCACTGCATTAGAAACCGAATGCTTCCTCGAAGGTATTGTCTTCTCTCCAATTTCCACCTTTCTACTCAATTTCTTCATGTACAGTTTTCAAGCCAACGTGCATTCATTTCCACCCAAAAATAAAATAAAATGTTTGATCAACTTATGTTAGCTCGGGCAAAATCACTGCACAGTACCTTTAGCCCTCTTGACCTCAAGGGGTCTAAATTCAATATAACTTGGCTATTAGCAAGAAAATTTTAGGCGAAAGATATATTTTCTTTTGGAAATGTAGAATGAGAAGCTAATTATGTTAAATCTTTAACAGGTGCATTATCAAAGTTAGCGATCACGGGTGAGTTGTCTTGGTCATACAAAATTCTTTTTATTTGGGAGATGTATACTATTGAGTCACACATGTTTATTACACAGGTGTCACCTTAGGTTCATTTCTATTACTACTTGCTGTCTTTGCTCTCTACCGTTTCTATACTTATGATAAAGTAGAAAAAGAACATCAAGTGAAGATTGAGAAGTTTTTAGAAGACTATAGAAATTTCAAACCCACAAGATACTCGTATGTCGACATTAAAAAGATTACAAATCAGTTTTCTGAGAAGTTAGGTGAAGGAGCATATGGAACAATATTCAAAGGAAAGCTTTCTCATGAAATCTATGTTGCAGTGAAGATCCTCAACACTTCCAAGGGAAATGGGGAAGAATTCATAAACGAAGTTGGAACAATGGGTACAATCCATCATGTTAACGTGGTTCGCTTGGTTGGCTTCTGCGCCGATGGATTTAGACGAGCTCTAGTTTATGAGTTCTTATCAAATGATTCACTAGAAAAGTTCATATCTTCAACGGATGCCAAGAATTGTATTCTTAATTTGGATAAGATGCAAGATATTGCTCTTGGGGTAGCAAAAGGAATCGAATATCTTCACCAAGGATGTGATCAACGAATCCTCCATTTTGATATTAAACCTCACAATGTTTTGCTAGACCAGAACTTCAATCCAAAAATTTCTGATTTTGGTCTTGCAAAGTTGTGTTCAAAGGATCATAGTGCAGTGTCCATGACTACAGCCAGGGGGACTATGGGTTACATTGCACCCGAAGTATTCTCTAGAAATTTTGGGAATGTGTCTTCTAAAGCAGATGTTTATAGTTTTGGAATATTATTACTTGAAATAGCTAAAGGGAGGAAAAATGTTGACATTACAATTGAAAACACTAGCCAAGTCTACTTTCCAGAATGGATTTACAATATCCTGGAACAAAAAGAAGACATAAGAATCTTTGTTGAGGATGATGAAGATGATAAAATCGCAAAGAAACTTGCAATTGTTGGACTCTGGTGCATCCAATGGCACCCAGTGGATCGTCCTTTCATAAAAGATGTGGTTAAAATGTTGGAAGGAGAAGGAGATAAATTAATTATGCCTCCTAATCCATTTGCCTCTACTGGCCATGTAAAAAATAATGCACATATACCTACAAAACGTCAAAACCTAGAGTTGGAGGTTATCCTAGAATCAAAATAATTGTATGTAAACTTAGTGTATGTGATAATAATTTAGTTTGCAATGATCTTGTACTCTTAAACCTTATCATCTTGTTGGATTTATTTTATTTTATTTTTTTATTCAAAGCGGGAGAGTGGGAAAAGGGGAAAACCTTTTTCATCTTGTCAATGTAAGGACTTCAAGTATTTTCTTGTATCAAACCTTAAAACATTTAAAAATAGATGTTGGAATGCTAGAAAAACTATAATCAATTGTGAACCTAAATAAAGAATTATTCATTGGAGGCCTAGGGTCAAACCACATAATCACGTCAAGAATTTCTACAACTACATTTGTTTTGATTCCTTATAATGTTTAGAAAATTAAAATTGTAAATTTGATTTTCTTTAAATTGACTACTTCTATTCATCACCTTATTATTTAAGGGTGTACAAGTGGTTACAGTTAAGGGTTATTGTATCTAATTACAATTGTTTGAGGTGGTTAGTAGTTTTGAAATAATAGTTGGTTAGCGGTTATTGATACCCAAAACTGTCTTGCATAACCGCTTTTAAGGTTGGACTTTTTGTGCCTATTTTTTTTTTTGTTTTGGCACACCTTGAGCTTCTTTTTAGGACCTATTTTAAATGGTTTTTGGACTATTTAGAGCCTATTTAAAATGGCATCAAACACCAAAACGATCTTTTGGTATATTATTATTTTTATATCTACTTAATATAATATATTATATTTAAGGGTAGACGATTAGCGGTTATTAAGCGTCTCCACTTACCTCTAAAACCGCTAACCGTAAACAAATGCGGTTAGCAGTTATTGGACAGTTAATAACTGTTTGCTTGTACACTCCTACTATTGTCCCCCTTTCATCTTCATCCCTATAGCTGATATGGCGTGGTCTCTCAACCAAAAAAATTAATCTTCATGCATAAAATATTATGGAGACCACATCACATTAGTTGTGAAGGGATAAGAGGAGGATAATAGAGAAATGTATATATCATTACTCTAAATATTAGAACTTGTTTGGATGTGTTTTAAAAAATAGGGGAAAAAAGCCCCCTCGACTACAACTCACTTTCAAAAAGCCTCCACAAAGTGACAGGCGTAAAACTTTGATATATTAAACTACCATTTTTGTGGCAAAAATGCACACTTGTTAGTCTTGACCGTTAGAATGGATTCTGAAACAAAATTTGGCCATAATCATTCGAAAATACCCTCGCTTTGGCAATTGAAAAACCAAATTTATTATTTTTAATTATTAATGCTAAATTTAAATTAAAAGAGAAAAGAAAACAAAATTTAAGGTGGTTGAACCATTCCATGAGGGGTAGTTCGGTCACCCAAATGAAAAGGGGGCAGCCCAAGTTGCTAGAAGTGGATCACGGCCACCCCTAGAGGGCTTGGGGTTAACCCGAGAACCACCCTTAGTCACCTCTAGGATTGACTTGTTGGCCAACCTTGTAATACCTCTTAAATCAAAATAATTTATTTTTACAACCATCGCAATTTAAAAATTGAACCCTTATTTTAAGTGACATTTGAAAATGTTATGGACTGAAATTTTCAAAAAAAAAAAAAAAAAAAAACCTTTGACACTTTGCAAATTCTTCACTTTCGAAGGTTGAACGATCGATCAAGATTTTCTTTCCTCGAATGTTTGAAGTGTCTCCCAAACATTTGAACTTGTCTGAAAACATTTTTAGCCACCTTGGCCCTTTGAACATGCAAGGATCCTTATAAAGCCATGCTTATCTCCAATACAATTTTGTCATTCCTTCACACCAACCACCCTAGAGGAGATAGAGGTCCTAGAGAGAGAAAATGTGGTTTTTGTGAGGCTTCATTCTTAAGGGGAGGTAACCCCTAAACCTCAATCTGTTATTAGTATGCATGTTTTCCTTAATTGGTTTTAATCTACTGCTTTTGTTGTTTAACAAATAGCATGTGGGTTTTAAAGACATCCAAGTATATTACATTAGGATTTTTCAATAATCATGCACGGGTTAGCTAAGCTTTCAAAAAGTAATAAACTTGTTCATATGTTCAATGTTATGTCACGTAATTATGGTTTTGTTGTGTCTTTTTAGCGTTGTTAAGAGTCTTGGTTAAGTTGGAAAATGGGTTTTAGAGGTCGTTTTGGGTTTCTCGTGCATTTAGGCAGTCATCAAAGATTTCATTGTTTCGTCAAACATTCAATGTTTGGTCTCCTCATCCTACCCTTTTAATTTTTAATTTTTAATTTTTTTGATAAAAAAAAGTTATAAGGAACAGGGAAAGGGATTGAATGTTTTCTCCTTGTCAATATCTAACAATTTTTCCAACCTCTGCTTTTTCATTGAACTACCACATTCCTTGTGAAGAGTGAGATATCATAATTTATTGATTAAACCTTCATTATTTCGAATCAATTATGCTTATGAGTTCATTAATATTTTGAATAGCCATAGACAGATCAGGCTTGCATGCGGTAGTGAAAACTACTGCATGCCTGCGGTTAGAGAAAAACGGTACCATTTTCCACTAAACGGTATCGTTTTCCACTTTAAAAAATTAGGTTTAAAATACAAATAATATAAAAATCATTAAAATTTAAAAAATGATAAAACAATAATAATTAAAAAACTAAAAAAGAAAAAGAAAAAGAAAAAAGAAGGGCGAACCACGGAACCAGAAACAGATTTCAGGGAGAGAGAAGGAGGCGGAGAGAGAGAGAGAGGAAGAGGTGGCGCTGTGGGCAGTGCAGGCGTGCTCCGGTGATTCGGAGAACCATTGCCAGAGCCCAGAGGCCTCTAAACTCAAAGCTCAAAATTCTAGGTCCTATTTCATATGGGTATTGAATTTGGGGGTTTCTTTTCTATTGATTTTCTGGATTTAACTTGAGTTTGTGGGTATTCTGTTTGGTTGCTGAGAAAATGTTGGGGAATGGAAAGAAAATGTCGGTTTTGGAAAGATTGAAGTTTTATTGGGTCATGCTGTTGTTTGATTTCTGGATAATTGACCTGGGGTAGTTTTATATGCTTTTGTATCAGAGCAAAAAACTTTCCCTAGAGCTTCGAATCATAGCAAAAAACTTGTCCATCTTCACCTCCTCCTCTTCTTCTTCATCTCCCCCAACTCTCACACTTTTTCCTTTAAGGATTTAAAAACAAAAAAATGGTCCATCCGTGGCTGTTTTATATAAAAATTAATTTTATATGCTTTTGTCATTTCCATGGATGAAGCATGGAAAAATATGCTTGCCTTAAAAAAAGGTCAATGGTAGTGAAAAAAAAATAAAACGGTGTGCAAGCTGGGGGAGAGATGAAGAAGAAGAAGAAAATAAGAAAAGAAATGAACGAGCCGGAGAAGAAGAAAAGGAGCAACAAGAAGATGAAGATGATGTGCAGTGGAGTTTTTTAGTTTTTTAATATTTTTATTTTTTAAATTATTGATTTTTTTAATATTAAATTAATTTTATATTATTTCTTTTAAAAAATTATTTTTTTATTGCCCTAAACGACCCCAAACTGGGTCGTTTTGGGCTACCGCATGGTGCAATAGTTTTGAACTACCGCAGCTAAGCCAGATCCGCCATAGACAATTATAGTTTTAAAAGAAAATTAATGTTGAATGGTTCATTTATTATACACCACTTCAAGCGTGGATCCAGATCCTCTCTAGTATATTTTGGACTAGAAAATATTTAGTTAATAGCTAAAATTTCTTCTAAAAAATTAAAAGAAATTCATCCTAAAGTCACAAATAAAATACGTATGTATCTTACTAATAAAAAAAATAATAAAATATTATTTATTATTAAAAAATAAAAAATCAATGGGGTGCCCACCCCATCTTAACCATAGCCACCCCATTTTAGTTAAGGGTAGCTTGAGTTGAACCGATCAACCCAACTTGCAAAATAGGATGACTGTATCACCCTAAGAACTAAAAAATTTTTTTTTTTAAAAAAGAAATTTTTCGCGAAGAACTTGCAAAATGGGGTGGTTGTATTCCCCCCCCCCCCCCAAAAAACAAAAGGGAATTTTCCGTGAAGCTTCAGTGTTATACACAGCATTGGAAACAAGAACTACATGTTGCCGACAAGAACGCTGTTAGCAAACCTGCACCATTAAAGCTATACAAGCCAGTGTTGTCGTTGTTGTCGGTGGCACTCAGTCAACAAACGTCATTACTCAATTCACATGGCACGCTACACTGCCAAACTACAGCCATCCCATTTTGCAAACTACATTGCCAAACCTAAGGCTCTACGGGGCAATTGACTGGGAAAAAGACGAGTCTTTGGACGAGCCAATACGTGTAAAAACACACATAAGCCCTCAGGTACGAAATTATCAAAATGCTTGTGTGAAAGTGAACAGAGGAAAAAAGTTGAACCCACCGTGTTTAGGGACAATATAGTAATTTTATTTGTCTCTTTTCTTTAAACGCGGCTTTGTTTTTTTTTTCTTCCCTGCAACCATTTATGTCAAGGTTCCGTATCGAATGCATCTCGCCAACCCATGCTTTGCCTTTGAGCCAACTCATGCTTTGCCTTTGACAGCAAATAGTGCAACGTTTCGCCAACCCATGCTTTGCCTTTGACAACAAATAGTGCAACGTTGCGTTATGTTTGGCAACATTAGTTACCAAACAACGCCCTCGCTGTTGTCTGTGGCACAAAGTCATCGAACACCACAGAGAAAATAACTCCAATTCACATGGCACGAATTTGCATCGTCGTTATAAGCTTTTTCCTTTTTTTTTTTTTTTTTTTTGTAAGAGTTGTTATCAGTTGTTTGTTCGTGTATCTTTTGTTCTTTGTTTTTCTAGGAAAGTTAATTCAAAAATAAAAATAAAAAATAAAGGAGAAAAAAAATTGGTTGAGAAAAAAAAAAAGAAAAAAAAGTCGAAGTTGTCTAGCTATATTTGGCCAAGTAGCTAATCTTTTTGACCTTATTGGTCTTGTTTGATGACTCAAGTTTATTATGGCCTCACGGTTGACCAATTTTCAACCCAAATTATTTTTGGCCTTGCACCACTGCCAACTGCCACCGACTCCAATTTTCTTTTGATGCTGATTTTTCTAGTTAATAGACCATTACAACATGCTTTTTGATCGGAGAGAGGAAGGCTCTGTCTTCTCTTTAGAATTTTTTTTTTCTTTTTCTTTTTCTCCAAGTAACACTATAAAAAAAGGGGGGGAAAACTTCACTTTGGCCATATGAACTTTCACTCAATTTTACAAACCTCCCTGAACTTCCAAATCTCTCATTTTGGATCCCTGAACTTTCAATTACTCTCAATGTGGACCCCTCCGTCAGATTTTAAACGTTACATGACGTTTATACCCCTAACTTTTGTATAAAATTTCAACTTCCAAAACGTTTTTTTATTTTTTTAAAAAAATGAAAATCAAGGACATTTTGGTCTTTTTTTGTATTTTTAACTGCTAAAATTAACAAAAAGGTTCTAATTAAGAGTAATTGAAAGTTCAGTTGTCCAAAATGAGAGATTTAGAAGTTCAAGTCGGATTTGTAAAATCGGATGGAAGTTCAGGGGGTCAAAGTGAAGTTTCCCAAAAAAAAAAAAGAAATCATAGAGGAGGCGTTCTTCCCTCCTCTCCCGGTAGCAGTGGCCAGTGTCTTCGCTGTAGTATCTTTTGGCTCCCGTTTCTGGTGGTTTTGGTTTAGATATAGTTTATAGATCTAGATCTTGATCTAGGTTTTCAAACTCAGATTTACTCGTCTTCACCAGCCAAGGCGTGTCTTTTCAGAATGTCTACGATGTCGCGCTCCTCCACTGCTGCTGTGTTTGGAGTTTTTATTGTTTTTTAGTTTTTAGCTTTGATTTTTTTAGTTTTTTTCGTCTTGGCCTTTGGGTCGATGACATGAGTTCTCTCTTGGCCTTTTGGGTCGAGGAGGAGTAGATCGGTGTGGAAGATTATCTCTCACGGCCGAAATAAGTGCAAACTATGTCTTAGGTCAAGTTTGCTCATAGCAGATATGCTGCAGATGTGATTCATAACTGCATTTGTTAGCGGAAGCATAAGGCATAGATAATACTTGATTGTAAAAATTTTTGATTGAATCCATAACTTTGTAACTTCAAAGCATCTGGCTATGTTTTATCAGAGGTTACGCTCTGTAATGTAAGAGCTTTGTGCTATGTATTGTAAGACCTTTATACTCTTCATATCTTATCATTGAAATTTAATATTTCCATTTTTTTTTTTTTAAAAAAAAAGAGACCATTACCACAAGAATAATGCTACATTTACTCTTACTTTTTTATATAATTTTTCAATACCTATAGGTGTGGAAAAATTATGTAAAGAAGTGAGAGTAAGTGTAGCATTATTCAACTAGTATGCAAGACTTCTCACACCATTTATTTTGCTAAATGTAGGCTTAGGGCACCCTATAACAAAAAATAAATTAAGAAAAAAAAAAAAAAAAAACTCATTCCAAGCTTTTTTTTAACGAACTATGATCCTCTTCAGTTTTTTAAGCACGAATTAAATGCGAAGAAAACTTTCTTAACCTTTAATTCTTGACATCTCGTTTGGGTCAGGGTACCCAATGTCGGAAAAAAAAAGAAGAAGAAAAAAAAACTTTCGAGCGTTTTTTATTCGTAGGAAGCGTAAATTAAATGCCAAGAAAACTTTCTTGACCTTTAATTCTTGGTGTCTCGTTTGGGTTGGGATACTCGAATGTCGAAAAAAAAAGAAGAAGCACCTTTTAAGCCTTTTTTTAACGACAAAAAGTACAAAATAAATGCCAATAAGACTTTTTTGACGTTTAATTCCTGGTGTCTTGTTTGGGTCGAGAAGAATAGAGGGGTAAAATTGTCATTTTAATTATTTGGACAATTTTTCCTTTTAAAATACACTAACTAGATACCTTCCATTTCATCTCCATTTCAAATGAAATGGCACTACAAAAAAACTATCAATTTCTGATGTGGCTACAGTACACGAATTTTTGCCACGTCACTAATTACTATCAGTAAATATTTTTCTGACGTGGCAAAGTTGGCATGTCAGTAATTAGTGACCTGCCAATATCCACACGTCAATAAATTCTGACCTGTTAGACATTGCCACGTCAATAAATTTTTTAGGATTTTAAAACTTTGAAAATTATATATTTTACTGACGTGTTAAATTTTCACACTTCAATAAATATTGACGTGTAAAATTACCACGTCATAAATTTTTGACGTGGCAATTTTACACATCAAAAATTACTGACGTGTTTAATTGCCACGTCAATAATTTGTGACGTGATAGTTTAATACGTCAGTAATTAGTGACATGTTTAATTGCCACGTCAATAATTTCTAACGTGGTAGTTTAACATGTCAGTAATTTTTGATGTGTAAAATTGGCACGTCAGAAATTTGCTGACATGGTAATTTTACACGTCAATAAAAATTTTCACCAGGCCAAAATTTCCTAACCTCGCAATTTCACAGGTCAAGATTTCTTGATGTGTGAAATTGCCACGTCAGCAAATTATTGACCTGTCAATTTCACACGTAAATATTTTATGACGTGTGAAATTTCACAGGTCAATAAAGAATGAGAGGTGAATAATTTTATTTAATAATTAATTAAATTTTATACAAACAATATGGTAATTCATAATTTATGAATTTAAGTTAAATTTTGTGCAAACTAATTAATTAATTATATATATATATACCAATTGGAATTGGCATGCAGTGTACATACGTATATCATGTATAACTATATAACTATATTATATATAGTTAGAAAAGTTTGGACTTTTTTTTTAGCATATTTTATACACCAAGAAAACTTTCTGGCATTAGAATTTAACACTAGACTTTCCTGGCGTGTCACATAATTAATTTGAGAAATACAAGTTAATTTGGTTCTTCATTCCCATTTTCTTTACCCGCATTATCAACTCTGAAATCTCAATGTAGACCCAACAAAGTTTCTGAATTGTTGTTCAAAAAAATGAATCCACACAGCCTAAGCCAGTCAAATCCCCATATTGAAGAAATACAAATTTCTAAACAAAGTTATCTTAACTAAAGATGTTCCACACTCTTAAAAACACTAAATATAGTTTCATTTATTTATATATCGGTTAACATGCTTAAAAATAATATTTCTTAATTAGTTTTAATTTCCATGTAACCTATATAACCTACTCTCAAAGAAGTATTTTAGTCTATACTTTGTGAGTTGGTCAGACCATCTAAGTTCTTATTATGTACAGACAACTACATAATATTGTCTCAAAAAGTAATGATAGACATCACCTTTCTCGTCATTCAAAATTGATATAACTTTTAAAATTATTATTGAATTTGTGATAGATAATTTTTAAATGTTAATCCAATAATAATTTTAAAAGCCACACCAATTTTGAGTAGACATAAAGATAACTCCACAAGGAAAAACTCAATGCTCACACCACACACTTAAAAAAAAAGTGCTCAAGAAGCAATCACCAAATGAAAAGCTATAAAAAATGAAAAATGTTAAGCTAACACTCAAAAAGTCCGTTTGAATAAAAAAGTATCTGTTTGGTAAAAAAAATTAAAAACACTTTTAAGGGTCCAAAAAGCCTAAAAATAACCAAAACGCACTTTTAACAAAAGCTTAAAAATGAATAAACTACTGAGCAAGACTTTTCACACCATTTATTTTGCTAAAAGTAGGCCTAGGCCCACACTATAAAAACAAAAAGAAAACGCACCAATGGTATAGGAAACACGCCGGAGACATTGCCTCAATTAAAATTTTGGGAGGACATTATTAATGGGGTGGTAGTTTGAAGAGGTATATAAACTTTCCCCCCAAAAAACCAAGAAAAGATAGAAAAGTTTTTAGAGTATCACAAAAATTTTAAGTCCACAAGATACTCGTATGCCGATATTAAAAATGATTATGAATTAATTTATTGAGAAGTTAGGCCAAGGAGTTTATGGAACAGTATTTAAAAGAAAATAATTTCAATAAAATTCATTTGGAATGAAGATCCTAAGCGCTACAAGGAAAATAGTAAGAATTCATAAATGAAGTGTGAAGAATGGGTAGGATCCACCATGTTAATGTGTGTTAGGTCTTAGATATTGGCCCATTTCGGAAATCAAAACAAGGGTTATAAATTTTTTTATCGCCTAAATGTTTTGGTGTAAAAAGTTAGGCTTAGAATTAAAGTTTTTAAACTATTGTCAGAAACACTGTCAGATATCGTCCTCACATGGTGTGTGATAATAGAACTTCTGCCTACCCTAGAAGATTGTCAGAAAAACATCTCGACGCTGCTTGCAAAAGGAAAATTTTAGAGCCTACCTGATTGCATCCTTAAAAGGTCCGTCAGAAGAATGTCATAACACTACTCGTGGAAGATGAATTCTAGAGCCCACTCGAGACTGCTGTAAGCAGATTGTCCTGACGTTGCTCTATTTTTACGGGTTTTTATGAAGAAATTATAGGGGCATCTTGACGCTGCTTGTAAAAGGAGATTTTCAGAGCCTAGCTGAGAGCACTTTTAGAACTAGCATCAGAAAAATGTCATGACGCTACTCGTGGAAGATTAATTATAGAGCCTACCCGCCGAGAGACTCGTTAGCAAGCTATCCTGATACCTCTCTATTTTAATGGTTTTTTATGAAGAAATCCTAAAGGTGTCCTGACAGTGCATTTACACATCCTGACACTGAACGATTTTCTACACAATGTTGAAGCATTTTTCACACAAAAGCATTAGGGTTTTCTATCATTTATCTTTATACGGATGATGATAGTCTACTATAGACCAAGTCTAAGCCCCCAGAACGTTTTGTAATGTTGTTTAGCTTCACCTTTGTTGTGTGCTAGGAGAGCTATTGTTGAAAGCTTTTGTTGCTTTATCTCTCTTGGAATTTTGTTTCAAACCACAAACCTTTATCATATCTTTCAACCATTGAAGTGTACCAGTGGGTTGGTAAGGAACTTATGTATAGATTTGGCCAGTGAGGAGCTGAGGCAAAAAGGTAAGCAAAGAGTTTGTTTGTGCATAGAAGTCTTAATAGACTACAAGAGTTGTATGTTTTACTATGCATGTAGTTTGAATTTTTTATAGTGCTTGATTTTTTGGGTTTAACTGCCTTTGAGTGGTTTTACTATTGAGGGGTTCAAAGCTTTTTCATTTCGTCATCCAAAATATGGTGTTGATTGTTTGGGTGATTATCGGTATCCTTGTAGTTTTCCTTTCACTACAACATTTTATTTTATCGTATTTCATTATTGCTTGTGTGGTGCGTTGGGGTTTGAATATGATCCCTTCAATTATTATCAGAGCAACTAACATTTTGAGTGTGTTTTTGACCCTTGTTGCCAAGGCACAATCTCAATATTTGATGGGAATAATTGCCCATATTGAAGATGCGTATGAGGGCTTTTTTTTAAGTCCTTGGATAAGAATGTGTGGGCTTTTGTTGTGATGGGATGGAAACATTCAACAAAGGCCAAGGCTGAATGGTGTTCCAAGGAATTATTATTTTTAATCTTTTTTCTTATATTTATAATTTAATAATTTTATTAAAAGTGTCATCTTCTGATTGATTATGACAATGGAATTTATATTGGTTTTAACCAAAGCGATTTGATAAAAGTTCAGCTAGCTGCCAACAATGATAACTCATTAGCAAACAAAATTCACCAGAAAATTCTCTTATTATGATGACAAGTCATCTTTGATCTCGAGCAACTGCAACTTCTTAAATAAAGAGGCTCAAAAGAATGGGCAAGGCTTAGGTGCGATAGTTCAAAACTACCGCACCATGCTGTAGTCCAAAACTGCACCGTTTGGTGCAGTTTTGGGCAATAAACAAATAGTTCTTTTAAAGAAAAATAAAAAGAAAAAGAAAAATATTTAAAAACTAAAAGTATTAAAAAAATAGAAGAGAAAAAAAAAAAAAATGAAAGGGGTGGAGCCACCCCTTGGCCAAAATGGGGTGGCCGGACCACCCCATTTTGGCCCCATTTTGGCCAAGGGGGTGGATTTCCATTATCCTCCTCCAACTTTCTCACATAATCATGATCAACTGATGTTTTTATTTTTAATTCTTTCTAGTTTTTAGTTTTTTTTTTTTTTAACTTTTTTAATTGTTTTAATATTTTTAATTATTAGTTTTTTATATTTTTTTTAATTCTTATATAATTGTTTGTTATATTTTTTAAAAAACCTATTTTTTCCCAGCCCAAAATTAAACCGTTTGGTTCAGTTTTGAATTTTTCCTTCTCAAAACTGCACCAAACGGTGCAGTTTTGGACTACTGCATGGTGCGGTAGTGACACTACCGCACCTAAGCCGAATCCAGAAAAGAATGATACAAATTCAGGAAAAAAAAAATTAAAATATTCATGAGGCAATGAATTCGAACCATAAAAATGTTCTAGACATCAGTTTCTCATTACATTGTGTCCTTTCAATCACCAACTCAGAAACCGTGTCTTCCATTGTTGAATTTCAAAAGTCTTCCTTCTCCTGAGAAACACCAAAAGGGCTTTCTCTATTAGTTTTGTAGCATCCACTGCATTATTTCCTTCCGGAGACCTCCCTCCAACCAACCTCTTGTAGAATTTGATTTCAACATTTCAGGGCTAGAGAAGTGCCTAAACTGGGTCATACTCCCAGCAGGCTTTGGTGGCTGCATCATCATGGAAATGGTTGGAAAAGGATTAGGCCAAATATTTCTGGACGAGGTAAACGGATGCCTAGCAGAATCCTGATTTCTAGATCTTTGAGTTTCCCAAGGAGGTTTCAGATTGGAGGAGTGCTTTGTCATCTGATATTTCCAGAAAATCTCGTGTTTGATTCATTGTTTTTAAAAAGCCAGTTTTAACTTTATTTGAAAAGCCAGAGAAGTTACAAACTTCCTTATAATTCCCTTCACTTTCAACATATGCTCTGATACATATCTAGACATGAAATTTTGATCTACCATCCGATTGAGCAAATTTATTCCTTGAATCATCATCAAGTTTTCAACATATTCCTTGAATCATCAACAAATTTATTCAACACACACACAAGCATTAAAGTAGCGTAACCCAAGAAAGCATTTGTTGCCCAAGGGACAACAATTCTAACTCCACCCAAGCTGAAAAAAAATGCACTTAAGAGTAAACCAATTAAGATGGTACCTAACCACTCAAAATAGTATCCAAATGCAAATCTATTGCCTTTCTTGGGTACCCCCAATTGCATGAACTAAGTTCTCATCAAAGTCCAAGTAACCTCATTCTTTCTTAGGTGTTTTCTCAAACATCTTATATGCTAAAATTTAGTCCTCAAGAGGTAGCTCAATCGGCTAGATCACGCCTAATGAAGAGGAGGTCACTAGTTCGAATCTCCCTCCCTCTTTTGTGCGGACATGTCAACAAAAAAAAAAAATCTAAAATTTAAGGATTTTCACAAGCATATTAATCAATAATCAATGCACACCCAACACATACATCAAATCCAAAGCTTTCTAGGGCGACTTCAAACATTTATTTAATCATTGTTTAAACATTCTATACTTCCAAAGCTTTGAAAACACAGCTGCTTGATTAACTCGTTCTCTTCCATGCTTAAAACATAAACTTAGGAATTGTGATATGCCAAATTTACAAAGCAGGGGATGACTAATGGAGAACGAAGAATAGCACCAAACCTTCTCAAACTGAAACAAAATTCATTGGTTAAATATGAGAAGATAGACTTCAAAGAAAAGAAATGATGTAATAAGGCAAGTTATCATAAATCAAAGGAGCTGCTCTTATGTACTACACATAAACATCAAGCATCTTTGTGCTATCAAATATAGATGAGAACACTAATTGCCCCTATTTAATGGGAGACTCATATAACTTATTTTGCATTTAAAACTGAGTTGTTTGAGTTGATTCTTCTGATTGAATTGATGAGCAAGTTTGATTTGAATTCTCTCCAGCATCCCTCATGCGGCTCTCCACTGATGATAAGAAAGGCTTGGAAGGCATTTGTAAGCTTTCAACTTCTTCTTCAAGCATTTCTATGACCCTGTTCATTGAAGGGCGATTAATAGGCTTCATTTGTATACACCATAAGGCGACCATGGTCATCGTCTTAACTATTTTCTTTTCCTCTTCGGTAACATCTTCCATTTCTATGTCCTTTCCGTCGTGCAATTGGTCATACACCCAAGTAGGAAAATAAATTTGGCTTGAATGGTCTGCAAATGCATTCACATTCCTTCTTCTACCCGCCATTTCCATCAATAACATTCCAAAACTATAAACATCGGCTTTGTATGAAATGCCTCCAATGTTTTTGTAGAACAACTCAGGAGCCATGTATCCTAACGTTCCTCTTGCAGCAGTCAAAGAGACAATGGTATCATCTACTTGATATAGCTTTGCCAATCCAAAGTCAGAAACCTTGGGAGCAAAATTCTCATCAAGAAGAATGTTGTGAGGCTTGATATCAAAGTGCAATATCTGCATGGCACATCCTTGATGTAGATATTTAATTCCACGAGCCACTCCTAGAGCTATATCAAACATTTGGTCATAGCTTAGGAGGGTACTTTCTTCTGGGGAAAATATGTATTTATTCAGGGAGCCATTAGGCATGAACTCATATACTAGAGCTCGCTTTGATCCTTCAACACAAAAACCAATGAGTTGCACTATATTAACATGGTGAATCCTTCCAATGGTTGCAACTTCATTGATAAAATCTTGTCCATTAGCTTTGGACTTACCCAATATCTTTATAGCTACGAGTTGGCCACTTCGAAGTGTTCCTTTAAATACAGTGCCATAGCCTCCTTCGCCTAGTTTGTCCTTGAAATTTTTGGTCATCTTCCTAATTTCAAAATAAGAGTACCTTATTGGCATGAGGTTATTGTGGCTTTTCAAGAATTCTTCAACAACATCGTACATCGATAAATGCCTTCTACGCCATTTATATATCAAAAATGTAATCACGCATGGAATCAACAATACAACTCTTGCTGCAAGGTATAGTCCTATGAAAGAACATTGTCAAAATAAATTATAAGAAAACAAAATGTAGATGACCTAATGCCAGCAACTTATTTATTACAGCTCAACCCACTGCCTTTCTAAATCCTCGTAATTAATCAGAATTTTTGTTTTCTTTTTCATGTGAATAATATTTTCATCTTGCCTTCATTTCAAAATATTTCATATTTCATAGTCGAACAAATTATCGGCTAATTAATTAAAAAGGGAAGAAAAATTAAAGAAGATCAAACGTGAGATAAAAGGTTCTTACCGCCATAGGTGATCATGATTATCACTAGTCTTGCCAAAGAGTCTGGGACTGCAAGAAATATGAAAAATATAAATTACTTAATTAATGAAGAAAGTGACTTAAATAATTTGAAAAGTTTAAGGTCTAATAAAATTCCATAAACAACATTCCCCTTGGCCATGCTTAAAGAATAAATAAGTACAAACGTTAGAATATTTACATGTTTGGGATTTAAGTTGGGTTGAGCTAGTTTGACTATTTAATTTACACATATATGAATAGATAAAAAAAAAAAAATCTAAAATTTAAGGATTTTCACAAGCATATTAATCAATAATCAATGCACACCCAACACATACATCAAATCCAAAGTTTTCTAGGGCGACTTCAAACATTTATTTAATCATTGTTTAAACATTCTATACTTCCAAAGCTTTGAAAACACAGCTGCTTGATTAACTCGTTCTCTTCCATGCTTAAAACATAAACTGAGGAATTGTGATATGCCAAATTTACAAAGCAGGGGATGACTAATGGAGAACGAAGAATAGCACCAAACCTTCTCAAACTGAAACAAAATTCATTGGTTAAATATGAGAAGATAGACTTCAAAGAAAAGAAATGATGTAATAAGGCAAGTTATCATAAATCAAAGGAGCTGCTCTTATGTACTACACATAAACATCAAGCATCTTTGTGCTATCAAATATAGATGAGAACACTAATTGCCCCATTTAATGGGAATGTAACCGAGGAGACTCATATAAATTAATTTGCATTCAAAACTGAGTTGTTTGACTTGATTCTTCTGATTGAATTGATGAGCAAGTTTGATTTGAATCCACTCGAGCATCCCTCATGGGGCTCTCTATTGATGATAAGAAAGGTTTGGAAGGCATTTGTAAGCTTTCAACTCCTCCTTCAAGCATTTCTATGACTCTGTTCATTGAAGGGCAATCAGTAGGCTTCATCTGTATACACCATAAGGCAACCATGATCATCTTCTTGGCTATTTTCTTTTCCTCTTTGGTAACATCTTCCATTTCTATGTCTTTTCCATCATGCAATTGGTTATAAACCCAAGTAGGAAAATAAATTTGGCTTGAATGGTCTGTAAGTGCATTTAAATTCCTTCTTCTACCTACCATTTCCATCAATAACATTCAAAAACTATAAACATCAACTCTGTATGAAATGCCTCCAATGTTTTTGTAGAACAACTCAGGAGCCATGTATCCTAACGTCCCTCTTGCAGCAGTGAAAGAGACAATGCTATCATCTACTGAATATAGCTTTGCCAAGCCAAAGTCAGACACCTTGGGAGCCAAATTCTCATCAAGAAAAATGTTGTGAGGCTTGATATCAAAGTGTAAAATTTGCATGGCACATCCTTGATGTAGATATTCAATTCCACGAGCCACTCCTAGAGCTATATCATACATTTTGTCGTAGCTTAGGAAGGTACTTACTTCTGAGGAAAATATGTATTTATTCAAAGAGCCATTAGGCATAAACTCATATACTAGAGCTCGCTTTGATCCTTCAACACAAAAACCAATGAGTTGAACTATATTAACATGGTGAATCCTTCCGATGGTTGCAACTTCATTGATAAAATCTTGTCCATTAGCTTTGGACTTACTCAACATCTTTATAGCTACGAGTCGGCCACTTCGAAGTGTTCCTTTAAATACAGTGCCATAGCCTCCTTCGCCTAATTTGTCCTTGAAATTTTTGGTCATCTTCTTAATTTCGTAGTAAGAGTACCTTATTGGCATGAGGTTATTGTGGCTTTGCAAGAATTCTTCAACAGCATTGTACATAGATAAATGCCTTCTACGCCATTTATATATCAAAAACGCAATCACACACGGAGTCAACAATACAGCTTTTGCTGCAAGGTATGATCCTATGAAAGAACATCGTCAAAATAAATTATAAGAAAACAAACATGTAGATGACCTATTGTCAGCATCTTATTTATTACAGCTCAACCCACTGCCTTCATAAATCCTAGTAATTAATCACAATTTTTTTTTTTTTTTTTTTTTTTTCATGTGAATAATATTTACATCTTGCCTGCATTTCAAAATATTTCATGCTTCACACTGGAATGAATTATCTACTAATTAAAAAGGAAAAAAATAAAAGAAGATCAATCAGATGAGCGATATAAGGTTCTTACCGCCATAGATTGTCATGATTATCAGTAGTTTTTTGAAATAGTCTGCAAGAAATAAGAAAAATATAAATTACTTAATTAATCAAGAAAGTGACTCAAATAATTTGAAAATTTTAGGGTCTAATAAAATTCCATAAACAACTTTCCCGTTGGCCATGCTTAAAGAATAAATATAAATAACTTTATAAACTTCTAGACTTCACATGTTTGGGATTTAAGTTGGGTTGAGCGCTATTCCATTCCTTCCCAATGTGTGATTGAGATGCATAATTTGCCAATGGAGGCTTGTAACTGAGGTTTTAGTTGGGGAGTAGTAGATTTTTTTTTTTTTAAGAGAAGATTATAATAGAATTGATGAGCAGACATGTATGTATAGAATACTAACTCGTTGTTATCCAGGAAATAATGGGGTCAAGGAAATTAAGGAAAATTTTAAATCAAGAGAGAAAGCTAATTTCTTAAGAAATTGGATATTTTTCCTTTCATTTTCCTATTTGTATCTAATACCTAAACAAAGCCTAAAAGTTTGAGATCAACCATTGCATGCCTAAGCACATGGTCACTCCTCTGTTTGTCTCATCATCTGCCATCACTCTATATTATCCTTCTAACAAATTGTTGGGTGCTCTCCCATGTGAGAAGTACAACCAATGGGTAGCAAACTAAATTGCTTTATGTGGTTAAGAGAAAAATAAATGAAATGTAGGAACTGGTTGATGTTGACTGTTAGTTTTTCTCTCCAATTACTTAGTTGCTCTCTTAAAGTATTGATTAAATGATTAAATTTACATATTCCTATGAGCTTAAGCTTTTAAGACTAGTGGTGATATAACATGGTATTAGAGTCGGAGGTTTTGAGTTCAAATCTTAACTCCGTCAATTTACTCTTTCATTTAAATTAAACATTTCATGTGTGACTCGCCTATTAAAGGGAAGTTTAAGCCTACGAGTGTGAAAATATTGATTAAATTATTAAATTTACCTATTCTTATTAGTGACATAGGTCCCGTGATTTTTTCTTTTCATTGGATGGTTTTCCATGTGCAAATCTTGTTTTTCTTGCTTGTGGGTGGTTTGATTTATTTATATACATTGTTGGTGAGTTGTTTTGGTGCTATTTTGACTATTTAATTTACACATAGATGAGTAATAAATTTCTGCTGGGTATGTCTTTGATTGGCATTTACACCACCACCCTCACACACAAGTTTTCGAGACAGAAACCTTACCATGGTATGGCCCATCTCCTATGGAAAGCCAATCTGATAGGTTAATCCACCATAATTTGTCTTCTGCTTTGGCAAAGAAAGAATAACATCATCATTTGAAAACTTGGAACTAAAAATCTGCATTTTTATTTTAGTTGGAAATATAATTACAATGGATAACTAATTGTCTTTTTCTTGTAAATGCCAGTAATATTCATTTTGTTTGCAGGTTGAAATTATTTTCATGCTTCACAGTCTAAGAATTGATCTGCTAAAAGAAAACAAATGAGAGATATAGGATCTTACTGATGAACCGCGGTACTGGTATTTTGCTAACAGCTCCAATAACTAAAAAAAAAATAATAATAATAATAATAATAATAATAAAAAAAAAATTAAAAAATTAAAAAATTAAAAAAAAAGAAGATAAATTTTAATAATTAATTGAAAAGGTGAATTAAAAAATTTCAAAAGTCTCTGGGGCTGCCTGTATAAACAACTTTTGTGTTGGGCCATGCTTAACAAGAAATATAATCTACCCATTTTATATGATTATTATTCATCCGCCCAATATAAAATTTGGATGTTACATTAATTACTCATCTACTGGTGTCATCATCTGGCACAACTCATCCAGTTGTATGTCATTGAGCCATTATGTATTATCCTTTTCAAACAATTTTTTGAAATAGAAAACTCACCTTTTCCAAATATCGTTTTATCGGATGAATCTGCTCCACAGAGAAAGAATAACATCAACATTTGCAAAATTGATGAAAATCTAGTGTTAATAGTATCTACTGAAAAATGTATGTGTTTGTCAGATTCTGTACGCACCTTGTGTTGGATCGCAGCAATAGTCAAAAGTAAAATTCACGTTATTGATGTAGCAAAAGTCATCTCCAGTGAAGTTATCACACAAAACTTGGAACCATAGAAGCTCAAAACCATTGACCACTTGATGGTAAACGGATGAACACGTAATTTGTTCATAAAATACACCAGCTGTCGGAAACATTTGCTCTATTTGGCACAAGTCCCCCAAACCCCATTGAGATATAGAGTAGGAAGATAAAACATATCGATAGCCCTTGGAATGGAGTAGAGAAGAGTTGGAAGAATTCACTCCATTACTAAATGTTGGATTCTTAACGATCGTAGGATCTTGTATAATTAATCTCAGGAAGGATTTCTCCCGTTAGGGTGGAAATCCTGTGGAGATCAAGAGACCTTGAACACACATTCTGTATGTAACAAAACCATCGTACGTAAGATTGAGATAGTGTTTGTGTTCTCATGGGACTCTATTTATAGAGTCCCAACTTAACTCTTGACCAAGAGTTATGTCTCTTGACCGGTTACCTCCACTGGAAGTTCTATTACCTTCCTGTATATATTATACAATCTGGTGTGGGTATGACCACACATATAATAGTGTGATCATCCTATGCACCTTCATCTCCCACTTGATCATACTATTATGATCGGTAATAAAACCCTAGTTATACATGTTTACCTTTGGTATCATAAAACATGTCAACTCCTTATATGCTAATGCTTGCAGACAATAATCAGATTATAACATCTTTGATGTGTACACACTTATGTTATTTCATCTAATTGCACCTTTGTACCATATGTGTCTTACCGACGACATACTAGTGGTGACTTTACTTGCTATATTATCTAAGCAAATAACATTAATTATCCATAGTTGGGAATACAGTCCACACCCAAACTACAATTAATGATTTTTACATAGTAACCATATGTAAACTTGTATTGAATTTTTCATTCAATTTCTTATCTCCAAGGTTATCCCTATTTGAGATTTATATTGACACTTCTTTCCGATGACTATCGGTAAACAGATATTATATCAAACTTAACATAATCCTTTTAAGTGGACTTTACACATTTGTGTTTGTTTATGATGTCTGTTATTCACAAGTGTCATTCGCCCAAGAATGTTCATTACATTTAATGAAGCGAAAGAAACGCATACCATCATTCATTCAGGCGTTCCCTGAATCCTTCTGATTATATCATTTTTACCATTAGTTAAGCATGATTATCATGGTAGTAATAATTTTGCCCCATGCCAACTCTCATCTGTAAAACCTACAGATTGGTGTCAGATCATGACATGTCTATACGTGCGCACGTTTTCGTCATCTTATCTGACGGCATTCTTTACCATATACTTCCTTACCGATAGTATATTAGGGATGACTTCATTTCGCTATCTCTCAAACGAACGGCATCAATTCTCCATGGTTGGGAGTATAGTCCACACCCATTCCACACTTGACGACTTCAGCCGTACACAAAACCATGTGTCGACCTGCGCTAAATTTTTGATCAAGTACTTCCTTTAAAGCCATTATTCCTATGGTTTTCCTTGATACGCCTTATTAGCGTCTTTTTACACCTTCTGAGCATAGATACTACTCAATCTCAACCAAATGCCTTTCAGTGGACTTTACATTTATGTGAGATGTAATATCCGTACCTCATTAGTGTCATCTGCCCTTAACTGACCAATTATTTTCCCATTAGGCAGAAGTGCATAAAATCGTTCTTCCAGGCGTCCTCGGATCCTTCCGACTATGCGTCAACCCATGTAGCTCTCACCTAGGTGTATTTCAATCCCATTGTTGCTACATGCCCTCTGAATTTATCCAGAGACAATCCTTTGGTCATAGGATCGGCTACCATCTCTATTGATGAAGTAAATTCAACCTTTATTTCACCTTTCTCCACTATATCTTGAATATAGTGATAACTTCTATAAATGTGTTTGTCTTTGGAGCTATGTGCTCCATTTTTTTATTAAAGAGATAGCATACTTATTATCATAAAACACATTTATTGGTCTACTAGGTATACCTAAATTAAATTGTTGACAAAAAATTAAATCCAAACCAAATTACTTACTTTTGTGCTGCATGTAATGTACCAAGCTCCATTGTGAACTCCGCAACACAGCCTTGTTTCTTTCTGAAACCAAGAAACAACCATTCCACCAAATAGAAATATGCATTCACTTGTAAATTTTTTTATCATCTAGATAACCTGCAAAACCTGCATCGCTAATACTTGTCATAACATACATGAGGATGCCCATAGCCTGGGCATAGGGGACATTTTCATTTCTTTGTTATTTACTCCTCATTTCTAGAGCACATAGTCACTTTGCTCTTCGCAGACAAGTGTACTCAAAACTTTACAATTCTCCAATTTGTACCTTTTGAACACTTTATTCAGATAATTTTCGATCCAAAAACAATAATCTTGAATTTCTATATCCAGAAATTCTTGTACCAAGAACATGAGTGTCATTACCCATGTCTTTCATTTTAAAATTTGGATCTTGAGAATGCCTTTTATTTCATTCATCATATCTGAACAATTATCAGCTAACAATATACCATTAACATATAATGACTATATTATTAACTTATCTTGGCACCTTTATATGTAAACACAGTGATTTAACGAACTCATCTCATATCCTATATCCAGTATAACTTGGTGGAACTTCAAATACCATTGTCTAGGATACTATATGAGTTTATATAGGGATCTTTTGACTTGTAGAGTTATGTCATCTGCACTCAAAACATAATGACCCCTAAGTCCTGAGTATACTTGACGGTTGCCTTTATCTCTTACTCCCACTGTTTCCATCACTTGCATCCACAAGTGATTGATCTTTAAATTTTCTTTTACTCCCATTGTTTTGAACATATGTGTCTTGCTCATCTTGTAATGGAGTATCTTATAGTTCTTGACATTGAGGATCTACAATTTGTGAAAGTTAGATCATTTCCATAGGAGTAATTTAGTTGATATTAGCATAACTACTTTTTATCAATCTTTTCTCTGAATAGTATATTTTGCACCCTCTACATAAACCAGTAAAGCTGTAGCCCTTCGAATCAGCTTTTCAACTGTTTTTGAACGGATCAAATCGGAGTTAAAACCAGATAGAACGAGCAAATCTGCCAAAACTGCCATGAACCGAGCAGTTTGCTGATGCTGAACTGGTACTGCGGAAGCCAGATTCTCGCGGGTTGAATCTTGGACCAGTTTTCGGGTACGGGTGATTCGGCGGGTCGGGCTTCAGCCTGGGCTCGTTTGTTTTGGGCTTGGTTGGATGCTGTCTTCCACTAGGCATTATGTTAATATATTAACCAAGTGACAATTTTGTATGAAAATTTAATAGCCTGTTGGTTCAGGTGCTGTATCCTTGACTCAATGGGTGCGAGTTCGCGTTTCAGTGGTTACACCTTTTCATCGAAAAAAATGGTTTTAGTTAAAAGCCAAATAATCGCCGACACTGTGGATTGAACCGGTGCCTTCTCTTCGCGCTTCTCTTTTACAGGCACTTAACCATTTAACCAGGTATGTCTGATGTTAGATTTTGACCAAAGAAATAATAAACCATTTTCCATCTGCGAAGTACAGGTTCAAACCGATGCCTTCTTCTTCCTCCAGACCTCATCTTCTTCCTCTGAAATATATATATTTTTTTCTTCAGGATTTTCTTCTTCCCATAGATAATAATCTGAATTAAAATCCTCAGATGAAGATTTCGAGATTTGTCCTTCTTTTTCACACGCTCCTCCCCGATCAGTGATATTTCTCTCTTGTTAATCTCAGTGTCAATCATCCATTTCGTGTGAGCATGTTTTATTATAATGAATGATAAAATTACAAGCAAAATTATACAGACACAGACGTAGGAGGAACTCACAGCACGATGAAACCAGAGACAAAACCTCCGACTTTCTCCAACAAGACTGAAACCAAAAGTCCGACACCGATAGCGATCTTAGCCGTCCAGCGATCCTCGGCAGCCACTCCTCCGTGGCAGCCCCCTCGTACTGGGACTGGTCCCACCGATTCCTCCTCTTGGGACCCTTATCCTCAGTAGCCTTATTCTCATTGACGGCGGCCTCCTCTTCCTCTTCTTGAAGAACTCCTTCCGATTCCTGTGCAATGGTTTTGGCGGCATGAAAACCAACCCAATCGCATGGGCAGCCACAATCCCAATCCGCAGTCACAGAGAAAACCAAACAACATAAACCCCACCGAGAGAAGCAATCCCTCTAGTTTCCAAACCCAGATCGCATGGGAAAGAAACCGTGTTCACAAAAGAGCGCCCAGATGAAGACGCCTTCAGGTCTACCCATTCTGCTTCCTCGCCGGTGACCAGCGACTCAGACTTGGCTTTGAGAGACCCCAACATTTGTCGCTGTTCACCCACAAACAGATGCCAGACTTTCGATCTCGCGTATCTGCACGAGTATTTGCAGAATTTTCTTGATTCTCTTGATCCTCCACAACTTGGCTCTGATACCACTGTTGGATTCTTAACGATCGTAGGATCTTGTATAATTAATCTCAGGAAGGATTTCTCCAATAGGGTGGAAATCCTGTGGAGATCAAGAGACCTTGAACACACATTTTGTACGTAACAAAACCATCATACGTAAGATTGAGATAGTGTTTGTGTTCTCATGGGACTCTATTTATAGAGTCCCAACTTAACTCTTGACCAAGAGTTATGTCTCTTGACCAGTTACCTCCACTGGAAGTTATATTACCTTCCTGTATATATTATACAATCTGATGTGAGTATGACCACACATATAATAGTGTGATCATCCTATGCACCTTCACTAAAGCATGTAGACGTGTCCAAATACATATCAGAAATCACTGGCTTTTCGCACTTCACCCAAATCAAAGAAATCAGTCCATTGCCAAACCCTTGTTGCTGGTACTGACCAGTACTATTACAAAGGACATATATCTTACCTGCATAAGATAGGGTATATGGATCCCCTGAACTGAAATTGTACTTGTTTAGAAAATAGCGAGAGGTATTGTCCTTCTGAATACCTGGGTCTACAACTCGGATTGTGTACCAACTGTAATCAATTTCCAGTACGTGGTATTTTCCAGCATATAAGTATAACACTGTTTGGTTATCCTCACAAGACAGATTATACCTTTGATCTCCGCAGTTTGGTGGATCGTCTTTCAACCGGAACGGATACCTTATGTTGTCAATATTGCCGCAGGAAGAATGACATGAATGATGATGACTATCGTTGGCATTGCAAGCTTCATGGACAAGGACAAGAACAACAATTAGGACCATGAGTCCAGCAGGGAAGAGCATTCCTCTTGCCATGGATAGAGAGAGAGAGAGAGAGAGAGAGATGATATTGAGAGAGGGTATAGCTTCCACAATCCACAGCAAAGCCTATAGACAAAGCATATAATGTAGATTTATAAGGCGTAAGCACCTTGACTGAAATATCCAGTAAACACGATTGTGGGAATTCTTACAATTCATCCTCTAAAAAAGTGACACGCGTCTCTTACCACGTGTGGAATACAAGTAATGTTAAAAAAAATAAAAAAAATCCATATCACCTTTAAATGCTAATTTGAAGAAAATTTAATATAAACCAGTTTATAAAAAATTGTGATAATAATGGGAGTTGGCACTGGTCACCATCGCAATATAGACTATAGTCCAAGTCCAAGGGAAGTTCACCCGAAATTTACAAGTGAGAGGTAATTGAGAAAACCCAGATAATATATTAAAGAGGATGAGAAGCATTCCAGAGTAGAGAGATTGGATATTTTGCTTAGAAATGGAATTCTCATACTTCTTGTTGTTTGTGGCTTTCATCATACACCTTGGGCTTGGAGAATGCCAAAGTAATGGGTGTGCTGAATTGCCGTGTGGAGGTCATGGCCCAGTCATCCGATTTCCCTTCCGAGTTAACAGCCAGCCAGAGCACTGTGGGTATCCTGGGTTTAATCTCTCCTGCGCCGATACAAATGATACAGTAGTTGAGCTGCCGATTTCAGTCAAGCTTTTTGTCAAACGGATTGACTACAAATCTCAGGTAATTCAATTATATGATCCAAATCATTGCATTCCAAAGCATCTTCGTAAACTCAATTTATCTTCCTCGCCTTTCCAATTCGAAGAAGATTCCCCTATAGAACCTTCTGATAATGGCCATCAAGGCGTTGGCTTATTCAATTGTTCCCCAAGAGAAGTAAAATTCAGGTTTATCCATTGTCTCAGTAGCCCAAACCACCAGGTTTATGCTCTCGACATGAGTGGTGGCCTAATGGACTTCCCCCTATCATCTTGTACAAAGATGTATACTCTTCCATCAATTCTAAATACTACAATACTCGGTGCCGGTGAGAAAATTCTTGAATTGAGGTGGTCCAGACGAGTATGTGGACACTGTGAAGCAAAAGGCAAGAAATGCAGATCGAAGAAACATAGCACTAAATTAGAAACCGAATGCTTCCTCGAAGGTGCATTATCAAAGATAGAGATCACTGGTGAGTTGTCTTGACCATTGAAAATTCTTTTATTAATGAGGTTTAAACTATTGACTCACACATGTTTATTAGGCAGGTATCACCTTAGGTTCATTACTATTACTACTAGCTATCTTTGCTCTCTACCGTTTCTATACTTATGATAAAGTAGAAAAACAACACCAAGCAAAGATTCAAAAGTTTTTGGAAGATTACAGAAATTTCAAACCCACAAGATACTCGTATGTCAACATTAAAAGGATTACAAATCAATTTTATGAGAAGTTAGGCGAAGGAGCATATGGAACAGTATTCAAAGGAAAGCTTTCCCATGACATTCATGTTGCAGTGAAAATCCTCATCACTTCAGAGGGAAATGGGGAAGAATTCATAAACGAAGTTGGAACAATGGGTACAATCCATCATGTGAACGTGGTTCATTTGGTTGGCTTATGTGCTGATGGATTTAGACGAACTCTAGTTTATGAGTTTTTACCAAATGATTCACTAGAGAAGTTCATATCTTCAACGGCCACCAAGAACCCCATCCTTAATTTGGATAAGCTGCAAAATATTTCTTTTGGCGTAGCAAAGGGAATTGAATATCTTCACCAAGGATGTGACCAACAAATCCTCCATTTTGATATCATACCTCACAATGTTTTACTAGACAAAAACTTCAATCCAAAAATTTCTGATTTTGGTCTTGCCAAGTTGTGTGCAAAGGATCAAAGTGCAGTGTCCATGACCATGGCTAGGGGGACTATGGGTTACATTGCACCCGAAGTGTTCTCTAGAAATTTTGGGAATGTGTCTTCTAAAGCAGATGTTTATAGCTTTGGAATACTGTTACTTGAAATAGTCGGAGGGAGAAAAAATGTTGATGTTACAATTGAAAATACTAGCCAAGTCTACTTTCCAGAATGGATCTACAATGTCTTGGAACAAAAAGAAGACATAAGAATCTTTGTTGAGGATGATGGAGATGTTAAAATTGCAAAGAAGCTTGCAACTGTAGGACTCTGGTGTATCCAATGGCACCCTATGGATCGTCCTTCCATGAAAGATGTGGTTAAAATGTTGGAATTGAAGGAGAATGAGATAAATTAATTATGCCCCCTAATCCCTTTGCAACTACTGGCCATGTAAAAAATAATGCAAATATACCAACAAAACCTAAAAATTAGGAGTTAGAGGTTATCCCATAATCAGAATAATTGTATGTAAACTAAGCGTATATGATAATAATATTGGTTTGCAATGATCTTGTACTCTTAATACTTATTCATTCTCTCAATGTAAGGACTTCATGTTTTTTCTTGTATTGAACCTTAAAACATTTAAAACTAGAGGTTGAAAGCTAGAAACACTATGATCTTCTGTGAGCCTAAATGAAGATTAAGTCATTGGAGGCCTAGACTCAAACCACATAATCATGGAAAGAGTTCCCACAACTTTTTACGTTTGTTTTGAATCCTTATAATGTTTAGATAATTCGAAATTGCAAATTTGATTTTCTTCAAATGGAGTAATTTGTAATTCTTTTTGTCACCCTATTATCTAGCTAGGGGTGCAGTACAGTCAACAGTTATTGCTTCTAATCCTAATGCAACTGCTTTAGGCGGTTAGTAGTTTTGAAATAATTGTCAATTAGTGGTTATTGAAACCCAAAACCACTTTGCATAAACGCTTTTTAGGTTGGACCTATTTTGGTGTTTTGGCACACCTTAAACCTCATTTTAGGACCTATTTTGTTTTTGGACTATTTATGGCCTATTTCAAATGGTATTAAACACCAAAATGATTTCATTTTGGTATTTTATTATTTTATATATTTAATATATATTACATTTAAGGGTAGGTGGTTAATAGTTACCAACCATCTTCGATTACCGCTAAAATCGTTAACCATAAACAAAAGTGGATAGCGGTTATTAAACCGCTTGCTTGTACCCTACTATTATCCCCCTTTCATCCCCATAGCTGATGTGGCGTGATCTTCCAAAAAAATAAAAAAACAAATGTTAGAACTTGTTTGGATGTGTTTTTTTTTTTAAAAAAAAAAAATAGCAAAAAAAGTCCCTTCAATTACCATTCATTTAAAAAAAAAAAAAAAAAAAAAATCCCTACAAAGTGACAAGCATGACACTTTGATACACGAAACTATATTTTTATTTTTGTGGCAAAAAGACCAATCTACTAGCATTTGACCATTATAATAGATGGAAAAACAAAGTTTGACCATAATCGTTCGAAAATACCCACGTACGCTTTGGGAACTGAAAAAACCAAATTTATCCTTTTTAATTATTAATACTAAATTATTATTATTATTATTATTATTTTATAAAAAAAAAAAAGAAAAAGAAAAATTTAAGGTGGCTGAACCATCCCATGAGGGGGTGGGTCGGCCACCCAAATGAACATGGGGCAGCCCAAGCTGCTGGGGGTGGCCACGAGCCACCCCCAAACCCTCTACTATAGTCACCCCAAAAAAATATTTTCAAGAATTGACTATCTTTGATAGCAACTAATCCACATTGGACAAAAATTTCCTATAAATTTATTTATAAGAAATTTCATACAAATTAACTTTTAAAGGTGACATGTGTCTTTAGCATGTGAGAAATTAATATATATATATATATATATATATATATATATATATATATATAATAATTTAAAGAATAATTATTGCGTGTAGAGTCAGAGTAATAGAAAATTTGTGTCGGTGAAATTAATAAGTTTTTGGCCTACCAAATTGCCGAATAATTCACAATAAAACTCTTGACCAAACATGCTTTACCTATCATAATTTATTGATTCAACCTTCATTACCTTCTTCAAGCTTGGAGATTTATTTAGAATCAATTATGCTTATGAATTCATTAATATATTGAAAAGCCATAGTAAATTATAGCTTTTCAAAGAAAATTCATGTGGAAGAATGGGTTATTTACTATCCACCACTTCAAAGGAGGAAGGAGGAGATGCACCTTCGGTGCTGATTTCTCTAGTCAATAGACCACTACTACACGGGATCTACATGCATGCCCCATGGAAGGATGATCGATGCTTAGTTAATAGGTTTGAATATCCTTATAATTGATTACTTGACCAATTTTTCTAGTTAATAGGTCTACATAATATTAATTATTAACCATCATTATTAATGTTGGTGGTCCTCCAGGCCCATTTTCTTCAATAAACTAGCAAGTGATCCTTCTCACACCATTTATTTTGATAAACGTAGGCCTAGGGCCACCCTATAAAAACAAAAAGAAAACGCATGCACCAAAGGCGGGAAGCACGCCGGAGAAAAATTACTTTCTTTACCTTGGTGTCTTATTTGAGTCGGATACCCCATGTCGGAAAGAAAAAAGAAAGAAAGAAAGTTATATATATATATATATATATATATATATATATATATATATATATAGAGAGAGAGAGAGAGAATAACTTATATAGGGAGGTTGTGGTTGAGTTTTTGTTTTAAGTATAAGTCTAATGAAATTGACTAATGTATCAGCTTCTTATTGGTGGCACAAAAGGTGACTTTTGTGCAACCTCACTATATAAGTTATTATGATAGAATAACTTATATAGGGAGGTTGCACAAAACTCACCTTTTGTGCAACCAATCAGAAGATGACACCTAAGCTAAATTTATCGAACTCAAATTTTTTTAAAAAAGCCTAACTACACCAAATTATAAATAAAAATTAATTATATTAAAAAAAAAAACAAAAAAAAAAAAAAAATTGAAGGGGTGGCTGGCTAGTCACCCCTCCCCCACTTGGGGTGGTCGGCTGCCACCCCCTGGCCATGGGAGTGGCCACGCGGCCACTCCCATGGCCTGGGGTGGCTCGCTGGCCACCCCAAAGGCCATGGGGTGGCGGCTAGCCACCCCAGATCCGAATCTGGGGTGGCTGGCCGCCTACGTGGCCACCCCCATCCCATGGGGGTGGCCACGCAGGCGGCCAGCCACCCCAAATCTGGATCTGGAGTGGGTGGCCTCCACACCCAAACCATGGGGGTGGCCGCGCAGCCACTCCCATGGCCTGAGGGTGGCTCACCGGCCACCCCATAGGCCATGGGAGTGGCCGATGAGCCACCCCCATGGGCTAGGGGTGGCGGCCAACCACCCCAAATCCGGATCTGGGGTGGTTGGCCGCCACCCCATGGCCTATGGGGTGGCCGGCGAGCCACCCCACGCCATGGGAGTGGCCGCGCGGCCACCCAAAGTGGGGGAGGGGTGGTCACTTCAATTCTGTTTTTTTTTTTTTTTTTAAATAAAAAAAAAAAAATTTATTTTATTAGAGTGTAATCTAGTGTGGTTGAGTTTTTGTTTTAAGTATAAGTCTAATGAAATTGACTAATGTATCAGCTTCTTATTGGTGGCACAAAAGGTGACTTTTGTGCAACCTCACTATATAAGTTATTCTCATATATATATTATGGAGACCACATGCACCACATCAATTGTGGAGGGATAGGATGAGGATAATAGGGTGATGTGTCATGCATGTATATAGCATTACTCCAAATGTTAGAACTTGTTTGGATGTGTAATAAAAAAAATAGCAAAAAAAGTCCCTTCAATTATCACTCATTTAAAAAAAAAAAACCCCTACAAAGTGACAAGCATGACACTTTGATACATCAAACTACCATTTTTGTGGCAAAAAGGCCAATCTATTGGCATTTGACCATTAGAATAGATGGAAAAACAAAGTTTGATCATAATATTTCAAAAATACCCATCCTTTGGCAATTGAAAAACCAAATTTATTCTTTTTAATTATTAATACTAAATTTAAATTAAAAAAAAAAAAAAAAAAAAACATTTAAGATGCATGGCTGAACCATCCCGTGAGGGGTGGTTTAGCCACCCAAATGAAAAGGGGGTAGCCCAAGCTGCTCGGGGTGGCCATGAGCCACCCCCAAAACCTAGCTATGTTAGTAACCCCAAAAACTATTTTCAAGAATTGACTATATATCTTTGATGGCAACTAGTCTACATTGGACAAAAATTTCCTATAAATTGATTTGTAAGAAATTTCATACAAATTAACTTTTAAAAGTGACATGTGTTTTTAGTATGTGAGAAGCACTATTTTTTTTTAATGTTTTTTAATAATTTAAAGAATAAGTATTGCGTGTAGAGTCAGAGTAGTAGAAAACTAGTGTCCGTGAAATTAATAAGTTGTAGGCCTACGAAACTGCCGAATAATTCACAATAAAACTCTTGACCAAACATGCTTTACCTATCATAATTTATTGATCCCACCTTCATTACTTGAACTACGAGTCTATGAGTATCCCTATACTCAATAGACCACTACTACACGGTCTATATGCTCAATGGAAGGACGATGGATGCTTAGTTAATAGGTTTGAATATCCTTATGATTGATGGAATAGGATCCTCCTCAGACCATTTTGGACTAGAGAAGATCCAGTTCATGAAAAGAATTTTTAAGAAATCTTAGAGACACAAATATGACATTTGTCTCATTAACAAAAAATAATAATAAAATATTATTTTCTATTAAGAAAAATTAAAAAACAAAATTAAAAAATATTAAGGGGTGGCTAGGGTGGTCTGGCCACCCCCAATAGGGTGGCTAGCCACCCCTTAATATTTTTTAATTTTTTTTAATATAAAATAATATTTTTTATTATTTTTTTATTAGTGGGACAAGTGTCTTATTTATGGCTCTAGGATTTCTAAAAGAAATCTAGCCTTGAACTAGATATTCTCCTGTCCATTTAGACCGGAATAGATCCTATTCCATAATTGATTACTTGAACTATGAGTCTATGGCCATGAGGTACATTAAAAGTATTTTCAAATGGTTATTTTTTTTAATAAATTTAAAAGTATTTTAATGAAAAAAAATACAAAAATGTCTAATTTGACACATAGTTAATTGATTACTTGACCTATGAGTCTATGACCATAAGGTACTCAACACGTTTTCATTGCGGTCTACATTATCTTAACCGGCCATCATTATTAATGTTCGTGGTTGATTACTTGTCCTATGAATTCATTAATATATTGAAATGCCATAGTAATTATAGCTTTCAAAGAAAATTCATGTGGAAGAATGGGCTATTTATTATCCACCACTTTAAAGGAAGGAGGAGATGCTCCTTCGGTGCTGATTTTTCAAGTCAATAGGTCTACATACATGCCCCATGGAAGGATGATGGATGCTTTTATAATTGATTACTTGAGTCTAAGACGTTTCCATTACGGTCTACATTATCATAATCATCATTATTAATAAATTAAACTAGCAAGTGATCCTTCTCACACCATTTATTTTGATAAAAACAAGAACAAAAAAACAAAAAGAAAACGCATGCACCAACGGCAGGAAGCACGCCGGAGAAAACTTACTTTCTTTACCTATGTCGAAAAAGAAAAAAAAAAGAAGATTATTTATATACCCAATGAAGTTTCTGAAGTGTTGTTTCAATGCTGACGGTGAATGGAAACTATCTGAATGGGCCTGGTACACTATTAAAACAAGAACAAAAAAATAAAAGAAAACGCACCAATGGCAGGAAAAGCACGCCGAAGAAAACGAATCCACACATACAGCCTCAACCAGTCAAACCACAATCTTGTCTTAATATGTATTAGTCTGTTTTCCTTTGCTTTAATCTACTGCTTTTGTTTGTTTAACAAGCTAGTATCATGTGTATTTTAAAGACATTCAAGTATATTTCATTTGGATTTTCCAATAATCATGCGCGGATTAGCTAAACTTTCAAAAAGCTATAAACTTGTTCATACGTTACTAGCTTGTTATGTCACGTTATTATGGTTTGTTGTTTCTTTTTACGGATGTTAGGAATCTTGGTTAAGTCGGGAAATGATTTTAAGAGGTAGTTTTGGGTTTCTCATGCATCCTCACAAGTCACCAAATGTTTCATTGTTTTACCAAACATTTGCTTTTTGTTCACGAATGATCGACCTCTATAAGTACATGACGATATGCGGCAATATTCGGGATACTGGTATTGTACTACAGATCCCACGGAACAACATCAACCCAAGCAGAAAGATGTTAAGGATCCGAGCAGACCATATATATGGAGAATTTCTATGACTATTAAGATTTGTATGTGTCTAACACATTATTTCTTGCATTAAAACATGAGTGACTTATCACCGGAATTATGCCACAACTTTTTAAAAGTAAATCATATTCCAATGGTGTAATAACTTAAAATTTAGTAATTACATAATAATTTACTTACTAAATCATTAATTTACATAGACTAATTTCACTGTAGTAACACATTTTTATTAGGGCTCATTACATAGACCAATTTCCTAATAATTTACTTAATAAGTCATGGATTTACACAATTACTTTCTTTCACTTATGGAACACTTTGGTGTTTTGCATATTAGCATGTTGTCAGGCTGTATAATGAAAAATTCGCTGGAATGAAGATGCCGAGAAAATGACACACTATCAAGTTTGCTTAGACAGGTGTTAGTTATTATCGTTATAGCAATGTTGTTTGGAGGCTTCAAGTCTATATTGATGATACATGATGTTATTTAAGGAAGATCATATGATTAGTTGCCCAATATCACTTATTTTCATTTTTTGCTATAGTATACTCTGATATTTAGTATAGCGTGATGAATTCATCTAATTATTAGTTAATTAGTTTGATAACACTATGAGTCACACTCCAAGTTAAGTCAAATTAATTATTTAATTTTGAAGGCGTTACAACCCCAACCCTTTTGGGGTGGACACGAACCAACCCCAAACCATAGTAGCATGCGTCTTTACTTATGTTGACACCAAGTCAATGTCAATATCTAGCCATTTGTCATTAATTATATTGAAAAGCCATAGTAAATCAAACCCATAGGCTTAAGCTTTTAAGTTGTGTGGTGTTTCAACATGCTATGTTATGGTTCACTAAAATCCCTAAAGTATCAATCTCCCTAAAAAAATTAATTAATCAATTTATTGAGAAGTTAGGCCACAAAGTTTATGGAACACTATTTAAAAGAAAATAATTTCAATAAATTCATGTTTTAGTAAAGATCTGAAACCCTACAAGAGAAATAGTAAGAATTCATAAATGATGTGTGAACAATGGGTAGGATCCACCATGTTAATGTGTGTTAGGTTTTAGATATTGGCCATTTTGGTGATCAAAACAAGGGTTGTAAACTTTTTATCACCTAAATGTTTTGGTGTAAAAAGTTAGGCTTAGATTGAAAATTTTAAGCTACTGTCAGAAAGACCGTCATATATCGTTCTCACATGGTGTGTGATAATAGAACTTTTGCTTACCATAGAAGACTATCAGAAAAACATGCCAACACTATACCTGTAAAAAGAAAATTTCAGAGCCTACCCAATTGCACCCTCAAAAGGTTCGTCAGAAGAATGTCATAATGCTATTCGTGGAAGATGAATTCTAGAGCCCACTCGAGATGGTGATCTATTTTTATAGTTTGTTATGAAGAAATCATAAGGACATCCTAACGTTGGTTGTAAAAGAATATTTTCATAGCCTACTCGAGAGCATTGCTAGAAGTACCATAAAAAAAAATGTCCTGACGCTACTCATGGAAGATTAATTATAGAGCCTACCCATGCAAGAGCACTGTCAGCAAGCTGTCCTGATACTTCTCTATATTCATGGCTTTTTATGAAGAAACCCTAGAGGTGTCTTGACAGTGCATTTACACATCCTAACACCGAAGGATTTTCTACACAATGTTGAAGCATTTTTCACACAAAAGGATTAGGGTTTTCTATCATTTATCTTTATAAGGATGATGATAGTCTACTATAGACCAAGTCTAAGCCCCTAGAACGTTTTGTAACGTTGTTTAGCTTCACCTTGTTGTGTGCTAAGAGAGCTATTGTTGAAAGCTTTTGTTGCTTCATCTCTCTTGGAATTTTGTTTCAAACCACAAGCCTTTATCATATCTTTCAATCGTTGAAGTGTACCAGTGGGTTGGTAAGTAACTTATGTATAGAATTGGCCAGTGAGAAGCTGAAGCTGCTAAGGAGGCAAAAGGGTAAGCAAAGAGTTTGTCTATGTACATAGAAGTCACTTTGAATTTTCTATAGTGATTGATTTTTTTGGGTTTGACTGCCTTGTAGTTTTGAGATGCTCAAAGGATTTTCATTTCGTCACAAAAACTGTGGTGTTGATTGTTTGGGTGATTAGCCTTGTAGTTTTCCTTTCACTGTAGCATTTTATTTTATCTTATTTCATTATTGCTTGTGTGGTGCATTGGGGTTTGAATATGATCCTCTCAATTATTATCAAGGTTCACTCCTTTTGAACTAACATTTTGAGTGTATTTTTGACCCATGTTGTCAAGGAACAATCTCAATCTTTTCTCAAGTCATTGGATGAGAATGTGTGGGCTTTTGTTGTGATGAGATGGAAACATTCTAAATGGCCCTGGCCGAATGGTGGTCCAATGAATTATTTTTTTAAAATCTTTTTTCTTATATTTATAATTAATAATTTTATTAAAAGTGTCATCTTCGGATTGAGTATGACATTTGCAGTAGCACTAAAAATTTAACAGGTGGATTAAATATCTACTTGATATCAATTTTAACCAAAGCGATTGGATAAAAGTTCAGCTAGCTGCCAACAATGATAACTCATTAGCAAAAAATATTCCCCAAAAAATTCTCGTATTATATAACAAATCATCTCTGATTTCGAGCAACTGCAAGTTCTTAGATAAAGAGGCTAAAAAGAATATACAAAATCCAAGAAAACTAAAAGAAAAAAAGAAAATCCAAATCTTCTTTTGGATCAGTTTCTCATTAAATACATTGTATCCTTTCAATCACCAACTCAGAAACTGTCTCTTTTTTCTTTTTTTTTTTCTTTTTTTTTAATGAATAAAATTTTCATTCCAACACAAACAAAACACCAAAACACACCAACAATAAAGCTGGAACTCAGTTTTTTACATCAAACAACAAGAAACCAAACCCAAATGAAAACAATTACAAATGGTCTCATACACACACACACACACACACACAAAAAAAAAAATCTCATGCTAAAAAAAATACTACCACCCGTCAAAGAAAAAAAAAAAGACATTCGTCACCCATTTTGAACCAAGATACTTAAAGGAATGTTCTAATTCTCACAAATCTTGACATTTTCATCAGTATGCTTGAATTTTTGTTTCCTCTTTCCCATGATTCTTGTACTAATCTCCCAATAAATAAGTTATAATATTTGCTCCTCAGAATTCACCCTAGGCTATTGCAAAATTGAATACTATTCTGGTGCTTCCATATGTGATACAGTGTTGCCCCAAAATCCAATTTACACACAGTACATTGCAAAATTTTCCCTTTCCATGCCTTCATGCCTTCCCTCACCACCTCATCCCAATCCAACCAAATAGGACTAACCAAACTTTTAAGCATCACTTCTCTCTCTAACCTCTTACTCCAATCACACTCAAAAAATAAATGCTCCCTACTTTCAATAGTATGGTGACAAAATAAGCACTTCATATCCCCACCATACCCCAACTTAGCAATTAACCTATCCCCAATATATAAGCTCCCTCTAGTCCCTTTTTCTCCCCTTTTCCGCTTTGATTAAAAAAAAAAAAAAACCCCTCTAATAGTTATCCATAGGAAGAAAGAGTGTTTAGAAATAGCAAAAGAAAACCATACTAGTTTATGCCATCCAACTTTAGGAAACTTCTCTCTAAGAGCCTCCCATGTGTCCCCACAGGAATATTTACGGTTCTTTGAAGGCTGCCAAATAGGCATATTATGAACACCTAATTCCACTAGAGACAAACGGCTTTGAATTGCAACCAACTCTTTTGACTTAGCTAACATCCAATTCCAATCTCCATTTTTCATCACACTACAGAGCTTTGAATCTATACAGCTTCTAGAGTCATATATCATGACCCTAAAAACATATTTATGGAGAAACCGTCTCTCCCAATATTGTTGAATTTCAAAAGTCTTCATTCTCCTGAGAAACACTAAAAGGGCTTTTACTATTAGTTTTGTAGCATCCTCTGCATTATCTGCTTTGTCATATGATGTTTCCAGAAGAGCTTGTGTTTGATTCATTGTTTGTGAAAAAAACAGTTTTAACTACATTTGAAAATAAAGATTGCAATTTTAGTACTCTACCTCTGCATAACTTAGAATGTTAGATTGTTTTTATATGATTTTTCAAAGATCAAAACTATTATCGTCAAGCACAGTTCATTGTGAAACAAATTCTGCAGCAAATTTATTCAGTACTTTGTTTTTTGCAGATTAGACAAATTTCCACGCCAACAGATTGATGAACAATTTTCCCGCAGCGCTACAATTTTTTGATCATGCAGGGGCTGATTAGTCTCTTTCATGAACCATATTCTGCCAGAAAAATGTGGCATGCACACACAAATCTTTGTTGACATTCTGTGTTAGTGTCAGGTAAGTCACGAAGCCTGTATTTTCTTCAATCTCCTCATTTCTTTGTAAAAGAATTTTTTAAAAAAAGATTCGTAGATATGTAAGCCTTTTTTTTTAAAAAAAAAAAATTATTATTATTATTATTAGTTGATTAGTTTCATGTCCTTTGGTTTTTGAAATATTGCCCATTTTCCAAAATTGGTGTTGTTGATCACGTGTTGGAATTTCTTGCCTTTGTTGAATCAAACATATTGTACTTTGAAAACCCATATTTATTTTTTTACATTTTTAAATTGCAATTGCATTTTCAAATGATATATTTTCTGTATATATATATATATTTGTCTGAACTCCATCTCCCACGTCTCTCTCTCTACCTCTATCTCCACTTAAATGTCTTAAATTTTTGTCTCCCCCATAATTTATGTTTCAACCGTTTTTTTTTAAAAAAAATTTTTCTCTCCCATAACCCAACGCACGTCCCTTTCTCTCCTATAATTTTATGTTTGAACCTTTTCTTTTCTCACTCTAAAAACTAATTATATGGTTTAAGCATCTTAACTATTTTCCTCCCCATAATTTTATATCTGAATCGTTTGTTTTTTTTTTTTTTAATTAATTGTGCTAACTCTCACTCCCATAATTTTATGATTGAAGGGGTATTATTTGTAATGCATTGAATTGTCTTACTGAAGAAAACAAAAGGTTTTCAAATTCTCTATTTCTCTCTTTGTTTAATTTTCTTTTCTCTTCTCTTGCTTTCTATTTATATCTCAATGTTCCTTTGTCAATTTCACATTTAATTCAAGAAAAAGATGAGAGAGAGGGAGAGAGAGAGTTTCCAATTGTTGTTTCTCAATGAAAGATTATACTACAGTTCTTTTATTTATTTTCCTATAACATTTCTTTTCAATTTTCCAATCGTTGTTTTTCAATGAAAAATTATACTACAGCTTTTTTTTTTTGCTAGAATAGTTATTTTCAATTATATTAGTTATTTTCATTTCTTTTTATCTTTATTTCCGGTGCCTATGTTCTTCCATTTTTGTTTTTGTTCCTTCTTTTTTTTTTTTTTTCTAATTGATATATTATTTTTAATGAAGAAAACAAAAGGTTTTTAAATTCTTTATTTCTCTCTCTTTATTTAATTTTCTTTTTATCTTCTCTTGCTTTCTGGTTATATCTCAATGTGAGACAATTAAAACTATGAGTTTTATTTGTAATATATTTAACTGTTTTAATGAAGAAAACAAAAGATTATCAAACTCTCTCTTTCTCTCTTTATTTTTCTTTTTATCTTCTCTTGCTTTCTATTTATATTTCAATGTTTCTTTGTCAATTTCACACTCAATTCAGGAAAAAGACGAGAGAGAGAGAGAGAGAGAGAGAGAGTTTCCAATTGTTGTTTCTAAATGAAAAATTATACTACAGTTATTTTATTTATTTATTTATTTATTTTCTTATAACAGTTCTTTTCAATTTTCCAATTATTGTTTCTCAATGAAAAATTATGCTACAGTTTTTTTTTTTTTTTTTTTTTGTTGCTAGATTAGTTATTTTCAATTATATTAGTTATTTTCGTTTCTTTTTATCTTTATTTCCGGTTGCATATGTTCTTCCATTTTTTTTTTTGTTCATTTTTTTTCTAATTTATATATTATTTTTTATTCAAATAATTACTTTTCTTTTGTAAATTTTACATTGAATTCAGGAAATAATAATGAGAGAGAGTTTCTTATTATTATTTTTGGCTAATAATTTTTTAGTTTGTGTTGTTGTTCATTGAGTAATTTGTTTATCTGTTTCTCAAAGAAAAATTATAATATAATTTTTTTCTTTATTTTCTTTTTCTTTTTTCTCACTAGAACAGTTCTTTTCAATTTTCATTGTTATTTCTCAATGAAAAATTATATCATAGTTTTTTTTTTTTTTTTAGAACAGTTATTTTCACTTATATTCTTCCATTTTGTTTTTGTCCCTTATATTTTTTTTCTGATTTATTTTTTATTTTTTCTTCTCTTACTTTCTAGTTATATCTCTTTTTTTTTTTCTTTTTTTTATTTTTGTAAATTTCACAATCAATTCAGGAAAAAGAAGAGAGAGAGAGAGTTTCCAATCATTGTTTTTCAATGAAAAATTATACTACAGTTATTTATTTATTTATTTATTATTATTTTTTTCTTTTTGTTGTTGTTTCTAGAATAGTTATTTTCAATTATATTCGTATTTTCATTTTTTTATCTTTGTTTCCGGTGCTTATGTTCTTCCATTTTTGTTTTTGTCCCTTATTTTTTTTTTCTTCTACTTTATATATTATTTTGTATTCGAATGATTACTTTTCTTTTGTAAATTTTACATTGAATTCAGAAAATAATACTGAAAGAAGAGTTTCTTATCGTTATTTTTGGATGATAATTTTTTAGTTTGTGTTGTTGTTCATTGAGTAATTTGTTTATCTGTTTATATGATTAATTAATGGACAACATTAGTTTTCAAGGTTTCATTGGAATCAGGAAACGTATACAGTAGAAAAAGACAATTCTTTCAATTATATTAAAATTTTATTTTTAGTTTTTTTATCTTTATTTAATGTGGTTATGTTCTTCCATTGTTATCCCTTAAATTTTCTACTAATTTATATATTATTTATTCAAATTGATTATTTTTCTTTTGTAAATTTCACATTGAATTAACGGAAATGATAGTGAAAGAGTTTCTTATCATTATTTGTGGTACGATGTATGATTCCTTTTTAGATTATGTCAATGTTTATTGTGTAGATTTTTTTTTTTTTTTTTTGTCTTTTTTTTCCTGTATGTCTTAAAATTGTTTCTTTTACTTTATATATGTGAAGGATGGAAGTGGTTATGTTCTTCCATTTTTTTTTTTTTTCGTTTAAATTTTATACTAATTTATATATTATTTATTCAAATTGATTATTTTTCTTTTGAAAATTTCACATTGAATTAAGGGAAATTATAGTGAAAGAGTTTCCTATCATTATTTTTAGTACGATGTATGATGCTTTTTTAGATTATGTCAATGTTCATTAAGTAGATTTTTTTCGTCTTTATTTTCCTATATGTCTTAAAATTAGTTTCTTTTACTTTTATATATTTGAAGGATTCCGTGAATTTTTATGAATTTTTAAAAGAACTAAAAATTTAAGAATTTTTAAATTTATTAGATATGTATTGAGTAAAACTATGATTTAAAATGATCTTATGAACATTTGTCATTTTTTTTTGTAGCTAATTAGTTAATTAAGAGAATAAAATAAAATTTCTTGTTGATAATCTTTTAAAGACTTTTTGAGTAAATTATAAATAAAATAAAATAAAATAAAAACCCGGCGCATAGCTTGGGCTCTAAGCTAGTTTGATTTAAAATCACACTTTTAGTATGCAAAATCCTAACACCTAAATCATGTTAGTAGAATTATATGCTTTCCGAAAACAAAAATTCTAAATAATCGATTTATAAGTGGATTTCAATGCACACCCAATACATACATCAGATCAAAAGCTTTCTAGGGCAACTTTAAACATTTAACCATTGTTTAAACATTCTATACTTCCAAACTTCAAAAACACAGCTGCTTGATTAGCTCGTTCTTTTCAAAGTTTAAAACATAAACTTATGAATTGTGATATGCCAAATTTACAAAGCAGGGGATGACTAATGGAGAACGAAAAATAGCACCGTACCTTCTCAAACTGAAACTGAATTCATTGGTTAAATATGAGAAAATAGACTTCAAACAAAATAAATGATGTAATAAGGCAAGTTATCATAAATTAAAGAAATTGATCTTATTTACTACACATAAATATCAAGCATCTTTGTGCTATCAAATATAGATGAGAACTCTAATTTCCCCCATTTAATGGGAATGTAATTGAGGAGATTCATATCAATTAATTGCATTCAAAACTGAGTTGGGTGACTTGATTCTTCTGATTGAATTGATGAGCAAGTTTGATTTGTATCTTCTCCAGCATCCCTCGTGGGGCTCTCTACTGATGTTAAGAAAGGTTTGGAAGGCATTTGTAAGCTTTCAACTTCTCCTTCAAGCATTTCTACGACTTTGTTCATTGAAGGGCGATCACTAGGCTTCATTTGTATACACCATAATGCAACCATGATCATCTTCTTAGCTATTTTCTTTTCCTCCTCTATAACATCTTCCATTTCTATGTCTTTGCCATCATGCAATTGGTTATAAACCCAAGTAGGAAAATAAATTTGGCTTGAATGGTCTGCAAATGCATTTAAATTCCTTCTTCTACCCGCCATTTCCATCAATAACATTCTAAAACTATAAACATCAGCTCTGTATGAAATGCCTCCAATGTTTTTGTAGAACAACTCAGGAGCCATGTATCCTAACGTCCCTCTTGCAGCAGTCAAAGAGACAATGCTATCATCTACTGAATATAGCTTTGCCAAGCCAAAGTCAGACACCTTGGGAGCCAAATTCTCATCAAGAAGAATGTTGTGAGGCTTGATATCAAAGTGCAAAATCTGCATGGCACATCCTTGATGTAGATATTCAATTCCACGAGCTACTCCTAGAGCTATATCATACATTTTGTCATAGCTTATGAGGGTACTTACTTCTGGAGAAAATATGTATTTATTCAAAGAGCCATTAGGCATGAACTCATATACTAGAGCTCGCTTTGATCCTTCAACACAAAAACCAATGAGTTGAACAATATTAACATGGTGAATCCTTCCAATAGTTGCAACTTCATTGATAAAATCTTGTCCATTAGCTTTGGACTTACCCAAGATCTTTATAGCTACAAGTCGGCCACTTCGAAGTGTTCCTTTAAATACAGTACCATAGCCTCCTTCACCTAATTTGTCTTTGAAATTTTTGGTCATCTTCCTAATTTCAAAGTAAGAGTACCTTATTGGCATGAGGTTATTGTGGCTTTGCAAGAATTCTTCAACAACATTGTACATAGACAAATGCCTTCTTCGCCATTTATATATTAAAAACGCAATCACGCAGGGAGTCAACAATACAACTTTTGCTGCAAGGTATGATCCTATGAAAGAACATCGTCAAAATAAATTATAAGAAAACAAACATGTAGATGACCTACTGTCAGCATCTTATTTATTATATCTCAACCCACTGCCTTTCTAAATCCTAGTAATTAATCACAATTTTTGTTTTTGTTTTTGTTTTGTTTTTTTTTATGTGAATAATATTTACATCTTGCATGCATTTCAAAATATTTCATGCTTCACAGGTCGAATGAATTATCTACTAATTAAAAAGGAAAAAATAAAAATAAAGAAGTTCAAATGAGAGATATAAGGTTCTTACCGCCATAGATTGTCATGATTATCAGTAGTTTTTCGAAATAGTCTGCCAGAAATAAGAAAGATATAAATTACTTAATTAAACAAGAAAGTGACTCAAATAATTTGAAAAGTTTAGGGTCTAAAGAAATTCCATAAACAACTTTCCCCTTGGCCATTTAAGTTGGGTTGAGCTCGATTCCATTCCATCCCAATGTGTGATTGAGATGCGCCAATTGAGGCTTGTAAGTGAGGTTTTAGTTGAGGAGTAGTAGATTTTTTTTTTTTTAAGAGAAGGTTATAATAGAATTAATGAGTAGACATGTATAGAATACTGACCCGTTGTTATCCATGAAATAATGGGGTCCAGGAACGGAAAATTTTAAATGAAGAGAGAAAGATAATTTCTTAAGAAATTGGATATTTTTCCTTTCATTTTCCTATTTGTATCTAATACCTAAACAAAGCCTAAAAGTTTGAGATCAACCATTGCCTAAGCACATGGTCACTCCTCTGTTTGTCTCATCATCTGCCATCACTCTATATTATCCTTCAAACAAATTGTTGGGTGGCTCTCCTATGTGAAAAGTACAACTAAACGGGTAGCAAACCAAATTGCTTTCTGTGGTCAAGAGAAAAATAAATGAAATGTAGGAACTGGTTGATGTTGACTGTTACTTTTTCTCTCCAATTACTTAATTGGTTGCTCTCTTAAAGTATTAATTAAATAATTAAATTTACATATTCTTATGAGCTTAAACTTTTAAGACAAGTGGTGATGTAACATGATATTAGAGCCGAAGGTTCTGAGTTCAAACTCTAACTCCATCAATTTACCCTCTCATTTAAAATAAATATTTCATGTATGACTCACTTCTATTAAAAAGAAGTTTGAGCCCAGATGTGAGAAGAGTGTTAAAGTATTGATTAAATTTATCTATTCCTATCAGTGAAATAAGTCCCGTGATTTTTCCTTCACGTTGAATAGTTTTCCATGTACAAATCTTAGTTTTTTCTAGCTTGTTTGTGGTTTGATTTATTTCTCTACATTGTTGGTGAGTTGTTTTGGTGCTAGTTTGACTGTTTAATTTACACATAGATGAATAGATAAATTTCTGCTAGCTAGGTATGTCTTTGATTGGCATTTTACACCACCACCCTCACACAAAATTTCGAGATAGAAACCTTACAATGGTATGGCCCATCTTCTATGGAAAGCCAATCTCCTATGTAAAGCCAATCTGATAGGTTAATCCCCCATAATTTGTCTTCTGCTTTGGCAAAGAAAGAATAACATCAGCATTGGAAAACTTGGAACTAAAAATCTGCATTTTTATTTTAGTTGGAAATATAATTACAATGGATAACTAATTGCCTTTTTCTTGAAAATGCCATTAATATTCATTTTGTTTGCAGGTTGAAACTATTTTCATGCTTCACAGTCTAAGAATTGATCTGCTAAAAGAAAACAAATGAGAGATACAGGATCTTACTGATGAACCGCGGTACTGGTATTTTGCTAACAGCTCCAATAACTATAAAAAAAAAATAATAATAATAAAAAAAAAAATTTTAAAAAAAAAATAGAAGATAAATTTTAATAATTAATTGAAAAGGTGAATTAAAAAATTTCAAAAGTCTCTGGGGCTGCCTGCATAAACAACTTTTGTGTTGGGCCATGCTTAACAAGAAATATAATCTACCCATTTTATATGATTATTATTCATCCGCCCAATATAAAATTTGGATGTTACATTAATTACTCATCTACTGGTGTCATCATCTGGCACAACTCATCCAGTTGTATGTCATTGAGCCATTATGTACTATCCTTTTCAAACAATTTTTTGAAATAGAAAACTCACCTTTTCCAAATATCGTTTTATCGGATGAATCTGCTCCACAGAGAGAATAACATCAACATTTGCAAAATTGATGAAAATCTAGTGTTAATAGTATATACTGAAAAATGTATGTGTTTGTCAGATTCTGTACGCACCTTGATTTGGATCGTAGCAATAGTCAAAAGGCAAATTCACGTTATTGATGTAGCAAAAGTCATCTCCAGTGAAGTTATCACACAAAACTTGGAACCATAGAAGCTCAAAACCATTGACCACTTGATGGTAAACGGATGAACACGTAATTTGTTCATTAAATACACCATCTGTCGGAAACATTTGCTCTATTTGGCACAAGTCCTCCAAACCCCATTGAGATATAGAGTCGGAAGATAAAACATATCGATAGCCCTTGGAATGGAGTAGAGAAGAGTTGGAAGAATTCATTACTAAAGCATGTAGACGTGTCCAAATACATATCAGAAATCACTGGCTTTTCGCACTTCACCCAAATTAAAGAATTCACTCCAGTGCTAAACCATGCCTGCTTGTGCTGACCAGTACTATTACAAAGGACATATATGTTATGTGGATAAGATAGGGTATATGGATCCCCTGAACTGAAATTGTACTTGTTTAGAAAATAGCGAGAGGTATTGTCCTTCTGAATACCTGGGTCTACAACTCGGATTGTGTACCAACTGTAATCAATTTCCAGTACATGGTATTTTCCAGCATATAAGTATAACACTGTTTGGTTATCCTCACAAGACAGATTATACCTTTGATCTCCGCAGTTTGGTGGATCGTCTTTCAACCAGAACGGATACCTTATGTTGTCAATATTGCCGCAGGAAGAATGACACGAATGATGATGACTATCGTTGGCACTGCAAGCTTCATGGACAAGGACAAGAACAACAATTAGGACCATGAGTCCAGCAGGGAAGAGCATTCCTCTTGCCATGGATAGAGACAGAGACAGAGACAGAGACAGAGACAGAGACAGAGAGAGAGAGAGAGAGAGAGAGATGATATACTGAGAGAGGGTATAGCTTCCACAATCCACAGCAAAGCCTATAGACAAAGCATATAATGTAGATTTATAAGGTTTAAGCACCTTGACTGAAATATCCGGCAAACACGATTGTAGGAATTCTTACAATTCATCTTCTAAAAAAGTGACACGCGTCTCTTACCACATGTGGAATACAAGTAATGTTAAAAAAAATCCATATCACCTTTAAATGCTAATTTGAAGAAAATTTAATATAAACTATTTTATAAAAAATTGTGATAATAATGGGAGTTGGTACTGGTCACCATCGCAGTATAGACTATAGTCCAAGTCCAAGGGAAGTTCACCCGAAATTTACAAGTGAGGAAATTGAGAAAACCCAGCTAAAATATTTAAGAGGATGAGAAGCATTCCAGAGTAGAGAGATTGGATATTTTGCTTAGAAATGGAATTCTCATACTTCTTGTTGTTTGTAGCTTTCATCATACACCTTGGGCTTGGAGAATGCCAAAGGAATGGGTGTGCTGAATTGCCGTGTGGAGGTCATGGCCCAGTCATCCGATTTCCCTTCCGAGTTAACAGCCAGCCAGAGCACTGTGGGTATCCTGGGTTTAATCTCTCCTGCACCGATACAAATGATACAGTAGTTGAGCTGCCGATTTCAGTCAAGCTTTTTGTCAAACGGATTGACTACAAATCTCAGGTAATTCAATTATATGATCCAAATCATTGCATTCCAAAGCATCTTCGTAAACTCAATTTATCTTCCTCGCCTTTCCAATTCGAAAAAGATTCCCCTATAGAACCTTCTGATAATGGCCATCCAGGCGTTGGCTTATTCAATTGTTCCCCAAGAGAAGTAAAATTCAGGTTTATCCATTGTCTTAGTAGCCCAAACCACCAGGTTTATGCTCTCGATATGAGTGGTGGCCTAATGGACTTCCCCCTATCATCTTGTACAAAGATGTATACTCTTCCATCAATTCTAAATACTACAATACTCGGTGCCGATGAGAAAATTCTTGAATTGAAGTGGTCCAGACGAGTATGTGGACACTGTGAAGCAAAAGGCAAGAAATGCAGATTGAAGAAACATAGCACTACATTAGAAACCGAGTGCTTCCTTGAAGGTGCATTATCAAAGTTAGCGATCACTGGTGAGTTGTCTTGACCATTGCAAATTCTTTTATTAGGGAGATTTATACTATTGACTCACACATGTTTATTACGCAGGTATCACCTTAGGTTCATTACTATTACTACTAGCTATCTTTGCTCTCTACCGTTTCTGTACTTATGATAAAGTAGAAAAACAACACCAAGCAAAGATCCAAAAGTTTTTGGAAGATTACAGAAATTTCAAACCCACAAGATACTCGTATGTCGACATTAAAAGGATTACAAATCAATTTTATGAGAAGTTAGGCGAAGGAGCATATGGAACAGTATTCAAAGGAAAGCTTTCCCATAACATTCATGTTGCAGTGAAGATCCTCAACACTTTCGAGGGAAATGGGGAAGAATTCATAAACGAAGTTGGAACAATGGGTACAATCCATCATGTGAACGTGGTTCGTTTGGTTGGCTTCTGTGCTGATGGATTTAGACGAGCTCTAGTTTATGAGTTTTTACCAAATGAGTCACTAGAGAAGTTCATATCTTCAACAGCCGCCAAGAACCCCATCCTTAATTTGGATAAGCTGCAAGATATTTCTTTTGGCGTAGCGAAGGGAATTGAATATCTTCACCAAGGATGTGACCAACGAATCCTCCATTTTGATATCAAACCTCACAATGTTTTACTAGACGAAAACTTCAATCCAAAAATTTCTGATTTTGGTCTTGCCAAGTTGTGTGCAAAGGATCAAAGTGCAGTGTCCATGACCATGGCTAGGGGGACTATGGGTTACATTGCACCCGAAGTGTTCTCTAGAAATTTTGGGAATGTGTCTTCTAAAGCAGATGTTTATAGCTTTGGAATACTGTTACTTGAAATAGTCGGAGGAAGGAAAAATGTTGATGTTACAGTTGAAAATACTAGCCAAGTCTACTTTCCAGAATGGATCTACAATGTCTTGGAACAAAAAGAAGACATACGAATCTTTGTTGAGGATGATGGAGATGTTAAAATTGCAAAGAAGCTTGCAACTGTAGGACTCTGGTGTATCCAATGGCACCCTGTGGATCGTCCTTCCATGAAAGATGTGGTTAAAATGTTGGAAGGAGAAGGAGATAAATTAATTATGCCTCCTAATCCCTTTGCAACTGCTGGCCATGTAAAAAATAATGCAAATATACCAACAAAACCTAAAAAATAGGAGATAGAGGTTATCCCATAATCAGAATAATTGTATGTAAACTTAGCGTATATGATAATAATATTGGTTTGCAATGATCCTGTACTCTTAATACTTATTCATTCTCTCAATGTAAGGACTTCATGTTTTTTCTTGTATTGAACCTTAAAACATTTAAAACTAGAGGTTGAAAGCTAGAAACACTATGATCTTCTGTGAACCTAAATGAAGATTAAGTCATTGGAGGCCTAGACTCAAACCACATAATCATGGAAAGAGTTCCCACAACTTTTTACGTTTGTTTCGAATCCTTATAATGCTTAGATAATTCGAAATTGCAAATTTGATTTTCTTCAAATAGAGTAATTTGTAATTCTTTTTGTCACCCTATTATATATCTAGCTAGGGGTGCAGTACAGTCAACAGTTATTGCTTCTAATCCTAACGCTACTGCTTTAGGCGGTTAGTAGTTTTGAAATAATTGTCAATTAGTGGTTATTGAAACCCAAAACCACTTTGCATAAACGCTTTTTAGGTTGGACCTATTTTGGTGTTTTGGCACACCTTAAACCTCATTTTAGGACCTATTTTGTTTTTGGACTATTTATGGCCTATTTCAAATGGTATTAAACACCAAAATGATTTCGTTTTGGTATTTTATTATTTTATATATTTAATATATATTATATTTAAGGGTAGGTGGTTAATAGTTACCAACCATCTTCGATTACCGCTAAAATCGTTAACCGTAAACAAAAGTGGATAGCGGTTATTAAACCGCTTGCTTGTACCCTACTATTATCCCCCTTTCATCCCCATAGTTGATGTGGCGTGATCTTCCAAAAAAATAAAAAAACAAATGTTAGAACTTGTTTGGATGTGTTTTTTTTTTTAAAAAAAAAAAAATAGCAAAAAATGTCCCTTCAATTACCATTCATTTAAAAAAAAAAAAAAAAAAACCCTACGAAAGTGACAAGCATGACACTTTGATACACGAAACTATATTTTTATTTTTGTGGCAAAAAGACCAATCTACTAGCATTTAACCATTAGAATGGATGGAAAAACGAAGTTTGACCATAATCGTTCGAAAATACCCACGTACGCTTTGGCAACTGAAAAAACCAAATTTATCCTTTTTATTTATTAATACTAAATTATTATTATTATTATTATTATTATTTTAAAAAAAAGAAAAATTTAAGGTGGCTGAACCATCCCGTGAGGGGGTGGGTCGGCCACCCAAATGAACATGGGGCAGCCCAAGCTGCTGGGGGTGGCCACGAGCCACCCCCAAACCCTCTACTATAGTCACCCCAAAAAAATATTTTCAAGAATTGACTATCTTTGATAGCAACTAATCCACATTGGACAAAAATTTCCTATAAATTTATTTATAAGAAATTTCATACAAATTAACTTTTAAAAGTAACATGTGTCTTTAGCATGTGAGAAATTAATATATATATATATATATATATATATATATATATATATTTTTAATAATTTAAAGAATAATTATTGCATGTAGAGTCAGAGTAATAGAAAATTTGTGTCGGTGAAATTAATAAGTTTTTGGCCTACCAAATCGCCGAATAATTCACAATAAAACTCTTGACCAAACATGCTTTACCTATCATAATTTATTGATTCAACCTTCATTACCTTCTTCAAACTTGGAGATTTATTTAGAATCAATTATACTTATGAATTCATTAATATATTGAAAAGCCATAGTAAATTATAGCTTTTCAAAGAAAATTCATGTGGAAGAATGGGTTATTTACTATCCACCACTTCAAAGGAAGGAGGAGATGCACCTTCGGTGCTGATTTTTCTAGTCAATAGACCACTACTACACGGGATCTACATGCCCCATGGAAGGATGATCGATGCTTAGTTAATAGGTTTGAATATCCTTATAATTGATTACTTGACCAATTTTTCTAGTTAATAGGTCTACATAATATTAATTATTAACCGTCATTATTAATGTTGGTGGTCCTCCAGGACCATTTTCTTCAATAAACTAGCAAGTGATCCTTCTCACACCATTTATTTTCATAAACGTAGGCCTAGGGCCACCCTAGAAAAACAAAAAGAAAACGCATGCACCAAAGGCGGGAAGCACGCCGGAGAAAAATTACTTTCTTTACCTTGGCGTCTTGTTTGAGTCGGATACCCCATGCCGGAAAGAAAAAAAAGAAAGAAAGATTATATATATATATATATATATATATATATATATATATAATGGAGACCACATGCACCACATCAATTGTGGAGGGATAGGATGAGGATAATAGGGTGATGTGTCATGCATGTATATAGCATTACTCCAAATGTTAGAACTTGTTTGGATGTGTAATAAAAAAAATAGCAAAAAAAGTCCCTTCAATTATCACTCATTTAAAAAAAAAAAAAAAAAAAAAAAAAACCCTACAAAGTGACAAGCATGACACTTTGATACATCAAACTACGATTTTTGTGGCAAAAAGGCCAATCTACTGGCATTTGACCATTAGAATAGATGGAAAAACAAAGTTTGATCATAATATTTCAAAAATACCCATGCTTTGGCAATTGAAAAACCAAATTTATTCTTTTTAATTATTAATACTAAATTTAAATTTTTTTTTTTAAAAAAAAACATTTAAGATGCATGGCTGAACCATCCTGTGAGATGTGGTTCGGCCACCCAAATGAAAAGGGGGTAGTCCAAGCTGCTCGGGGTGGCCATGAGCCACCCCCAAAACCTAGCTATGTTAGTAACCCCAAAAACTATTTTCAAGAATTGACTATATATCTTTGATGGCAACTAGTCTACATTGGACAAAAATTTCCTATAAATTGATTTGTAAGAAATTTCATACAAATTAACTTTTAAAAGTGACATGTGTTTTTAGTATGTGAGAAGCACTTTTTTTTTTAATGTTTTTTAATAATTTAAAGAATAAATATTGCGTGTAGAGTCAGAGTAGTAGAAAATTAGTGTTCGTGAAATTAATAAGTTGTAGGCCTACGAAATTGCCGAATAATTCACGATAAAACTCTTGACCAAACATGCTTTACCTATCATAATTTATTGATCCCACCTTCATTACTTGAACTATGAGTCTATGAGTCTATGAGTATCCCTATACTCAATAGACCACTACTACACGGTCTATATGCTCAATGGAAGGATGATGGATGCTTAGTTAATAGGTTGGAATATCCCTATGATTGATGGAATAGGATCCTCTTCAGGCCATTTTGGACTAGAGAAGATCCAGTTCATGATTAGGATTTCTAAGAAATCCTATAAACACAAATAAGACACTTGTCCCATTAACAAAAAAAAAAAAAATATATATATATATATATATATATATATATATATATTATTTTCTATTAAAAAAAATTAAAAAATATTAAGGGGTGGTTGGGGTGGTCTGGCCACCCCCAATAGGGTGGCTAGCCACCCCATAATATTTTTTAATTTTGTTTTTTAATTTTTTTTAATATAAAATAATATTTTATTATTATTTTTTTGTTAGTGGGACAAGTGTCTTATTTATGGCTCTAAGATTTCTAAAAGAAATCTAGCCTTGAACTAGATATTCTCCTATCCATTTAGACTGGAAAAGATCCTATTCCATAATTGATTACTTGAACTATGAGTCTATGGCCATGAGGTACATTAAAAGTATTTTCAAATGGTTATTTTTTTTTAATAAATTTAAAAGTATTTTAATGAAAAAAATACAAAAATGTCTAATTTGACACATAGTTAATTGATTACTTGACCTATGAGTCTATGACCATGAGGTACTCGAACACGTTTTCATTACGGTCTACATTATCTTAACCATCATTATTAATGTTGGTGGTTGATTACTTGTCCTATGAATTCATTAATATATTGAAAAGCCATAGTAATTATAGCTTTCAAAGAAATTCATGTGGAAGAATGGGCTATTTATTATCCACCACTTTAAAGGAAGGAGGAGATGCTCCTTCGGTGCTGATTTTTCAAGTCAATAGGTCTACATACATGCCCCATGGAAGGATGATGGATGCTTTTATAATTGATTACTTGAGTCTAAGACGTTTCCATTACGGTCTACATTATCTTAATCATCATTATTAATAAACTAGCAAGTGATCCTTCTCACACCATTTATTTTGATAAAAACAAGAACAAAAAAACAAAAAGAAAACGCATGCACCAACGGCAGGAAGCACGCCGGAGAAAACTTACTTTCTTTACCTATGTCGAAAAAGAAAAAAAAAAGAAGATTATTTATATACCCAATGAAGTTTCTGAAGTGTTGTTTCAATGCTGACGGTGAATGGAAACTATCTGAATGGGCCTGGTCCACTATTAAAACAAGAACAAAAAAATAAAAGAAAACGCACCAATGGCAGGAAAAGCACGCCGAAGAAAACGAATCCACACATACAGCCTCACCCAGTCAAACCGGCCACAATCTTTTCTTAATATGTATTAGTCTGTTTTCCTTTGCTTTAATCTACTGCTTTTGTTTGTTTAACAAGCTAGTATCATGTGTATTTTAAAGACATTCAAGTATATTTCGTTTGGATTTTCCAATAATCATGCGCGGATTAGCTAAACTTTCAAAAAGCTATAAACTTGTTCATACGTTACTAGCTTGTTATGTCACGTTATTATGGTTTGTTGTTTCTTTTTACGGATGTTTGGAATCTTGGTTAAGTCGGGAAATGATTTTAAGAGGTACTTTTGGGTTTCTCATGCATCCTCACCAGTCACCGAATGTTTCATTTTTTTACCAAACATTTGCTTTTTGTTCACGAATGATCGACCTCTATAAGTACATGACGGTATGCGGCAATATTCGGGATACTGGTATTGTACTACAGATCCCACGAAACAACATCAACCCAAGCAGAAAGAAGTTAAGGATCCGAGCAGACCATATGGAGAATTTCTATGACTATATTAAGATTTGTATGTGTCTAACACATTATTTCTTGCATTAAAACATGAGTGACTTATCACCGGAATTATGCCACACCTTTTTAAAAGTAAATCATATTTCAATGGTGTAATAACTTAAAATTTAGTAATTACATAATAATTTACTTACTAAATCATTAATTTACATAGACTAATTTCACTGTAGTAACACATTTTTATTAGGGCTCATTACATAGACCAATTTCCTAATAATTTACTTAATAAGTCATGGATTTACACAATTACTTTCTTTCACTTGTGGAACACTTTGGTGTTTTGCATATTAGCATGTTGTCAGGCTGTATAATGAAAAATTCCCTGGAATGAAGATGCCGAGAAAATGACTCACACTATCAAGTTTGCTTAGACAGGTGTTAGTTATTATCGTTATAGCAATGTTGTTTGGAGGCTTCGAGTCTATATTGATGATACATGATGTTATTTAAGGAAGATCATATGATTAGTTGCCTCATATCACTTATTTTCATTTTTTGCTATAGTATACTCTGATATTTAGTATAGCGTGATGAATTCAGCTAATTATTAGTTAATTAGTTTGATAACACTATGAGTCACACTCCAAGTTAAGTAAAATTAATTATTTAATTTTGTAGGCGTTACAACCCCAACCCTTTTGGGGTGGACGCGAACCAACCCCAAACCATAGTAGCATGCGTCTTTACTTATGTTGACACCAAGTCAATGTCAATATCTAGCCATTTGTCATTAATTATATTGAAAAGCCATAGTAAATCAAACCCATAGGCTTAAGCTTTTGGGTTGTGTGGTGTTTCAACATACTATGTTATGGCTCACTAAAATCCCTAAAGTATCAATCTCCCTAAAAAAATTAATCAATCACTTTATTGAGAAGTTAGGCCACAAGGTTTATGGAACACTATTTAAAAGAAAATAATTTCAATAAATTCATGTTTTAGTAAAGATCTGAAACCCTACAAGAGAAATAGTAAGAATTCATAAATGATGTGTGAACAATGGGTAGGATCCACCATGTTAATGTGTGTTAGGTTTTAGATATTGGCCCATTTTGGTGATAAAAACAACGGTTGTAAACTTTTTATCACCTAAATGTTTTGGTGTAAAAAGTTAGGCTTAGATTGAAAATTTTAAGCTACTGTCAGAAAGACCATCATATATCGTTCTCACATGGTGTGTGATAATAGAACTTTTGCTTACCATAGAAGACTATCAGAAAAACATGCCAACACTATACATGTAAAAAGAAAATTTCAGAGCCTACCCAATTGCACCCTCAAAAGGTTCGTCAGAAGAATGTCATAATGCTATTCGTGGAAGATGAATTCTAGAGCCCACTCGAGATGGTGATCTATTTTTATAGTTTGTTATGAAGAAATCATAAGGACATCCTAAAAGTTGGTTGTAAAAGGATATTTTCATAGCCTACCCGAGAGCATTGCTAGAAGTACCATAAAAAAAATGTCCTGACGCTACTCATGGAAGATTAATTATAGAGCCTACCCGACAGCACCGTCAGCAAGCTGTCCTGATACTTCTCTATATTCATGGCTTTTTATGAAGAAACCCTAGAGGTGTCTTGACAGTGCATTTACACATCCTAACACTGAAGGATTTTCTACACAATGTTGAAGCATTTTTCACACAAAAGGATTAGGGTTTTCTATCATTTATCTTTATAAGGATGATGATAGTCTACTATAGACCAAGTCTAAGCCCCTAGAACGTTTTGTAAAGTTGTTTAGCTTCACCTTGTTGTGTGCTAAGAGAGCTATTGTTGAAAGCTTTTGTTGCTTCATCTCTCTTGGAATTTTGTTTCAAACCACAAGCCTTTATCATATCTTTCAATCGTTGAAGTGTACCAGTGGGTTGGTACGTAACTTATGTATAGAATTGGCCAGTGAGAAGCTGAAGCTGCTAAGGAGGCAAAGGGGTAAGCAAAGAGTTTGTCTATGTACATAGAAGTCACTTTGAATTTTCTGTAGTGATTGATTTTTTTTGAGTTTGACTGCCTTGTAGTTTTGAGATGCTCAAAGGATTTTCATTTCGTCACCAAAAATGTGGTGTTGATTGTTTGGGTGATTATCCTTGTAATTTTCCTTTCACTGTAGCATTTTATTTTATCTTATTTCATTATTGCTTGTGTGGTGCATTGGGGTTTGAATATGATCCTCTCAATTATTATCAAGATTCACTCCTTTTGAACTAACATTTTGAGTGTATTTTTGACCCTTGTTGTCAAGGCACAATCTCAATCTTTTCTCAAGTCATTGGATGAGAATGTGTGGGCTTTTGTTGTGATGGGATGGAAACATTCTAAAATGGCCCTAGCTGAATAGTGGTCCAATGAATTATTTTTTTAAAATCTTTTTTCTTAAATTTCTAATCAATAATTTTATTAAAAGTGTCATCTGCTGATTGAGTATGACATTATAGTAGCACTAAAAATTTAACAGGTGGATTAAGTATCTACTTGATATCAGTTTTAACCAAAGCGATTTGATAAAAGTTCAGTTTGCTGCCAACAATGATAACTCATTAGCAATCAAAATTCCTCAGAAAATTCTCTTATTATGAATAACAAGTCATATCTGATCTTGAGCAACTGCAACTTCTTAGATAAAGAGGCTCAAAAGAATATACAAAGTCCAAGAAAACTAAAAGGAAAAAAGAAAATTGAAATCTTCATTTGGATCAGTTTCTCATTAATTACATTGTGTCCTTTCGATCACCAACTCTAGAAACCGTCTCTTTTCTTTCTTCTTTTTTTGTTTTTTCTTTAATGAATAAAATTTTCATTTCAACACAAGCAAAACACTAAAACACACCAACAATAAAGCTGGAACTCAGTTCTTTACATCAAACAACAAGAAACCAAACCCAAATGAAAACAATTACAAATGGTCTCATACACAAAAAAAAAAAAATCACAAGCTAAAAAAAATACTACTACCTATCAAAGAAAAAAAAAGACCTTCGTCACCCATTTTGAACCAAGATACTCAAAGGAATGCTCTAATTCTCACAAATCTTGGCATTTTCAACAGTATGCTTGAATTTTCGTTTCCCCTATCCCATGATTCTTGTACTAATCTCTCAACAAATAAGTTATAATATTTGCTTCTCAAAATTCACTCTATTGCAAAATTGAATATGAAAATTCTAAATACGACTCCAAACGACACCAATAAGGGGGTTGAATAGGTGTATGCAAATAATACGCGGAATTAAATATTATGAAGCAAAAAACAATTCAATCACCCAAAATATATAAAGCAATAAAGAGGCAAACACAGATATTTTGGTTACGAAGAGGAAACCATTTAGAGAACTCACTAAAATGTAAAACCTCTCCGGGGCAGCCAAACCCAGGAAATCAATCAACTATAAAAGAATAAGGATTACAAGAAGTTCACACTTACAAAACCTTTGCAATTGACACTCCCTTGCATAAGACAAGCGACCCACTTGACTTCTACCGCAGTAGCCCTTTCCAGAACATCTGGCACAGTCCTTCTACTTGATCTCCTTTACCGGAACTCCGGTAGACTTCGGTTGTATATGATCTGTAATGAAGACACAACCTTTAACTCTAAGAGAGACTAACCCTAACACTCAATATCTTAAACGTTCTCTTAGCACATGGAATTCTTATGTGGAATTCTTTACAATTTCGTGCATAACAGCTCTCTATATATGATCTCTCTTAGCACAGCCTCCGATGAACTCTCTGGGGGTGAAAATTCGTACATCTCTCTTCTATATTGATGTATATATACCCCCGACAAAACCCTAGACCTAACCTACTTAAAATCACGTTTTTGGGCCTAAAACTTACGGAGTGTCCGGACATGTTAATGGGCGATCCGGACACGGCTTTGCAAAGCAAGATTTTAGTTTCTGGAAATGAGGTCCGGACCCGGGGAATTGCGGTCCAGACCCGGCCTGTTCAGTCTTGATCAACAGCTCCGATCGATGGGCGTTTATGGTCCGATTGAGCTGAAATTTTGCAGGGACGTTCATAACACATGAATCTACATTATGAATGGTGGAGATTGGATTCTGAGCATTATATATCAGTGTTTGAGCCCGTAAACAGTAGAATCTGCATTTTGGAACTGAATTAAGCCAACATAAGAACTAACAAACTCCCCCTTTGGCAATTCAGTGACAAAACCAAAATGTCGAGCCAATCCCATCATCTCCCCATATTTACTCCCCCTTTTTGTCACAGAATGACAAAAGGTCTTCATGTTTCCTGAAACACTTCACAGAATATATCAAGGCATATGTGGAACAAGAAGACATAAATACAACTCATGATAAAAAATTGATGTAGAATGCATGATCACAAAGAAACATTAGCAAAACTCCCCCTCAATGTATGACTCAATTAACAACAAGAAACTGGAAATGCAAAACATGTTTCTCCCCCTCAAAAGTCACATGAACACAATTGATAACACATCAATGACTCATGTATTGCACAATGAATATTCCAAACATGCTCCAAATATGCAAAATATACATGAGACTATAAATGGCAAGAAACTCATATTGCTTAACCCAAGCAAAAAAAAATGTTCCATTCAACCCATGCTTGTGTGGGTGTGTGTGTAAGCCATCCAAAGAGAAAAATTTTCAACTTACAAAATGAGGAGAAAGTTTCACCACCATGAGATTTTGACAAGTATATCAAATCAAAAGTCAAACCTTATCATACTAGGGCCTAGCCACTCTCATCCTATACATTTCTCTTTGTAATACATTTTGCACAAGTTTGACACAGTGAAATAAATTCCTTTTGGAATATGATCTTTTGATTTTATTTGTTTTACTATCTTGTTTATTTTTCTCTTTAAGAAAGTGTCCTTAAACTTTTGGTGCTTATCACAAAAGAGAAAACAGGAATTTTTAAGCCATAGGTTCAACTAGCATATGGTCAATTTGAAAAATATGACTAGTCAAAAATCTCATATGGTTTCCTAATAGACCTCACAAATAAAGTGAAACAAAACCTCAATTTAAGTTTAACAGTGCACAAGAGATAAAGCATAGGCAAAATGTACCACATAAGCTCAGGCTTTAGGTAACCACAAACACAAGTCCATTGACACAAATTTTCATCTCATACATATTAAGAACATTCCAAGACGCAAGGAATTAAATCCATAAAAAGCAACATGAGAAATTAATGGACTATCTAGGTGCATAAGACAAAAGAAAGAAAAGAAAACAAATAAAGTAACATATTTTTGTCTTTTTTTTTTTTTAATTTTTCACAAAAGAAATGCACATGAACGAAAATAAATGCAAAACAAACAAAAATGCAATGCATAAAGAAAAACAACATGCTCTAGGATTTTAAAAAATAAGCAAAACAATAATTCCTAGACATGTTATTTACTCACCTAAATTTAGGTGAGATCACTACCACTCCCCCTCAATGAGTGAATGGTATCAACCTTCTTAATCCAAACTTTCTTCATATTGGGCACAAATGTGCGACTCTTGTCCAAATCATTTAACTGTGTGATAACACCCCTTAGCATTTTGAATAATTCCTCATGACTATTCTTAGAACGAAAATAATCTCTTTTTGACTCATGATTATTCAATTGAAAACAATTAGGGCGAATATGCCCAATTTTACTACAGTGATGACATGTAGGAATGAACCTTTGAGAAGGTTAGTTCCTTGCAAGGTAAACAAAGTTGGAGTTGCTTCTAGGTAGAAAGTGCTCAACACGAGAGTACTTACCTTTCTTACCCTTCTTACTTCTTGAGGTCGCAGCAGCTGTTTTCTTCTTTTTCTTTAAGACTGCTTTTCCTCTTCCTCTTGAGGATTGAACAGCAACTAGCTTATCTTTATCCAATGGCTCTTCCAAGTTTTCTGTTTCAACAAAAACTTTCTTGGAAGAAGAAGCAAGGTTAGAGGAAGGGGCAATAATCTTGTCAAAATCAATCCCAAGTTTATCACAAGTAGATTTTTGGGTATGCAAAATTTTGTCAGGATTATCATTAGAGAATTTTTCCAATAGAGTTTTGGACTCCTTTAATTCATTCTCTAATGACTCCACTTTATTAGCAAGATCATGATTTTCAGATTTCAATGTTTTACACAAATCAAGAGAATCACTCAATTCACCAATTAACTCATCTTTATCATGTTCAGCCTCTCTCAGTTTCTTTAGATTCTTAGAATTAATAACTTGTAGCTCAGAGAATTTCGCAAACAACAAATTATAAGTCTCTTGAAGATCAATTTCATTATCAGAATAATAATGTTTATTAGAAGACATAATAGTTTCACAAAACGTATAATCAACAGTTTCGAAACAATCAAGAGTTTGGGACATCTAGAAAGTTTATAGGATCACATTCAGGAATTTAATCCTTTGACAGAGTGAACCTGCTCTGATACCAATTGAAAATTCTAAATACGACTCCAAATGACACCAATAAGGGGGTTGAATAGGTGTATGCAAATAATACGCGGAATTAAATATTATGAAGCAATAAACAATTCAATCACCCAAAATATATAAAGCAATAAAGAGGCAGACACAGATATTTTGGTTACGAAGAGGAAACCATTTAGAGAACTCTCTAAAATGTAAAACCTCTCCGGGGCAGCCAAACCCAGGAAATCAATCAACTATAAAAGAATAAGGATTACAAGAAGTTCACACTTACAAAACCTTTGCAATTGACACTCCCTTGCATAAGACAAGCGACCCACTTGACTTCTACCGCAGTAGCCCTTTCCAAAACATCTGGCACAATCCTTCTACTTGATCTCCTTTACCGAAACTCCGGTAGACTTCGGTTGTATATGATCTGTGATGAAGACACAACCTTTAACTCTAAGAGAGACTAACCCTAACACTCAATATCTTAAACCCTCTCTTAGCACATGGAATTCTTATGTGGAATTCCTTACAATTTCGTGCATAACAGCTCTCTATATATGATCTCTCTTAGCACAGCCTCCGACAAACTCTCTGGGAGTGAAAATTCGTACATCTCTCTTCTATATTGATGTATATATACACCCGACAAAACCCTAGACCTAACTCACTTAAAATCACGTTTTTGGGCCTAAAACTTACGGGGTGTCCGGACATGTTAATGGGCGGTCCGGACACGGCTTTGCGGAGCAAGATTTTAGTTTCTAGAAATGAGGTCCGGACCCTGGGAATTGCGGTCCGGACCTGGCCTGTCCAGTCTTGATCAACAGCTCCGATCGATGGGCGTTTGTGATCCGATTGAGCTGAAATTTTGCAGGGACGTTCATAACACATGAATCTACATTATGAACGGTGGAGATTGGATTCTGAGCATTATATATCAGTATTTGAGCCCGTAAACAGTAGCATCTGCATTTTGGAACTGAATTAAGCCAACACAAGAACTAACAGAATACTATACCGGTGCTTCCGTTTGTGATACACAATTGCCCCAAAAGCCAATTTACACATAGTGCATTGCAAATTTTTCCCCTTCCATGCCTTCATGCCTTCCCTCACCACCTCATCCCAATCCAGCCAAATAGGACTAACCAAACTTTTAAGCATCACTTCTCTCTCTAACCACTTACTCCAATCACACTAAAAAAATAAATGCTCCCTACTTTCAATAGTATGGTGACAAAATAAGCACTTCATATCCCCTACCATACCCCAACTTAGCAACCTATCCCTAGTATATAAGCCCCCTCTATTCCATTTTTCCCCCTCTTCCGCTTTGATTAAAAAAAAAAAAAAAAAGCCCCCTCTAATAGCTAGCCATAGGAAGAAAGAGTGTTTAGGAATAGGAAAGGAAAACCATACTAGTTTATGCCATCCAACTTTAGGAAACTTTTCTCTAAGAGCCTCCCATGTGTCCCTACAAGAATATTTGCGGTTCAATGAAGGCTGCCAAATAGACATATTATGAACACCCAAATCCACTAGAGACAAACGGCTTTGAATTGCAACCAGCTCTTTTGACTTAGCTGGCATCCAATTCAAATCTCTATTTTTCATCACACTAGAGAGCTTTGCATCTATACGGCTTCTAGAGTCATATATCATGACCCAAAAAACATATTTATTGAGAAACCGTCTCTTCAAATATTGTTGAATTTCAAGAGTCTTCATTCTCCTGAAAAACACCAAAAGGGCTTTCACTATTAGTTTTGTAGCATCCTCGGCATTATCTGCTTTGTCATATGATGTTTCCAGAAGCGCTTGTGTTTGATTCATTGTTTATAAAAAAGCAGTTTTAACTACATTTGAAAAATAAAGATTGCAATTTTAGTACTCTACCTCTGCATAACTTAGAATATTGTTAGATTGTTTTTATATGATTTTTCAAAGATCAAAATTATTATCGTCAAGCACAGTTCATTGTGAAACAAATTCTGCAGCAAATTTATTCAGTACTTTGTTTCTTGCCGATTAGACAAATTTCCACGCCAACAGATTGATGAACAATTTTCCCACAGCGCTACAATTTTTTGATCATGCAGGGGCTGATTAGTCTCTTTCATGAACCATATTCTGCCTGAAAAATGTGGCATGCACACACAAATCTTTGTTGACATTCTGTGTTAGTGTCAGGTAAGTCACGAAGCCTGTATTTTCTTCAATCTCCTCATTTCTTTGTAAAAGAATTTTTTTAAAAAAAAGATTCGTAGATATGTAAGCTTTATTATTATTATTATTATTATTGTTAGTTGATTAGTTTCATGCCCTTTGGTTTTTGAAATATTGCCCATTTTCCAATATTGGTGTTGTTGATCACGTGTTGGAATTTCTTGCTTTTGTTGAATCAAACATACTGTAATTTGAAAACGCATATTTATTTTTTTACATTTTTAAGTTGCAATTGCATTTTCAAATGATATATTTTCTGTAATTAGATTTACAATCACACTTTTGGTTTGTAAAATCCTAACACCTAAATCATGTTGGTAGAACTATATGCTTTCCGAAAACAAAAATTCTAAATAATCCATTTATAAGTGGATTTCAAAACTTGGAAAGCGGATTCTATCTCTCAACACCTACAGCCCATGGAGACCAAAGCCTTACAAATGCATTCGCTTTACACAAACCCTGTTTTTAGTACCCTGGCATGAATTTACTTGCTCTTACCAATCGCAACCATTCTAGCAGCTCCACTCGAAAGGCTACCAAAAGGGAAAGCTCTCGCCTTGATTTCTGTATCCTCTAATTTCATGAAGAAGGTTAAAGGCTTTTTCAGAGTACAAACTTTTAGCATAACTATGAACAATCGTATTATAAGAAATAAAACTCTTAAGCAGCATCAAAAGCTTTTCAAGCATCTTCCATTATGTCAGACCGTGCATATATGCTAATAAGAGAATTTCAAGACAAATTGCCGTAAGAAGTAGTTTCACCATGTGGGTATAAACTTGCTCACTCATACACAAATCAGAAAGATTTTGTATACGCCTCAAGGACACTAGAAAGGGTGGTTTGCCAAAAAATGGTCCTTGATCATTTTAAATAGAAGTTCCAAACTTCCTTATAATTCCCTTCACTTTCAACATCAGCTCTGATACATATCTAGACATGAAATTTTGATCTACCATCCGATTGGGCACTTTCTTGAATCACAACAAATTTATTCGCCACACACGCAAGCATTTAAGCCAACCCCACTAGAGTAACCCAAGAATGCAATCATTGCCCAAGGGACAACAATTCTGACTCCACCCAAGCTGATAAAAATGCACTTAGAGTAAACCAATTAAGATGGTACCTAACCACTCAAAATTGTATCCAAATGAAAATCTATTGTCTTTCTTAATTGGGTACCCCAAATGCAAAGTCCAAGTAACCTCATTCTTCTCCGGTGTTTTCTCAAGCATGTTATATGCTAAAATTTAAATATCGTCACAAGCATATTAATCAATGCACACCCAACACATACATCAGATCCAAAGCTTTTTTGGGTGACTTTAAACATTAATTAACCTTTGTTTAAACACTCTATACTTCCAAAGCTTTGAAAACACAGTTGCTCGATTAGCTCATTCTCTTCAACATTTAGAACAAAAACTTATGAATTGTGATATGCCAATTTTACAATGCAGGGGATGAGAAGAATAGCACCATACCTTCTCAAACTGAAACTGAATTCATTGGTTAAATATGAGAAAATAGATTTCAAACAAAAGAAATGATATAATAAGGCAAATTATCATAAATCAAAGGAACTGATCTTATTTACTACACAAAAACATCAAGCATCTTTATGCTATCAAATATAGATGAGAACACTAATTGCCCCTATTTAATGGGAATGTAATTGAGGAGACTCATATCACTTAATTTGCATTTAAAACTAAGTTGTTTGACTTGATTCTTCTGATTGAATTGATGAGCAAGTTTGATTTGAATCCTCTCCAGCATCCCTCATGGGGCTCTCTATTGATGATAAGAAAGGCTTGGAAGGCATTTGTAAGCTTTCAACTTCTTCTTCAAGCATTTCTATGACCCTGTTCATTGAAGGGCGATTACTAGGCTTCATCTGTATACACCATAAGGCGACCATGGTCATCTTCTTAACTATTTTCTTTTCCTCTTCAATAACATCTTCCATTTGTATGTCCTTTCCGTCGTGCAATTGGTCATACACCCAAGTAGGGAAATAAATTTGGCTTGAATGGTCTGCAAATGCATTAACATTCCTTCTTCTACCTACCATTTCCATCAATAACATTCCAAAACTATAAACATCAGCTTTGTATGAAATGCCTCCAATGTTTTTGTAGAACAACTCAGGAGCCATGTATCCTAACGTCCCTCTTGCAGCAGTCAAAGAGACAATGCTATCATCTACTTGATATAGCTTTGCCAAGCCAAAGTCAGAAACCTTGGGAGCAAAATTCTCATCAAGAAGAATGTTGTGAGGCTTGATATCAAAGTGCAAAATCTACATGGCACATCCTTGATGTAGATATTCAATTCCACGAGCCACTCCTAGAGCTATATTAAACATTTGGTCATAGCTTAGGAGGGTACTTTCTTCTGGGGAAAATATGTATTTATTCAGGGAGCCATTAGGCATGAACTCATATACTAGAGCACGCTTTGATCCTTCAACACAAAAACCAATGAGTTGCACTACATTAACATGGTGAATCTTTCCAATAGTTGCAACTTCATTGATAAAATCTTGTCCATTAGTTTTGGACCTACCCAACATCTTTATAGCTACGAGTTGGCCACTTCGAAGTGTTCCTTTAAATATAGTGCCATAACCTCCTTCGCCTAGTTTGTCCTTGAAATTTTTGGTCATCTTCCTAATTTCAAAATAAGAGTACCTTATTGGCATGAGGTTATTGTGGCTTTGCAAGAATTCTTCAACAACATCGTACATCGATAAATGCCTTCTACGCCATTTATATATCAAAAACGTAACGACGCAGGGAATCAACAATACAACTCTTGCTGCAAGGTACAGTCCTATGAAAGAACATTGTCAAGATAAATTATAAGAAAACAAAATGTAGATGACCTACTGTCAGCATCTTATTTATTTCAGCTCAACCCACTGCCTTTCGAAATCCTCGTAATTAATCACAATTTTTGTTTTCTTTTCATGTGAATAATATTTCCATCTTGCCTTCATTTCAAAATATTTCATGTTTCACAGTCGAACGAATTATCTGCTAATCAAGTAAAAAGGGAAAAAAAAATTAAAGAAGATCAAATGAGAGATAAAAGGTTCTTACCGCCATAGGTGATCATGATTATCAATAGTTTTCCCAAACTGACTGCAATAAATATGAAAAATATAAATTACTTAATTAATGAAGAAAGTGACTTAAATAATTTGAAAAGTTTAAATAAAATCCCATAAACAACTTTCCCCTTGGCCATGCTTATGCTTAAAGAATAAATAAGTATAAACGTTAGAATTTACATGTTTGGGATTTAAGTTGGGTTGAGCTAGTTTGACTATTTAATTTGCACGCGCGCGCACACACACATATATATATATATATATATATATATATATATATATATATATATGCTGCGATTGGCATTAACCCCATCACTCACATACAAATTTTTGAGATAGAAAGCTTACGATCATAGTCTGGCCAACCTGCTTTGGCAAAAAATTTGTCTTCTGCTTTGGCAAAGAAAGAATAACATCAGCATTTGAAAACCCCAAAAAAAAAAAAAAAAAATAGCATTTTTATTTTAGTTGGAAATATAGTAACAATGTATAATTAATTGTCCTTTTCTTGTAAATGCCATTAATATTCATCTTGTTTGCACGTTGAAACTATTTTCATGCTTCACAGTCAAGAAATGATATGCTAAAAGAAAACAAAAGAGAGATATAGGATCTTACCGATGATCTGCGGTAGCAGTATTTTGGTAACGACTTCAATAGCTATAAAAATAAAAAATAAAAAAAATTAATAATTAATTGAAAGGTGAATTAAATATTTTTCTGAAACAATTTTGTGAGATAGAAACCTTACCTTTTCCAAGTATCTCGGATGGTTTAGAACTGGGATAGGGGCACTGAGCAGGGAAATTCGCGTGATTGAGGTAGCAACTGTCATCTCCTCTGAAGTTATGACACAGAACTTGCACCCATGAAAGCTTAAAACCATGGACCACTCGATCGTAAACGTCTGAACACTTAATTGGGGAACCACTATGCGACGCTTTCGGAAACATTTGCTCTATTTGGCAAGAGTCCCCCAAATCGTCTAGAGATATATAGTCGGAATATAAAACATATCGGTAGCTCTTGGAATGGAATAGAGAAGAGTTGGAGGAATTCATTCCCCCATTACTCAAGCATGTAGACGTATCCAAATAGTGATAAGAAATCATTGGCTTTTCACACTTCACCCAAACCAAACCCGTTTCTCGCATACCGACATCGTACCAACTCAAAAGGTACCTTATCGGCCGGTACTGACCACTATCACAAAGGACATATATGTTATGTGGATAACGTAAGGAATATGGATCCCCTGAACTGAAATTGTAGCGGTTTAGAAAATAGCGAGGGATGAAGGAGGTTTTGTCTTTCTTCATACCTGCGTCTACAACTCGGATTGTGTACATACCGTAATCGATTTCCCGTACGTAGTATTTTCCAGCATATAAGTATAACACTGTTTGGTTATTCTCACAGAACAGATTATACCTTTGATCTCCGCACATTGGTGGATCGCCTTCCAACCGAAACGGATAGCTTATATTCTGAATATTGCCGCAGGAAGAAGGAGGACATGTGTGATGATGACTATCCTTGGCACTGCAAACTTCATGGGCTAGGACAAGAACAACAATTAGGACCGTGAGTCCAGCAGGGAAGAGCATTCCTCTAACCATGGATATGGAGATGCTAGCATAGAGTGAGAGAGCAGAGAGGCCGGTTTGAAAAAGATTTCCTGTAAATAATTTGTGGGAGTGAAAAAAATAATTCCCCTTCTGAATAAAGAAATAATTGCAGCCGTACTTTTTCAAAATGGTGTCGAAAAAACAAAATAGAAAAGCCTGCATGTTCACGTGAAGACTGGCGCTGCTGTACTCTGCTTCTCTTTTTCCATAAGCTACAGAAACCGTCCAAGAAATCTCTCTTCCGTCGGTTGCCAAACGGGACCACATTCGGATTTATTGAAAAACATTTGGGACCACAGCCGGTTCATACAGTCACCATTACTACGCAAGTCCAAGACTCTAAGTCCAAGAGAAGTTCATCCGAAATTTACTGGAGAAAGCCTAGCTATATATCTCTGGGAAGCATTCCAGAGCAGAGAGATTGGATATTTTGCTTAGAAATGGAATTCTCATGCTTCTTGTTGTTGTTTGTGGCTTTCATCATAGACCTTGGAGAATGCCAAAGTAATGGGTGTGCTGAATTGCCGTGTGGAGCTCGTGGCCCAGTCATCCGATTTCCCTTCCGGGTTAACAGTCAGCCAGAGCACTGTGGGTATCCTGGGTTTAATTTCTCCTGCACTGATACAAACGATACAGTGGTTGAGCTGCCGAATTCAGTCAAGCTTTTTGTCAAACGGATTGACTACAAATCTCATGTACTTCAATTATACGATCCAGCTCATTGTATTCCAAAGCAGCTTAGGAGACTCAATTTATCTTCCTCGCCTTTCCATTTCGAAGAAGATTCCCCTGAAGACCAGACTTTGTCTTCAGGGGAATCTTCCTCAACTGGCCTTACAGACTTTGTCTTCTTCAATTGTTCCCAAAGAGAAGTAAAATTCAGGTTTATCCGCTGTCTTAGTAGCCAAAAACACCAGGTTTATGCCTTCGATAAACGTGATGACCTCATGGACTTACCCCTATCATCTTGTACAAAGATGTATACTCTTCGATCAATTCCAAATACTAGAGTGCTCGGTGATGATGAGAAAAATCTTGAACTGAAATGGTCTAGACGAGTATGTGGACACTGTGAAGCAAGAGGCAAGAAATGCAGATTGAAGAATAATAGCACTGCATTAGAAACCGAATGCTTCCTCGAAGGTATTGTCTTCTCTCCAATTTCCACCTTTGTACTCAATTTCTTCATGTACAGTTTTCAAGCCTACGTGCATTCATTTCCACCCAAAAATAAAATAAAATGTTTGATAAGCATATGCTAACTCACTGCACAGTACCTTTAGCCCTATTGACCTCAAGGGGTCTAAATTCAATATAACTTGGCTATTAGCAAGAAAATTTTAGGCGAAAGATATATTTTCTTTGGGAAATGTAGAATGAGAAGCTAATTATGTTAAATCTTTAACAGGTGCATTATCAAAGTTAGCGATCACGGGTGAGTTGTCTTGGTCATACAAAATTCTTTTTATTTGGGAGATGTAAACTATTGACTCACACATGTTTATTACACAGGTGTCACCTTAGGTTCATTTCTATTACTACTTGCTGTCTTTGCTCTCTACCGTTTCTATACTTATGATAAAGTAGAAAAAGAACATCAAGTGAAGATCCAGAAGTTTTTAGAAGACTACAAAAATTTCAAACCCACAAGATACTCATATCCGATTGAGCACTTTCCTTGAATCATCAACAAATCTATTCGCCACACACGCAAGCATTAATTAAAGCCAACCCCACAAGAGTAACCCAAGAATGCAATTGTTGCCCAAGGGAGAACAATTCTAACTCCACCCAAGCTGATAAAAATGCACTTAGAGTGAACCAATTAAGATGGTACCTAACCACTCAAAATTGTATCCAAATGCAAATCTATTGCCTTTCTTGAGTACCCCAATTGCATGCACTAAGTTATCATCAACGTCCAAGTAATCTCATTCTTCTCCAGTGTTTCCTCAAGCATGTTATATGCTAAAATTTAAATATTGTCACAAGCATATTAATCAATGCACACCCAACACATACATCAGATCCAAAGCTTTCTTGGGTGACTTTAAACATTTAACCATTGTTTAAACACTCTATACTTCCAAAGCTTTGAAAACACAGTTGCTCGATTAGCTTGTTCTCTTCAACGTTTAAAACAAAAACTTATGAATTGTGATATGCCAATTTTACGAAGCAGTGAATGAGAAGCATAGCACCATACCTTCTCAAACTGAAACTGAATTCATTGGTTAAATATGAGAAAATAGACTTCAAACAAAAGAAATGATGTAATAAGGCAAGTTATCATAAATCAAAGGAACTGGTCTTATTTACTACACATAAACATCAAGCATCTTTGTGCTATCAAATATAGATGAGAACACTAATTGCCCCTATTTAATGGGAATGTAATTAAGGAGACTCGTATCACTTAATTTGCATTTAAAACTGAGTTGCTTGACTTGATTCTTCTGATTGAATTGATGAGCAAGTTTGATTTGAATTCTCTCCAGAATCTCTCATGGGGCTCTCTATTGATGATAAGAAAGGCTTGGAAGGCATTTGTAAACTTTCAACTTCTTCTTCAAGCATTTCTATGACCCTGTTCATTGAAGGGCGATTACTAGGCTTCATCTGTATACACCATAAGGCGACGATGGTCATCTTCTTAACTATTTTCTTTTCTTCCACTGTAACATCTTCAATTTCTATGTCTTTTCCATCATGCAATTGGTCATAAACCCAAGTAGGGAAATAAATTTGGCTTGAATGGTCTGCAAATGCATTTACATTCCTTCTTCTACCCGCCATTTCCATCAATAACATTCCAAAACTATAAACATCAGCTTTGTATGAAATGCCTCCAATGTTTTTGTAGAACAACTCAGGAGCCATGTATCCTAATGTCCCTCTTGCAGCAGTCAAAGAAACAATGTTATCATCTACTTGATATAGCTTTGCCAAGCCAAAGTCAGAAACCTTTGGAGCAAAATTCTCATCAAGAAGAATGTTGTGAGGCTTGATATCAAAGTGCAAAATCTGCATGGCACATCCTTGATGTAGATATTCAATTCCACGAGCCACTCCTAGAGCTATATCAAACATTTGGTCATAGCTTAGGAGGGTACTTTCTTCTGGGGAAAATATGTATTTATTCAGGGAGCCATTAGGCATGAACTCATATACTAGAGCTCGCTTTGATCCTTTAACACAAAAACCAATGAGTTGCACTACATTAACATGGTGAATCCTTCCAATGGTTGCAACTTCATTGATAAAATCTTGTCCATTAGCTTTGGACTTACCCAATATCTTTATAGCTACGAGTTGGCCACTTCGAAGTGTTCCTTTAAATACAGTGCCATAGCCTCCTTCGCCTAGTTTGTCCTTGAAATTTTTGGTCATCTTCCTAATTTCAAAGTAAGAGTACCTTATTGGCATGAGGTTATTGTGGCTTTGCAAGAATTCTTCAACAACATCGTACATCGATAAATGCCTTCTACGCCATTTATATATCAAAAACGTAATCAAGCAGGGAATTGGCAATACAACTCTTGCTGCAAGGTATAGTCCTATGAAAGAACATTGTCAAAATATATTATAAGAAAACAAAATGTAGATGACCTAATGTCAACATCTTATTTATTATAGCTCAACCCACTGCCTTTCTAAATCCTCGTAATTAATCACAATTTTTGTTTTCTTTCTCATGTGAATAATATTTTCATCTTTTCTTCTAGGGGTGTTAAACGAGCAAGCCGTTCGCGAGTGAGCTCGGGATCGGCTCGTATAAGCTTGGCTTGATTATTAAATGAGGCGTTTTGTGAACACAAATAATAGCTCGAATATTAAACGAAGCAAGCTCGGCTCGACTCGGTTAGACTCGTGAGCAGCTCGTATAAGACTCGAATTGGTAGTTGTTCATATAGTTGCTCATATTAATATAAAAAATTGATGATTTTTTTTTTTTTTTCGCCTAATAGCATCATTTTATTATAAAAGAATGCATATCCTCTCTCTTCGAAACCAAGTGTCTTACTGTCTTGACTCAAGCTCCATATTCGGCTAGTTAGGCTAAACAAATGCTCATATACAAGCTGGTTTCTTCAGCCGTTTAAGAGTACTTGAAGTTTAAATTTATAATAAAAATAAATAAATTAAATATAAAAGCCTCGACTTATTATGAGCTCGAGCTCGATTTTTTTGACTCGTCCTTGAGCTCGGCTTGAGCTCGAGTAAAGTTTAAATGAGCCGAGCTCAAACAAGGAAAGCTCGCTCAAGCTTGGCTCGTTTACATTCCATTCATTTCAAAATATTTCATATTTCACAGTCGAATGAATTATCTGCTAATTAATTAAAAAGGGAAGAAAAATTAAAAAAAATCAAACGAGAGATAAAAGGTTCTTACCGCCACAGGTGATCATGATTATCACTAGTTTTCCCAAAGAGTCTGCAAGAAATATGAAAATATTACTTAATTAATGAAGAAAGTGACTTAAATAATTTGAAAAGTTTAAGGTCTAATAAAATTCCATAAACAACTTTCCCCTTGGCCATGCTTAAAGAATAAATAAGTATAAACGTTAGAATATTTACATGTTTGGGATTTAAGTTGGGTTGAGCTAGTTTGACTATTTAATTTGCACATATATGAATAGATAAATTTATGCTGCGTGTGTCTTTGATTGGCATTCACCCCACCACTCACATACAAATTTTTGAGATAGAAACCTTACGTACCTTCATAGAATGGCCCATCATCTCCGGAAAGCCCAACAAATTTGTCTTCTGCTTTGGCAAAGAAAGAGTAACATCAGCATTTGAAAACTCCAAAAAAAAAAAATATAGCATTTTTAATTTTAATTATAGTTGGAAATATAGTTACAATGTATAACTAATTGTCTTTTTTCTTGTAAATGCCATTAATATTCATCTTGTTTGCACGTTGAAACTATTTTCATGCTTCACAGCCTATAAAATAATGTGCTAAAAGAATACAAATGAGAGATACAGAATCTTACTTATAATCTTCGGTATTAATATGTTGTAAAGAGCTCCAATACCTATAAAATAGATAAATTTAATTAATTAATTAATTGAAAAGGTAGATTAAATAATTTCAAAAGTCTCTGGGCCGCATAAACAACTTTTGTCTTGACCCATGCTTAACAAGAAATATAATCTACTATATATATTATTCATCTTTCCTTTATAAAATTTGGGTTGTTACATTAATTACTCCTCTACTGGTATCATCATCAGGCACAACTCATCCAGTTGCATGTCAATGAGCCATTCCATATTATCCTTCAAACAATTTTGTGAGATAGAAACCTTACCTTTTCCAAGCATCTCGGATAGTTTAGAACTGTGAAGCTCGCACTGAACAGGGAAATTCAGGTGCTTGAGGTAGCAAATATCATCTCCTGTAAATTTATCACACAAACCTTGGACCCATGAAAGCTTAAAACCATCGGCCACTTGATCGTAAACGTCTGAACACGTTCTTGGGTAATCTACTGGCCACGCCGTCGGAAACATTTGCTCTATTTGGCAAGAGTCCCCCAAATCCCTTAGAGATATAGAGGAGGAAAATAAAACATATCGATAGCTCTTGGAATGGAATAGAGAAGAGTTGGAAGAATTCACTCCATTACTCAAGCAACTAGACGTATCCAAATACTGATAAGAAATCATTGGCTTTTCGCACTTCACCCAAACCAAACCCGTCGGTGACATAGTCGTCCCATCGTAGTCGTACAAAAGGCGCCCTACCTTCTCGTACTGACCATTACTATTACAAAGGACCTTTATGCTACGTGGGTAATATAGGGTATATGGATCTCCTGAACTGAAATTGTAGTTGTTTAGAAAATAGCGAGGGATGGAGGAGATATTGTCCTTCTCATGAATACCTGCGTCAACAACTCGGATTGTGTAGGCAACGTAATCGATTTCCTGTACGTAGTATTTCCCAGCATATAAGTATAACACTGTTTGGTTATTCTCACAAGACAGATTATACCTTTCATCTCCGCACATTGGTGGATCGCCTTTCAATCGAAACAGATAGCTTATATTCTGTATATTGCCACAGGTAGAAGGAGGACATGAGTGATGACGACTGTCGTTGCCACTGCAAGCTTCCTGGACTAGGACAAGAACAATAATTACGACCGTGAGTCCAGCAGGGAAGAGCATTCCTCTTACCATGGATGGAGATACTAGGATAGAGAGAATGGGAGAGCAGAGAGAGGCCGGTTTGAAAAAGATTTCCTGTAAATAATTTGTGGGAGGGAAAGAAATAATTGGCCTTCTGAATACAGAAATAATTGCAGCCGTACTTTTTGAAAATGGTGTGGAAAAAACAAAATAGAAAAGCATGATGCATGTTCACGTGGAGACTGGCGCTGCTGTACTCTGCTTCTCTTTTTCCATCAGCTACAGTAACCGTCCAGGATATCTCTCTTCCGACAGGTGCCAAACGGGACCACACCCGGTTTATACAGTGGCAGTGTTCGGCAATGGTATTGAAAAAGAGAGTAGAATAGTACCGTAAGAGATTTAATTAATATGAAAAAGAAAAAAGTAGAAGTATTTTGTATAAAGAAATAAAAAAAATTATTTTATAATGATTATTTTATTTAAATAATAATAAAAATAAAAATGTTGAAGCAAATTTTAAGAAGAATGTTTTTTTCAAACGAGGCTCGGTCCGGTCCAGCCTCTTAGCAAACACAGCCGGACCAAGTCCAAAGAGAAGTTCATCCGAAATTTATTGGAGAAAGCCTATATATCTCCAGTAAATCTCTCTGTTCTGAGAAGCATTCCAGAACAGAGAGATTGGATATTTTGCTTAGAAATGGAATTCTCATACTTCTTGTTGTTGTTTGTGGCTTTCATCATAGACGTTGGAGAATGCCAAAGTAATGGGTGTGCTAAATTGCCGTGTGGAGCTCGTGGCCCAGTCATCCGATTTCCCTTCCGGGTTAACAGTCAGCCAGAGCACTGTGGATATCCTGGGTTTAATCTCTCCTGCACTGATACAAACGATGCAGTGGTTGAGTTGCCGAATTCAGTCAAGCTTTTTGTCAAACGGATTGACTACAAGTCTCAGGTACTTCAATTATATGATCCAGCTCATTGTATTCCAAAGCAGCTTAGGAGACTCAATTTATCTTCCTCGCCTTTCCAATTCGAACAAGATTCCCCTGAAGACCAGACTTGGTCTTCAGGGGAATCTTCTTCAACTGGCCTTACAGACTTTGTCTTCTTCAATTGTTCCCAAAGAGAAGTAAAATTCAGGTTTATCCGCTGTCTTAGTAGCCAAAAACACCAGGTTTATGCCTTCGATAAACGTGATGACCTCATGGACTTACCCCTATCATCTTGTACAAAGATGTATTCTCTTCGATCAATTCCAAATACTAGAGTGCTCGGTGATGATGAGAAAAATCTTGAACTGAAATGGTCCAGACCAGCATGTGTACACTGTGAAGCAAAAGGCAAGAAATGCAGATTGAAGAATAATAGCACTGCATTAGAAACCGAATGCTTCCTCGAAGGTATTGTCTTCTCTCCAATTTCCACCTTTGTACTCAATTTCTTCATGTACAGTTTTCAAGCCTACGTGCATTCATTTCCACCCAAAAATAAAATAAAATGTTTGATAAACATATGTTAACTCACTGCACAGTACCTTTAGCCCTCTTGACCACAGGGGGTCTAAATTCAATATAACTTGGCTATTAGCAAGAAAATTTTAGGCGAAAGATATATTCTCTTTTGGAAACGTAGAATCAGAAGCTAATTATGTTAAATCTTTAACAGGTGCATTATCAAAGTTAGCGATCACGGGTGAGTTGTCTTGGTCATACAAAATTCTTTTTATTTGGGAGATGTAAACTATTGACTCACACATGTTTATTACACAGGTGCCACCTTAGGTTCATTTCTATTACTACTTGCTAGGGGTGTCAAAAATAACCGGGAAACCGGAACCGGGACCGGAAAACCGGGAAACCGGGAAACCGGAAACCGGAAAACCGGGACCCGGTTCCGGTTCCGGTTTCAGAAAAAAAAAAAACTTGGACCCCGGTTCCGGTCCCGGTTTTTGGCACCCAGTCAAAACCGGGAAAACCGGAACCGGGTATTAATTAATATATATATATATATATATATATATATATATATATATTTTAATTCTTTTACTCTTAGTATTACGCAATACTCAGTATATATATAAAACAATACTTTTTATTGTTTTAATGTTTTCTTTATGTATCTAATTTAAAATTATGTTTAGGGTATTTTAAAAAATTTGAATTTTTATTTTTAAGGCTCATATAGGCAAAAACATTGATTATTTAGGATTTTTATGCTTTTTTAGGTTTATTTTTTAATTATTTGAAACAATCACAATAAAGCCTCTTTAATTTAGACAAAAAGATTAATAGTTTCTTTTTTAAATGAGCTAACTTATGAAAAAAATAATGGGCTTATTTTAGGCCCAATACCTAAAATAAGCCCCAAACACTAATTATTTTCAAAAACCGGGTACCGGACCGGGTAAAACAGGAACCGGCCGGGAACCGGGACCCCGGTTAACCGGGGTCCCGGTTCCGGTTCCGGTTTCCCAAAACCAAGAACCGGGGTACCCCGGTTCCGGTTCCGGTTTTGGCCAAAAACCGGGAAACCGGACCGGGTTGACACCCCTACTACTTGCTGTCTTTGCTCTCTACCGTTTCTATACTTATGATAAAGTAGAAAAAGAACATCAAGTGAAGATTGAGAAGTTTTTAGAAGACTACAGAAATTTCAAACCCACAAGATACTCGTATGTCGACATTAAAAAGATTACAAATCAATTTTCTGAGAAGTTAGGTGAAGGAGCATATGGAACAGTATTTAAAGGAAAGCTTTCCCATGAAATCTATGTTGCAGTGAAGATCCTCAACACTTCCAAGGGAAATGGGGAAGAATTCATAAACGAAGTTGGAACAATTGGTACAATCCATCATGTTAACGTGGTTCGCTTGGTTGGCTTCTGCGCCGATGGATTTAGACGAGCTCTAGTTTATGAGTTTTTATCAAATAATTCACTAGAAAAGTTCATATCTTCATCGGATGCCAAGAATTGTATTCTTAATTTGGATAAGATGCAAGATATTGCTCTTGGGGTAGCAAAAGGAATCGAATATCTTCACCAAGGATGTGACCAACGAATCCTCCATTTTGATATTAAACCTCAAAATGTTTTGCTAGACCAGAACTTCAATCCAAAAATTTCTGATTTTGGTCTTGCAAAGTTGTGTTCAAAGGATCATAGTGCAATGTCCATGACTACAGTTAGGGGGACTTTGGGTTACATTGCACCCGAAGTATTCTCCAGAAATTTTGGGAATGTGTCTTCTAAAGCAGATGTTTATAGTTTTGGAATATTGTTACTTGAAATAGCCAAAGGGAGGAAAAATGTTGACATTACAGTTGAAAACACTAGCCAAGTCTACTTTCCAGAATGGATCTACAATATCCTGGAACAAAAAGAAGACATAAGAATCTTTGTTGAGGATGATGGAGATGATAAAATTGCAAAGAAACTTGCAACTATTGGACTCTGGTGCATCCAATGGAACCCAGTGGATCGCCCTTTCATAAAAGATGTGGTTAAAATGTTGGAAGGAGAAGGAGATAAATTAATTATGCCTCCTAATCCCTTTGCCTCTGCTGGCCATGTAAAAAATAATGCAAATATGCCTACAAAACGTCAAAACCTAGAGTTGGAGGTCATCCCAGAATCAAAATAATTGTATGTAAACTTAGCATATGTGATAATAATTTAGGTTGCAATGATCTTGTACTCTTAAACCCTATCATCTAGTTCTTTTTTCTTTTCTTTTCTTTTTTTTTTTTATTCAAAGATGGAGAGTGGGAAAAGGGGAAAACCTTATTCATCTTGTCAATGTAAGGACTTCAAGTTTTTTCTTGTATCAAACCTTAAAACATTTAAAAATAGATGTTGGAAAGCTAGAGAAACTATAATCAATTGTGAACCTAAATAAAGAATTATTCATTGGAGGCCTAGGGTCAAACCACATAATCACGTCAAGAATTTCTACAACTACATTTGTTTCGAACCTTATAATGTTTAGAAAATTTAAAATTGTAAATTTGATTATCTTTAAATTGAGTACTTCTATTCATCACCTTATTATTTAGAGATGTACAAGTGGTTACGGTTAAGGGTTATTGCATCTAATTACAACTGCTTGAGGTGGTTAGTAGTTTTGAAATAATAGTTGGTTAGTGGTTATTGATACCCAAAACTGTCTTGCATAACCGCTTTTAAGGTTGGACCTTTTGTGTCTTTTTTTTTTTTTTTTTTGGCACACCTTGGGCTTCTTTTTAGGACCTATTTTAAATGGTTTTTGGACTATTTAGAGCCTATTTAACATGGCAGCAAACACCAAAACGATCTTTTGGTATATTATTATTTTTATATCTACATAATATAATATATTATATTTAAGGGTAGACGATTAGCGGTTATTAAACGTCTCCACTTACCTCTAAAACCGCTAACCGTAAATAAATGCGGTTAGCAGTTATTAGACAGTTAATAACCGTTTGCTTGTACACTCCTACTATTGTCCCCCTTTCATCTTCATTGCCATAGCTGATATGGCATGGTCTCCCAACCAAAAAAATTAATCTTCATGCATCAAATATTATGGAGACCACATCACATTAGTTGTGAAGGGATAAGAGGAGGATAATAGGGAAATGTATATATAATTACTCCAAATATTAGAACTTGTTTGGATGTGTTTTAAAAATAGGGGAAAAAAGCTCTCTCGACTACAACTCACTTTCAAAAAACCCCCACAAAGTGACAGGCATAAAACTTTGATATATTAAACTACCATTTTTGTGACAAAAATGAACATTTGTTAGCCTTGACCGTTAGAATGGATGCCGCAACAAAATTTGGCCATAATCTTTTGAAAATACCCTCGCTTTGGCAATTGAAAAACCAAATTTATTATTTTTAATTATTAATGCTAAATTTAAATTAAAAGAGAAAATAAAATAAAATTTAAGATAGTTGAACCATTCCATGAGGCGTAGTTCAGCCACCCAAACGAAAAGGGGGCAGCCCAAGTTGCTAGAAGTGGCTCGCGGCCTCCCCTAGAGGGTTTGGGGATAACCCGAAAACCACCCCTAGTCACCTCTAGGAGTGACTAAAAAAAAAAAAAACCTTGACACTTTGCAAATTCTTCACTTTCGAAGGTTGAACAATCAAGATTTTCTTTCCTCGAATGTTTGAAGTGTCTCCCAAACATTCGAACTTGTACATGCAAGGATCCTTATAAAGCCATGCTTATCTCCATAAGAATACAATTTTGTCATTTCTTCACACCAACCACCCCAAAGGAGAGAGAGGTCCTAGAGAGAGAAAATGTGGTTTTTGTGAGGCTTCATTCTTAAGAGGAGGTAACCCCTAAACCTCAATCTTGTTATTAGTATGCATGTTTTCCTTAATTGGTTTTAATCTACCGCTTTTGTTGTCTAACAAATAGCATGTGGGTTTTAAAGACATCCAAGTATATTACATTAGGATTTTTCAATAATCATGCACGGGTTAGCTAAGCTTTCAAAAAGTAATAAACTTGTTCGTATGTTCAATGTTATGCCATGTAATTATGGTTTGTTGTGTCTTTTTAGCGTTGTTAAGAGTCTTGGTTAAGTTGGAAAATGGGTTTTAGAGGTCATTTTGGGTTTCTCATGCATTTAGGCTGTCATCAAACATTCCATTGTTTCACAACATTCGATGTTTGGTCTCCTCAGTCTACCCTTTTATTTTATTTTATTTTATTTATTTATTGATAAAAAAAGTTATAAGGAACAGGGAAAGGGATTGAATGTTTTCTCCTTGTCAATATCTAACAATTTTTCCAACCTCTGCTTTTTAAGAGTGAGATATCATAATTTATTGATTAAACCTTCATTATTTCGAATCAATTATGCTTATGAGTTCATTAATATTTTGAATAGCCATAGTCAATTGTAATTTTCAAAGAAAATTAATGTTGAATGGTTCATTTATTATACACTTGAAGGTCCAAATCCTCTCCAGTATATTTTAGATTAGAGAATATTTAATTCATAGCTAAAATTTTTTCTAAAAAATTAAAAGAAATCCATCCTAAAGCCACAAATAAAATAGTATGTATCTTACTAATAAAAAAAATAATAAAATATTATTTATTATTAAAAAAATAAAAAATGAATGGGGTGCTCACCCCATCTTAGCCATAAGTCACCCCATTTTAGTTAAAGGTAGCTTGAGTCGGATTGACCAACTTGCAAAATGGGATGATTGTATTACCCCAAGAACTAAAAAATTAAAAATAAAAAAAAGGAAATTTTTTGCGAAGAACTTGCAAAATGGGGCCAAAAAAATAAAATAAAAAAATAAAAAAATAAAAGAGTAGGGAATTTTCCGTGAAGCTTCAGTGTTATACACAGCATTGGAAACAAGAACCACATGTTGCCGACAAGAACACTGTAGCGAACCTGCACCATTAAAGCTATACAAGCCAGTGTTGTCGTTGTTGTCGGTGGCACTCAGTCAACAAACGTCATTACTCAATTCACATGGCACGCTACATTGCCAAACTACAGCCATCCCATTTTGCAAACTACATTGCCAAACCTAAGGCTCTACGGGGCAATTGACTGGGAAAAAGACGAGTCTTTGGACGAGCCAATACGTGTAAAAACACACATAAGCCCTCAGGTACGAAATTATCAAAATGCTTGTGTGAAAGTGAACAGAGGAAAAAAGTTGAACCCACCGTGTTTAGGGACAATATAGTAATTTTATTTGTCTCTTTTCTTTAAACGCGGCTTTGTTTTTTTTTTCTTCCCTGCAACCATTTATGTCAAGGTTCCGTATCGAATGCATCTCGCCAACCCATGCTTTGCCTTTGACAGCAAACAGTGCAGCGTTTCGCCAACCCATGCTTTGCCTTTGAGCCAACTCATGCTTTGCCTTTGACAGCAAATAGTGCAACGTTTCGCCAACCCATGCTTTGCCTTTGACAGCAAATAGTGCAACGTTGCGTTATGTTTGGCAACATTAGTTACCAAACAACGCCCTCGCTGTTGTCTGTGGCACAAAGTCATCGAACACCACAGAGAAAATAACTCCAATTCACATGGCACGAATTTGCATCGTCGTTATAAGTTTTTTCCTTTTTTTTTTTTTTTTTTGTAAGAGTTGTTATCAGTTGTTTGTTCGTGTATCTTTTGTTCTTTGTTTTTCTAGGAAAGTTAATTCAAAAATAAAAATAAAAAATAAAGGAGAAAAAAAATTGGTTGAGAAAAAAAAAAAGAAAAAAAAGTCGAAGTTGTCTAGCTATATTTGGCCAAGTAGCTAATCTTTTTGACCTTATTGGTCTTGTTTGATGACTCAAGTTTATTATGGCCTCACGGTTGACCAATTTTCAACCCAAATTATAGTTGGCCTTGCACCACTGCCAACTGCCACCGACTCCAATTTTCTTTTGATGATGATTTTTCTAGTTAATAGACCATTACAACATGCTTTTTGATCGGAGAGAGGAAGGCTCTGTCTTCTCTTTAGAATTTTTTTTTTTTTTTTCTTTTTCTCCAAGTAACACTAAAAAAAAAGGGGGGGGGGGAAAAAACTTCACTTTGGCCGTATGAACTTTCACTCAATTTTACAAACCTCCCTGAACTTCCAAATCTCTCATTTTGGATCCCTAAACTTTCAATTACTCTCAATGTGGACCCCTCCGTCAGATTTTAAACGTTACATGACGTTTATACCCCTAACTTTTGTATAAAATTTCAACTTCCAAAACGTTTTTTTATTTTTTTAAAAAAATGAAAATCAAGGACATTTTGGTCTTTTTTTGTATTTTTAACTGCTAAAATTAACAAAAAGGTTCTAATTAAGAGTAATTGAAAGTTCAGGTGTCCAAAATGAGAGATTTAGAAGTTCAAGGGGGATTTGTAAAATCGGATGAAAGTTCAGGGGGCCAAAGTGAAGTTTCCCAAAAAAAAAAAAGAAATCATAGAGGAGGCGTTCTTCCCTCCTCCCCCGGTAGCAGTGGCCAGTGTCTTCGCTGTAGTATCTTTTGGCTCCCGTTTCTGGTGGTTTTGGTTTAGATATAGTTTATAGATCTAGATCTTGATCTAGGTTTTCAAACTCAGATTTACTCGTCTTCACCAGCCAAGACGTGTCTTTTCAGAATGTCTACGATGTCGCGCTCCTCCACTGCTGCTGTGTTTGGGGTTTTTATTGTTTTTTAGTTTTTAGCTTTGATTTTTTTAGTTTTTTTCGTCTTGACCTTTGGGTCGATGACATGAGTTCTCTCCTGGCCTTTTGGGTCGAGGAGGAGTAGATCGGTGTGGAAGATTATCTCTCACGGCCGAAATAGGTGCAAACTATGTCCTAGATCAAGTTTGCTCATAGCAGATATGCTGCAGATGTGATTCATAACTGCATTTGTTAGCGGAAGCATAAGGCATAGATAATACTTGATTGTAAAAAATTTTGATTGAATCCATGACTTTGTAACTTCATAGCATCTGGCTATGTTTTATCAGAGGTTACGCTCTGTAATGTAAGAGCTTTGTGCTATGTATTGTAAAACCTTTATACTCTTCATATCTTATCATTGAAATTTAATATTTCCGTTTTTTTTTTTTTAAAAAAAAAAAGAGACCATTACTACAAGAATAATCCTACATTTACTCTTACTTTTTTTATATAATTTTTCAATACCTATAGGTGTGGAAAAATTATGTAAAGAAGTGAGAGTAAGTGTAGCATTATTCAACTAGTATGCAAGACTTCTCACACCATTTATTTTGCTAAATGTAGGCTTAGGGCACCCTATAACAATAAATAAATTAAGAAAAAAAAAAAACTCATTCCAAGCTTTTTTTTAACGAACTATGATCCTCTTCAGTTTTTTAAGCACGAATTAAATGCGAAGAAAACTTTCTTAACCTTTAATTCTTGACATCTCGTTTGGGTCAGGGTACCCAATGTCGGGAAAAAAAAAAGAAGAAAAAAAAACTTTCGAGCGTTTTTTATTCGTAGGAAGCGTAAATTAAATGCCAATAAAACTTTCTTGACCTTTAATTCTTGGTGTCTCGTTTGGGTTGGGATACTCGAATGTCGGGAAAAAAAGAAGAAGCACCTTTTAAGCCTTTTTTTAACGACAAAAAGTACAAAATAAATGCCAATAAGACTTTCTTGACGTTTAATTCCTGGTGTCTTGTTTGGGTCGAGAAGAATAGAGGGGTAAAATTGTCATTTTAATTATTTGGACAATTTTTCCTTTTAAAATACACTAACTAGATACCTTCCATTTCATCTCCATTTCAAATGAAATGGCACTACAAAAAAACCATCAATTTCTGATGTGGCTACAGTACACGAATTTTTGCCACGTCACTAATTACTGTCAGTACATATTTTTCTGACGTGGCAAAGTTGGCATGTCAGTAATTAGTGACCTGCCAATATCTACACGTCAATAAATTCTGACCTGTTAGACATTGCCACGTCAATAAATTTTTTAGGATTTTAAAACTTTGAAAATTATATATTTTACTGACGTGTTAAATTTTCACACTTCAATAAATATTGACGTGTAAAATTACCACGTCAGAAATTTTTGACGTGGCAATTTTACACATCAAAAATTACTGACGTGTTTAATTGCCACGTCAATAATTTTTGACGTGATAGTTTAATACGTCAGTAATTAGTGACGTGTTTAATTGCCACGTCAAATATTTCTAACGTGGTAGTTTAACATGTCAGTAATTTTTGACGTGTAAAATTGGCACGTCAGATTGCTGACATGGTAATTTTACACGTCAATAAAAATTTTCACCAGGCCAAAATTTCCTAACCTTGCAATTTCACAGGTCAAGATTTCTTGATGTGTGAAATTGCCAAGTCAGCAAATTATTGACCTGTCAATTTCACACGTAAATATTTTATGACGTGTGAAATTTCACAGGTCAATAAAGAATGAGAGGTGAATAATTTTATTTAATAATTAATTAAATTTTATACAAACAATATGGTAATTCATAATTTATGAATTTAAGTTAAATTTTGTGCAAACTAATTAATTAATTATATATATATATATATATATATATATATATACCAATTGGAATTGGCATGCAGTGTACATACTTATATCATGTATAACTATATAACTATATTATATATAGTTAGAAAAGTTTGGACTTTTTTTTGAGCATATTTTATACACTAAGAAAACTTTCTGGCATTAGAATTTAACACTAGACTTTTCTGGCGTGTCACATAATTAATTTGAGAAATACAAGTTAATTTCTTTCTTCATTCCCATTTTCTTTACCCGCATTATCAACTCTGAAATCTCAATGTAGACCCAACAAAGTTTCTGAATTGTTGTTCAAAAAAATGAATCCACACAGCCTAAGCCAGTCAAATCCCCATATTGAAGAAATACAAATTTCTAAACAAAGTTATCTTAACTAAAGATGTTCCACACTCTTAAAAACACTAAATATAGTTTCATTTATTTATATATGGGTTAACATGCTTAAAAATAATATTTCTTAATTAGTTTTAATTTCCATGTAACCTATATAACCTACTCTCAAAGAAGTATTTTAGTCTATACTTTGTGAGTTGGTCACCATCTAAGTTCTTATTATGTACAGACAACTACATAATATTGTCTCAAAAAGTAATGATAGACATCACATTTCTCGTCATTCAAAATTGATATAACTTTTAAAATTATTATTGAATTTGTGATAGATTATTTTTAAATGTTGATCCAATAATAATTTTAAAAGCCACATCAATTTTGAGTAGACATAAAGATAACTCCACAAGGAAAAACTCAATGCTCACACCACACACTTAAAAAAAGTGCTCAAGAAGCAATCACCAAATGAAAAGCTATAAAAAATAAAAAATGTTAAGCTAACACTCAAAAAGTCCGTTTGAATAAAAAAGTATCCGTTTGGTAAAAAAAATTGAAAACACTTTTAAGGGTCCAAAAAGCCTAAAAATAACCAAAACGCACTTTTAACAAAAGCTTAAAAATGAATAAACTACTGAGCAAGACTTTTCACACCATTTATTTTGCTAAAAGTAGGCCTAGGCCCACTATAAAAACAAAAAGAAAACGCACCAATGGTAGGAAACACGCCGGAGACATTGCCTCAATTAAAATTTTGGGAGGACATTATCAATGGGGTGGTAGTTTGAAGAGGTATATAAACTTTCCCCCCAAAAAACCAAGAAAAGATAGAAAAGTTTTTAGAGTATCACAAAAATTTTAAGTCCACAAGATACTCGTATGCCGATATTAAAAATGATTATGAATTAATTTATTGAGAAGTTAGGCCAAGGAGTTTATGGAACGGTATTTAAAAGAAAATAATTTCAATAAAATTCATGTTGGAATGAAGATCCTAAGCGCTACAAGGGAAATAGTAAGAATTCATAAATGAAGTGTGAATAATGGGTAGGATCCACCATGTTAATGTGTGTTAGGTCTTAGATATTGGCCCATTTCGGAAATCAAAACAAGTGTTATAAATTTTTTTATCGCCTAAATGTTTTGGTGTAAAAAGTTAGGCTTAGAATTAAAGTTTTTAAACTATTGTCAGAAACATTGTCAGATATTGTCCTCACATGGTGTGTGATAATAGAACTTCTGCCTACCCTAGAAGATTGTCAGAAAAACATCTCGACGCTGCTTGCAAAAGGAAAATTTTAGAGCCTACCTGATTGCATCCTTAAAAGGTCCGTCAGAAGAATGTCATAACACTACTCGTGGAAGATGAATTCTAGAGCCCACCCGAGACTGCTGTCAGCAGATTGTCCTGACGTTGCTCTATTTTTACGGGTTTTTATGAAGAAATTATAGGGGCATCTTGACGCTGCTTGTAAAAGGAGATTTTCAGAGCCTAGCTGAGAGCACTTTTAGAACTAGCATCAGAAAAATGTCATGACGCTACTCGTGGAAGATTAATTATAGAGCCTACCCGCCGAGAGACTCGTTAGCAAGCTATCCTGATACCTCTCTATTTTAATGGTTTTTTATGAAGAAATCCTAAAGGTGTCCTGACAGTGCATTTACACATCCTGACACTGAACGATTTTCTACACAATGTTGAAGCATTTTTCACACAAAAGCATTAGGGTTTTCTATCATTTATCTTTATACGGATGATGATAGTCTACTATAGACCAAGTCTAAGCCCCCAGAACGTTTTGTAATGTTGTTTAGCTTCACCTTTGTTGTGTGCTAGGAGAGCTATTGTTGAAAGTTTTTGTTGCTTTATCTCTCTTGGAATTTTGTTTCAAACCACAAACCTTTATCATATCTTTCAACCATTGAAGTGTACCAGTGGGTTGGTAAGGAACTTATGTATAGATTTGGCCAGTGAGGAGCTGAGGCAAAAAGGTAAGCAAAGAGTTTGTTTGTGCATAGAAGTCTTAATAGACTACAAGAGTTGTATGTTTTACTATGCATGTAGTTTGAATTTTTTATAGTGCTTGATTTTTTGGGTTTAACTGCCTTTGAGTGGTTTTACTATTGAGGGGTTCAAAGCTTTTTCATTTCGTCATCCAAAATATGGTGTTGATTGTTTGGGTGATTATAGGTATCCTTGTAGTTTTCCTTTCACTACAACATTTTATTTTATCGTATTTCATTATTGCTTGTGTGGTGCGTTGGGGTTTGAATATGATCCCTTCAATTATTATCAGAGCAACTAACATTTTGAGTGTGTTTTTGACCCTTGTTGCCAAGGCACAATCTCAATATTTGATGGGAATAATTGCCCATATTGAAGATGCGTATGAGGGCTTTTTTTTAAGTCCTTGGATAAGAATGTGTGGGCTTTTGTTGTGATGGGATGGAAACATTCAACAAAGGCCAAGGCTGAATGGTGGTCCAAGGAATTATTATTTTTAATCTTTTTTCTTATATTTATAATTTAATAATTTTATTAAAAGTGTCATCTTCTGATTGATTATGACAATGGAATTTATATTAGTTTTAACCAAAGCGATTTGATAAAAGTTCAGCTAGCTGCCAACAATGATAACTCATCAGCAAACAAAATTCACCAGAAAATTCTCTTATTATGATGACAAGTCATCTCTGATCTCGAGCAACTGCAACTTCTTAAATAAAGAGGCTCAAAAGAATGGGCAAGGCTTAGGTGCGGTAGTTCAAAACTACCGCACCATGCTGTAGTCCAAAACTGCACCGTTTGGTGCAGTTTTGGGCAATAAACAAATAGTTCTTTTAAAGAAAAAGAAAAAGAAAAAGAAAAATATTTAAAAACTAAAAGTATTAAAAAAAATAGAAGAGAAAAAAAAAAAATGAAAGGGGTGGAGCCACCCCTTGGCCAAAATGGGGTGGCCGGACCACCCCATTTTGGCCCCATTTTGGCCAAGGGGGTGGATTTCCATTATCCTCCTCCAACTTTCTCACATAATCATGATCAACTGATGTTTTTATTTTTAATTCTTTCTAGTTTTTAGTTTTTTTTTTTTTAACTTTTTTAATTGTTTTAATATTTTTAATTATTAGTTTTTTATATTTTTTTAATTCTTATATAATTGTTTGTTATATTTTTAAAAAAAACCTATTTTTCCCAGCCCAAAATTGCACCGTTTGGTTCAGTTTTGAATTTTTCCTTCTCAAAACTGCACCAAACGGTGCATTTTTGGACTACTGCATGGTGCGGTAGTTTTGCACTACCGCACCTAAGCCGAATCCAGAAAAGAATGATACAAATTCAGGAAAATTCATGAGGCAATGAATTCGAACCATAAAAATGTTCTAGACATCAGTTTCTCATTACATTGTGTCCTTTCAATCACCAACTCAGAAACCGTGTCTTCCATTGTTGAATTTCAAAAGTCTTCCTTCTCCTGAGAAACACCAAAAGGGCTTTCTCTATTAGTTTTGTAGCATCCACTGCATTATTTCCTTCCGGAGACCTCCCTCCAACCAACCTCTTGTAGAATTTGATTTCAACATTTCAGGGCTAGAGAAGTGCCTAAACTGGGTCATACTCCCAGCAGGCTTTGGTGGCTGCATCATCATGGAAATGGTTGGAAAAGGATTAGGCCAAATATTTCTGGACGAGGTAAACGGATGCCTAGCAGAATCCTGATTTCTAGATCTTTGAGTTTCCCAAGGAGGTTTCAGATTGGAGGAGTGCTTTGTCATCTGATATTTCCAGAAAATCTCGTGTTTGATTCATTGTTTTTAAAAAGCCAGTTTTAACTTTATTTGAAAAGCCAGAGAAGTTACAAACTTCCTTATAATTCCCTTCACTTTCAACATATGCTCTGATACATATCTAGACATGAAATTTTGATCTACCATCCGATTGAGCAAATTTATTCCTTGAATCATCATCAAGTTTTCAACATATTCCTTGAATCATCAACAAATTTATTCAACACACACACAAGCATTAAAGTAGCGTAACCCAAGAAAGCATTTGTTGCCCAAGGGACAACAATTCTAACTCCACCCAAGCTGAAAAAAAATGCACTTAAGAGTAAACCAATTAAGATGGTACCTAACCACTCAAAATAGTATCCAAATGCAAATCTATTGCCTTTCTTGGGTACCCCCAATTGCATGAACTAAGTTCTCATCAAAGTCCAAGTAACCTCATTCTTTCTTAGGTGTTTTCTCAAACATCTTATATGCTAAAATTTAGTCCTCAAGAAGTAGCTCAATCGGCTAGATCACGCCTAATGAAGAGGAGGTCACTAGTTCGAATCTCCCTCCCTCTTTTGTGCGGACATGTCAACAAAAAAAAAAATTCTAAAATTTAAGGATTTTCACAAGCATATTAATCAATAATCAATGCACACCCAACACATACATCAAATCCAAAGCTTTCTAGGGCGACTTCAAACATTTATTTAATCATTGTTTAAACATTCTATACTTCCAAAGCTTTGAAAACACAGCTGCTTGATTAACTCGTTCTCTTCCATGCTTAAAACATAAACTTAGGAATTGTGATATGCCAAATTTACAAAGCAGGGGATGACTAATGGAGAACGAAGAATAGCACCAAACCTTCTTAAACTGAAACAAAATTCATTGGTTAAATATGAGAAGATAGACTTCAAAGAAAAGAAATGATGTAATAAGGCAAGTTATCATAAATCAAAGGAGCTGCTCTTATGTACTACACATAAACATCAAGCATCTTTGTGCTATCAAATATAGATGAGAACACTAATTGCCCCATTTAATGGGAATGTAACCGAGGAAACTCATATAAATTAATTTGCATTTAAAACTAAGTTGTTTGACTTGATTCTTCTGATTGAATTGATGAGCAAGTTTGATTTGAATCCACTCGAGCATCCCTCATGGGGCTCTCTATTGATGATAAGAAAGGTTTGGAAGGCATTTGTAAGCTTTCAACTCCTCCTTCAAGCATTTCTATGACTCTGTTCATTGAAGGGCGTTCAGTAGGCTTCATCTGTATACACCATAAGGCAACCATGATCATCTTCTTGGCTATTTTCTTTTCCTCTTCGGTAACATCTTCCATTTCTATGTCTTTTCCATCATGCAATTTGTTAGTTCTTGTGTTGGCTTAATTCAGTTCCAAAATGCAGAGGCTACTGTTCACGAGCTCAAACACTGATATCGAATACTCAGAATCCAATCTCCACCGTTCATAATGTAGATTCATGTGTTATGAACGTCCCTACAAAATTTCAGCTCAATCGGACCACAAACGCCCATCGATCGGGGCTGTTGATCAAGACTGGACAGCATTTCCAGAATGCTGTTTCACCCATGTCCGGACATGCCTTCCCCGGGTCCGGACCTCATTTCCAGAAACTCAAATTTTGCTCCACAAAGCCGTGTCCGGACAGCCCATTAACATGTCCGGACACCCCGTAAGTTTGAGGCCCAAAAACGTGATTTTAAGTGGTTTAAGTCTAGGGTTTTGTCGGGGGTATATATACATCATTATAGAAGATAGAAGTACGAATTTTCGCCCCCAGAGAGTTCGTCGGAGGCTGTGCTAAGAGAGATTATATGTGGTGAGCGTTAATTGAATCTCTTAGAGTTTTTGTTTATTCCTTTGATAAATCTACGGTTGAGAAGTCTATCGGAAGGGTCCGGTAAAGGAGAATCACGTTGAAGAAGATTGTGAGCAAGGAGACGAGTTGTAGGCTTGTCGATCTTACAGAGCCAAGGTCTTGCAAAGGGTTGTAAGTGTTCCTAGTGTCTGTAATCTCTAGATAATCTTTTGATAGTGATTTCCTGGGTTTGGCTGCCCCGGAGAGGTTTTACTTTTAGATCGGTTTCTAAAAGGTTTCCTCTTCGTAACCAAAATATCTGTGTCTGCCTCTTTATTGCTTTATATATTTTGGATGATTGAATTGTTTATTGCTACATATTATTAATTCCGCATAAATTGTGATAAACAAGTTTTTGGAGTCGGAATAGCGTTTTTCAATTGGTATCAGAGCGGGTTCACTCTGTTTGGATTAAATTCTTGAGTGAGATCTGTTGACTCCTGTTTGCTATGAATACTTCTCAAGGGGAATATGATCTTATAAATTCCTTCAACAATTTGTTGGAAAAATTCACTCTTTTGAGACATCAATACACAAATTGTTTGGGGGATTTTCAAGATCTTAAACATGTGAATGAATCTATTGTTAATGAATTGTCTGAATCACATGTCCTAATTGATTCTTTGAAATCTGATAAAGAATCTTTGGCGAATGATTTGTCTAAATCACATATCTTGATTGATTCTTTGAAATCTGAGATTTCTGTGCTTGTTGAAAAGTCTTTATCACTTGAGAATGAATTGAATGTTTCTAAGGAACTCTCACGAAATTTCTCTAGTGATAATTTGAAAAGTTTTCTTTGTACTGAAGAATTTGTTCCTAACAAGCCTAGTATGATTGTTGATAATGTTGGTGTATCTACTTCACATGTTTCTAATGAGTCCTTGAATGTTGAGCCTGTGAATGTTAAAGAAACCAAGGCTAATTTTTCTAAGACTCCTTTAGTTAAACAAACTCAAGGTAAGTTTTTTCCTACATGCCATCATTGTGGGATTGTTGGTCACATTAGACCAAACTGTTGGAAATTTAAAGCTGCTCCAAAGAAAGAAAATCATGCAGCTGCTCCGACTCTCCATGGTAAGAAAGGTAAGAAAATTTATGTTAAGCATCATGCATCTTACCCTAAGCTGAGAGTCATGCATCCTCATAGAAAATTACCTTCTAAAAGGTTTGTGCCCACTTGTCATCATTGTGGAAAGGTTGGTCATATTCGACCAAAGTGTTTTGATTTGAAATCCCATAAGCATAAAAGTGAAAATTCCTATTCTAGGAAAGAAAGTGAGGGTTTGGTCATAATGATTAGAGAAGTGTTATCTAGGCTAGATAAGTTTGAGCAAAGTCATAAGTCTAGACCTAAGATTTCTCAAGTGTGGGTTAGGAAGAATGATACCATTCACCCATTGAGGGGGAGTGGTAGTGATCTCACCTAAAGTTAGGTGAGTCAATAACATGCCTAGGATTGATTGTTTTGCTTATTTTGTAATATCCTAGAGCATGTTGTTTTTTTTTCATTGCATTTTTTTTTTCGTTTTTGCTTTATTGTTTATGCACTGCATTGTTTTTGTTGTTACACTTTCTGTATGAAGAGTATATACATGATTGTTTTGAGATTCATGTTTTGAGGCATATTCATAAAGGATTTTTCAAGAAATTCATATATCATGATCTTTGAAAAGCTTATAGATGAGATGTTGTGTGCGGACCACCAAGATTTTTGTCTACTTGCTAATCAAATGTTCAGGAATGTGTAATGTCTTGTGAAGACCTAGAAGTAGTTATTAAACCAAATCATTATTTTGTAGTGGGACCTATAAGATGTGATGAAAGTTTAATGCTAAAGGACATTCATGTCTTGCCTGTTGTAATCTCAATTCAAGCATGTTGTCTTGTTTTGCATTGCATTTTTCTTTGTTTTGCATTTGTTTTTCTTTTGTGTGCATTTCTTTTGTGAAAAATTTCAAAAAGACAAAAATATGTTACTTTGATTGTTTCCTTTTCTTTCTTTTGTCTTATGCACCTAGATAGTCCATTAATTTCTCATGTTGCTTTTTATGGATTTAATTCCTTACATCTTGGAATGTTCTTAATATGCATGAGATGAAAATTTGTGTCAATGGACTTGTTTTTGTGGTTACCTAAAGCCTAAGCTTATGTGGTACATTTTGCCTATGCTTTATCTTTTGTGCATATTTAAGCTTAAATTGAGGTTTTGTTTCACTTTATTTGTGAGGTCTGTTAGGTAACCATATGAGGTTTTTGACTAGTCATATTTTTCAAATTGACCATATGCGAGTTGAACCTAGGGCTTAAAAATTCCTGCTTTCTCTGTTGTGATAAGCACCAAAAGTTTAATGACACTTTCTCAAAGAGAAAAATAAACAAAATAGTGAAACAAATAAAATCAAAAGATCATATTCCAAAAGGAATTTATTTCACTGTGTCAAACTTGTGCAAAATATTTTACAAAGAGAATTGTATAGGATGAGAGTGGCTAGGCCCTAGTATGATAAGGTTTGACTTTTGATTTGATATACTTGTCAAAACCTCATGGTGGTGAAACTTTCTCCTCATTTTGTAAATTGAAATTTTTTCTCTTTGGATGGCTTACCCACACACCACACAAGCATAGGTTGAATGAAACATTTTCTTGGCTTGGGTTAAGCAATATGAGTTTCTAGCCATTTCTAGTATCATGTATGTTTTGCATATTTGGAGCATGTTTGGGATATTCATTGTGCAATACATGAGTCATTAATGTGTTATCATTTGTGTTCATTTGACTTTTGAGGGGGAGAAACATGTTTCGCATTTTTTAGCTTCTTGTTGATTATTGAGTCATATGTTGAGGGGGAGTTTTTGGTGATGTGTGTTCATGATCTTGCATTCTACGTCATTTTTTTGTGATCATGAGTTTTATTTCTGTATTCCTGTTCCATATATGCCTTAATATATTTTGTGAAGTGTTTCAGGAAATATGAAGACCTTTTGTCATTCTGTGACAAAAAGGGGGAGTAAATATGGGGAGATGATGGGATTGGCTCGGCATTTTGGTTTTGTCACTGAATTGCCAAAGGGGGAGTTTGTTAGTTCTTGTGTTGGCTTAATTCAGTTCCAAAATGCAGAGGCTACTGTTCACGAGCTCAAACACTGATATCGAATACTCAGAATCCAATCTCCACCGTTCATAATGTAGATTCATGTGTTATGAACGTCCCTGCAAAATTTCAGCTCAATCGGACCACAAACGCCCATCGATCGGGGCTGTTGATCAAGACTGGACAGCATTTCCAGAATGCTGTTTCACCCATGTCCGGACATGCCTTCCCCGGGTCCGGACCTCATTTCCAGAAACTCAAATTTTGCTCCACAAAGCCGTGTCCGGACAGCCCATTAACATGTCCGGACACCCCGTAAGTTTGAGGCCCAAAAACGTGATTTTAAGTGGTTTAAGTCTAGGGTTTTGTCGGGGGTATATATACATCATTATAGAAGATAGAAGTACGAATTTTCGCCCCCAGAGAGTTCGTCGGAGGCTGTGCTAAGAGAGATTATATGTGGTGAGCGTTAATTGAATCTCTTAGAGTTTTTGTTTATTCCTTTGATAAATCTACGGTTGAGAAGTCTATCGGAAGGGTCCGGTAAAGGAGAATCACGTTGAAGAAGATTGTGAGCAAGGAGACGAGTTGTAGGCTTGTCGATCTTACAGAGCCAAGGTCTTGCAAAGGGTTGTAAGTGTTCCTAGTGTCTGTAATCTCTAGATAATCTTTTGATAGTGATTTCCTGGGTTTGGCTGCCCCGGAGAGGTTTTACTTTTAGATCGGTTTCTAAAAGGTTTCCTCTTCGTAACCAAAATATCTGTGTCTGCCTCTTTATTGCTTTATATATTTTGGATGATTGAATTGTTTATTGCTACATATTATTAATTCCGCATAAATTGTGATAAACAAGTTTTTGGAGTCGGAATAGCTTGAGAAGTCTATCGGAAGGGTCCGGTAAAGGAGAATCACGTTGAAGAAGATTGTGAGCAAGGAGACGAGTTGTAGGCTTGTCGATCTTACAGAGCCAAGGTCTTGCAAAGGGTTGTAAGTGTTCCTAGTGTCTGTAATCTCTAGATAATCTTTTGATAGTGATTTCCTGGGTTTGGCTGCCCCGGAGAGGTTTTACTTTTAGATCGGTTTCTAAAAGGTTTCCTCTTCGTAACCAAAATATCTGTGTCTGCCTCTTTATTGCTTTATATATTTTGGATGATTGAATTGTTTATTGCTACATATTATTAATTCCGCATAAATTGTGATAAACAAGTTTTTGGAGTCGGAATAGCGTTTTTCACAATTGGTTATAAACCCAAGTAGGAAAATAAATTTGGCTTGAATGGTCTGTAAGTGCATTTAAATTCCTTCTTCTACCTGCCATTTCCATCAATAACATTCCAAAACTATAAACATCAGCTCTATATGAAATGCCTCCAATGTTTTTGTAGAACAACTCAGGAGCCATGTATCTTAACGTCCCTCTTGCAGCAGTCAAAGAGACAATGCTATCATCTACTGAATATAGCTTTGCCAAGCCAAAGTCAGACACCTTGGGAGCCAAATTCTCATCAAGAAGAATGTTGTGAGGCTTGATATCAAAGTGTAAAATTTGCATGGCACATCCTTGATGTAGATATTCAATTCCACGAGCCACTCCTAGAGCTATATCATACATTTTGTCGTAGCTTAGGAACGTACTTACTTCTGAGGAAAATATGTATTTATTCAAAGAGCCATTAGGCATAAACTCATATACTAGAGCTCGCTTTGATCCTTCAACACAAAAACCAATGAGTTGAACTATATTAACATGGTGAATCCTTCCGATGGTTGCAACTTCATTGATAAAATCTTGTCCATTAGCTTCAGACTTACTCAACATCTTTATAGCTACGAGTCGGCCACTTCGAAGTGTTCCTTTAAATACAGTGCCATAGCCTCCTTCGCCTAATTTGTCCTTGAAATTTTTGGTCATCTTCTTAATTTCGTAGTAAGAGTACCTTATTGGCATGAGGTTATTGTGGCTTTGCAAGAATTCTTCAACAGCATTGTACATAGATAAATGCCTTCTACGCCATTTATATATCAAAAACGCAATCACACACGGAGTCAACAATACAGCTTTTGCTGCAAGGTATGGTCCTATGAAAGAACATCGTCAAAATAAATTATAAGAACAAACATGTAGATGACCTATTGTCAGCATCTTATTTATTACAGCTCAACCCACTGCCTTCCTAAATCCTAGTAATTAATCACAATTTTTTTTTTTTTTTTCATGTGAATAATATTTACATCTTGCCTGCATTTCAAAATATTTCATGCTTCACAGTGGAATGAATTATCTACTAATTAAAAAGGAAAAAAATAAAAGAAGATCGATCAGATGAGCGATATAAGGTTCTTACCGCCATAGATTGTCATGATTATCAGTAGTTTTTTGAAATAGTCTGCAAGAAATAAGAAAAATATAAATTACTTAATTAATCAAGAAAGTGACTCAAATAATTTGAAAATTTTAGGGTCTAATAAAATTCCATAAACAACTTTCCCGTTGGCCATGCTTAAAGAATAAATATAAATAACTTTATAAACTTCTAGACTTCACATGTTTGGGATTTAAGTTGGGTTGAGCGCTATTCCATTCCTTCCCAATGTGTGATTGAGATGCATAATTTGCCAATGGAGGCTTGTAACTGAGGTTTTAGTTGGGGTGTAGTAGATTTTTTTTTTTTTAAGAGAAGATTATAATAGAATTGATGAGCAGACATGTATGTATAGAATACTAACTCGTTGTTATCCAGGAAATAATGGGGTCAAGGAAATTAAGGAAAATTTTAAATCAAGAGAGAAAGCTAATTTCTTAAGAAATTGGATATTTTTCCTTTCATTTTCCTATTTGTATCTAATACCTAAACAAAGCCTAAAAGTTTGAGATCAACCATTGCATGCCTAAGCACATGGTCACTCCTCTGTTTGTCTCATCATCTGCCATCACTCTATATTATCCTTCTAACAAATTGTTGGGTGCTCTCCCATGTGAGAAGTACAACCAAATGGGTAGCAAACTAAATTGCTTTCTGTGGTTAAGAGAAAAATAAATGAAATGTAGGAACTGGTTGATGTTGACTGTTAGTTTTTCTCTCCAATTACTTGGTTGCTCTCTTAAAGTATTGATTAAATGATTAAATTTACATATTCCTATGAGCTTAAGCTTTTAAGACAAGTGGTGATATAACATAGTATTAGAGCTGGAGGTTCTGACTTCAAACCTTAACTCCGTCAATTTACTCTTTCATTTAAATTAAATATTCTATGTGTAACTCGCCTATTAAAAGGAAGTTTGAACCCACGAATGTTAAAATATTGATTAAATGATTAAATTTACCTATTATTATCAGTGACATAGGTCCAGTGATTTTTCCTTTCATTGGATGGTTTTCCATGTGCAAATCTTGTTTTTCTTGCTTGTGGGTGGTTTGATTTATTTATATACATTGTTGGTGAGTTGTTTTGTTGCTATTTTGACTATTTAATTTACACATAGATGAGTAATAAATTTCTGCTGGGTATGTCTTTGATTGGCATTTACACCACCACCCTCACACACAAGTTTTCGAGACAGAAACCTTACCATGGTATGGCTCATTTCCATTTCCTATGGAAATTGGTAGGTTAATCCACCATAATTTGTCTTCTGCTTTGGCAAAGAAAGAATAACATCAGCATTTGAAAACTTGGAACTAAAAATCTGCATTTTTATTTTAGTTGGAAATATAATTACAATGGATAACTAATTGTCTTTTTCTTGTAAATGCCAGTAATATTCATTTTGTTTGCAGGTTGAAATTATTTTCATGCTTCACAGTCTAAGAATTGATCTGCTAAAAGAAAACAAATGAGAGATACAGGATCTTACGGATGAACCGCGGTACCGGTATTTTGCTAACAGCACCAATAACTATAAAAAAAAGATAAATTTTAATAATTAATTGAAAAAGTGAATCAAATAATTTCAAAAGTCTTGGGCCATGCTTAACAAGATCCTTCAAACAATTTTTTGAAATAGAAACCTCACCTTTTTCAAATATCGATTTATCGGATGAACCTGCTCCACAGAGAAAGAATAACATCAACATTAGCAAGCTTGAAAAAAAAAAAAAAAAAAAAAAAAAAAAAAAAAAAAAAAAAAAAAACTTGAAGTCATTATGTAAACTAAAAGATATAAGCTGGCCATTATGTATGTGATCGTCATAACCCAGTACGCAATATCACATTGTTATGGTACAGGGGACCGAGGTCTGGTGCAATTCCTACGATATTACACCGTGCAATAAATTATATTTGGATGGTCTATTTTTAAATAAATACTCCAAATCAAAAGAGAGAGAGAGAAGGGATGGCACAATGGTTAATGGGGGTGGCAGCAACCTGAAAAATATGGCATAAGAGGAGAAAGAAATGTGCGAAAGGAAAATAAAATTTAGTGTGAAGTTAGTGTGAGAATCTAGTGTGAAACTGAAAAATGTGTTTGTTTGTCAGATTCTGTACGCACCTGGTTTTAGATTGTCGCAAAAGTACTGAGAACGGAAATTCACGTCATCGAGGATGCAAAAGTCATCTCCAGTGAAGTTATCACACAAAACTTGGACCCATGAAAGCTTAAAACCATCGGCCACTTGATCGGATACGTATGAACACGTAATTGGGATTCGTGTTGGCCACGCTGTCGGAAACATTTGCTCTATTTGGCAAGAGTCCCCCAAATCCCCTAGAGATAAATAGTCGAGATATATAACATATCGATAGCCCTTGGAATGGAATAGAGAAGAGTTGGAAGAATTCACTCCATTACTCAAGCAACTAGACGTGTCCAAATACTGTACATACATATCAGAAATCATTGGCTTTTCGCACTTCACCCAAACCACACCCGTTTGTTGCATATTGACATAGTACCCAATCCGCCAGTACCGATCAGTAGTATTTAGCCCATCCCCATCCCCATCCCCATTACCAAACAAACCTTTTCTTTCCAAAAACAGAACGCCAACGTCCACTTTTCTGGCTTTTTATTTATTTATTTTTTTCCTTTTCTTTTCTGCACTGCACGAGAGCTGCTGCATCGTTTGGCAACGGCCAACAGCCGCTAATTACTCATACAAAAAAAAAAAAACCTCTGCACACAACATGAAAACTGGCGATACTGTACTAAGCTTCTCTTTTTCCATCAGCTACAGTAACCGTCCAAAAAACCTCCTTTATTTCGGTTGTCCCCAGAGTTAAATTGATGAGCTTGAATTCCGCCTCTTGAAACAGCGACCATTAATTCGAATTTTTTTTTTCCTCTTGTGTAGATATATTAAAAAAATAATAATAAATAAAACCAAACCACAGCTGAATTCATTGAAAGACATTTAGGTTATGTTTGGCAAGAAGCCAGACCGTAAACAAGACCCATGACCCAAAACTCAAAAAAGAAAATTTACATTTTTTTTTTAAAATCAACTTCAATATTCTTATTTTTTACATCAAATCAATTATATTTTACCATATTCAAATAAAAAAATTATTACAAAACAAAATTTTTTCATTTTTTTATACAAAACATTCTTACTTTTTAATTCATATCAATCAAATTTGCTACCATATATTTCACCTCCAAAGTTCATTCCATTGCCAAACATAGCCTTGGGAAGCTGACTGTTCTTGGGTTCATACAGTCACCATTACTACATAAGTCCAAGTCCAAGAGAAGTTCATCCGAAATTTACTGGAGAAAGCCTAGCTATATATCTCTGAGAAGCATTCCAGAGTAGAGAGATTGGATATTTTGCTTAGAAATGGATTTCTCATACTTCTTGTTGTTTGTGGCTTTCATCATAGACCTTGGAGAATGCCAAAGTAATGGGTGTGCTGAATTGCCGTGTGGAGCTCATGGCCCAGTCATCCGATTTCCCTTCCGGGTTAACAGTCAGCCAGAGCACTGTGGGTATCCTGGGTTTCATCTCTCCTGCACTGATACAAACGATACAGTGGTTGAGCTGCCGAATTCAGTCAAGCTTTTTGTCAAACGGATTAACTACAAATCTCAGCTACTTCAATTATACGATCCAGCTCATTGTATTCCAAAGCAGCTTAGGAGACTCAATTTATCTTCCTCGCCTTTCCAATTCGAAGATTCCCTGTATTACAGCCTTCCAGACTTTGCCTTCTTCAATTGTTCCCCAAGAAAAGTAAAATTCGAGTTTATCCGTTGTCTTAGTAGCCCAAACCACCAGGTTTATGCCTTCAATGAACTTGATCATGACCTCACGGACTTACCCCTATCATCTTGTACAAAGATGTATACTCTTCCATCAATTCCAGATACTACAGTACTCGGTGACGTTGAGAAAAATCTTGAACTGCAATGGTCCAGACCAGTATGTGGACACTGTGAAGCAAAAGGCAAGAAATGCAGATTGAAGAAACATAGCACTGAATTAGAAACCGAATGCTTCCTCGAAGGTATTGTCTTCTCTCCAATTTCCACCTTTGTACTCAATTTCTTCATGTACAGTTTTCAAGCCAACGTGCATTCATTTCCACGCAAAAATAAAATAACTCGGGGAAAATCACTGCGCAGTACCTTTAGCCCTCTTAGACGCCTACAACTTGACCTCAAGGGGTCTAAATTCAATATAACTCGGCTATTAGCAAGAAAATTTTAGCGAAAAATATTTATTTTTTTGGAAATATAGAATGAGAAGCTAATTATGTTAAATCTTTAACAGGTGCATTATCAAAGTTAGCGATCACTGGTGAGTTGTCTTGGCCATTCAAAATTCTTTTTTATTGAGGAGATGTAAACTATTGACTCACACATGTTTATTACGCAGGTATCACCTTAGGTTCATTACTATTACTACTAGCTATCTTTGCTCTCTACCGGTTATATACTTATGATAAAGTAGAAAAAGAACATCAAGCAAAGATCAACAAGTTTTTGGAAGACTACAGAAATTTCAAACCCACAAGATACTCCTATGTCGACATTAAAAGGATTACAAGCCAATTTTCTGAAAAGTTAGGTGAAGGAGCATATGGAATAGTATTCAAAGGAAAGCTTTCCCATGAAATTTACGTTGCAGTGAAGATCCTCAACACTTCTAAGGGAAATGGGGAAGAATTTATAAACGAAGTAAGAACAATGGGTACAATCCATCATGTGAATGTAGTTCGTTTGGTTGGCTTCTGTGCTGATGGATTTAGACGAGCTCTTGTTTATGAGTTCTTGCCAAATGATTCACTAGAGAAGTTCATATCTTCAACGGCCGCCAAGAACCCCATCCTTAATCTGGATAAGCTGCAAGATATTTCTCTTGGCGTAGCTAAAGGAATTGAATATCTTCATCAAGGATGTGACCAACGAATCCTCCATTTTGATATCAAACCTCACAATGTTTTGTTAGACCAAAACTTCAATCCAAAAATTTCTGATTTTGGTCTTGCCAAGTTGTGTGCAAAGGATCAAAGTGCAGTGTCCATGACCACGGCCAGGGGGACCATGGGTTACATTGCACCCGAAGTGTTCTCTAGAAATTTTGGGAATGTGTCTTCTAAAGCAGATGTTTATAGCTTTGGAATATTGTTACTTGAAATGGTCGGAGGGAGGAAAAATGTTGACATTACTGTTGAAAATAGTGGCCAAATCTATTTTCCAGAATGGATCTACAATGTCTTGGAACAAAAAGAAGATATACGAATCTTTGTTGAGGATGATGGAGACGCTAAAATTGCAAAGAAGCTTGCAACTGTAGGACTCTGGTGCATCCAATGGCACCCAATGGATCGTCCTTCCATAAAAGATGTTGTTAAAATGTTGGAAGGAGATGAAGATAAATTAATTATGCCTCCTAATCCCTTTGCTTCTGCTGGCCATGTAAAAAATAATGCAAATATACTAATAGAACGTCAAAACCAGGAGTTAGAGGTCATCCCAGAATCAGAGTAATTGTTTGTATACATGGTGTATGTGATAATAATATTTTGCAATGATCTTGTACTCTTAAAACTTATTCATCTTGTCAATGTAAGGACGTCAAGTTTTTATCTTTTATCAAACCTTAAAACATTTAAAAATAGATGTTGAAAAACTATAATCAATCATAAACCTAAATAAAAGATTAATTCATTTGAGGCGTAGGGTCAAACCACATAATCACGTTAAGAATTTCTATTACTTCTTACTTTTGTTTCATATAAATTGATATGTGAGAAATTTCATACAAATTAGCTTTTAAGACACGAATCTTTTGCATGTGATCATGTTTTTTTAGTAGTTTAAAAGAATTTGAAAAGTGGTATTTAATGATATATCATCATAGTTGACACATAATCATATTTAGTAGACTTTTTTATTATTATCGTACAACTATAATGATGTGACAGTGAATATCAACCATTAATTTTTATTTTTACAAGTGCCTTGTTGAGTTAAAGATTAATTTTTATTGCCACATTATTATAATTGTTTGACAATCGTATGAAAGTGTACTAAATAGTATTAATCTAGTTAATATGTGTGCATTAATATCCTGATAATTGAGTACTTGACCTATATATGACCATGCGGTCAACACGTTTCCACTATGGTCTACATTATCTTAACCATCATTATTATTGATGCTGGGTCCTCCACTTCGATCGAGGACCTTTTTCTTCAACAAACTAAAAAGAAATAAAAATAAAAATAAAACCTTTTTTAGAGTCAAATTGGTAACAAAATTTTTGTCGGTCCAAATTATATGGTCTGCAAGAAATTAATTAGTCGTAGGCCCACCAAATTGCCGGAAATTTGTTTCACTTTATCTTTTCATAAACTTTTTAGGTCCCGTGGCATTAACTCATGTTGACACCAAGTCAATGGTCATCCATTAGGAACAGCGTGATGATGGAAAGGGATACTTGTGGAGTTGTGAATATATTGGAAAGCCATTGGTAAATTATAATTTTCAAAGAAAATTCGTAGGGAAGAATGGTTTGTTTATTATCCACCACTTAAAAGGAAGGAGGAGGGCATCTTCGGTGCTGATTTTTCTACAACCCGGCCCATGAAAGGATCGATGATGGATGCTTTTAGTTAATAGGTGTGTGCGAATATCATGATAATTGATTACTTGACCGTGCGGTCAACACGTTTCCAGTATGGTCTACATTATCTTAACCATCAATATATTATTGACATTTTTCTTTAAAAAACTAGCAAAGCATACTTTTTACACCATTTATTTTGCTAAAAGTAGGCCTAGGCCCATACTATGAAAACAAAAAGAAACGCACCAATGGCACGAAACACGCCGGAGACATTGTCTTAATTCAAATTTTATGATGATATTATTAATTGAGTAGTAGTTTTAGGAAGTATGTGAACTTTTTCAAAAGAACAAAAGCTAAAAAAAGATTGAAAAGTTTTTAGATGATAAATTTCAAAACAAATGTCTAAACAAAGTTATGTTATCTAAAGATGTTCAACACTCTTAAAAACACTACATATAGTTTCATTTATTTATATATTGGTTAACATGCTTTAAAATATTTCTTAAATGGTTTTAATTTCTATGTAACCCATATAGCCTACCTTTTTAAAAATATATCATATTTCAATGGCGTAGAAATGAGACAACACTTCGTGAAAACTCACGTTTAATAATTGAAGCTTATGGAATGTTCCTTAATTGAGGCTCATTACATGGACCAATTTCGTAATAATTTACTTACTAAATCTTAGACTTACGCAATTACTTTTTTTCACTTATGAAGCACTTCAGTATTTTGCAGATTAGCAAGTTGCCAGGATGTAGAATAAGAAATTCGCTGGGATGAAGATGCTGAGAGAATGACACACACTATCAGGTTTGCTTAGATAGTTGTTAGTTATTATTATTATAGCAATGTTGTTTGGAAACTTTGAGTTTATAATGATGATACATGATTGATTAGTTGCCTCATATCACTTATTTTTGCTTTCCGCTATAGTATACTCTAATATTTAGTGTAACATGGTGTATTCAGCTAATCATCAGTTACCTAGTTTAATGAAACTGCGAAGTTGAGAAACAATTTTTTTTTATGGGTTAAACATCTTTCCAATATCTGTGGTTTGCACCAAAATCAAATAGCTACCTGAGTTTTTAAAAATGTTACAAATGGTACATGTGGTAAGCAAATAAACCTACTTGGTACTTCCATCAAGATTCTGTTAGGGTATTTAAAGGAGCACCACGTCACCCTTATACGTGGCATGGTACTTGTGGTTTCAAAGCGCCACGTGGCATGGTACCTAGGTTTTTGGGTGCTACATCATATTTAAAATAAATAAAAAAAGGAGAACTGGGGGTGGCTTCGGCCATCCCCAATTGGCGGTTGAACCACCCCCAACCGGCCCTTGGGGGCGAATCGTCCATCCCAAAGGGCCAAAGCCAATAAATTTTTTCTTTTTGACACTTCGGCCACCCTAGACCGCCGAAGCCACCCCTAACCTCCCAAAAGGGGTGGCCGGCGAGCCCATGTGTTTTAAATTTTTTTAAAACTATTTTATTAATTTATTATTATTTAGATTTTGATTTATTTTTTAAATATAAATAATTTTTTAATAATATTTTATTAGTGGCCTAATCCACACCGTTAGATAAAAATTAATGGTCCATATTAGAAATTTAATACCTCGAATTCCCGAGAAAATTCGAAGGGATCCGATCCCTTTCCATCACCATTACCTTGTCATACTATGTCTGTCGCCTTTAAGATAAAGTAAGACCATTATTGTGCTCGTGGAAAGGACGTTGCTCCTCATACTAGAGCATGTTTTAAACCAAAACACGACTCTTGCTTTTTGACTGAGAAGCCAGAGCATTCATTCGGCTCAACAAATAGCTAAAAATTTGAGATAAAGCAAGACCATTAATGTGGTTGTGGAAAGGACGTTGCTGCTTAGTTGTGTTTTCAAACCAAAACGCGTCGATTGATAAAGCAAAATTGTTAATAATTTAGGTAGTAATTACGAGAGAGTTTATATATAATTCATTTATCTAAATAAATTTTAAGAATAATAAAAATGATATTTAGTCTACTAAATAGCATTGCTCTAGGAATAATGCTACATTTACTCTCTTACTTTTTGATACAATTTTTTCACCCATAGGTGATTTTTAAAATTATCATTTGATATGAGATGGTTTATTTACTTACTTGGGCGTGTAGGTCTCATAAAAATTGTCTCCAAGGTATAGCTCAATCGACTGTGGACCACGCTTCATAAAGCGGAGGTTACTTATTCGAATTATCCCTCCTCCTTTTCTTGTATAGACATAAAAAATAAAATAAAAAAGTCTCATAAAAATTCTTTGAAATTTCAATAAAAGCGCATATGTTGTTACCAAACTAAGAAATTTGAATAATTATCACATTCCACATTCTCTTATTCCAAGTAATAATTATTCATTTTTTTAATGAAATAGTTATTTTATGAACTAAATGAGCCCTAAGTGATAAAGAAAAAACCATTACTCCTGTGCCGACTACTTTTGAAAATTTTGTAAAAGGGAAAATAAATGGATAAGAGCACTGGCACCAACTTTTTAAAATCTCTGTACTTTTCTTAAAATGTAGGGAAACTCTTAAAAATAACTTTGTTTCTATGGTAATATGATACTATCATACTATGTACGACATCATTTCATATATATATATATATATATATATATATATATATATGCGATTAACGGTTAGTGGTTTTGAAAAAACCTAAAACCGTTAATTATAACCGTCTATGCGGTTAGCGATTTTTCTTAACTACCTTCAAAAACAGTTAGCAATTTGTGGCCTTTACACCCCTAGCATTTACTCATAAGTCGTGAACCATGGAAAGGGGTACTTGTCATTTGTCAGTATCTAACAATTTTTCCAACCTCTGCTTTTCCTTGAATGTTCGGCAACAATCTTCTCTTTTTATTTTATATGTTTTTTTTTCCTTATTACTAAATAATATATTTTTTAAACTGTTCTCTTACAAAAAATTATAATTCCTTTTCTACTTGTATATCACATTAATTATTATTTTTTTATTATTCAAATAAAAATTTCACAACAAAACTCAATATATTGATTCAAGTTTCAACCTTCATTATCTTCTCCAAACTTTGAGATTTATTTCGAATCAATTATGCTTATGAATTGATTAATATTTTGAAAAGCCTAATTTTCAAAGAAAATTCTTGTTAAATGGTTCATTTATTATACATCACTTCAAAGGAAGGAGGAGGTGCTCCTTCGGTGCTGATTTTTCTGGTAAATAGACCACTACTAGACGGTATACACCCCCATTTCCGGATAATTGATTACTTGAGTCTATGAGTCTAAGAGTCTAAGACGTTTTCATTACGGTCTACCTTATCTCAACCTCCATTATTAATATTGGTGGTCCACTTGGCATCTAATTCCTAGCGTCTTGTTTGGGTCGAGATGTGAAGTGTCGGGAAGAGGACTTTTCTTGTGCATATTTTATACGCAAGGAAATTAGAATTTTCAAAAAGGGCCTGATTCAAGAAAGTGAATCCACACAGCCTCAACCAGTCGAATCCCCATATTAAAGAATGATAAATTTTAAAACAAATGTCTAAACAAACTTATCTTATCTAAAGACGTTCAACACTCTTAAAAACACTACATATTGGGGGTGTTTGTTAAACAACACCCCACCACACGGCACTGTTCATGGACCACGGCACTGTTCATGGATTAAAAAAAAAGAAAAAATAATAATAATAATTGGTATGGAAAAATGAAAAAGTGGTATTGGGAAGTAAAAAATTTTGTTTTGTAGTGATTTTTTTATTTGAATAGTAATAAAAAGTAAATGATTGGATATAAAAAGTGAGTGATTTGATATAAAAGTAAGAATATTTTTTTGGAAAAAAAATGAAGTGAATAGTGTGGTGGATGTGGGGGAATGTGAGGGGGTTTAACAAACATCCCCATAGTTTCATTTATTTATATATTGGTTAACATGCTTTAAAATATTTCTTAAATGGTTTTAATTTCTATATAACCCATATGGCCTACCTTTTTAAAAATAAATCATATTTCAGTGGCGTAAAAACAGAGACAACACATATCTTTTCATGAAAACTCATGTTTAATAATTGAAGGTTATGGACTATTCCTTAAGGCTCATTACATGGATCAATTTCATCATAATTTACTTACTAAATCATGAACTTACGCAATTACTTTCTTCCACTTATGGAAAACTTCGCTATTTTGCAGATTAACAAGTTGTCATGCTGTAGAATGAGAAATCCGTTGGGATAAAGATGCTGAGAGAATGATTCACACTATTAGGTTTGCTTAGATAGTTGTTAGTATAATCGTTATAGCAATGTTGTTTGGAAACTCTAAGTTTATATTGATGATATATGATTAGTTGCCTCAGATCACTTATTTTTGCTTTCCGCTATAGTATACTTTGATATTTAGTGTAGCGTGGTGTATTTAGCTAACATCAGTTACTTATTTTAATGAAACTACGAGCAACACTCAAAGTTAAGTAAAATTAATTATTTAATTTTGGAGGCGATATAACCCCCAATCCTTTAAGGGTAGCCGCAACTCGCAAGCCACTCCTAAAGGGTTTACAGCTATGGGAGCTACCCAGAAAGGTGACTGGGAGTGGCTCGTGAAAGGTGACTAGGAGTGGCTCGTGTGTGACCATTTTTTCATCCAACCTAATTGCTAATTCTAACAAAGTTGCTTGTTTGCCACAAAATGGTAGTTTAATGTATCAAAGTTGATGTATCAAAGTATTATGCGTGCCACTTTGTGAAATTTTTTATTTTTTATTTTTTGACATGTACACATAAGAGGGGGAATGAGGATTCGAACTAATGACATCTAGTTCATTAGACGTGGTCCTAGCCAATTAAGCTACATCTTAGGGACTATTAGATAAATTTGTATAAATTATTAAATTAACTAAGAACCAATTTAAAACAAATGTAGTGTTAGAGTAGTTGAAAATTTGTGCCGGTCTAAGTTAATATGGTCTGCAAGAAATTATTACGCTGTAGCCCTACCAAATTGACGAATAATTGGTTTCACTTTATCTTCTCATAATTTTTTAGGTCCCATGGCATTTACTCATGGTGACACCAAGTCAACGGCGATCCATTAGGAGCAGCGTAAATAGCAGCGTAATGATGGAAAGGGATACGCGTCTGTTGTCAATATCTAACCATTTTTCCAATCATCTATAAAAAAAAATTTTAAAATAAAACAAAAACAAAAACAAATTTTCCAACCTCTGTTTTTCCTGAAACTACCACTTTCCTTATGATGAGTAAGATGCGACTGTCTTTGATAACACTCTTTTTTAAAAAAATATATATATTTTTTAAATAATATTTATTCACTTTTCTTTAACAAAAAAAAAAAAAAATTAAGGCTGTGTTTGACAATGAAATAGAAAAAAAGTGTGAAGCAGTACTGTAGTAGATTTGATTGATATGAGAGAAAAAAGTAAGAATGTTTTGTATAAAAAAGTGAAAAAATTTGTTTTGTAGTGATTTTTTTATTTAAATAGTAATAAATAGTTATTGATATAATATAAAAAGCAAGAATGTTGGGGTTGATTTTAAGAAGAATTTTTTTGAATTTTTAGGTCCGGTCCGGCCCTTTGCCAAACACAGCCTAAATATGACATCAATTACATTTTAGTATTATTCAAAAAAAAAAAAAAAAAAAATCACAACAAAACTCTTTACCAAACAGGTTTAAGTTCTGCCTAACATAATTTATTAATGGAAAAATTACAGTTTGCCCCCCTAAAGTTGTCAGTGTTTTTCAATTTGAACACAAAAGTTTAAATTTTTGCAATTCACCCTCCCAAAGTTCAAATATTTACAATTTGACCAATTGTATCAAAAACTTCCCATATTGCCCCTAATTTTTTTTTATATAAAAAAAAAATTAAAAAAAAATAAAATTCGGGGTGGTTGTAGCCACCTCTTTGGCCATCTGGCCATTTTTGCACCCCCAAATTTTTTTTTTTCATAAAAAATAAAAAATATGGGCAATATGAGAATTTTGGGATAATATTGGTTGAATTGAAAAAAAAAATTGAAACTTTGTGGGGGTGAATTGCAAAAATTGAAACTTTGATGTTCGAATTGAAAAACACTGTCAACTTTAAAGAGGTAAACTGTAATTTTCCCTTTATTAATTCAACCTTCATTTTCTTCTTCAAACTCTGAGATTTATTTCGAATCAATTATGCTTACGAATTCATTAATATATTGAAAAGCCATAGTAAATTATCATTTTGCAAATAAACTTCATGTTGAAGAATAGTTTATTTATTAAACAAAGGAAGGAAGGAGGTGCTCCTTTGGTGCAGATTTTTCTAGTCAATAGACCATTGCTACATACAAGGATGATGGATTCTTTTAGTTAATAGGTGTGAATTTCCCGATAATTGATTACTTGAGTCAATGAATTATGAGGCGAAGACATTTCCATTGTCGTCTACATTATCTCAACCACAGTTATTAATGTTTTTTTTTTTTTTTACATGTCCACATAAAAGGAATATGAGAATTCGAACTAGTGATTTTCGCTTTATTAGGTGTAGTCCCAACCGTTGTTAATGTTGGTGGTCCATTTACATCAAAAAAACTTTCTTAGCCTTTAATTCTTGGCATCTTGTTTGGGTCAAGAATATATAGGGTGTCAAGAAGAAGACTTTTCTTACACAGATTTTATATGCAGAAATTAAAATTTAATGCGAGGAAAGAACTTTCCTAGCGTGTCCTATAATTAATTTGAGAACTACAAGTTAATTTCGTTCTGCGTGGTGAGTTGGGTTGGAAGATGATCCTTTCAATTATTATCATAGCGAATTTCATTCCTTTTGGACTAATCTCTTAAGTATGTTTTTTACCCTTGTTGTCCGGGCACAATCTCAATCTTTGACTATTTCTCCCTATTTTATAGGAATAAGTACGCATATTGGAAAGTGTCTATGAGGGCTTTTTTTAAGTCATTGGATGAGAATGTCTGAGTTGCTGTGATAGGATGGAAATGTCCCCAAAAAGCCTTGGCGGAATTAGTCAAAGGAGGATTTTTTTTTTTTTTTTTTTTTTTTTTTAAAGTCATCTTCTCATTGAGTACGGCGTTGCAACATCGTTAAAAATAAAAATAATAATAATGGAATATAGATGTAAATAACTAATTGATATCGATTCTAACTTTGAGTAAATTAATAACGTTTTAACCTTAAAGATTTGATATCAATTCAAACCTTATGAAGTAAATTGATAACTTTTTAACCTTACCGAACAATTTGATAAGCCATACCACATAGACCACTAGAGCCTTAGCTTTTTCCCTAAGCATAAAATAAAGCATTCATGCTAGCAAGTGAAATAAAAATGATCGGGCTGGTTTAGTGCAAGTAGCCGCCAACAATGATAACTAATTTGGAAACAAATTCATCAAAAAAAAAAAAAAAAAGCCTTCTCTTATTATGAAGAACAAGTACTCATCACTGATCTCGAGCAACTGCAAGTTCTTAGATAAAGACGCTCAAAATTACTATTGTCAAGCACAATTCATTGTGAAACAAATTCTGCAAATGTATTATGTACTTTATTCTTGCAGGTTACACAAATTTCCACGCCATCAGGATTGATGAACAATTTTTTGATCATGGAGGGGCTGATTAGTTTCTTTTAGGAGTAATTATTTTTTGCCCCTATAAACTATAGCACCAACATTTTTTTCCCACGAACTATTAATTATGACACCTGAGCCCATCAAACTACCATCTTATAACAAAAAACCCAATTCTGTTAATTAAATGGGTTAAAATTAATAGTCAACAGTCATGTGCTATTTTAAATTTTTTTTCTCCCACTTTTGACCTCATTTCAAACAAATAAAGTTAATATGTTTCATGTTTGTGTTTGGTGAGTCATGACGCCTGTACTTTCTTCGGTCTCCCCATTTCTTGGTTAAAGACAGGTTTTTTTATTTTATTATTATTTCTTTTGAATTAGTTGATTAGTTTCATGCCCTTGGGTTTATGAAATATTGCCCATTTTCCAATATTGGTGTTGGAATTTCTTCCTTTGTTGATTCAAATTAACATATAATTAGGACCGAGGTGATCAAATGGCCTTACTATGTATATATAAAGCACAATGGTCGGAACATTTATCTAGTGAAAATTGATTTACATTTCATGAAATGTCAATGTAACTTTTTTTTTGTTTTTTTTTTTTCAAAATTTCTCTGTAGAACAATGGTCATTTGCTAAGGCATATTTGGGTTTACAATTTCAAAATGTGCTATTTAAAAAATAGCAATTTTAAAAATAAAGTTACACACTTTCTGTAAAATTGGAGTTTGACATTTTAAATCATACTTTAACCATCTAAAATTATGCATTTTTAAAAAATGAGTGCATGACTTGTAATTTGAAAATACGTATTTTTATATGTTTTCAAATCTCAATACCAAACACGCACTAAATCATGTTGGTAGAATTATATACTCTTCAAAAACAAAAATTCTAAATAATCTATTTATAAATAATATATCAGATCCAAAGCTTTCTAGGGCGACTTTAAAGTTTAAACATGTAACCATCGTTTAAACATTCTATACTTCCAAGGCTTTGAAAACACAACTGCTTGATTAGCTCGTTCTCTTCAACGTTTAAAAGTAAATAATTTTTTTTTTTAACTGTTCTCTTACAAAAAATTATAATTCCTTTTCTACTATATACTTTCCTTGTGATGGGTCACAAACGCAGGTTTGTTTGACAATACACAATATACACTCTCATAGAAAGAGATGCTATAGTGCAATAAAAAAAAAAAAAAATTATTTTTGTCCTATAAAAGTTTTAGGTGGCAAGAGATCATAGGTCCATCAGTGGGTGAGGCCACAACAATTATGGATGGAACCTATGGCTTCTTGCCACATAAGATTTTTATGGGCAAAAAATAGTATTTTTATTGCACTATATCATTTTTTTTTTTTTATATATATTTTTACTTATCAAATAATATTTTATTATACTTTTCCTCTCAAAAAAAATTTAAATATCTTTTTCACCTTTATATTTTTGCCGAAGAGCCTTATTGATTCAACCTTCATTATCTTCTTAAAACTTTGAGATTTATTTCAAATCAATTATGCTTATAAATTCATTAATATTTTTAAAGAAAATTCTTGTTGAATGGTTCATTTAGTATATGTACACCGCCTCAAAGGAAGGATCGGAAGAGCTGCTGATTTTTCTAGTCAACGTTAGACCATTACTACACGGTCACGGCCTACACCCCCAAATCCGGAAGGATGATGGATGCCTTTAGTTAATAGGTGTGAATATCCTGATAATTGATTACTTGACCATGAGGCTAAGACGTTTCCATTGCGTTCTACATTATCTCAACGAAATAGCAGGTGAAACTTCTCCTCACCATTTATTTTGCAAACGTCGGACTAGGGCCACACTAAAAAACAAAACCATCTTCCAGTCGTTTTTTAAACGGCAGAAAACACTAATTAAATGGGAAAAAAAACTTTCTTGACCTTTAATTCTTGGCGTTTCGTTTGGGTCAGGATACCGAGCGTCAGAAAGAGAGAGGACTTTCCTTACGCATATTTTATACGCCAAGAAAACTTCATGGCGTTAGAATTTAACACATTATTCTTGTTTCCCATTATTCTACCCACATGTGATCTAATTTGAAATCTGAATGTAGACCCAACGAATTTATTGAATTGTTCCAACATATTAATGGGGCCTGGTTCAAGAAAATGAGTCCACACAGCCTCAATCAGTTAAATCCTCATATATTGAAGAATGATACATTTCAATGAAGTATATATATAACTATATATTATAGCATACTCTCAATGAAATATATTTAGTCGTATACTTTGTGAGCTTTATAAGAAAAATTCTTAAAAATTTACCTAAAACAGACTCCTTTTGATATCAAGTTCTTTAAACGGATTTAGGCCCCATTTGGTTTGCGGAATAGACCATTAGATTGGACTAGCTACACTAGGTATAGCTAGTCCTTTATTTGGTAACACTCTATTCGGGGGAATAGTCTATTCCCATGGGACTACTAATCCCATACACACAGGGTTTGCTAAGCCACTAAAAAATGAGTGACTTAGCTAATCCTTTCCTATTTGATTAAATTAATTGTGTAAATTGTCACAAACAACCTCACTTGTGGGATTAAATTTCGTTCTCTCTCTCTCTCTATATATATATATATATATCCGTTTCTCTTTTCTCCGTCTCTATATTTCGTCCTCTCTCTTTTTCTATCTCTCTTTCTATTTTCTTTCTGATTCTTTTGGTACAATTTTTTTGCAAGTGTAAACGAATTTTTTTTTTCTCTATGCCGTCTCCCTTCTCTATACCGTTTCTCAGTTTTTTTTTTTTTAATTCTATTTTTTTATTTCTTTTGATTCTCTGTACCATCTCTCTCTCTGATTTTCTTCTCCCGGTTTCTCTGTTTTTTTATTTATGTACCCTTTTTTTTTTTAATTCTGTTTCTCTGAATCTCTTTTTTCTCAGTTTTTTTTTTCTTTGACGGAGAAACAGAATCTACAAGGTTTTTATAAAATACAAATATATAATATGTTTTTTGATTTCTTTTGATTCTCTGTACATTCTTCAACTATATTTTTTTGATTTCAAGATTGAGTTTGATTTAGTTTTCTCCAACTATATATTTTTTTATATAAATAATTTTGTAGCATAATTGCAAAAAAAAAAAAAAAAAAAAAAGGCCACATACCTGACATAATTAAAAACAAAAAAAGAAAAAGAAATTATAGTAAATTTGTTTACGTTTATAAAAAAATAAAAAATAAATAAAAAAAAAAAGAATGAAAGTCCTTAATAATATAAATTATATTTATATTATAAGGGTATTTTAGAAAATTTGATCACAATATGATTCAATTCACCAACATATTGTATTGTACCAAACGAAGGAATATGATTAGCTAGTCTATTCCAGCGTTACAACCAAACAAATGAATATGAATAGTTAATTTATTTCACACTCTTCTATTCTCAGTAGTAGCTAATCATTTTTCAATGGACTAGACATTTCACGAACCAAACGAGGCCTTAGGGTAGCACTCTTGCTTCTATTGACATTATTTTAATATAATTTATTTATTTTCAACATTTATTTGAAACAATATTTAAATGGTTTCTCTTTCTTCTCTCTTTTTCCCATCATTTAGTTTAAAGAATATTTGAATAATATAAGAGAAGAAATTGTATTGTTTATTTGAACAGAGGAAAAAAAAAAGTAATTTTATTCTCTACATTTAAGAAAAATTTAAGAGAAGGTGTTGTAAGTTCTTGCCCAACCCACAGGACACACATGCATTATTACCCCGAACATCTATTCTACACTTACAGCACACATATATACTTTCTTCCGTAATGAAAAGGAATTTTTTAAACTAATTATGATTTACACCTCAAGTTGTTAAACATTCAATTATCAAAACAATTTTCACAGCTGTGATCAAAACCAAAATCCAAGAACAATTAACACAAACATTTTGATAATGAAGTAAAAATATTTTGAAGCACTCTTCTATTTTTGATAAGTCCTTTTTTTTTTTTCTTTTAAGAACTTTTCAAAAATAAAATCAGTGTAAGGGTCAACTAACCCCAAAGACATCTTCTAAAGACTTAAGTTTTTTTTTTTTTGACATGTCCACACAAGGGAAGGGAGAGAGGGGATTCGAACTAGTGACCTCCACTTCATGAGGCGGGGTTCACAGCCGATTGAGCTACCCCTTGAGGACTTTTAAAGACTTATGTTACCGATTGTTCTAATTCATAAAATCTTTATAACTCTGAAGACCCGATCTTAAAAACCTAATATCTATTGTGGATGGGCCAAGTGAGTAGCCCAATCCAATATTATGGAGACCACATCACATCATCTATGAAGGGATAAGAGGAGGATATATATATATATATCATTCCAAATGTTAGAACTTGTTTGGATGTGTTTTAAAAAATATGGGAAAAAAGCCCCATTGACTACAACTCATCTTCAAAATGCCCCACAAAATGACAGACATGACACTTTGATACATCAAACTTCCATTTTTGTGACAAAAATGCTCTGTTATTAGCCTTGACTATTATAATGGATGTAAAAACAAATTTTGGCCATAATCTTTCGAAAATACCTTGCTTTGGCAATTGAAAAAAAAAAAATTTATCCTTGTTCAAATTCCCTTATTTTTCTTGCATTCAATGGTGTAACTAGGGGTGCAAAGGCGGGCGGTTAAAAACCGTCCGCTAACCGCTAACCGCTATAACCGCCAACCGCCTAACCGCCTAACCGCATTAACCGCTAACCGCCTAACTGTTAGCGGTTAGCGGTTATTGGGTCTACTAACCGTAACTGCTAACCGCTTTTTTATATAATATATTTTTATAATTATAATTCTAAAAATATTTATACATATAACATAATCACTTGATCATTAAATCACAATTTTTTTAAAAAATAATTAAATCACAATTTGAGTATTAATATATTATTACTATAATTTATATGATTATATCATATAATCACTTGATCATTAAATCACAATTTTTTTTAAAAAAATAATTAAATTACAATTTGAGTATTAATATATTATCACTATAATTTATATGATTATATCATATGAGATTGATTATTAAATCATTTGATTATATAATAACAAATTATACATATATAATATGACATAGCTCATAAGTATACCAATTCATACTAATACAACAATTAAATATCTAGAGACTTATTTCCAATGTATGTTATAAACTTATAAGTTTATATATGTTATAAGTCTATATAAGTCTACATATGTATATGAATAATATAAATGTATAATATCAATACTTAATCATATGATTTAATGACAATTCAAATACTTTATTCAAGATTTCAAGTGAATCATATTATTAATGTACAATGATGATTAATATAAACACAATGACCAATGACCAATGACCAATGTGTTACTTATAAACACAATTTAGGTATTAATATATTATTATTATAATTTTAGTAATTTATATATTATCACTATAATTGATATGATTATATCACATGATGACTTGATCATTAAATCATATGATTATATAATAATAAATAATACATATATAATATGACATAACTCATAAGTGATAAGTCTACAAGTTAATCATATGATTCATGTACAATGATAATCACAATTGATTCAATTGAATTAAACAATATATTACTTATAACTACAAGTCTACAATTTAATTAAAGCATTATTAGATACTTTAGGAATTTAGGATTTAGGAATTTGAACATTACCATTTACCATTAGATATTAAGTTCAATTCAAAGAAAAAAGATTATAAGTAAATATGATAAGAATTTAAATAATTAACCGGTTATGATTTAATATTTAAGGAAATTTTTTTAAAATACAAGTAAATGTAAATTTTGGGTCAAATATTTTTTATTTTTCAATATGGGCTCTTTTTATAGCAATTGGGCCCAAGAAGATATTAAAAATACAAGAAAAAAAAAATGAGGGTAAAAAAAAGCCGAAAAAAATAAGTCCAAAAAGCCCAAAAAAAAGCCCAATTTTAAAAAAGCGGTTAGCGGGCGGTTATCTATTTCGCTAACCGCTAACCGGCGGTTAACCGCTAGGCGGTTAGCGGTTGCGGTTAGTAAAATCTACTAACCGCTAAGGCGGTTACGGTTAGCGGTTATTGCCACTAACCGCTAACCGTAACCGCCTTTGCACTCCTAGGTGTAAGTGAAATTCAACCAAATTTATCCTAGTACTTTTAAGAATGGTTTGGCAATCTGCTGGGACCATGCCTCATAAAATGCAGTTCGCTAGTTCGAATCCTCCATTTTCCTTCTTGTGTGGACATGTCAAAAAAAAAAAAAAACATTATCTATGTTCCCCCTCCCCTCCAAAAAAATAAATAAATAAATAAAGACGTTGATATAGTTAGTAATGGAGCGAGAATTTTAGTTTATAGAAGGTAAGTTTAAAAAATAAAGTAGAACAAAATTGTTACTCTATCATTAGGATGTAACCAAAAATTTTATTGAATCATTGACGTATTAGTGCACACAAACAAGGTAAAACTCAATCCTCACACCACACTTGAAAGTACTCAAAAAGCAATCACCAAATGAAAAACTATAAAAAAATAAAAATAAAAATGGGCACCTTTCAGGCGTTTTTTAACGGCAAGAAACACGAAATAAATGCGAAGAAAACTTTCTTGACCATTAATTTCTCACGTCTTGTTTGGGTCGAGATACCCGATGTTAGAAAGACAAAAAAAAAAAAAAAAACCCTTTCTTACGTTTTTTAAACGGTAAAAAATACAAATTAATAATTTAAAAGACACATGTGGCTTGTAGAGTCAAATTAGTAGCTAGGGAATTTCTCTTGGTCTACGCAAGAAATTAGTAAGTTTTTTTTTTTTTTTTGATATATCCACACAAGGAAAAGGAGAGGAAGAATTCGAACTATTGACCTCCGCTTCATTAGGCGTGGTTTACAGTCGATTAAGCTACTCCTTGAGGACAATAAATTAGTAAATTGTAGGCCTACCAAATTGCCGAATAATTGTGAACTTTATCTTTTCATAATTTGTTTAGGTCCCATGACATGACATTTACTCATATTGACACCAAGTCAATGATAAATGAACGATGGAAAGCGATATTTGTTGTCATTTGTCAATATCCAACCATGTTTCCAACCACTGCTTTTCCTTGAACTACCACTTTCCCTGTGACGAGTCAGATACGGCAACAATCTCCTCTTTTTATTTTATATGTTTTATATATATATATATATATATATATATATATATATAATATTTTTTTTAAAAAATTGTTCTCTCACAAAAAAAAATTAATTAATTAATTAATTAACTAATTCATTTTTTACTTGTATATCACATTAATTATTATTCAAATAAAAATTTCACAACAAAACTCTTTACCAAACAGTCTTTTAATTTCTGTTTGAGATTTATTTTGAATCAATTATGCTTATGAATTGATTAACATATTGATAAACCATACACAATTATAATTTTCAAAGAAAATTCTTGTTGAATGGTTCATTTATTAAACATCACTTCAAAGGAAGGAGGAGGTGCTCCTTCGGTGCTGATTTTTCTGGTCAATAGAGCACGACCACAAGGTCTACACCCCCATGGATGGAAGGATGCTTTTAGTTAATAGGTGTGAATATCCTGATAATTGATTACTTGACCATGAGGCTAGGACGTTTCCATTACGCTCTACATCATCTCAACCTCCAGGACCTTTTTCTTCAACGAAATAGCAGGTGAAACTTCTCACACCATTTATTTTGCAAAACGTAGGACTAGGGCCACATTAAAAACCAAAACCATCTTCCAGTCGTTTTTTCAACGGCAGAAAATACTAATTAAATGGGAAAAAAACTTTCTTGACCTTTAATTTTTGGCGTTTCGTTTGGGTCAGGATACCGAGCGTCAGAAAGAGAAAGGACTTTCCTTACGCATATTTTATACACCAAGAAAACTTCATTGCGTTAGAATTTAACGCGTTATTCTTGTTTCCCATTATCCTACCCACATGTAATCTAATCTGAAATCTGAATGTAGACCCAACGAATTTACTGAATTGTTCCAACATATTAATGGGGCCTGGTTCAAGAAAATGAGTCCGCACAGCCTCAACCAGTCAAATCCCCATATTGAAGAATGATACATTTCAATGAAGTATATCACGATATATTATAGCCTACTCTCAATGAAGTATATTTAGTCGTATACTTTGTGAGCTTTATAAGAAAAATTTTTAAAAATTTACCTAAAACAGACTCCCCTGGATATCAAGTTCTATAAACCGATTTAGGGTAGCACTTTTGCTTTTATTGACATTATTTTAATATAATATATTTTTTTTCAACATTTATTTGAAACAATATTTAAATGATTTCTCTTTCTTCTCTCTTTTTCCCATCATCTAGCTTAAAGAGTATTTGAATAATATAAGAGAAGAAATTGTATTGTTTATTTGAACAGAGAAATAAAAAAGTAATTTCATTCTCTACATTTAAGAAAAATTTAAGAGAAGTGCCGTAAGTTCTTGCCCAACCCACAGGACACACACATTATTACACCGAACATCTATTCTACACTTACGTACAGCACACATATATAATTTCTTCCATAATGAAAAGGAATTTTTTAAACTAATTATGATTTACACCTCAAGTTGTTAAACACTCAATTATCAAAACAATTTTCACAGTAATCAAAACCAAAATCCAAGAAAGTAGGTAAAAACAATTAACACAAACATTTTGATAATGAAGTAAAAATATTTTGAAGAACTCTTCTTTTTTTGATAAGTCTTTTTTTTTTTTTTTTTTAAGAACTCTTTAAAAATAAAATCAATGTAAGGGTCAACTAATCTCAAAGACATCTCCTAAAGACGTATGTTATCGATTGTTCTAATTCATAAAATTTTTATAACTTCGAAGACCCAATCTTAAAAACCTAATAACTATTGTGGATGGGCCAAGTGAGTGGCCCAATCCAATAGGTTATTGACTCAAAGAACAAGATTGAGGCTGCCTTAAATGACTGTTTGAACGGGCAAGCTTAGGAACTGCTAGAAAAACTTAGTGCATCAACAACTCTTGAGAACCACAGCAAGTGGAGTGTTGAAGCTCTCTGAACCAAAATTGCCGTATGGAACACCACCGTGGCATCCAGTGAAGTAGGTATTTGGAGAAGTATGTTTGGTGGACACCATGGCCTTGTTTGTTAAACATAGCTTTTTCACCGCACTGTCTACAGGGAAAAAAAAAAAAAATTTTAAAAAAATGAAAAAATATAAAAAAGCCCCTCAAACAAACAACTGTTTTTTAAAGAGTCTCATGATGTTCAAAATGTATTAAAGTAGCCCATCAAACTACCAAAGTGTGTGAAAATGCTACATCTTTTTTTATATTCCTGTCATACCCTTATTCTTTTAAAAACTAAAACAAAAAAAATAATAATAAAATTAATAAACTAAAAAATTAAAATTTTTTTTTTTAAAAAAAAAAAGGAAAAAAAAAGGAAAGGGGTGGCTGCGAATTGAGCCAACCACAAGGTTTGATTTTGCATTTATCCATATTTTGTATACTGCACGAGTGATTTGTAATTTAAACCAATTATATAGTGACTAATTTTTTATTCATCTCATAAAAAAATATTTTGTATTTATTTGCCCCTTGTTTTTTTTTTCCTTCTTTTCCTTAAAAATATATATATATATATAGTTTAGTTTATTTTTTCTTTTATTAAATTTTTATTTAGTTTTTAAAAGAATAGGGGTATTATATGAATATAAAAATAATAATAATAAAAAAGATATGGCCTTTTTGACACACTTTGGTAGGTTGATAGGTTATTTTAGTACCTTTTGAATATTATGGGGCTCTATCGCAAACGGCTTTTAGTTTGAGGGGTTTTTTTTTTTTTTTTTTATATTTTGCCCATAAAAAAATAATAGTGATTGGTAGAGAAAAGTAAAAAAATGGTATTGAAAAGTAGAAAATTTTTGTTTTGTTGAGATTTTTTTTTATTTGAATAGTATGAAAAAATAAATGATGTGATATAAAAAGTGAATGATGTGATATAAAAATTAAAAATGTTTTGATGTTAATTTTTTTTGAAAAAATGAGATGAATAGTGTTTAGTGGAATGATGGTGTTTAGTGGCGTTTGTTATATGAGTCTCTAATATAATTTATAAGTCTCCATCAACAAAAGGAGGGTACGACCAATACAGAACCAAATACGAATTGAAGAGCAAGCCGTTGATTTGACTCGTGGCCAAAAAAGGAGTGATTGAGATGTGCTTGCATGCGTTGGTGTGGATAGAAGGAACATGATTCTCTCCAGTTCGTTTGAACTGAAATGTATCCAATTAATTATATTATAGTAGTATTTTTGTCTTTTCACTTTTTAAAAAGACAAAAATACCCTTTCAATATAACTAATTAGATATTATCCAGTTCATTAGAGGATCCTAATTCGGATAGAGGTGTAAAAGCTGGCAATTATTATTTTGCAAAACGTAGGACTATGGCCACACTAAATAAAACACATTCCAAGCGTTTCTTTAACGGCAGGAAGCACGAATTAAATGCGAAAAAAAAAATCTTGATCTTTAGGTTATAGCTTCTCGTTTGGGTCGGAATACCCAATGTCAAAAAGAAGAAGAAAAAAAAAAAAAAAAAAAGCATCTTACAGGCATTTTTTAAACGGCAAGAAGCACGAAAAAAAAAAAAAAAAACTATCTTGACCATTAATTTCCATGAACCACCACTTTCCTTGTGACGAGTCAGATACGACTATGTTCGGCAACAATCTCCTCTTCTTATATATATATATATATATATATATATATTTAAAAAAAGTTAATTTATTTTGTTAAATGAAGGCCTAGGACACACTACGAAACAAACAATGCAAATGCACCTTCCAGGCGTTTTTTTAACCGCAGGAAGCAGGAATTAAATGCCGATAAAACTATCTTGGCCTTCAATTCTTCTCGTCTGCTTGTTTGGGTCGAGGGATACCAGGTGTCGGGTAGAGGAATTTTCTTTTGCATATTTTATACGCTAGGAAATTAGAATTTATTAACGATTGAAAAGAACTTTCTTGGCATGTCACTGTCACATAATTAATTTGAGAACTACAAGTCAAATTCGATCTTGTTTCCCATTTTTCTACCCACATTATCTACTCGGGAATCTTAATGTCGACCCAACGAAGTTTTTGAATTGTTGTAAACGATGTTGACAGTGAATGGCAAAATTCAAGTTTCCAATAGGATACAAGTCAATTACGTGTGCATTGGGGGGGTTGGAAGATGCCCCAAGTGGCCTTTCAATTATTATTGTTTTTATTATTCAATATGGCCCTTTCAATTATTATCAGAGTGTGGTTCACTCCGTAATTCTCCCTTTTCCACCTTTTCCACACTGAATAAAAAAAAAAAAAATTTTTAAAAAAAAGAAGTGAGGTTAACTTCTTTTGGACTAACTTATTGGGTGTGTTTTTTACCCTTGTTGTCACGGCACAATCTCAATCTATAACTATGTATTTTGATAAGAATAATTATGCATACTGAAAAGCGTGTATGATATGAGGGCTTCTCTTAAGTATATCATATGCAATTTTCGCATAATTAAGTGCTTGAATGAGAATGTGTGAGTTGTTGTTGTGACCGGATGAAAATGTCCCGAAAAGGCCTTGTCTGAATAGTCTAAGGAGTTGTTTTTTTATTTTTTATTTTTTATTAAAAATGTCATCTTCTCATTGAGTACGACGTTGCTCCAGCGTTAAAAATTTAATGAAAAATGTATGTAAATAACCAATTGATATCGATTCTAACCTTAAGGAGCAAATTAACAACGTTTTAACCTTACAGATTTGATAGCAATTCTAAATTTAAGGAGTAAATTGATAACTTTTTAACCTTATGGAGCAACTTTATAAACCATACCACATACACCACTAGAGCATTTTTTTTCCTGAGCATAAAATAAAGAATTCATGCTAGCAAGTAAAATTAAAATGATCGGCCGGGCTGGTTTGCCAACAATGATAACTAATTAGGAAACAAAATTCATCAGAAAATAACTTCCACGCCAGCAGATTAATGAACAATTTTTCCACAGAGCTACAATTTTTTTGAACATACAGGGGCTGATTAGTTTCCTTCATGAACCATACTTTGCTTGACAAATGTGGGATGCACACACAGATCCTGTGTTAGTGTGTCAGGTGAGTCATGAAGCATGTATTTTCTTCAATCTCCCCTTTGGTTTTTGAAATATTGCCCATTTTCCAACAATGGTGTCGCTGATCACCAGACTCCAGTGTTGGAATTTTTTCCTTTTGTTGAATCAAACATATCGGATAACTGATAATTAGGACCGAGGTGATCAAATGACCTTGCTATGCATTTATATAAAACATAATGGTCGGAACATTTAGGGTTCATTTGGGTTTTCGGCTTTAAAATGTGTTATTTACAAAATAGTGATTTTAAAAAGTGCGATTTTAAAACACGGGTTTTAAAAACTCAATTAAGCATTTGATAACATCTTAGTTTGGTTGTTTAAATTACAGTGTAGCTTTTTAAATCGTAAGTTTTTTTTTTAAAAAAAAAAACTATAATTTTGCTTCGATCATTTCAAATAGAAGTTCCAAACTTCCTTATAATTCCCTTCACTTTCAACATATGCTCTGATAAATATCTAAACATGAAATTTTGATCTATCATCCGATTGAGCACTTTCCTTGAATCATCAACAAGTTTATTCGCCACACACGCAAGCATTAAAGCCAACCCCACTAGAGTAACCCAAGAATGCAATTGTTGCCCAAGGGACAACGATTCTAACTGCACCCAAGCTGATAAAAGTGCACTTAGAGTAAACCAAGATGGTACCTAACTCCTAAGCACTCAAAATCGTATCCAAATGCAAATCTATTGCCTTTCTTAGGTACGTCAATTGCATGAACTAAGTTCTCATCAAAGTCCAAGTAACCTCGTTCTTTTTTTCGGTGTTTTCTCAAACATCTTATATGCTAAAATTTAAAGATTGTCATAAGCATATTAATTAATGCACACCCAACACATACATCACACCCAAAGCTTTCTAGGGTGGCGTTAAACAGTTAACCAATATTGTTTAAACATTCTATACTTCCAAAGCTTTGAAAACACAGCTGCTCGATTAGCTTGTTCTCTTCAAAGTTTAAAACATAAACTTATGAATTGTGATATGCCAAATTTACAAAACAGGGGATGACTAATATTGGAGAACGAAGAATATATAGCACCATACCTTCTCAAACTGAAATTGAATTCATTGGTTAAATATGAGAAAATAGACTTCAAACAAAATAAATGATGTAATAAGGCAAGTTATCATAAATCAAAGGATCTGATCTTATTTAGTACACATAAATATCAAGCATCTTTGTGCTATCAAATATAGATGAGAACACTAATTGCCCCCATTTAATGGGAATGTAATTGAGGGGATTCATATCAATTAATTGCATTCAAAACGGAGTTGGTTGACTTGATTCTTCTGATTGATTTGATGACCAAGTTTGATTTGAATCCTCTCTAGCATCCCTCGTGGGGCTCTCTATTGATGATAAGAAAGGTTTGGAAGGCATTTGTAAGCTTTCAACTTCTCCTTCAAGCATTTCTACGACTTTGTTCATTGAAGGGCGATCACTAGGCTTCATTTGTATACACCATAACGCAACCATGATCATCTTCTTAGCTATTTTCTTTTCCTCCTCAGTAACATCTTCCATTTCTATGTCTTTTCCATCATGCACTAGGTTATAAACCCAAGTAGGAAAATATTTTTGGCTTGAATGGTCTACAAGTGCATTAAAATTCTTTCTTCTACTCGCCATTTCCATCAATAACATTCCAAAACTATAAACATCAGCTCTGTATGAAATGCCTCCAATGTTTTTGTAGAACAACTCAGGAGCCATGTATCCTAACGTCCCTCTTGCAGTATTCAAAGAGACAATGCTATCATCTACTGAATATAACTTTGCCAAGCCAAAGTCAGACAACTTGGGAGCCAAATTCTCATCAAGAAGAATGTTGTCAGGCTTGATATCAAAGTGCAAAATCTGCATGGCACATCCTTGATGTAGATATTCAATTCCACGAGCCACTCCTAAAGCTATATCATACATTTTATCGTAGCTTAGGAGGGTACTTATTTCTGAGGAAAATATGTATTTATTCAAAGAACCATTAGGCATGAACTCATATACTAGAGCTCGCTTTGATCCTTCAACGCAAAAACCAATGAGTTGAACTATATTAACATGGTGAATCCTTCCAATGGTTGCAACTTCACTGATAAAATCTTGTCCATTAGCTTTGGACTTACCCAACATCTTTATAGCTACGAGTCGACCACTTCGAAGTGTTCCTTTAAATACAGTACCAAAGCCTCCTTCACCTAATTTGTCTTTGAAATTTTTTGTCATCTTCCTAATTTCAAAGTAAGAGTACCTTATTGGCATGAGGTTATTGTGGCTTTGCAAGAATTCTTCAACAACATTGTACATAGATAAATGCCTTCTACGCCATTTGTATATCAAAAACGCCATCACACATGGACCCAACAATACAGCTTTTGCTAAAAGGGATAGTCCTATATATGAAAGAACATCGTCAAAATAAATTATAAGAAAACAAACATGTAGATGGCATGCTGTGAGCATCTTAGTTATTACAACTCAACCCACCTTCTTTCTAAATCCTAGTAATTAATCACAATTTTTGTTTTTTTTTTTTTTTTTTTTTCATGTGAATAATATTTTCATCTTGCCTGCATTTTAAAAGATTTCATGCTTCACAACCGAACGAATTATCTGCTAATTAACATGGAAAAAAAATAATTTAAAGAAGATTAAATGAGAGATATAAGGAATTCTTACCGACATAGGTGATCACGACTATCATTGCGACTGCAAGAAATATGAAAAATATAAATTACTTAATTAATGAATAAAGTGACTTAAATAATTTGAAAAGTTTAAGGTCTAATAAAATTCCATAAACAACTTTCCCCTTGGCCATACATAAAGAATAAATATAAATAACTGAATAAACGTCTAGACTTTACATGTTTGGGATTTAAGTTTGGTAGAGCTCGATTCCATTCCTTCCCAATGTGTGATTGAGATGCATAATTTGCCAATTGATCGAGGCTTGTAAGTGAGGTTTTAGTTTGGTTAGTTGGTGTGTTGCTTTGGTGCTAGTTTGACTATTTAATTTGCACATATATGAATAGATAAATTTATCCTGCGTGTCTTTGATTGGCATTCACCCCACCACTCACATACAAGTTTTTGAGATAGAAACCTTACCTTCATAGTATGACTCATATCCACTGGAAAGCCTCAAAATTTTGATATCTGCTTTGGCAAAGAAAGAATCACATCAGCATTTTAAAACTCGGAATAAAAAATATGCATTGTTATTTTAGTTGGAAATATAATTACAATGTATAAGTAATTGTCTTTTTTCTTGTAAATGCCATTAATATTCATCTTGTTTGCACGTTGAAACTATTTTCATGCTTCACAGTCTAAGAAATGATCTGTTAAAAGAAAACAAATGAGAGATATAGGATATTCTTACGGATGAACGCCGGTACTACTGCCAGTACGCCCAAAACTAAAAAAAAAAAAAAAAAAAAAAAAAAAAAAAAAAAAAAAAAAAAAGGTAAAGTTTAATAATTAATTGAAAGGTGAATTAAATAATTTCAAAAGTAAGAAGAGGAAGAAGACTTGAGAAGATTCAACAAGTTGAGAGAGAGAGAATCTGAGAAAACGTATTCTCTGTATATTCAACCTTAGTAAAATACAATGAAGGAATTCAACTTATATACTTGCTTACATTGATAACAGAACTTAACAAACTAACTTTACTAAATTCAAGTTTAGACTAAGAACAGAATAAACAGAATGAACAATAAGTAGATCAAACCGTAACTAATTTGAAAAATGAAGTTAAGCTTGTTTTACACGTGCAGCCAACTCTAACTAATGTTGAGTTGTCTGATAGGCTGCGTAAACAACTTTTGTCTTGGGATACGCATAACAAGAAATATAATCTACCCATTTTATATGATTATTATTCATCTACCCAATATAAAATTTGGGTGTAAATTTGGGTTGTTACATTAATTACGCTACTGGTGTCATCATCAGGCACGACTCATCCAGTTCTATGTCATTGCGCCATTCTGTATTATCCTTCAAACAATTTTTTGAGATAGAAGTATTACCATAATCAAATATATCGCTTAGTTTGATTTTATCCGATGAATCTGCTCCACAGAGAAAGAATAACATCAACGTTAGCAAGTTTGAAAAAAAAAAAAAAAAAAAATCATTATTAATGTAAACTAAAAGATATAAGCTGGCCATTATGTGATCATAACCCAGTACGCAATATCACATTGTTATGGTACAGGGGACAGAGGTCTGGTGCAATTCCTACGATATTACACCGTGCGATAAATTATATTTGGATGGTCTATTTTTAAATAAATACTCCAAATCAAACAAGAAATTTAAGATTAAAAAAAAAAAAAAAGAGAGAGAGAGAGAAGGGATGGCACAATGGTTAATGGGGGTGGCAGCAACCTGAAAAATATGGCATAAGAGGAGAAAGAAATGTGCGAAAGGAAAATAAAATTTAGTGTGAAGTTAGTGTGAGAATCTAGTATGAAACTGAAAAATGTGTTTGTTTGTCAGATTCTGTACGCACCAAGATTTAGATTGTTGCAAAAGTACTGAAAACGGAAATTCACGTCATCGATGTAGCAAAAGTCATCTCCAGTGAAGTTATCACACAAAACTTGCACCCATGAAAGCAGAAAACCATAGGCCACTTGATCGGAAACGTCTGAACACGTAATTCCGTAAAAAAATTGTGTCCTCGCTGTCGGAAACATTTGCTCTATTTGGCAAGAGTCCCCCAAATCCCCTAGAGATTTATAGTATGAAGATAAAACATATCGATAGCCCTTGGAATGGAATAGAGAAGAGTTGGAAGAATTCACTCCATTACTCAAGCAACTAGACGTGTCGAAATACTGTTCAGAAATCACTGGCTTTTCGCACTTCACCAAAACCACACCCGTTTGTTGCATATCGAAATCGTCCCCAATCCGCCGGTACCGATCATTACAACGAACATATATGTTATCTGGATAAGACAAGGTATATGGATCCCCTGAACTGAAATTGTACTTGTTTAGAAAATAGCGAGGGATGAAGGAGATATTGTCCTTCTCATGAACACCTGCGTCTACAACTCGGATTGTGTAGTAAAAGTAATTGATTTCCTGTACGTAGTATTTTTCAGCATATAAGTATAACACTGTTTGGTTATTCTCACAAGACAGATTATACCTTTGATCTCCGCCGCACATTGGTGGATTGCCTTCCAACCGAAACGGATAGCTTATGTTGTGGATATTGCCGCAGGAAGAATGACATGAATGATGATGACTATCGTTGGCACTGCAAGCTTCATGGACAAGGACAAGAACAACAATTAGGACCATGAGCCCAGCAGGGAAGAGCATTCCTCTTGCCATGGATGGAGACACAGAGAGAGAGAGAGAGAGAGAGGGTGTAGCACTATAGGCTATAGTTTTCACAATCCACAGCAAAGCCTATAGACACAGCATATAAATAATATTGATTTCTAAGGCGTAAGCACCTACGTCATATATGGAAAGGACCGAAATATCTGTCAAACACAGTTGTAGGAGTTCTTACAATTCATCTTCCAAAAAAGTGACACACGTCTCTTACCGTGTGGAATACAAGTATTGTTAAAAGGAAAATTCATATCACCTTTAAATGCTAATTTGAAGAAAATTTAATATAAACCAGTTTATAGAAATTGTGATAATAATGGGAGTTGGTACTGGTCACCATCGCCATATAGTCCAAGTCCAAGGCAAGTTCACCCGAAATTTACAAGTGAGAGGTAATTGAGTAAACCCAGCTAATATATTTAAATAAGAGGATGATCAGAAGCATTCCAAAGCAGAGAGATTGAATATTTTGCTTAGAAATGGAAATCTCATACTTCTTGCTGTTTGTGGCTTTCATCATAAAACTTGGAGAATGCCAAAATAATGGGTGTGCTGAATCACGGTGCGGAGGCCATGGCCCACCCATTCGATTTCCCTTCCGAGTTAACAGCCAGCCAGAAGACTGTGGGTATCCTGGGTTTACTCTCTCCTGCACCGATACAAATGATACAGTGGTTGAGCTGCCGATTTCAGTCAAGCTTTTTGTCAAACGGATTGACTACAAATCTCAGGAAATTCAATTATATGATCCAAATCATTGTATTCCAGGGCAGCTTCATAAACTCAATTTATCTTCCTCGCCTTTCCAATTCGAACAAGATTCCCCTATGGACCATTCTTATTATGGCCCTAATCGAGGCTTTGTCTTATTCAATTGTTCCCCAAGAGAAGTAAACTTCAGGTTTATCCATTGTCTTAGTAGCCCAAACAACCAGGTTTATGCTTTCGATATGAGTTGGGGCCCCATGGACTTACCCCTATCATCTTGTACAAAGATGTATACTCTTTATTCAATTCCAAATACTACAGTGCTCGGTGCCGATGAGAAAAGTCTTGAATTGAAGTGGCCCAGACGAGTATGTGGACACTGTGAAGCAAAAGGCAAGAAATGCAGATTGAAGAAACATAGCACTAAATTAGAAACCGAGTGCTTCCTCGAGGGTGCATTATCAAAGTTAGCGATCACTGGTGAGTTGTCTTGACCATTGCAAATTCTTTTATTAGGGAGATTTAAACTATTGACTCACACATGTTTATTACGCAGGTATCACCTTAGGTTCATTACTATTACTACTAGCTATCTTTGCTCTCTACCGTTTATATACTTATGATAAAGTAGAAAAAGAACATCAAGCAAAGATCAAAAAGTTTTTGGAAGATTACAGAAATTTCAAACCCACGAGATACTCGTATGTCGACATTAAAAGAATTACAAATCAATTTTCTGAGAAGTTAGGCGAAGGAGCTTATGGAACAGTATTCAAAGGAATGCTTTCTCATGAAATTTATGTTGCAGTGAAGATCCTCAACACTTCCAAGGGAAATGGGGAAGAATTCATAAACGAAGTAGGAACAATGGGTACAATCCATCATGTGAACGTGGTTCGTTTGGTTGGCTTTTGTGCTGATGGATTCAGACGAGCTCTAGTTTATGAGTTTTTACCAAATGATTCACTAGAGAAGTTCATATCTTCAACGACTGCCAAGAACCCCACCCTTAATTTGGATAAGCTGCAAGATATTTCTCTTGGCGTAGCAAAAGGAATTGAATATCTTCACCAAGGATGTGACCAACGAATCCTCCATTTTGACATCAAACCTCACAATGTTTTGCTAGACCAGAACTTTAATCCAAAAATTTCTGATTTTGGTCTTGCCAAGTTGTGTGCAAAAGATCAAAGTGCAGTGTCCATGACCACGGCCAGGGGGACTATGGGTTACATTGCACCTGAAGTGTTCTCTAGAAATTTTGGGAATGTGTCTTGTAAAGCAGATGTTTATAGCTTTGGAATATTGTTACTTGAAATAGTCGGAGGGAGGAAAAATGTTGATGTTACAATTGAAAATACTAGCCAAGTCTACTTTCCAGAATGGATCTACAATGTCTTGGAATAAAAAGAAGACATACGAATCTTTGTTGAGGATGATGGAGATGCTAAAATTGCAAAAAAGCTTGCAACTATAGGACTCTGGTGCATCCAATGGCACCCTGTGGATCGTCCTTCCATGAAAGATGTGGTTAAAATGTTGGAAGGAGAAGGAAATAAATTAATTATGCCTCCTAATCCCTTTGCCTCTGCCGGCCATGTAAGAAATAATGCAAATGTACTAACAAAACGTCAAAACCAAGGGTTAGAGGTCATCTCAGAATTAGAATAATTGTATGTAAACTTTGCGTATGTTATAATAATATATGTTGCAATAATCTTATACTCTTAAAACTTATTCATCTTGTCAATGTAAGGACTTCAAGTTTTTTCTTTTATCAAACCTTAAAACATATAAAAATAGATGTTGAAAGCTAGAAAAACTATAATCAATCGTGAACCTAAATAAAGATTAATTCATTTGAGTCCTAGGGTCAAACCATATAATCACGTTAAGAATTTCTACAACTTTTTACATTTCTTTTGAATTAATAGTTTCTACGCAAGAAATTAGTAAGTTGTAGGCCTACCAAATTGCCGAATAATTGTGAACTTGATATTTTCATAATTTGTTTAGGTTCCATGGCATTTACTAGGGTGAAAAGGCGGTTAGTGAATTTTACTAACTGTCTAATCACTGAGGCGGTTAACTGGCGGTTAGTAATTCTAATAACTACTAATCGTTTTTTTTTAATAAAAATTAGAAAAAAAAAATTTAATTTTAATTTTTTTTTAAAAAAAAAAAAACCCAAAACAATGTTATTTCTATAATAATATGATAATATCATATTACATACAATATCGTTTCATATATATATATATATAACGGTTAACGATTAGCGATTTAAAAACAAACTTAAAATCGCTAACCGCAACCATGTATGTGATTAACGATTTTTCCAACTACTTTAAAAAACGGTTACCAGATTGTGGCCTCTACACCCTAGCATTTACTCCTAAGTCATATCCACACCAAGTCAATGAACGATGGAAAGGGGTACTTGTCATTTGTCAGTATCTAACAATTTTTCCAACCTCTGCTTTTCCTTGTATGTTCGGCAACAATTTCCTCTTTTTATTTTATATGTTTTTTTTAAAAAAAAAAAAAAAAATACAAAGTCTTTTTTTTTCCTTATTACTAAATAATATATTTTTTAAACTGTTCTCTTACAAAAAATTATAATTCCTTTTCTACTTGTATATCACATTAATTATTATTTTTTTATTTTTCAAATAAAAATTTCACAACAAAACTCAATATATTGATTCAAGTTTCAACCTTCATTATCTTCTCCAAACTTTGAGATTTATTTCGAATCAATTATGCTTATGAATTGATTAATATTTTGAAAAGCCATAGACAGTTATAATTTTCAAAGAAAATTCTTGTTAAATGATTCATTTATTATACATCACTTCAAAGGAAGGAGGAGGTGCTCCTTCGGTGCTGATTTTTTGGTCAATCGACCACTACTACACGGTATACACCCCCATTTCCTGATAATTGATTAGTTGAGTCTATGAGTCTAAGACGTTTTCATTACGGTCTACCTTATCTCAACAACCATTATTAATATTGGTGGTCCACTTGGCGTTTAATTCCTAACGTCTTGTTTGGGTCGAGATGTGAAGTGTCGGGAAGAGGACTTTTCTTGTGCATATTTTATAAACAAGGAAACTAGAATTTTCAAAAAGGGCCTCGTTCAAGAAAGTGAATCCACACAGTCTCAACTAGTCAAATCCCCATATTAAAGATGATAAATTTTAAAACAAATGTCTAAACAAATTTATCTTATCTAAAGACGTTCAACACTCTTAAAAACACTACATATAGTTTAATTTATTTATATATTGGTTAACATGCTTTAAAATATTTCTTAAATGGTTTTAATTTCTATATAACCCATATGACCTACCTTTTTAAAAATAAATCACATTTTAGTGGCGTAATGAGAGAGACAACACATATTTTTTCGTGAAAACTCACGTTTAATAATTGAAGGTTATGGACTATTCCTTAAGGCTCATTACATGGACCAATTTCATAATAATTTATTTACTAAATCATGGACTTACGCAATTACTTTCTTCCACCTATGGAAAACTTTGCTATTTTGCAGATTAATAGGTTATCATGCTGTAGAATGAGAAATTCATTGAGATAAAGATGCCGAGAGAATGATTCACACTGTTAGGTTTGCTTAGATAGTTGTAGTTATTATCATTATAGCAATGTTGTTTGGAAACTCTGAGTTTATATTGATGATACATGATTAGTTGCCTTAGATCACTTATTTTTGCTTTCCGCTATAGTATACTCTGATATTTAGTGTAGCGTGGTGTATTTAGCTAATCATCAGTTACTTAGTTTAATGAAACTACGAGCAACACTCCAAGTTAAGTAAAATTAATTATTTAATTTTGGAGGCGTTATAACCCCCAATCTTGTAAGGGTGGTGTGCCACTTTGTGAGATTTTTTATTTTTTATTTTTTATTTTTTGACATGTACACACAAGAGGGGGAAGATGGATTCGAACTAGTAATCTCCGCTTCACTAGACATGGTCTTAGCCAATTAAACTATCTCTTGGAGACTATTAGATGAATTTGTATAAATTATTAAATTAACAACAAACCAATTCAAAACAAATGTAGTGTTAGAGTAGTTGAAAATTTGTGCCGGACTAAGTTAATATGGTCTGCAAGAAATTAATAAGCTGTAGCCCTACCAAATTGGGAATAGGATCCTCTCCATTTCAAAATCCCTCCATTTCCTCCATTTAGTGCATTTTGAAGGGTAGTGTTGTCCAAAAGTTTTAATGATGATAGTGCAATAAATGCAATACCCTTTAAAATGCACTAAATGGAGGAAATTGAGAGATTTTGAAATGGAGAGGATCTTTTTCCACCAAATTGACGAATAATTGTTTCACTTTATCTTCTCATAAATTTGTAGGTCCCATGGCATTTACTCATGGTGAGACCAAGTCAACGGCGATCCATTAGGAGCAGCGTAAATAGCAGGGTAATGATGGAAAGGGTTACGCGTCATTTGTCAATATCTAACCATTTTTCCAATCATCTATTAAAAAAAAAAAAAAAAAAATTAAATAGAACAAAAACAAAAACAAATTTTCCAACCTCTGTTTTTCCTGAAACTACCACTTTCCTTCTGAAGAGTAAGATGCGACTGTCTTTGATAACACTCTTTTTTAAAAAATAATAATAATAATAATAATAATATTAATTTCTATTTTTGAATAATATTTATTCACTTTTCTTTAAAAAAATAAATAAATTAAGGCTGTTTGGCAATGAAATAGAAAAAGGAAGTAGAACGGTACTGTAGCAGATTTGATTGATATGAGAGAAAAAAGTAAGAATGTTTTGTATAAAAAAGTGAAAAAAATTTGTTTTAAAGTGATTTTTTTATTTGAATAGTAATAAAAAGTGATTGATGTGATGTAAAAAGTAAAAATGTTATAGTTAATTTTGAGAAGAATTTTTTAGATTTTTGGGTCCGGTCCGATCAGGCCCTTTGCCAAACACAGCCTCAATATGACATCAATTACATTTTAGTATTCTTCAAACAAAAAAACAAAAAAAATCACAACAAAACTCTTTACCAAACAAGTTTAAGTTCTGCCTATCATAATTTATTAATTCAACCTTCATTTTCTTCTTCAAACTTTGAGATTTATTTCGAATCAATTATGCTTATGAATTCATTAATATATTGAAAAGCCATAGTAAATTATCATTTTCTTGAGAATGTAGAGATACTCTTTATTCATAACTGAACAAGAATACAAGAGCCTTGGCTCTAAGAAGAAAGAGCATTTAGCTCTAAAAGAATAATATTGAAAATACACTCGGGGATTTCCTCAATCCAAATATTATCCATGACAGATCTGGAAGCCTCTTTTGCCAAAACATGAGCTGCTTCATTTGCCTCACGCTTAGCATGACTTATCTTCCAATGTCGAAGGGAACTTAGGACCATCTTAATGTCTTCCACAATCTGCCCATACCTTAACCAGTTTCAAATAAACTTCATGTTGAAGAATAGTTTATTTATTAAACAAAGGATGGAAGGAGGTGCTCCTTTGGTGCAGATTTTTCTAGTCAATCGACCATTACTACATAGAAGGATGATGGATTCTTTTAGTTAATAGGTGTGAATTTCCCGATAATTGATTACTTGAGTCAATGAATTATGAGGCGAAGACATTTTCATTACTGTCAACATTATCTCAACCACTGTTATTAATTTTTTTTTTTTTGACATGTTCACATAAGAGGGGATGGAAATTCAAACTAGTGACATCCGCTTTATTAGGCATGGTCCTAGCTGTTATTAATGTTGGTGGTCCATTTACATCAGGAAAACTTTCTTGGCTTTTAATTCCTGGCATCTTGTTTGGGTAGAGAATATATCGGGTGTCGAGAAGAGGACTTTTCTTTCGCATATTTTATACGCCAAGAAATTAGAATTTAATGTGAGGAAAGAACTTTCCTGGCTTGTCCCATAATTAATTTGAGAACTATAAGTTAATTTCATTCTGCATTGGGTTGGAAGATGATCCTTTCAATTATTATCATAGCGAATTTCATTCCTTTTGGACTAATCTCTTAAGTGTGTTTTTTACCCTTGTTGTCCGGGCACAATCTCAATCTTGGACTATTCGTCCCTATTTTGATAGGAATAAGTACGCATATTCGAAAGTGTGTATGAGGGCTTTTCTTAAGTCATTGGATGAGAATGTGTGAGTTGTTGTGACAGGGTGAAAATGTCCCGAAAAAGCCTTGGCGGAATAGTCTAAGGAGTTGTTTTTTATTTTTATTTTTATTTTTTAATTTTATATTAAAAATGTCATCTTCTCATTGAGTACGGCATTGCAACGGTGTTAAAAAAAAAAAAATGGAATATAGATGTAAATAACTTATTGATATCGATTCTAACCTTAAAGAGTAAATTAATAACGTTTTAACCTTACAAATTTGATATCAATTCAAACCTTATGAAGTAACTTTACAGAGCGATTTGATAAGCCATACCACATAGACCACTAGAGCCTTAGCTTTTTCCCTAAGCATAAAATAAAGCATTCATGCTAGCAAGTAAAATTAAAATGATCGGGCTGGTTTAGTGCAAGTAGCCGCCAACAATGATAACTAATTAGGAAACAAAATTCATCATCAAAAAAAAAAAAAAAAAAAAAAAATTCTCTTATTATGAATAACAAGTACTCATCCCTGATCTCGAGCAACTGCAAGTTTTTAGATAAAGACGCTCAAAGTTACTATTGTCAAGCACAATTCATTGTGAAACAAATTCTGCAAATGTATTATGTACTTTATTCTTGCAGGTTACACAAATTTCCACGCCATCAGGATTGATGAACAATTTTTTGATCATGGAGGGGCTGATTAGTTTCTTTTAGGAGTAATTATTTTTTGCCCCTATAAACTATAGCACCAACATTTTTCTCCCACGAACTACTAATTATGACACTTGAACCCATCAAACTACCATCTTATAACAAAAAACCCAATTCTGTTAATCAAATGGGTTAAAATTGATAGTCAACAGTCATGTGCAAGTTATGTGCTATTTTAAATTTTTTTTCTACCACTTTTGACCTCATTTCAAACAAATAAAGTTAATATGTTTCATGTTTGTGTTTGGTGAGTCATGACGCCTGTACTTTCTTCGGTCTCCCCATTTCTTGGTTAAAGACAGGTTTTTTTATTTTATTATTATTTCTTTTGAATTAGTTGATTAGTTTCATGCCCTTGGGTTTATGAAATATTGCCCATTTTCCAATATTGGTGTTGGAATTTCTTCCTTTGTTGATTCAAATTAACATATAATTAGGACCGAGGTGATCAAATGGCCTTACTATGTATATATAAAGCACAATGGTCGGAACATTTATCTAGTGAAAATTGATTTACATTTCATGAAATGTCAATGTAACTTTTTTTTTGTTTTTTTTTTTCAAAATTTCTCTGTAGAACAATGGTCATTTGCTAAGGCATATTTGGGTTTACAATTTCAAAATGTGCTATTTAAAAAATAGCAATTTTAAAAATAAAGTTACACACTTTCTGTAAAATTGGAGTTTGACATTTTAAATCATACTTTAACCATCTAAAATTATGCATTTTTAAAAAATGAGTGCATGACTTGTAATTTGAAAATACGTATTTTTATATGTTTTCAAATCTCAATACCAAACACGCACTAAATCATGTTGGTAGAATTATATACTCTTCAAAAACAAAAATTCTAAATAATCTATTTATAAATAATATATCAGATCCAAAGCTTTCTAGGGCGACTTTAAAGTTTAAACATGTAACCATCGTTTAAACATTCTATGCTTCCAAGGCTTTGAAAACACAACTGCTTGATTAGCTCGTTCTCTTCAACGTTTAAAAGTAAATAATTTTTTTTTTTTAACTGTTCTCTTACAAAAAATTATAATTCCTTTTCTACTATATACTTTCCTTGTGATGGGTCACAAACGCAGGTTTGTTTGACAATACACAATATACACTCTCATAAAAAGAGATGCTATAGTGCAATAAAAAAAAAAAAAACTATTTTTGTCCTATAAAAGTTTTAGGTGGCAAGAGATCATAAGTCCATCAATGGATGAGGCCACAACAATTATGGATGGAACCTATGGCTTCTTGCCACATAAGATTTTTATGGGCAAAAAATAGTATTTTTATTGCACTATATCATTTCTTTTTTTTTTATATATATATATATATATATTTACTTATCAAATAATATTTTATTATACTTTTTCTCTCAAAAAAAATTTAAATATCTTTTTCACCTTTATATTTTTGCCGAAGAGCCCGTTAAGTTCTACCTATTATAATTTATTGATTCAACCTTCATTATCTTCTTAAAACTTTGAGATTTATTTCAAATCAATTATGCTTATAAATTCATTAATATTTTTAAAGAAAATTCTTGTTGAATGGTTCATTTAGTATATGTACACCGCCTCAAAGGAAGGATCGGAAGAGCTACTGATTTTTCTAGTCAACGTTAGACCATTACTACACGGTCACGGTCTACACCCCCAAATCCGGAAGGATGATGGATGCCTTTAGTTAATAGGTGTGAATATCCTGATAATTGATTACTTGACCATGAGGCTAAGACGTTTCCATTACGTTCTACATTATCTCAACGAAATAGCAGGTGAAACTTCTCCTCACCATTTATTTTGCAAACGTCGGACTAGGGCCACACTAAAAAACAAAACCATCTTCCAGTCGTTTTTTAAACGGCAGAAAATACTAATTAAATGGGAAGAAAAACTTTCTTGACCTTTAATTCTTGGCGTTTCGTTTGGGTCAGGATACCGAGCGTCAGAAAGAGAGAGGACTTTCCTTACGCATATTTTATACGCCAAGAAAACTTTATGGCGTTAGAATTTAACGCATTATTCTTGTTTCCCATTATTCTACCCACATGTGATCTAATCTGAAATCTGAATGTAGACCCAACGAATTTATTGAATTGTTCCAACATATTAATGGGACCTGGTTCAAGAAAATGAGTCCACATAGCCTCAATCAGTTAAATCCTCGTATTGAAGAATGATACATTTCAATGAAGTATATCACGATATATTATAGCCTACTCTCACATATACTTTGTGAGCTTTATAAGAAAAATTCTTAAAAATTTACCTAAAACAGACTCCCTTGGATATCAAGTTCTATAAACCGATTTAGGGTAGCACTTTTGCTTCTATTGACATTATTTTAATATAAAAAGTTTTTTTTTTTCAACATTTATTTGAAACAATTTTTAAATGGTTTCTCTTCTTCTCTCTTTTCCCCATCATTTAGTTTAAAGAATATTTGAATAATATCAGAAAAATATAAGTGAAAGTACTCAAAAAGCAATCACCAAATGAAAAACTATAAAAAAATAAAAATAAAAATGGGCACCTTTCAGGCGTTTTTTAACGGCAAGAAACACGAAATAAATGCGAAGAAAACTTTCTTGACCATTAATTTCTCACGTCTTGTTTGGGTCGAGATACCCGATGTTAGAAAGACAAAAAAAAAAAAAAAAAAAAAAAACCCTTTCTTACGTTTTTTAAACGGTAAAAAATACAAATTAATAATTTAAAAGACACATGTGGCTTGTAGAGTCAAATTAGTAGCTAGGAAATTTCTGTTGGTCTACGCAAGAAATTAGTAAGTTTTTTTTTTTTTTTTTTTTGATATATCCACACAAGGAAAAGGAGAGGAAGAATTCGAACTAGTGACTTCCGTTTCATTAGGCGTGGTTTACAGTTGATTAAGCTACTCCTTGGAGACAGGAAATTAGTAAGTTGTAGGCCTACCAAATTGCCGAATAATTGTGAACTTTATCTTTTCATAATTTGTTTAGGTCCCATGACATTTACTCATATTGACACCAAGTCAATGATGAATGAACGATGGAAAGCGATACTTGTTGTCATTTGTCAATATCCAACCATTTTTCCAACCACTGCTTTTCCTTGAACTACCACTTTCCCTGTGACGAGTCAGATACGGCAACAATCTCCTCTTTTTATTTTATATGTTTTTAAAATATATATTTATATATATATATATAATATATTTTAAAAAAAATTGTTCTCTCACAAAAAAAAAATAATTAATTAATTAATTAACTAATTCATTTTTTACTTGTATATCACATTAATTATTATTCAAATAAAAATTTCACAACAAAACTCTTTACCAAACAGTCTTTTAATTTCTGTTTGAGATTTATTTTGAATCAATTATGCTTATGAATTGATTAACATATTGATAAACCATACACAATTATAATTTTCAAAGAAAATTCTTGTTGAATGGTTCATTTATTAAACATCACTTCAAAGGAAGGAGGAGGTGCTCCTTCGGTGCTGATTTTTCTGGTCAATAGAGCACGACCACAAGGTCTACACCCCCATGGAAGGAAGGATGCTTTTAGTTAATAGGTGTGAATATCCTGATAATTGATTACTTGACCATGAGGTTAGGACGTTTCCATTACGCTCTACATCATCTCAACCTCCAGGACCTTTTTCTTCAACGAAATAGCAGGTGAAACTTCTCACACCATTTATTTTGCAAAACGTAGGACTAGGGCCACATTAAAAACCAAAACCATTTTCCAGTCGTTTTTTCAACGGCAGAAAATACTAATTAAATGGGAAAAAAACTTTCTTGACCTTTAATTCTTGGCGTTTCGTTTGGGTCAGGATACCGAGCGTCAGAAAGAGAAAGGACTTTCCTTACGCATATTTTATACGCCAAGAAAACTTCATTGCGTTAGAATTTAACGCGTTATTCTTGTTTCCCATTATCCTACCCACATGTGATCTAATCTGAAATCTGAATGTAGACCCAACGAATTTACTGAATTGTTTCAACATATTAATGGGGCCTGGTTCAAGAAAATGAGTCCACACAGCCTCAACCAGTCAAATCCCCATATTGAAGAATGATACATTTCAATGAAGTGTATCACGATATATTATAGCCTACTCTCAATGAAGTATATTTAGTCGTATACTTTGTGAGCTTTATAAGAAAAATTCTTAAAAATTTACCTAAAACAGACTCCCTTGGATATCAAGTTCTATAAACCGATTTAGGGTAGCACTTTTGCTTCTATTGACATTATTTTAATATAAAAAAGTTTTTTTTTTTTTTCAACATTTATTTGAAACAATTTTTAAATGGTTTCTCTTCTTCTCTCTTTTCCCCATCATTTAGTTTAAAGAATATTTGAATAATATCAGAAAAATATAAGTGAAGAAATTGTATTGTTTATTTGAACAGAAAAATAAAAAGTAATTTTATTCTTTACATTTAAGAAAAATTTAAGAGAAGTGCTGGAAGTTCTTGCCTAATCCACAGGGCACCTGAGTAATACTAGAAGTCCTACTAAGGGCCTGTTTGAGATTGTGTTTAAATGATCTAAAAGTATTTTTAACATTTAAAGGCCCTTTTAACATTTAAAAAGGCATGTTTGGGCCTGTTTGGGATTGTGTATATATATATATATATATATATATATATATATATATATATATACACAATCTATATATATATACTTTCTTCCATATTGTAAAGGAATTTTTTAAAGTAATTATGATTTACACCTCAAGTTGTTAAACACTCAATTATCAAAACAATTTTCACAGTGATCAAACCAAAATCCAAGAAAGCAGGTAAAACAATTAACACAAACATTTTGATAATGAAGTAATTAAAAATATTTTGAAGAACTCTTCATTTTTTTTAAGAACTCTTCAAAAATAAAATCAATGCAAAGGTCAACTAACTCCAAAGACATCTCCTAAAGATTTATGTTACCGATTATTCGAATTCATAAAATCTTTATAACTCCGAAGACCTAATCTTAAAAACCTAATAACTATTGTGAATGGGCCAGGTGAGTGGCCCAATCCAATAGGTTATTGACTCAAAGAACAAGATTGAGGCTGCCTTAAATGACTGTTTGAAGGGGCAAGGAACTACCAGAAAAACCTAGTGCATCAACAACTTTTGAGAACCACAGCAAGTGGAGTATTGAAGCTCGCTGAACCAAAATTGCCGTAAGGAACACCACCGTGGCATCCAGTGAAGTAGGTATTTGGAGAAGTATGCTTGGTGGACACCACACATACGCCTTGTTTTGTTAAACAATATGGCTTTTTCAAGGCACTGTTTATAATAAAAAAATTAAAAAAATAAAAAAATAAAAAGAAAAAAAAAATAAAAAAATATAGAAAAGCCCTTCAAACCAACATTCGTTTTTTAAAGAGCCCCGCGATGTTCAAAAGGTGCTAAAGTAGTACATCAAACTACCAAAGTGTGTCAAAAATGCTACATCTTTTTTTATATTCCTATAATGCACTTATTCTTTTAAAAACTAAAACAAAAAATTAAAAAAAGGAAAAAAAAGGAAAAAAGGAAAGGGGTGGCTGCCAATTGAGCCAACCACAAGGTTTGATTTTGTATTTATCCATATTTTGTATATTTCACGAGTGATTTGTAATTTAAGCCAACTATATAGTGACTAATTTTTTATTCATTCCAAAAAATATATATTTTGTATTTATTCGCCCCTTTTTTTCTTTCGTTTTTTGTTTTTTTTTTTTTTAAAAAAATAGTCTAGTTTATTTTTTATTTTATTAAATTTTTATTTAGTTTTTAAAAGAATAGGGTTATTATATGAATATAAAAAAAGATGTGGCCTTTTTGACACACTTTGGTAGGTTGATGGGCTATTTTAGTACCTTTTGAACATTACGGGGCTCTATCACAAACGGCTTTTAGTTTGAGGGGTTTTTTTTTTTTTTTTTTTTCCATAAAAAAATAATGATGATTGGTATAGAAAAGTAAAAAAATGGTATTGAAAATTGGAAAAATTTTGTTTTGTAGTGATTTTTTTTATTTGAATAGTAGTAAAAAGTAAATGATGTGATATAAAAAGTGAATGATGTGATATAAAAACTGAGAATGTTTTGATGTTGATTTTTTTTTTTGAAAAAATGAGATAAATAGTGTTTAGTGAAATGATGGTATTTAGTGGCGCTTGTTATATGAGTCTCTAATATGATTTGTAAGTCTCCATCGACAAAAAGAGGGTACCACCAATAGAGAACCAAATACGAATTGAAGAGCAAGTCGTTGATCTGACTCGTGGCCAAAAAAGGAGTGACTGAGATGTGCTTGCATGCGTTGGTGTGGATAGGAGGAACATGATCTTCTCCAATTCATTTGAACTAAAGTGTATCCAATTAATTATATTATAATGGTATTTTTGTCTTTTCACTTTTTGAATAGGCAAAAATACCATTTCAATATAACTAACTGAATATTATCCAGTTCATTAGAGGATCCTAATTCGGATACGGGTGTACAAGCTGGCAATTATTATTTTGCAAAACGTAGGACTATGGCCACACTAAATAAAGAGAAATGCTTGGCTTCATTAAAAAGTCCATCTTTTGGTCATTTTAATCCTAGGTGGCATAATCCATTTTAAAATTAATATATTTTAAACAATAAATTAATAGATTTTTGGAAAATTGACCGTGCCACCTAGGATTAAAATGGCCAAAAGATAGACTTTTTAATGAAGCCAAGCATTTCTCCTAAATAAAACACATTCCAAGCGTTTTTTTAATGGCAGGAAGCACAAATTAAATGCGAAAAAAAAAAATAAATAAAAAAATCTTGACCTTTAGGTTATAGCGTCTCGTTTGGGTCGGGATACCCAATGTCAAAAAAAAAAAAAAAAAAAACTATCTTGACCATAAATTTCCTTGAACTACCACTTTCCTTTGTGACGAGTCAAATACGGCTATGTTCGGCAACAATCTCTGTTTGAGATTTATTTCGAATCAATTATGCTTATGAATTGATTAACATATTGAAAAGCCATACACAATTAAAATTTTCAAAGAAAATTCTTGTTGAATGGTTCATTTATTAAACATCACTTCAAAGGAAGGAGGAGGTGCTCCTTCGGTGCTGATTTTTCTGGTCAATAGAGCACGACCACAAGGTCTACACCCCCATGGAAGGAAGGATGCTTTTAGTTAATAGGTGTGAATATCCTGATAATTGATTACTTGACCATGAGGCTAAGACGTTTCCATTACGCTCTACATTATCTCAACCTCCAGGACCTTTTTCTTCAACGAAATAGCTAGCAGGTAAAACTTCTCACACCATTTATTTTGCAAAACGTAGGACTAGGGCCACACCCACACTAAAAAACAAAACAAAAAACCATTTTCCATGCGTTTTTTTTAACGGCAAGAAGTACAAATTAAATGCGAAAAAAAAAAAAAAAAAAACTTTCTTAACCTTTAATTCATAGCGTGGCGTTTGGGTCGAGATACCAGATGTCAGAGAGAAAGGAAAAAAAAAAAAACCTTATGGAGTTTTTTAAATGGCTAGAAGCATGAATTAAATGCGAAGAAAACTTTCTTGACCTTTAATTCCTAGCGTCTCATTTGCGTCGAGATACCAGATATCAGAGAGAAAAAAAAAAAAAAAACACAAAAAAAAAAAGGTGCATTTCTAGAGTTTTTTAAACGGCAAGAAGTACGAATTAAATGCAAAGAAAACTTTTTTAACCTTTAATTCTTAGCGTCTCGTTTGGGTTGGGATACCCAATGTCCAAAAAAAAAAAAAAATCCCTTCTATGTGTTTTTTTAACGGCAGAAAATACAAATTAAATGCGAATAAAACTTTTTTAACATTTTAATTCCTAGCGTCTTGTTTGGGTCGGGATACCCAGTGTCGAAAAGAGGATTTTTCTTGAGCATAATTTATACGCCAAGAAAACTTTCCTGGCATTAGAATTTAAAGCTAGGAAAGAACTTTCCTGGCATGTCTTCATTCCTTTTTTTTTTATTATTTTATTTTATTTTATTTTTTTTAAACTCACATTATCTACTCTGAAATCTCAATGTAGACACCCACCCAACGAAGTTTCTGAATTGTGTACAAGAAAATGAGTCCACACAGCCTCAACCAATCAAATCCTCATATTGAAGAATGATACATTTCAAAACAAATGTCTAATCAAACTTAGCTTATTAAAGATGTTCAACACTCTTAAAAACACTGAATATAGTTTCATTTATTTATATATAGGTTAACATGCTTAAAAATATTTCTTAATTGGTTTTATTTTCTGTTGTAACCTATATAACCTACTCTCAAATAATTAATTATATTTAGTCTTATACTTTGTGAGTTGGTCCGACCTTTTAAGTTCTTATTACATACGTACAACTACATAATATTATCTCAAAAAGTAATAATAGACTTCACCCTTGTGTTTTCTTTGTGTCCATTCAAAATTGATGTGAATTTTAAAATTATCATTAAATTTGTGATAAATTATTATTGAATTTTGATTCAATGATGATTTTAAAAACTATATCAATTTTAAGTGAACACAAAAATAACATTTATCATTACACGAAAAAAAAAAAAAAAAAACCTCAATGTTCACACCACACTTGAAAGTGCTCAAAAAGCAATCACCCAAATGAAAAACTATAAAAGATTTTTAAGTTTTGAGGGGACCTAGACCTTAGATTTGTAGGGAACCTAAACTTTTTAGATTTTAAGGAAACCTAAAACCCTTTTTCAAACACAAGGTTTAGGATTAATTCTGCTTACTCTTTATTAATTGATCACCCTTTAAATAGGGGACTACCGACTACATCGAATCAAAGTAAAAGAGTACTTGGAGAATAAACTCCGACTCTAACTTGAAGATAAGCTCCTAACCCTATTATGAGATAAACTATAAACTCATACTTCTAATAAACAAAGGCAATAGGGGCATATTGCCATAAAAACACTGTAACATAGTAAACTCATAAATAAAATAGATAATTGTCAACATGACGTATCCCATATACATAATGTATTATCATAACAGTGATCAAAATCAATCCACCAAGAGAGACAAAGAGTCTCTGGAAAACTCTGGAAGAAAGAAGAGGTTTTCTTTCTCGAGAGGGATACTGAAATAAATGTCTGTTGGTCACTTGAATATCCATTATTGGGAAAGGGAAGTTCTTAACTCTTGAACGTTTAACATGCAAGTATAATCTTAAGTTCATTTCTGTTAGTACTAGCAGACTTTGTCTTTATTGTATCTATAGCTATTTTAAAATAGAAAACCATGAAAAGATTGAAAAGTTTTTAGAGTATCACAAAAATTTTTAAGTCCACAAGATATTTGTGTATGTCAATATTAAAAAGGATTATAAATTAATTTATTGAGGACTTAGGCCAAGGAGTTTATGGAACACTATTTAAAAGAAAATCATTTCAATAAAATTCATGTTACAATGAATATCCTAAACTGTACAAGGGAAGCTACAAGGGAAAAAGTAAGAATTCATATATGAAGTGGAAACAATGGATAGGATCCACCATGTTAATGTGTGTTATGTTTTAGATATTGGCTCATTTTGGTAATCAAAATATGGATTGTAAACTTTTTATCACCCAAGTATTTTGATGTAAAAAGTTAGGCTTAAATTTGAACTACCGTAAGGACAATCGTCAGATATATATCATCGTGACATGGTGTGTGATAATAGAACTTCTAGAGCCTAGCCAAGATGACCTTCATAAAACATCCTAACGCTGGTTGTAAAGAGAAACTTTCAGAGCCAACTCAATAGTACCATCAGAAGGATTGTCAAGAGAACATCCTAACGCTACCCGTGGAAGATAAATTCTAGTGCCCACTTGAGAGCACTGTCAACAAGTTCTCTTAACGATGTTCTATTTTCATGGCTTTTTATGAAGAAACCCTAGAGTCGTCCTGACAATACATTTACATGTCTTGACACCGTGAGATTTCTTACACAATGCTGAAGCATTTTTCATGTGAAAACCATTAGGGTTTTCTATCATTGCTCTTCATAAGGATGATGATAGTCTATTGTAGACTAAGTCTAAGCCCCTAGAACATTTTGTAAAGCTATTTAGCTTCACCTTTGTTGTGTGCCAAGAGAGCTTTCGTTGCTTTATCTCTCTTGGAGTTTTGTTTCAAACCACAAACCTTCATTATATCTTTCAACTGTTTAAGTGTACTGGGGGGTCGATAAGGAAGTCATGTATAGAAGATTGGCCAATGAAGAGCTAGAGCTGCTGAGGGGGCAAGGAGGTAAGCGAGGAGTTTGTCTACATACAGAAGTCTTAATAGATTCCAAGGGTTTGTAAATTTTACATGCATGCATTTTGAATTTCCTATAGTGACTAATTTTTTAGGTTTGATTGCTTTTGAGAGGGTTTTCATTTCGTCGTCAAAAATTTGGTGTTGATTGTTTGGGTCATTATCCTTGTACTATGCCTTTGTTTAATTTACTGCAGCAATGTATTTGATCTTATTCTTGCATTATTGCTTGTGTGGTGCATTGGGGTTGGAATCTAATCCTTTCAACTATTATCAGAGCGAGGTTCACTCCTTTTGGAGTAACCTTTCAAGTGTGTTTTGACCCATGTTGTTATGACACAATCTCAGTCTTCCCTATTTTGATGGGAATAGTTATGCATATGTTATGACACAATCTCAATCTTCCCTATTTTGATGGGAATAGTTATGCATATTGGAAGATGCGTATGAGGGCTTCTCAAGTCCTTGGATGAGATGTGTGGGCTGTTGTTATGATGGGATGAAAATGTCCCGAAAGGCCTTGGCTGAAGGGTCCAACCAATTTTTTTTAATATTTTTTTATAAAATATTAAAAGTGTCATCTTCTGATTAAATATGACGTTGCAGCAGAGTTAAAAATTAACAGAAGGTGGATTGAAGTATCAATTTGATATCAATTCTAACATGAAGAAATCAATTGATGACTTTTTAACCTTATGGAGTGATTTGATCAAAGTTCATACCTCTAGAGCATTTTTCCCTTAAATTATAAAATAAATAATTCATGCTAGCAAGTAAAATTAAAATGATCTGTTATGAAAAATTTAATCTACATCCTGAGGAGTAATAGCAGGGTTGTACATTCGGACTGCACTACAACTGGTTCTGGTTGTTCCACGGTCGGGCTGTTTTAGTGCAGCTAGCTGCCAACAATGATAACAATCCTTCTCTTATTATGAATAACAACTCATCTTTAATCACGAGCAACTGCAAGTTCTTAGATAAAAAGGCTCAAAAGAATATACAAAATCCAGGAAAATTAAAAGGAAAGAAGAAAATCAAAATATTCATGAGGCAATTTACCATAAAAATGTTGTTGCCGTCCGTTTCTCATTACATTGTGTCCTTTCAATCACCAACTCAGAACCATCTCTTCCATTGTGGAATTTCAAAAGTCTTCCTTCTTTCTACTGAGAAACACCAAAAGGGCTTTCACTGTTAGTTTTGTAGCATCCTCTGCATTATGTGCTTCCGGAGACCTCCCTCCAACCAACCTCTTTTAGAATTTGATTTCAACATTTCAAGGCCAGAGAAGTGCCTGTACTGGGTCATAGTCCCAGCAGGCTTTGGTGGCTGCATCATCATCGAAATGGTTGGAAAAGGCTTAGGCCAAATATTTCTGGACGAGGTAAACATATGCCTAGCAGAATCCTCATTTCTGGATATTTGGATTTCCCAAGGAGGTTTCAGATTGGAGGAGTTGCTTATCTGCTTTGTCATGCTCAACCCTGAGCTAGTACTATTGGGGGATTTTCCAGTAGAGGAACCAGCAATCTGAGCTAATGGTTTCATTCGGTCAAGCCACCGCAAAATCCAGTTACCAAGATTCCGACCAACTTCTATATCCCTCTCTTGAATGTTCCGGTGAACCTTAAGTGCTACATCAAATACAGCATGTGTTCGTCTGCAAGAGGATGGAGTGCAAAACAAATTTAGAAGTCCTGCTTCTTTTTTTGGTAAGTATAAAACAAAAGGTCCTGATTGTCATTACAAGTGAAATAAATACTTACTTTTCAAAAATAAAATAATACCAATAGCCGTAGTTCAAAACTAGTAATAAATGCATCTATAGGAGGATACATTTTTTTGATAGGTATCTATAGGAGGATACATAAACACTTATGCCAGTATGAATTGGTCAATGGACATCATCATTTAAGGTTTTCGAAGAGAGTTTCAGTTTAGTGACTCCCTGGATATCCAAAAAATGATCACCTTGACAATTTTTTTTGTGCAGTGGACTTAATATAGATGGTATCATAATTTTATCAGCATACCACAATCATGCTCGTGATTCAAAAAAAAAAGTACTTGAATACTTTTCCAGAAGACAATGAAAAAATAAATCTCCCAAATCAAGGCAATAATAATGGATATAGCTTTCTAGTATAACTCATAGCATGAAAGTAAGGTACATTTAAATTCAAGGACTTGTCTTCTAAGCAACCCCAGAAAGTAAATTCTTTACTTACTACCAAGATTTTTTTTATAAATAATTCAATATCATTAAAAAGTGTAGAAGGGTGCAACACTAGTACACAGAAGGTCGAGTTTCATGCTGCTACTCCGGAGCTGTGACAATAACTCGAGGATAGTAATTTGGACTTTTAAGGAAAATTGGGAGTTTATCGATGGGTAGGTGATTTAGGGTTTCTATTTTAGGGATTTTAGGCTTTGAAAGGGGATAAGAAGAAGATGATAACCTAGTCATTGCACTTAGGCTCTCTTTGTTTCGACATAAAATATATTTTGGAAAAAAGGTTTTCCCTATTTTGAAGTGTTTGGTGCAACGTAAAATATTGGTTAACTTGAAAATGTTTTAAGTTGGTCAAGGAAAATAACATTCACAAGGCATAAAATGGTTTGCGCTTTTAACCTGCATAAACCATTTTCCACCGCTTTCCCACACCCTTGTACAGGCAATTGTGAGATGACCCCTTATGGAGGCCTACCTGCGCAAGTAGGTGCCCCCCCTCCCCCACAAGGGCCCTTACAGAATTGCATGTTCAAATTGCAAGCAATATGGGCAAGCAATTGTATTAGATCTCAATCACACCCCCAAAGACCTTTTATTCTATACACTCTTTCTTCCGTAGCTCCTCTTCATTGGCTCTCTCTTCCTCGCATCTCTTCAGATTATATGAAAATATAAGAAATATTGGTGATTTTCCATACGAGCCAAATTCAAAATGTTTTTCAAACCATTTTCAAGGTTGCAAACAAACAATAGAAAATAACAACTTTTTCCAAAAAATTATTTTCAGTTGAAAATATTTTATGCCGAAACAAACAGGGATTTAGTTTTCATAAGCATCATCCCTAAGGTTTCCTCAACATCACACGTTAAAAAAGGATCAAGTCACAAACCTCAAGAGCCTAATTGCTGCAAAATTCTCGTCAATTTGTTCTCCTTTGAATTGAAAGCATTATGTTATATATCTAAGGAAAACTAAACCAAACCCTATAAGGACTTGGGCTCTATGGGCTTTGACTAATAAGCCCGAGCTAACTAACAATTATAAACTAAAATAAAAAAATAAAAAAACTCAACAAGATAAGAAACCCATAATATAACCCAATGTACAAAAACTACAGCCCATTTTAGAAAGAGAAATGCTAGATACTATAATTCTTTCCAACATTCATCCAACAAGGCTGATGCGGCACTTCCAACTTACCCTTGAATTAATCATTATTAAATTAAAAATAAAATAAAAAATCCAATGATTGATTTGGAGTGCCACATCAACATTGTTGGACAATTGTAGGATAAAATATAGTATTTAGCATTACTCTTTCAAAAATATAAAAATCACAAAAATATCCTTGACTCCTAAAATCAAATAAAACCATATCCTTGCTGCCTTCATTTCCAACAAGCAACAGAATTGGTAAGTCAAGTCACTAATGCAAAGACAGAGCTTTTTACAAGGATGAGTGATTGTGATTTTCCAAAATTTGTAGCTCCAGAAGAGAACACTTGAGGTAATTTGCATTGAATAGGAATTAAAAAGATGGAATTTTATTATAAGTGTCCTATACCTTGACATCTTGCAGTAGTGGTTGGTGTAAAATGGTTTTCCCAAAATAGATTCCCAAATTTGAGCCTGACCTCATGTTAAAAAGTGTATGAGTGGCTGGCAACTGATTGGATTCATTAAACACAGACTTTGTATGAGACCAATAAAAATGCCATTAATCCTCCATCGAATGATTTGACATCAGCAAATTACAGACATAACTTAAGATCACAGCCCGTCATGGGGCATAGATAAACCTAACTGCAATTCTCTATAAGCAATCATATGCTATCTGTTCTGGCTCTAGATCGAGGATTTCTAATTCTCAATTTTGGATGTGAAAGTGGATCAACCAGTCTAACATTGATCCTTCATTGGGTGACACTTCTGTGAAATAAGTTGTCATTGTTGAATGGGAGATTTATTCACAATTCTGAGCAACTAACTTCACTGCATATGTTTTTCCAGTCTTAAAGGGTGGAATTATTGTGATAGGTGTAGTTGTACTAAGTCAGGTATGGAGACCTGGGGATTTCTACAGATAGAAACATGTGGCCTTTATCACTAATTATCCAAATGACATTAGAGCAAAGGTCATGAGTTGAGTTCAAACCCGAACTCTACAATTTCCCCTCTATTTTTCAGTTAAATATTTAATGTGTTAGAGCTCACTCGTTGATGAGTGGGAGTTAGAGCGGAAAGTGTTAAAGTATTAATTAAATAATTAAGTTTATCATTTCCTATTAACTAATTAAGTCAAGTTTAAGCTTATGGAATAAGCAGAGATTTAACATTTACTTCTTGCCACAACCACAAAACCAAACACAGGGAGCGAGGAAACTACTAGCAAACGTTCACTTCCACACAAGATTATGCTGGATACATGACAAATTTGATGATACCTACGATCCCAAACACAAAATTTTATTCACCATTACATGTTTTAACAACCCAAGTACAAATTCTTACAAAGCAAACCAGAAACTTCGATAGCAACAGACACAGACATAGTATCAAACACCCAACTCCCCAAACAAGGATCAAAACCCACCCATTGCACCCAACAGGAACACACAAAATAAAATATTACCTGTGAAGAAACTGGCGGATCTTGGGGTGCTTGGGGCTAACGACCTTGCGCTGAATCCTCAAAGCGAGCCTGTACGTGCGCTTCAGCCCCAAGAAATACGCAGTCCCCAACGTGATCTCCCACAGCACCATTCTCTCTCCTTCTAGAGCTCTCTCTCACTCGCTGTGATTCTTTGTTTGTGTTTCGTGTAAAGTCTCTCTTTTCAATGTGTTCATTAGTTTTCTCACTCTTTTCGTTTCGCGCAAGTTATATCCCATTTGGATTCGGGTGGGCCCGTAAGAGCAGCCAGAAATTACGATCTCGCTGACGTTTATTTTTTTGGTCGTTTGTACCTGATCTGAACCGTTGGTGTTTTTGACGGGCTAGTTGGGCCGGGCTTCTGGGGTCCAATTTTTTTTTGTTTTTTTTCCCTTGTTCTTGAGGTATGCGTCGTTGAGTTTTGGGTTATGACAGGCCCAAAAGTTGTATCATTTTATTTGAAATTGGAGAATATGCTTAGGCAAATTTAGATAGGGAATTTTATTGCAGAAGATCTTGAAGATACTTTGTGCTAATGTTTGTTTAGTGGGATAAATGGTGTCTAAATGGTGCGAACTATAGGCGCTCCCTCAAGTCCGACTAAACCATAGCTTGACCCAGTCCTACAGGAGCATCAATGAAAATCCAAACTGTCTAATACTAATTAGGCATATGTGAAGATTCTTTATTGCGAAGGTTCGAACCTAACCACTACCCTTAATGGTTAAATACTGATTATTACTCCTTATGGTAATGAAAAAAAAAAAAAAAAAGTTTCCACTGTTGACATATGTCACATACAATAAATATTAAAAATTCAACTATAAAATATATATTAAAAAAAAAAACAATTAATAATAAGATGTCAAGTGTTTTTTAAAAGTGGTACTTTAAAATAGAAAAAGGAGATTATTCTTCAAAATTAAAAAAGATACAAGGTGAATGCTCTTACCACTATACTAACAGCATTCACGTTTGATTCTTCAAACACCATTTTTTTTTTCTTCAAATTTTGAAGAACCGCCTTAAAATTATCCTATATCCTATTATGTCTCGTCTTTCTTCTCATAAAAAATTCTCACTCTCCTCTTCCAATAAAAAAATAATAATTTTTCTTCAAAAAAAAATGAATGAAAATGACTATTTTCATGGAGTAGAGAAAAAAAATTTTGAATGGAATGTAAAATGATTTTTAAAAGTGATTCTTCGTAATTTCTTTTCTTTTCTTTTCCTTTTTTTTTTTTAAAAAAATAATAAAAAATAAAAAAATAAAAAAATCGGACGTGAATGCTCTAACCGATTTGAAATCCAGCAATTCATTTGGAAGCATGACTCTATAAACTCAATCGTTTGAGGAAACCTGTCGCAACAATTGGACTTCATATTTTGGTGGATTTTTATCTTGTAAGTATGAAATTAACTAAAAAGTGGATTTTTATCTTGTAAGTATGAAATTAACTAAAAAGGAACTCATTATGGCAATTAAAATACAAGGGCGAAAAACATATTGGCTAGTGATCGATTCCACAATTCTTGATTGAGTAATGCTGCATAATATAGGGATGAAAAGGCAGACAGTTATTTTGCTAATCGCTAACCACTTTTGAAGGAAGGAAAAATTCCTAACTGCCTAAGCAGTTACGGTTAGCGGTTTTGAGTTTTGAAAAAACGGTTAACCACCTTTGTGTATATTATATAATATATATTATATTTATATGGGATAAATGTAAAGTTGGTCCTTGTAGTTGGCCTACATTACAAATCACTCAATGTGATATAAAAAATAATTTATAAGTTCTCAAGATATGCCAAAATAATAGTTTACTTCATAAAATCAATTTCGGTTAAGTAATTAACAAAGTCTGTCACTTTGCCATGTCATACCCAATAAAAATGCGACACGTGTTATTATTAATTTCTAACTTTCAAAAATGACAATTAGGATTTTTCACAAAGGACGCCAGCTAAGATTACACATTAGCCATCACTCTACGTCATACTATTACAGTAAATTAACATAATCTCTTATATCCCCAAAATTTTACCCTATGCGTAACCCTCCCTCATCTTCATTTTCCTCAGCTACTTCACAAAATGCGACTGTCAAATTCTCGCAAAATAGTCACAAATCATGGCGAGGAAGATGAAAGTGAGTGAGAGTTATACACAGAGTAAAATTTTAGGGATAAAAGAGATTAGGTTAATTTATTTTAATAGTATAACGTCACAAAGTAACGGATTTTGTTAAGTTACTTAACGGAAATTAATTTTAGGGAGTAAATTATTATTTTGGCTTATCCTGAGGACTTATCAATTATTTTTTATACCACATGGAGTGATTTATAATTTAGGCCAGCTATATGGACCTATAAATTATTTTTTATACCACATGAAACGACGTCGTTTTTGTATTTAAATATATATAAAAATTTAGAAATGATGTCGTATGAAGTAGGGCATTATCATATTACCATATAAACGAAGTCGCTTTGGTTTTTTTTTTTAAAAAAAATAAAATAAAATAAATAAAATAATAATAATCTTTAAAAAGTAGTTAGCGGTTATTAACCGCTAACCGCTAGTTAACCACCTAACCGCATAGGCGGTCACCGCCTTTTAACCCCTATTGCATACCATCAATTTATTTCCTTAAAGTTGACGTAGTTTTTAAAATTATCATTAGATTTATGCTGAATCACTATTAAATTTTAATCCAATTATGATTTTAAAAGTCACATGAAATTCAAAAAATAAAAAAAAATAAAAAAAGATATGTAACATTACCCGAGGAGATACACTATAAAAGGCACAACATTTTTGGTTCGTCCTCGGTGAATTTGGTGTTCGTCCTCTGTGAATTTGGTGTTTTTCGAAACTTGAAATAGTTGAAATAGTTGTAACAGAGCATAATGAATTGACATATTCAGTTCATGAAGAAAACTGAAAAACACTACTAATATCAGAACTATTTAGAGAAGAAGCAGTACAGGTTTTCTTGATTAAAGGGAGTTGAAATATCATCTTCACTGGTTGTGTTTTTTTTTTTAAAAAAAAATTCTGTTGTATTTTGTTTTGGGTTTATGGTGCCATGTATTTACATGGTCATATCCAGTGTTGAGACTTCTAATCCGATCTTTGTGTCGGTCCCTCTCTCTTATTCAGTCCCTGATTAGGATTCAGACAAAGCATTTACCACTTCAGCCTTCTTTCGGTAGTTATTGTTATTTCTAAGTGAAAGTTCAAATAGATTCACCTTAATTTATACATTTTTTACTTCTGTTACCGTTTTGTGCAGCCCTTTGAAATGAGCATGTCACTTGTTTGACCAATTTCTTAACCTTTGTATATATTTTTGCACTATTTTATTTCATTTTGGGTTTGTAGTTGAGAAACCCAGCCCATTTTCGGTTTTTTGTTCTCCCGCTCTCTTCCTATCGGTTTTTGGTTTGTAGTAAGGATTTTCCTTCGTAACATTTTTTTTCTATTAAAAAAAAAAATGATGAAGAAGAAGAAGAAAAAAAAGAAAGATCATCGGTCACAAATGGTCCGTACAGGTCGGTCGATGATGACACTCTAATCAACATATAAAAACATGTGCGAATGGGCAAAAGTGGATTCAATTGGAACATATAAGTAGCGAAGTGATCTTTAGTGTATGTAAAGGAAAAACAATCGGAAAAAAAGAAAAGAAAAGCAATTGACAATTTTATTTTATAAAAGACTATGAATTCTCAGTGTGATAATTGGGAATTTAAATGAATAGAGGTTAATAAGGTAATTTAAAAATGATCGATTTTATTAAGATTAAATAACTTTTTGATTACTACTAACTTTTATCTTTACGTATTTTCTTTTTTCTATTTTACTTATTTTCTAGTGTCACACATGTAGATTCCTTTTTCTAAATCATAATTGTAATGATTCATTAGTTTGTTCTTTTATTAGTTCTATTTTATTATAGATGCGGCATTTTGACAAGTCACTTCAATTTATAACATTCATAATTTATGATCCCTTTGTATAAATCAATAGTATGATGATAACATGCACTCTAATATTGCATACTTTACCACTTCATTTAAACTAATAATCTCTTTTAAAATACTATTTTAACTGGAGTATTTGATTTAATATTTTTTTAATTGCTCTGAACTTGGATGATATCTTTTCACATGTTCTTTTACGTAAGTTTTTCTAATATAGCTAACTCTTACTAAGAGCCACATACTAATTGTGTAAAAAAAAAAAAAAAAAAAAAAAAAAAAAAAAAAAAAAAAAAAAAACTCTTGTAAAACCTTATGCTTATAGCTAAAGACATTACTTGACCCAAGAATTATTTTACTATAATATTTCATTTTTCCAAAAGCTACATCTCTTTAAAAATATATATTAAAAAAAATGAATAAAAAGTTTGTTTTCTAAGGGTCTCAATCGATTTAATATTTATAACAGTTCAAGGATTTAATCTCAATAAATAGGTTATGTATTAACATCGAATTGAGAGGACTTTTGAAGTAAGAGAAATATGATGTCAAGGAAAAGTACAATAACATTTATGTTGGTGATGATGGAGTTGATTGTCCTCATGATACTTGAAGTGCATGCTAATGACAATACCCGTCTCTCCCGCTCCTACTAAACTACTAAACAGGCTTCATCCTTTCGAACTTGATGCTAAGGATTTGAGTTATATCGATCGTTGCATTGAAAGCACGGTTACTAAGGATATACACTCATTTTATATTGCTAAACATCTTCTTTTATGCCTTTTTAATGACCCAATGCATCCTAAAGATTATCCCATACAATTTGGGGAGGCTTGGATGAGGTGCTATCGCCAATGTTATGTTATGGAGAAACGTTTTGGTGCCGATCATGCAATTTGTGTAGCAGAGTGCTACAAAGGGAAAATGAAGAACTTTTAAATATCTATATCTATAATCAATGAGCATCAAGTTTGGTAAGAGGTTCTCAACTACTTTTCTAGCTCTTTCTTCAAGAATATGAATACACATGCTTTTGAAGAAGGTGTTTCATAATATATACGAAATGTTTTTTTCAAACATGGTAAATGAATACTTAACATTTTTATACATTTCTAAGATAGCAATAGATGATTCATTATCAGTTTTTTTTTTTATTAGAAAATTATATTTAATCTCTTTAAATTGAAACCTCTTAAAAAAAAAAAAAAAAACCCACTGTATCATTTATGCTACTTAGCTCATTCAAACTACATTTCATTTAAATTTACATAGTCTGTTAGAATTTTGTATTAAAGTGTATGAAAAGTTGCACTTGTGATTAGAATGAGAAATTTTTTTTTACATAAAAAAATACCAAAATTACTCTTCCACCACCTTTACCTTCATTTTTTTTTTTTTGGACAGGCAAATTTTGAGCATTTCAACTTGAAATTTTGCACATGCCCCCCATCTTCTGTTGAACTTTCTACACCATCAAACAATTGTAGTTTTGAATGTGCCAAATGTCAAAAATTGACATTTGAAGGTGTCTTTGTAAAAGCGATGCCAGTTTAAGGTGTCAAGTGTAATTTTTCCTTTTAATTCTTAGTCTCCACCTTGTTATGAATTTTTCCCCACTCTCCTTGTTATCTAATATATACACAAAACTTGTCTCACTTCTTGAATTTGTATTGGTGATTTCAGGTGTCTAAGATGGTATTGTGGGTTGGTGAACAAGATCTTGAATAATTGGGTTGTATGGATAACAACTCCTACTTGTTTTACTCTTTTTATTTACGTCTCTCTTCAACTATAAAAATAAACATGTAGATTTTGTGTTTTCCTTATGGTTGTGAGAAATGAGAATAAACGACCCAAAGAACGTATTATTTCTAAGTTGGTTATGTTATTAATCTATATGTTAGTTGATTGAGACTATTTTAAATTTTTAGTTATGCGTGTTTAGATTGTGGAGATTTAGTAATTTGGATATTGAGACCCATGTTTATCTTTCTATAATATACATATATATGAGAAGTGTCTTTAAGAAGTGTTTTTTGGTTTTGGATTTTGCAAAATGAGCTTTTAGAAAGTGAAAATTGAGAAGTGCTTTTAGCGTCAGTCACAAAAGTATTTTTCTTTGGGGTTCATAAAGGAAATTTTTTTTTATAGATTGAAAAGTTTATGTGAAAAACAATTTAAAGTATTCTCAAAACGTTAAAAAATAAAAATAAAAAATAAAAAGCCTAAGCATTTGTTGGAGGGCGAAGCTAAAAACGTGTTTTGTAAACCAAACAAAACAAAAAAATCACAATGAAGAACAAATACAAGAAATTGCAACCCCATCTGTTGTACAATTGACAATATTTTTAACACCACTCGGCCTCTACTAGAAGTTGCTGGAGAAAGCTCTAGCTATGCCGGTTCTTTGCAATAGATTGCTCGGTAAGATACCTGTAACAATGCCAGCATTTGAAATAGTTGTACCAGAACATAATGAACTGACATATTCAATTCATGAAAAGTTCTGAAAAACATTATTAATATAAGATCCATTTAGAGAAGAAGCATTGCAGGTTTCCGTGATTAAAAGGAGTTGAAAGATCATCAGTCACAAATGGTCCACATAGGTCAGACGGTCGACGTATAAAAACAGGTGCTCATGGCCAAAGTGGATTCAATTGGAACATATCATGGCATCAAAGTCATAAACTATAAATATATTAGGGTTTAAGAGTCAATTATGACTCCTTTACAAAACCCTAAGAGGTGAGGTACATGAAGGGTAAGGTGAAGAACTAATTAGGCCAGGTAAGATATTAGTCAGCATTGCTATCAATCATCCACAAGAAGTGGAAAATGAAAGACAAGAGCAGCACAAACTGGAACATGAAGTAATCACATCAAAGAAAACAATCAATTTGAGTTTCATTGTTATAAAGAAGAGGAACTTGATAAGTACTTACTTGCCAATGTAGAAGCCTGCAGAATACCAAGCATTTAAAACAACAGTAAGATCTGTTTCGGAGCCGGTAGTCGGGGCTGTTTCCCCTTCAGTTTTCTCTTTCTCTGTATTCCATGAAAAATGCATAAAATATGATAAGCCCAAATCGATAGAGATAGCTAAACCATTAAAACAAGTTGGTGCAAGCATTGTATATGGAAGGACAAGTGGAGTCAAGGATCCACTTCTTATCATGGAACAAAAAGTGAAAGAGGGAAACAATAACACAAAATAATGAGATGTTGGGGACATCCGGACAATATACTATATAATTAAAAGTAAACTCATGCCAAGTTAATCAAACTAAACTACTCATTTTGAGTCCCATCAGTGTTCATCTGTTTTAAGCAAAGGATAACAACAGAAAAGCAATATTATGTCAAGAACCTTTCAATTGCACAGATGAACAAATAGAAAAAACAAAGGCAAAGTAAATTTGGGTCCAACGATTGATACAATTAGTATTAAGCAAATCAACCAAAAAGACATCAGATAAAACGAAAAATCAATCATGTTACCCCAAAGAAACAAGAAATAGAAACTAATAAATATCCAAATATATCCCGAGTTAAAATGAGCTGACAGGGGTCATCTAACTCTTCAATGAAAAAAAGAGGTCATCTCAACAGGTCAAATTTGCCGGGCAAAAGAAACTAGTAGTCACATTTCCAAATAGGAGCTTTTAACCCTGCATTCTGGCTCTTTTCATAGTAGCACCATTGACAAACCATTTTATTATCAACTAAGAGCAACTACAATTTTCATGCAAATTGTTAACTCTAGGAAAACCAGGTATACCTTCAATTATATTAGGATCACTGGAAATTCTTGTCCTCATGGAAGATAATTCCTTTTCTGCAGCTCCCATCGCTGTTTTGACAATGTCACCATCTTCAAGAGGGTAAGACTTTCCAGGAACCATTGCCACAGAATCATCAGTACAAGTCTTGCAAACAGATGTCCCACCCAAAGAGCAGCCAGGACATGAAGTGCATGGAGCCACCAAATACTGACATCCACAACATGAAGAGACAACATTTGGATGAAAAACTTGGCTAGCAGGAATAGCGCGTTCTTGGTAAGTAGAATAGGTACCCCACTGTACACCAGCACCAGAACCAGAACCAGAACCTTCACCAGAATATTGATAATTCCAACCACCAAATTGATGAAGCTGCTCCAAAATCTTTTGCCTCTTCTCCTCAAGCTCATTATATAGGTTGAGTAACTTGTTATAATCCTCTGCACCATGAGAATATGAATAGCCTTCACCAGCATCTTCCATATTTTGCTTGTGTAGATTATTTGATGAATCTACACAAGGCTCAGCTGCACATGAATCTCCACAGTGATTTTCTTTAACATGTGAAATATTACTAGTCTCTCCCAAGTCTATTGCTGTACTTGATGAAACATTGCTCTTCTCTTCTGCATCCCTAATTATTACAAAACAAAAGAGAAGGTAATAAACTTACATTAGAAAAAGAAAAAAATAATAAGCCATAGAAAAACAACTCTTGTTTGCAATGCAGGAACTAAAAGATTGTAAGGATTTGGTTTTGAGCTTATGCATGCTCACATGATCTGTTAGCAACTATTGTTGGTTAATTTTGAGTCTTCAATGGTTTCTTTTTTTTAATAAGTAATTCAATCTTATTAGAAGGCACAAAGGGACGCAATTTAAGCACACAATGACAAGGAGTATACAAGAGAGTCATCCAATAAGGGAGAAGAGGAAGAACACAAATCTATAAATTTGTGAAAATTAGAAAAATGAGAACTGTTGAGAGAAAACATCCACCCATAAAGTTTTTAAACACCAAACTTTTAGCTCCATCATGGTTCTCTCACAATCTTCAAAATTCTTAGTATTGCGTTCTCTCCAAATGCACCACATCAAACAAAGAGGAATCATCTTCTATACATCAATACGATGGCTACCAAATTGGCCTCTCCAACTAACCACCAACTCCACCACATGTTGAGGCATGACCCACTCTATCCCAAAAAGACTGAAAACTGAATAAGCTAAATGACAAGGGTTTGTGAGTTTGTGTTGTGGCCATGGATGCCATCGATGTTTTGGAGATTTTCAGCCGGCAGAAATAATTTTATTATTTTTCATTCTAAATATAAACATTTCCAAAACTTCTATAGAAAAAAAGATAATATAGTAGATGAGGAATTAGATCTGGCACAGTTATATACTAACCTTCTAGCCTCATGACTTTCACTAACATCAGCAGATGCATCTTCCCCAGTGCCACCAACAGCTTTTCCTCCCTCAACCGAAGTATTGCAACTTTTTTTGCTGTGCATTATCTGGAAAAGGAAGTGATTGGAAAGATTATAATGTTATACAATTAAGTTGGAGGTGAAATTCAACAGCATGAGAATTTTTGAGAAGCATATGCATATGATCAAATATCTTTTTTTTTTTTCCTTTTTTTTTTTTTTTTTTTATTTATTTTTTTTTTTTTATAAGTAATTGGCCCAAGGAGAGGGAGACGTATATGTGTATGATCAAATATCAGTTACCATTGTACATAAAAAGCCAAGAAAAGAGTAAGTTCTCCAATACAAAATATATTTCCACACTTCTTTGTTCTGAATATTTTTCAATGTCATCAATGAGTATCTACTTTTCATTTTTTCTTTTTGTTTTGACTTTGATCAATCATTCTTTTTCCTTCATTATAGCTACAGGGTGCGAGTGTGTGCCCGTTCGCGTGCACTTGCTAAGTAGCCTTCAGCGTGTTACGTTCTCTGAAACACAAGAAAGATGGTAACCAATTAGAACCAAGTGTAATTTGCTCTGTCCGAAATTCACCAGAATACTTTCTGCATCATTGCCATCGTTTTGACACCCATAAATCCCAAGAACCACATGCACACCACCAGACTAACAAGTTATAATATTAGTTCTTCATCTACTCATCCTTAACTTTATACTTCCTTTAGGGCAAAATGGGCCTAAAGGAAGAAAAGGACAAAATGGGTTTTGGAGTCTGTAATAGAGGATAAAATTGGAAGAAAATGGGTTAATATGTCACGTGAGGAAGTACGTGAGGCGAGTTCCATCCATTTAGACTGAAAAATTTAACGGAAGGTTTTAAATTGAAATTTTTTGAAACTTAAGGGGAGTACATTGCCAATTTTTAAACTTTGAGGTTCAAATTGAAAAACCACTGAAACTTTATAGGGGTACAATGCATTTTTCCCAAAAAGATTTGTAGATATGTAAGCCATTTTATTATTATTATTATTATTATTATTATTATTAGTTGATTAGTTTCATGTCCTTTGGTTTTTGAAATATTGCCCATTTTTCAATATTGGTGTTGTTGATCACTTGTTGGAATTTCTTGCTTTTGTTGAATCAAACGTACTGGATAAGTATAGCATTTCGAATCGTACATTTTTTAAAAAGTCATGCATTGCCTGTAATTTGAAAATGCATATTTAATTTTTTATATTTTTAAATTGCAATTGCATTTCCAAATGATATATTTTCTGTAATTAGATTTAAAATCACACTTTTGGTATGTAAAATCCTACCACCTAAATCATGTTGGTAGAATTATATGCTCTCCGAAAACAAAAATTCTAAATAATCCATTTATAAGTGGATTTCAAAACTTGCAAAGCGGATTCTATCTCTCAACACCTACAACACATGGAGACCAAAGCCTTACAAATGCATTCGCTTTACACAAACCCTGTTTTTAGTACCCTGGAATGAATTTGCTTGCTCTTACCAATCACAACCATATATACTAGCAGCTCCAGTCGAGAGGCTACCAAATGGGAAAGCTCTCGCCTTGATTTCTGTATCCTCTGATTTCATGAAGAAGGTTAAAGGCTTTTTCAGATTTCAAACTTCTAGCACAACCATGAACAATTGTATTGTACGAAATAAAACTCTTCCCAAGCAGCATCAAAAGCTTCCAAGCATCTTCCATTATGTCAGGCCGTGCATATATGCTAATAAGAGAATTTCAAGACAAATTGGCGCATAAAAAAAAGGTCCTTGATCATTTTAAATAGAAGTTCCAAACTTCCTTATAATTCCCTTCACTTTCAACATATGCTCTGATACATATCTAGACATGAAATTTTGATCTACCATCCGATTGAGCACTTTCCTTGAATCACAACAAATTTATTCGCCACACACGCAAGCATTAAAGCCAACCCCACCAGAGTAACCCAAGAATGCAATTATTGCCCAAGGGACAACAATTCTGACTCCACCCAAGCTGATAAAAATGCACTTAGAGTAAACCAATTAAGATCGTACCTAACCACTCAAAATTGTATCCAAATGAAAATCTTTTGCCTTTCTTAATTGGGTACCCCAAATGCAAAGTCCAAGTAACCTCATTCTTCTCTGGTGTTTTCTCAAGCATGTTATATGCTAAAATTTAAATATTGTCACAAGCATATTAAGCAATGCACACCCAACACATACATCAGATCCAAAGCTTTTTGGGGTGACTTTAAACATTAATTAACCATTGTTTAAACACTCTATACTTCCAAAGCTTTGAAAACACAGTTGCTCGATTAGCTTCTTCTCTTCAACGTTTAAAACAAAAACTTATGAATTGTGATATGCCAATTTTACAAAGCAGGGGATGAGAAGGATAGCACCATACCTTCTCAAACTGAAACTGAATTCATTGGTTAAATATGAGAAAATAGACTTCAAACAAAAGAAATGATGTAATAAGCCAAGTTATCATAAATCAAAGGAACTGATCTTATTTACTACACATAAACATCAAGCATCTTTGTGCTATCAAATATAGAGCAGAACACTAATTACCTGTAGCACCCCAGATTTTTAAAGTCTTATTTTAGAGATATTAATTTGATGCTATTAATGTTCATATTAGGTAATGACATTTACTTTGAGGTTGAGATATTTATTGATGATATTAGGTAATAATATTTATTCTTGAGGAACTTATTAGATCTTATGAATATTATTGGAATGAATATTGATTTGAGGTTATTATATCATGATGATGATTTTATATTGATTATTTTATTGGGAGATTTAAGAGATATGATAATTGATGATTGATTGGTATAATTTGGAGTATGATTGTAATAATTGGTGATATAATAAGATAGTATATGGTAGGTATAAGGATGGTAGAATAAGAAGGTAGAATAGTATATGGTTGGTGAAATAGTATAGGGTTGGTGGAATAGTGTAGGGTTGGTGAAATAGTATAGGGTTGGTGGAATAGTGTAGGGTTGGTGGAATAGTATAGGGTTGGTGAAATAGTGTAGGGTTGGTGGAATAGTATTTGATTTTCTCCTATAAATAGAGCTCTTCTCCTTCAGAATTTTCACCACTCATCTCCTCTCCCATCTCTTGCATATATTCTTCATTCTTCCGCTTTTTACTCGGTCTTTCTTCTTTCTAAGAGTGTTTACTCAGAACAGAGAGAGAAAGGGCGAGACCAAGCGCTACAAGAAAGAAAGAACACAAGAGAAACCGAGAGTGAGATGGGAAATTTAAGACAGAGAGCTGAAGAGGAAGAAAGAGAGTTTAGGCGAGAGAGAGAGAGAGAGAGAGAAAGAGAAAGTCAGTGAAGGGATTGTTATGGGTATGGACCAACTGCAGCAGAACGGGTTTCAAGTAATTACCTTTGATGATCCATTCATGTAATCCACTGTAAGTATTCTTACTTACTGAGTATGATATTGATATCCAATAATACGGATTTTTGTGGTTTTATAACTTGTCTAGCATTTTGCTATATATATGATTCAACAATGATTTATATTGTCGGAAATCAATTGACTCACTACTTCACAGTTTTTTGTAGTGCTTGCAGGAATGGAAAATCAAGGTAATTATGCAGTTGTGATTAGAGATTCATATTGAGATGTACAGAGATTCCAAGTTGGTTAAGTTTTGTCTAGAGTTTAGACTGTCGGATAGATCTGTATAAATGCCTTGTACGACATAGCTTTGGGTATTTTTGTATAAAGAAAAGTATTTTAACAGTATTTTTTTTGTATTGATAATTACAGTTTTTCCGCTATATGAGATGAGGTTGTTACATTACCCCTATTTAATGGGAATGTAATTGAGGAGACTCATATCACTTAATTTACATTTAAAACTGAGTTGTTTGACTTGATTCTTCTGATTGAATTGATGAGCAAGTTTGATTTGAATCCTCTCCAGCATCCCTCATGGGGCTTTCTATTGATGATAAGAAAGGCTTGGAAGGCATTTGTAAGCTTTCAACTTCTTCTTCAAGCATTTCTATGACCCTGTTCATTGAATGGCGATTACTAGGCTTCATCTGTATACACCATAAGGCGACCATGGTCATCTTCTTAACTATTTTCTTTTCCTCTTCGGTAACATCTTCCATTTCTATGTCCTTTCCGTCGTGCAATTGGTCATACACCCAAGTAGGGAAATAAATTTGGCTTGAATGGTCTGCAAATGCATTCACATTCCTTCTTCTACCCACCATTTCCATCAATAACATTCCAAAACTATAAACATCAGCTTTGTATGAAATGCCTCCAATGTTTTTGTAGAACAACTCAGGAGCTACGTATCCTAATGTCCCTCTTGCAACAGTCAAAGAGACAATGCTATCATCTACTTGATATAGTTTTGCCAAGCCAAAGTCAGAAACCTTGGGAGCAAAATTCTCATCAAGAAGAATGTTATGAGGCTTGATATCAAAGTGCAAAATCTGCATGGCACATCCTTGATGTAAATATTCAATTCCACGAGCCACTCCTAGAGCTATATTAAATATTTGGTCATAGCTTAGGAGGGTACTTTCTTCTGGGGAAAATATGTATTTATTCAGGGAGCCATTAGGCGTGGACTCATATACTAGAGCACGCTTTGATCCTTCAACACAAAAACCAATGAGTTGCACTACATTAACTGGTGAATCTTTCCAATAGTTGCAACTTCATTGATAAAATCTTGTCCATTAGTTTTGGACCTACCCAACATCTTTATAGTTACGAGTCGGCTACTTCGAAGTGTTCCTTTAAATACAGTGCCATAACCTCCTTCACCTAGTTTGTCCTTGAAATTTTTGGTCATCTTCCTAATTTCAAACTAAGAGTACCTTATTGGCATGAGGTTATTGTGGCTTTGCAAGAATTCTTCAACAACATCGTACATCGATAAATGCCTTCTATGCCATTTATATATCAAAAACGTAATCACGCAGGGAATCAACAATACAACTCTTGCTGCAAGGTATAGTCCTATGAAAGAACATTGTCAAAATAAATTATAAGAAAACAAAATGCAGATGACCTACTGTCAGCATCTTATTTATTTCATCTCAACCCACTGCCTCTCTAAATCCTCGTATAATTAATCACAAATTTTGTTTTCTTTTTCATGTGAATAATATTTTCATCTTGCCTTCATTTCAAAATATTTCATGTTTCACAGTCGAACGAATTATCTGCTAATTAAGTAAAAAGGGGGAAAAAAAAATTAAAGAAGATCAAATGAGAGATAAAAGGTTCTTACCGCCATAGGTGATCATGATTATTCCTAGTTTTCCCAAAGTGACTGCAATAAATATGAAAAATATAAATTACTTAATTAATGAAGAAAGTGACTTAAATAATTTGAAAAGTTTAAGGTCTAATAAAATCCCATAAACAACTTTCCCCTTGGCCATGCTTAAAGAATAAATAAGTACAAACGTTAGAATTTACATGTTTGGGATTTAAGTTGGGTTGAGCTAGTTTGACTATTTAATTTGCACATATATATATATGAATAGATAAATTTATGCTGCGATTGGCATTAACCCCACCCCTCACATACAAATTTTTGAGATAGAAACCTTACGATCATAGTCTGGCCCATTTTCTCCGGAATGCTCAAAAAATATGTCTTCTGCTTTGGCAAAGAAAGAATAACATCAGCATTTGAAAACTCGAAAAAAAAAATAGCATTTTTATTTTAGTTGGAAATATAGTTACAATGTATAACCAACTGTCTTTTTCTTGTAAATGCTATTAATTTTCATCTTGTTTGCACGTTGAAACTATTTCCATGCTTCACAGTTTAAGAAATGATATGCTAAAAGAAAACAAAAGAGAGATATAGGATCTTACCGATGATCTGCGGTAGCAGTGTTTTGGTAACAACTTCAATAGCTATAAAAATAAAAAAATAAAAAAATAATTGAAAGGTGAATTAAATAATTCTCTGAAACAATTTTGTGAGATAGAAACCTTACCTTTTCCAAGTATCTCGGATAGTTTAGAACTGGGATAGGGGCACTGAGCAGGGAAATTCGCGTGATTGAGGTAGCAACTGTCATCTCCTCTGAAGTTATGACACAGAACTTGCACCCATGAAAGCTTAAAACCATCGACCACTCGATCGTAAACGTCTGAACACCTAATTGGGGAACCACTATGCGACGCTTTCGGAAACATTTGCTCTATTTGGCAAGAGTCCCCCAAATCGTCTAGAGATATATAGTCGGAATATAAAACATATCGGTAGCTCTTGGAATGGAATAGAGAAGAGTTGGAGGAATTCACTCCCCCATTACTCAAGCATGTAGACGTATCCAAATAGTGATAAGAAATCATTGGCTTTTCACACTTCACCCAAACCAAACCCGTTTCTCGCATACGGACATCGTACCAACTCAAAAGGTACCTTATCGGCCGGTACTGACCACTATCACAAAGGACATATATGTTATGTGGATAACGTAAGGAATATGGATCCCCTGAACTGAAATTGTAGCGGTTTAGAAAATAGCGAGGGATGAAGGAGGTTTTGTCTTTCTTCATACCTGCGTCTACAACTCGGATTGTGTACATACCGTAATCGATTTCCCGTACGTAGTATTTTCCAGCATATAAGTATAACACTGTTTGGTTATTCTCACAGAACAGATTATACCTTTGATCTCCGCACATTGGTGGATCGCCTTCCAACCGAAACGGATAGCTTATATTCTGAATATTGCCGCAGGAAGAAGGAGGACATGTGTGATGATGACTATCCTTGGCACTGCAAACTTCATGGGCTAGGACAAGAACAACAATTAGGACCGTGAGTCCAACAGGGAAGAGCATTCCTCTAACCATGGATATGGAGATCCTAGCATAGAGTGAGAGAGCAGAGAGGCCGTTTTGAAAAAGATTTCCTGTAAATAATTTGTGGGAGGGAAAAAAATAATTGCCCTTCTGAATAAAGAAATAATTGCAGCCGTACTTTTTCAAAATGGTGTCGAAAAAACAAAATAGAAAAGCCTGCATGTTCACGTGAAGACTGGCGCTGCTGTACTCTGCTTCTCTTTTTCCATAAGCTACAGAAACCGTCCAAGAAATCTCTCTTCCGTCGGTTGCCAAACGGGACCACATTCGGATTTATTGAAAAACATTTGGGACCACAGCCGGTTCATACAGTCACCATTACTACGCAAGTCCAAGACTCTAAGTCCAAGAGAAGTTCATCCGAAATTTACTGGAGAAAGCCTAGCTATATATCTCTGGGAAGCATTCCAGAGCAGAGAGATTGGATATTTTGCTTAGAAATGGAATTCTCATGCTTCTTGTTGTTGTTTGTGGCTTTCATCATAGACCTTGGAGAATGCCAAAGTAATGGGTGTGCTGAATGGCCGTGTGGAGCTCGTGGCCCAGTCATCCGATTTCCCTTCCGGGTTAACAGTCAGCCAGAGCACTGTGGGTATCCTGGGTTTAATTTCTCCTGCACTGATACAAACGATACAGTGGTTGAGCTGCCGAATTCAGTCAAGCTTTTTGTCAAACGGATTGACTACAAATCTCATGTACTTCAATTATACGATCCAGCTCATTGTATTCCAAAGCAGCTTAGGAGACTCAATTTATCTTCCTCGCCTTTCCATTTCGAAGAAGATTCCCCTGAAGACCAGACTTCGTCTTCAGGGGAATCTTCCTCAACTGGCCTTACAGACTTTGTCTTCTTCAATTGTTCCCAAAGAGAAGTAAAATTCAGGTTTATCCGCTGTCTTAGTAGCCAAAAACACCAGGTTTATGCCTTCGATAAACGTGATGACCTCATGGACTTACCCCTATCATCTTGTACAAAGATGTATACTCTTCGATCAATTCCAAATACTAGAGTGCTCGGTGATGATGAGAAAAATCCTGAACTGAAATGGTCTAGACGAGTATGTGGACACTGTGAAGCAAGAGGCAAGAAATGCAGATCGAAGAATAATAGCACTGCATTAGAAACCGAATGCTTCCTCGAAGGTATTGTCTTCTCTCCAATTTCCACCTTTGTACTCAATTTCTTCATGTACAGTTTTCAAGCCAACGTGCATTCATTTCCACCCAAAAATAAAATAAAATGTTTGATCAACATATGCTAACTCACTGCACAGTACCTTTAGCCCTCTTGACCTCAAGAGGTCTAAATTCAGTATAACTTGGCTATTAGCAAGAAAATTTTAGGCGAAAGATATATTTTCTTTTGGAAATGTAGAATGAGAAGCTAATTATGTTAAATCTTTAACAGGTGCATTATCAAAGTTAGTGATCACGGGTGAGTTGTCTTGGTCATACAAAATTCTTTTTATTTGGGAGATGTAAACTATTGACTCACACATGTTTATTACACAGGTGTCACCTTAGGTTCATTTCTATTACTACTTGCTGTCTTTGCTCTCTACCGTTTCTATACTTATGATAAAGTAGAAAAGGAACATCAAGTGAAGATCGAGAAGTTTTTAGAAGACTACAGAAATTTCAAACCCACAAGATACTCGTATGTCGACATTAAAAAGATTACAAATCAGTTTTCTGAGAAGTTAGGTGAAGGAGCATATGGAACAGTATTCAAAGGAAAACTTTCCCATGAAATCTATGTTGCAGTGAAAATCCTCAACACTTCCAAGGGTAATGGGGAAGAATTCATAAACGAAGTTGGAACAATGGGTACAATCCATCATGTTAACGTGGTTCGCTTGGTTGGCTTCTGCGCTGATGGATTTAGACGAGCTCTAGTTTATGAATTCTTATCAAATGATTCACTAGAAAAGTTCATATCTTCAACGGATGCCAAGAATTGTATTCTTAATTTGGATAAGATGCAAGATATTGCTCTTGGGGTAGCAAAAGGAATCGAATATCTTCACCAAGGATGTGACCAACGAATCCTCCATTTTGATATTAAACCTCACAATGTTTTGCTAGACCAAAACTTCAATCCAAAAATTTCTGATTTTGGTCTTGCCAAGTTGTGTTCAAAGGATCAAAATGCAGTGTCCATGACTACAGCTAGGGGGACTATGGGTTACATTGCACCCGAAGTGTTTTCTAGAAATTTTGGGAATGTGTCTTCTAAAGCAGATATTTATAGTTTTGGAATATTGTTACTTGAAATAGCCAGAGGGAGGAAAAATGTTGACATTACAGTTGAAAATACTAGCCAAGTCTACTTTCCAGAATGGATCTATAATATTTTGGAACAAAAAGAAGACATAAGAATCTTTGTTGAAGATGATGGAGATGATAAAATTGCAAAGAAACTTGCAACTGTTGGACTCTGGTGCATCCAATGGCACCCAGTGGATCGCCCTTCTATAAAAGTTGTGGTTAAAATGTTGGAAGGAGAAGGAGATAAATTAATTATGCCTCCGAATCCCTTTGCCTCTGCTGACCATGTAAAAAATAATGCAAATATACCTACGAAACGTCAAAACCTAGAGTTGGAGGTCATCCAGAATCAAAATAATTGTATGTAAACTTAGCATATGTGATAATAATATTGGTTGCAATGATCTTGTACTCTTAAACCTTACTCATCTTGTCTCTTTTTTATTTTATTTTATTTTTATTTTTATTTTTATTTTTTTATTCTATTCAAAGCGGGAGAGGGGGAAAAGGATAAAACCTTATTCATCTTGCCAATGTAAGGACTTCAAGTTTTTTCTTGTATCAAACCTTAAAACATTTAAAAATAGATGTTGGAAAGCTAGAAAAACTATATTCAATTGTGAACCTAAATAAAGAATTATTCATTGGAGGCCTAGGGAAACCACATAATCACATCAAGAATTTCTACAACTACATTTATTTCGATTCCTTATAATGTTTAGAAAATTCAAAATTGCAAATTTGAATTGAGTACTTCTATTCGTCACCTTATTATTTAGGGGTGTACTAGTGGTTACAGTTAAGGGTTATTGCATCTAATCACAACTGCTTGAGGTGGTTAGTAGTTTTGAAATAATAGTTGGTTAGCGGTTATTGATACCTGAAACTATCTTGCATAACTGCTTTTAAGGTTGGACCTTTTGTGCCTTTTTTTTTTATTATTATTATTATTATTTTTTTGGCACACCTTGAGCTTCTTTTTAGGACCTATTTTAAATGGTTTTTGGACAATTTAGAGCCTATTTAAAATGGCATTAAACACCAAAACGATCTTTTGGTATATTATTATATTTTATATCTATTTAATATAATATATTATATTTAAGGGTAAACGATTAGCGGTTATTAAGCGTCTTCACTTACCTCTAAAATTACTAACCATAAACAAATGCGGTTAGCAGTTATTAGACAGTTAATAACCGTTTGCTTGTATACTCCTACTATTGTCCCCCTTTCATCCCCATAGCTGAGATGGTGTGGTCTCCCAACCAAAAAAACTAATCTTCAGGCATCAAATATTATGAAGACCACATCACATTAGTTGTGAAGGGATAAGAAGAGGATAATAGGAAAATGTATATATCATTACTCCAAATATTAGAACTTGTTTGGATGTGTTTTAAAAAATAGGGGAAAAAGGCCCCCTCGACTACAACTCATTTTCAAAAAACCCCCACAAAGTGACAGGTGTAACACTTTGATATATTAAACTACCATTTTTGTGGCAAAAATGCACATTTGTTAGCCTTGACCGTTAGTATGGATATTGAAACAAAATTTGGCCATAATCTTTCGAAAATACCCTCGCTTTGGCAATTGAAAAACCAAATTTATTATTTTTAATTATGAATGTAAATTTAAATTAAAAGATAAAAGAAACCAAAATTTAAGATGGTTGAACCATTCCATAAGGGGTAGTTCTGCCACCCAAATGGAAAGGGGGCGGCCCAAGTTGCTAGAAGTGGCTCGTGGCCACCCCTAGAGGGTTTGGGGTTAACCCAAGAACCACCCCTGGTCACCTCTAGGAGTGACTCGTTGGTTAACCTTGTAATACCTCTTAAATCAAAATAATTAGTTTTTACGACCATTGCAATTTAAAAATCGAACCCTTATTTTAAGTGACATTTGAAAATGTTATGGACTGAAATTTCCAAAAAAAAAAAAAAAAAAAAAACCTTTGACAGTTTGCAAATTAATTCTTCATTTTTGAAGGTTGAACGATCAAGATTTTCTTTCATCAAACATCTTCATCGAATGTTCGAAGTGTCTCCCAAACATTTGAACTTGTCTGAAAACATTTTTAGCCACCTTGGCCCTTTGAACATGGGAGGATCCTTATAAAGCCATGCTTATCTCCATAAGAATACAATTTTGTCATTTCTTCACACCAACCACCCTAGAGGAGAGAGAGGTCCTAGAGAGAGAAAATGTGGTTTTTGTGAGGCTTCATTCTTAAGAGGAGGTAACCCCTAAACCTCAATCTTGTTATTAGTATGCATGTTTTCCTTAATTGGTTTTAATCTACTGCTTTTGTTGTTTAACAAATAGCATGTGGGTTTTAAAGACATCCAAGTATATTACATTAGGATTTTTCAATAATCATGCACGGGTTAGCTAAGCTTTCAAAAAGTAATAAACTTGTTCATATTTTCAATGTTATGTCACGTAATTATGGTTTGTTGTGTCTTTTTAGTGTTGTTAAGAGTCTTGGTTAAGTTGGAAAATGGGTTTTAGAGGTCGTTTTGGGTTTCTTGTGCATTTTGACAGTCATTGAACATTTCATTGTTTCGCCGAGCATTTGATGTAGGGGTGCAAAGGCGGGCGGTTTTTAACCGCCCGCTAACCGCTAACCGCTATAACCGCCAACCGCCTAACCGCCTAACCGTTTAACCACATTAACCGCTAACCGCCTAACCGCCATAACCGCCTAGCAGTTAGCGGTTAGCGGTTATTGGGTCTACTAACCGTAACCGCTAACCGCTAACCGCCATTTTATATAATATATTTTTATAATTATACATATAACATAATCACTTGATCATTAAATCACAATTTTTTTAAAAAATAATTAAATCACAATTTGAGTATTAATATATTATCACTATAATTGATATGATTATATCATATAATCACTTAATCATTAAATCACAATTTTTTTTAAAAAAAAATTAAATCACAATTTGAGTATTAATATATTATCACTATAATTTATATGATTATATCACATGAGATTGATTATTAAATCATTTGATTATATAATAACAAAGTATACATATATAATATGACATAACTCATAAGTATACTAATTCATACTAATACAACAATTAAATATCTAGAGACTTATTTCCAGTGTATGTTATAAACCTATAAGTCTATATAAGTCTACATATGTATATGAATAATATAAATGTATAATATCAATAGTTAATCATATGATTCAATGACAATTCAAATACTTTATTCAAGACTTCAAGTGAATCATATTATTAATGTACAATGATGATATGATTCGTATAATATCAAATTAAGTAATTGACATTGGATTAAACAATGACCAATGTGTTACTTATAAACATAATTTAAGTATTAATGTATTATCATTATAATTTTAGTAATTTATATATTATCACTATAATTGATATGATTATATCACATGATGACTTGATCATTAAATCATATGATTATATAATAATAAATAATACATATATAATATGACATAACTCATAAGTCATAAGTCTACAAGTTAATCATATGATTCATGTATAATGATAATCACAATTGATTCAATTGAATTAAACAATATGTTACTTATAACTACAAGTCTACAATTTAATTAAAGCATTATTAGATACTTTAGGAATTTAGGATTTAGGATTTTGAACATTACCATTTACCATTAGATATTAAGTTCAATTCAAAGAAAAAAGATTATAAGTAAATATGATAAGAATTTAAATAATTAATCATATGAATCATATAATATAATTTAATGAGACTATATGATTATATAATATCAAATTAAGTAATTGACATTAGATTCAACAATGTGTTACTTATAATCACAATTGAAGTATTAATGTATTTTTTGAACATTTTTCAGAAAAAGAAATTTAACCATTTTTTGAAAGAAAAAAAAAAAAGAAAATTAACAATTTTGAATTATATATATATATATATATATATATATATATATATATATATATATATATATATATATAATTGCTTATAGTTATATTATATGCATATTGAATAATATAAATGTATAAGATAAATATTTAACTATATGATCCAATTACAATTCCAATACTTAATCAATTATTCATGTACAATGACAATGACAATGTGATTCATATAATATCAAATTAAGTAATTGACATTGGATTAAACAATGTGTTACTTATAACTACAATTGAAGTATTTTTGTTTGTTTGTAAGTTTATAAGATCAACATTTAATCATATGATCCAATGACAATTCAAATATTTATAGCAATTTGGCCCAATAAGATATTAAAAATACAAGAAAAAAAAATGAGGGTAAAAAAAAGCCCAAAAAAAAAGCCTAATTTTAAAAAAGCGGTTAGCGGGCGGTTATCTATTTCACTAACCGCTAACCGGCCACTAACCGCTAACCGTTAACCGCTAGGCGGTTAGCGGTTGCGGTTAGTGAAATTTACTAACCGCTAGGGCGGTTACGGTTAGCGGTTATTGCCACTAACCGCTAACCGTAACCGCCTTTGCACCCCTAATTTGATGTTTGGTCTCCTCAGCCTATGTACCCTTTTAATTTTTTTTTTTTTTGATAAAAAAAGTTATAAGGAACAGCGTAACGGTGGAAAGGGATTGAATGTTTTCTCCTTGTCAATATCTAACAATTTTTCCAACCTCTGCTTTTTCATTGAACTATCATAATTTATTGATTAAACCTTCATTATTTCGAATCAATTATGCTTATGAGTTCATTAATATTTTGAATAGCCATAGTCAATTATAATTTTCAAGGAAAATTAATGTTGAATGGTTCATTTATTATACACCACTTCAAGCGTGGATCTAGATCCTCTCCAGTATATTTTGGACTAGAGAATATTTAGTTTATTTATAAAATTTCTTCTCAAAAATTAAAAAAAAATTCATCCTAAAGTTACAAATAGGATACATGCGTATCTTACTAATAATATATATATATTATTAAAAAAATAAAAAATGAATGGGGTGATCATCCCATCTTAGCCATAGGCCACCCCATTTTAGCTATATATATATACATATATATATATATATATTATTAAAAAAATAAAAAATGAATGGGATAATCACCCCATCTTAGCCATAGGCTACCCCATTTTAGCTAAGAGTAACTTGAGCCATCCCCAATGAAAATGGCCTAACCGATCACCCCAACTTGCAGAATGGGATGACTATATTATCCCAAGAACTAAAAAAAAAAAAAAAAAAAAAAAAAAAAAAAATTATTTGCCAAGAACTTTCAAAATGAGGTGGTTGTATTACCCCTAATAAATAAATAAATAAAAAAAAAAGGGAATTTTCCGTGAAGCTTCAGTGTTATACACAGTATTGGAAACAAGAACCACATGTTGCCGACAAGAACGCTGCAGCAAACCTGCACCGTTAAAGCTATACAAGCCAGTGTTGTCGTTGTTGTCGGTGGCACTCAGTCAACAAACGTCAGAGAAACGTAACTCATTACTCAATTCACATAGCACGCTACATTGCCAAATTACAGCCATTACTCAATTCACATGGTACGCTACGTTGCCAAACCACAGCCATCCCATTTTGCAATACATTGCCAAACCTAAGGCTCTACGGTAGTTTGTGGTCAGACCTCGATCAGTGCCCTCCTGGGGCAATTGACTGGGAAAAAGACGAGTCTTTGGACGAGCCAAAACGTGTAAAAACACACATAAGCCCTCAGGTACGAAATTATCAAAATGTTTGTGTGAAGGTGAACAGAGGAAAAAAGTTGAACCCACCGTGTTTAGGGACAATATAGTAATTTTATTTGACTCTTTTCTTTAAACACGGCTTTTTTTTTTCTTTTCCTGCAACTGGTTATGTCAAGGCTCCATATAGAATACATCTCGTCAACCCATGCTTTGCCTTTGACAGCAAATAATGCAACGTTGCGTTGGGTTTGGCAACATTAGTTACCAAACAACGCACACATTGTTGTCGGTGGCACAAAGTCAACGAACACCACAGAGAAAATAACTCCAATTCACATTGGCACGAATTTGCATTGTTGTTATAAGGTTCTTTTTTTAAAAAAAAAAAAAAAAATTTAAATTTTTTTATTTTAAAGAGTTGTTATCAGTTATTTGTTCGTGTATCTTTTGTTCTTTGTTTTTCTAGGAAAGTTAATTCAAAAATAAAAATAAAAAATAAAGGAGAAAAAAAATTGGTTGAGAAAAAAAAAAAAAGTCGAAATTGTCTAGCGATATTTGGCCAAGTAGCTAATCTTTTTGACCTTATTGGTCTTGTTTGATGACTCAAGTTTATTATGGCCTCACAGTTGACCAATTTTCAACCCAAATTGACCCTCATTTTTATCCATAGTTGGCCTTGCACCACTGCCAACTGCCACCGACTCAAATTTTCTTTTGATGCTGATTTTTCTAGTTAATAGACCATTACAACATGCTTTTTGATAGGAGGCTCTAGAGTGATGATACAGTCTACAGTCGACGTGCATCAACAATGATGCACACTATATAGGCGTAAATTTTTTTTTTTTTTTTTTTATTATTTTAATTATTATTTTTTTTTTAAAAAAAAAAAATTTATGCCTGGCGTGCATCACTGTTGATGCATGCTGGCGTAAACTGTATCATCACTCGGAGGCTCTATATTCTCTTTCGAATTATTATTTTTTTCTTTTTTTCCTAGTAACACTAAAAAAAAAAACACAAATCATAGAGGAGGCGTTCTTCCCTCCTCTCCTGGTAGCAGTGGTTAGTGTCTTCGCTGTAATATCTTTTGGCTCCCGTTTCTGGTGGTTTTGGTTTAAATATAGTTTGTAGATCTAGATCTAAATCTAAGTTTTCAAACTCAGATTTACTCGTCTTCACTAACCAAGGCGTATCTTTTTGAAATGTCTATAATGTTGTGCTTCTTAATTGCTGCTGTGTTTGGGGTTTTTATTGTTTTTTAGTTTTTAGCTTTGATTTTTTTAGTTTTTTTTTTTGTCTTGGCCTTTGGGTTGATGACATGAGTTCTCTCCTGGCCTTTTGGGTTGAGGAGGAGTAGATCGGTGTGGGAGATTATCTATCACGGCTGAAATAGGTGCAAACCATGTCCTAGATCAAGTTTGCTTGGAGTAGATATGCTGCAGATGTGATTCATAACTGCATTTGTTAGCGGAAGCAAAAGACATAGATAATACTTGATTGTAAAAAATTTTGATTGAATCCATGACTTTGTAACTTCATAGCATCTGGCTATGTTTTATCAGAGGTTACTCTCTGTAATAGCTTTGTGCTATATATGTATTGTAAGACCTTTATACTTTTCATATTTTATCAATGAAATTTAATATTTCTGTTAAAAAAAAAAGGGACCATTACTACAAGACTACATTTATTCTTACTTTTTTACATAATTTTTCAATACCTATAGGTGTGGAAAAATTATTGAAAGAAGTGGGAGTAAGTGTAGTATTATTTAACTAGTATGCAAGACTTCTCACACCATTTATTTTGCTAAATGTAGGCTTAGGGCACCCTATAATAATAAATAAATTAAGAAAAAAAAAAAAAAAAACTCATTCCAAGCTTTTTTTTTAACGAACTATGATCCTCTTCAGTTTTTTAAGCATGAATTAAATGCGAAGAAAACTTTCTTAACCTTTAATTCTTGACATCTCGTTTGGGTAAGGGTACCCAATGTCGGAAAAAAAAAAAGAAGAAAAAAACTTTCGAGCATTTTTTATTCGTAGGAAGTGTAAATTAAATGCCAAGAAAACTTTCTTGACCTTTAATTCTTGGCGTCTCGTTTGGGTTGGGATACTCGAATGTCGGGAAAAAAGAAGAAGCACCTTCTAAGCCTTTTTTTAACGACAAAAAGTACAAAATAAATGCCAATAAAACTTTCTTGACGTTTAATTCCTGGTGTCTTGTTTGGGTTGAGAAGAATAGAGGGGTAAAATTGTCATTTTAAGTATTTGGACAATTTTCCCTTTTATAATACACTAACTAGGTACCTTCCATTTCATCTTCATTTCAAATGAAATGGAGAGAATCCTTTACCGGGTTGGGATATCCAGTGACATAAAGAGGACTTTTTTTTTAGCATATTTTATGCACCAAGAAAACTTCCTGTTGTTATAATTTAATACTAGACTTTCCTGGCGTGTCACATAATTAATTTGAGAAATACAAGTTAATTTCGTTCTTCATTCCGATTTTCTTTACCCATATTATCAACTCTTAGAGGTGTTCTCACTGAGTTCTACAGGGACCCCACTATGACTCGCCTGGGACCCACCTGGTCCCCGCCTAGACCCTATCGAGACACACTGGGATCAACCCAGGAACCGATAGAGACATTTTCGTAATTTAGAGTTTCATATGATTTTCCATACACACCAAATACCAAAAAATATTTTCCAACTGCTGAAAACATTTTCTGACATTGGGGACCCCACTTGATTTTCTGTACATGCCAAATACCAGAAAATGTTTTTCTAAGAAATTATTTTCCAATAAAATGTTTTTTGCCGAAAATATTTTTTGAAATCGAGTCTCAACGGATCTCAATCAAATCTTGGTAGGGTCCTAGCAGGGTTCCGGGCAAGTCCTAGGCGAGGTCCCAATTAAGTCCGATGGGGTCTTGGGCGGGTCTTGGTCAAGTCTGGCGGGGTCATGGTAAAGTCTTGGGTGAGTCCCGGCGAGGTCCCACGTAGGTCCGATCGAGTCCCGAGTGAGTCTTGTTAGGGTCTGTCAATTTGAGAATGAGATGCTCAAACTCGAAAAATTGTTTATGGCTTTTAAAAATGTAAACTATTTTCCAAAAATTAAAGAAAAATTTTCGGCCAAAAGAAAAATATTTTTTGTTGATTATTATTTTACGTCGCACCAAACATCCAAAAATACAGAAAACATTTTCCGAAAATCATTTTACGGGGAAACAAACGGATAGTGTGAATAGCGAATAGACAGATTATTATTTTTTCTCTCACTTTCTGTCTTTTACTCTTTCTCCTCTTTCTTGCACTCTCTCTCCCACACAAAATAATATTTAAAGGTAATTACCTTTTTCTCCCTTGGATAGATGGACTACACTCCATCAATATACGTCCATGAACTACCACGTTCACCATCCGATCACATCAAACTATCATTTTCTTACCAAAAACCCATTCCGTCAATCAACCTCATCAAATCGGATAAAATATTTTCTTTTAGACGTTAAATCTCTTTAAAAAATAGAAATACCCTTAAATAAAAAATATAAGTATATAAAACTTAAAAATATTAATTTAAAAATAAAAAATAGGGGTAGCTGGCATGGGAGGGGTTGGCCAATGAGCCACCCCAGAGGTGGCTGGAGGTGGCCGTGCGCCACCCCATGGGTCGGGCGTGGCGGGGCTGCTACTAGCCACCTTTAAGCTGGCTCACGTGCCGGCCCTGTAGTGTGGTGGCCTTCAGGCACTTAGCACAACATGAAGGAGATAAAGAACTCACAAAAACAAAAACAAATTAAAAAAGATTCAGAAGTAGTACTGAAATAAGAAATCATTCATAGAATGTTCCAGGACGGAAGAAGCACCAAATTAAGTCTCTTCTTTTTCTCTCTTCTACTCTCAAAATTCACTCTATACTCCATAGTTAATGCAATGATAGCTCTTTTGGAAGCTCCAAGAGCAAGAGGAGCTCCTGCTGCAATCTTCCTGTTGTAGATCTTCTTAATCTCCACCCGGATAGCTTTGTATTGCACTGCTCATGAAAACATCTGCCTCTTCCACGAAAACTTAATTGCAAATGCAATGCAGCGCTCCATATCCCCATGAAAACTTCCAGGCTTCATGAACGTGAGTTGAAATAAAAACTTCTAGGCTTCTTCCTGGTGTAGACAGAGGGTATTTTCGGAATAAAAGACGCTAAAAACCTGGTTTAGATTGGGGGTATCTTTGGAATAAAAGACCCTAAAAACCTACGTGCGGCGCATGTGGTCCTTGTTGTGTCAAAGAAGATGGAATTTTTTGACGAACGGGTTACATTAACAATTTCAGAAACTTGGTTGGAGTATATTGTCAAATTTTAAAGATTAGAGGTAGAATAAAAAAAGTAGTACAACTGCAGGGGTAAAATGTAATTTCTCCTTTATATTATAGATAAATGTATAGAGTTTGTTCAAAAATTTAGGCTTGAACTCTGTTCGGATCATACATTAAAGAATTTAATAGCATAGCTCAAACTCGAGTTGAGCCCGACTCGGCTCGAATGACATTCTTAACGAGCTTGAGTTTGTCCAAGCTTCCAAAGAGCTGAGTTTGAACACATATTTCATAGTTTGGCTCAAACTCAAGTTCGGCTCGAGTAACCATCCTCGTAAACAAGCTAGTCTTGAAACCCTAAAGCCCGACTCGACTTGGCTCAGTTACAACCCTACATGCAAATATAATCTTAAGTTCATTTCTATTAGCACTAGCAAACTTTGATCTTTATTGTATCTATAGCTATTTTAAAATAAGAATAAAAAAAAATGTTGTCACCCCTTGGTTTTATGTTTTATTTTTTATTTTTAAAAAGAAATTAGTATTTTTTTTGTTTTTATTTATTGAAGGTACTTTCATCATTGGGGGGAGTATTGATAATTTTTGGTAGTTTGAGGAGGAGGAGAGCTTGTGGACTTTCAAAAAAAAAAAACCAAGAAAAAATTGACAAGTTTTTAGAGTATAACAAAAATTTTAAGTCCACAAGATACTCGTATGTCGATATTAAAAAGGATTAGGAATTAATTGATTGAGAAGTTAGGCAAAGGAGTTTATGGAACACTATTTAAAAGAAAATAATTTCAATAAAATTCATGTTGAAGGGCAATAGTAAGAATTCATAAATGAAGTGTGAATTATGGGTAGGATCCACCATGTTAATGAGTGTTAGGTGTTAGATATTGGCCTATTTCGGTAATCAAAACAAGGGTTGTTAAAATTTTTTATCACCTAAATGTTTTGGTGTTAAAAGTTAGGCTTAGAATTGAAGTTTTTTAAAATACTGTTAGAAAGACCGTCATATATCGTCCCAACATGGTGTGTGATAATAGAACTTCTGCCTACCCTAAAAGACCGTCATAAAACATCCTAATGCTGCTTGTAAAAGGAAAATTTAAGAGCCTACCTGATTGCACCCTCAAATGGTCTGTCAGAAGAATGTCTTGACGCTACTTGTGCAAGATGAATTCTAGAGCCCACCAGAGACCACCATTAGCAAGTTGTCCTAACACTACTCTATTTTTACTGTTTGTTATGAAAAAATCATAAGTACATCCTGATGTTACTTGTAAAATGAGATTTTTAGAGCCTACCCGAGAGCACCGTTAGAAGTACCATAAAAAAAATGTCATGATGCTACTCGTGGAAGATTAATTATAGAGCCTACTCGAGAGCAGGGTCAGCAAGCTATCCTGATAACTCTCTATATTCATGACTTTTTATGAAGAAACCCTAGAGGTGTCCTAACAGTGCATTTACACATCCTGACACCGAACGATTTTCTACAAAATGTTGAAGCATTTTTCACACAAAAGCATTATGGTTTTCTATCCTTTATCGTTATAAGGATGATGATAATCTACTATAGATGAAGTCTAAGCCCCTAAAACATTGTTTTGTACTATTGTTTAGCTTCACCTTTGTTGTGTGCTAAGAGAGCTATTATTGAAAGCTTTTGTTGCTTTATCTCTCTTGGAATTTTGTTTCAAACCAGAAACCTTTATCTTATCTTTCAACCGTTGAAGTGTACCAGTGGGTCGGTAAGGAACTTATGTAAAGAATTGGCCAGTGAGGAGCTGAAGCTGCCAAGGAGGCAAAAAGGTAAGCAAAGAGTTTGTTTGTGTGAAGCAATCTTAATAGACTACAAGGGTTGTACGTTTCAATATGCATGTACTTTGAATTTTTTACAATGATTGATTTTTTGGGTTTGGCTGCCTTTTAGTGGTTTTACTTTTTAGGTGCTTAAAGGGTTTGCATCTCGTCACCAAAATTATGGTGTTGATTGTTTGGGTGATTATCCTTGTAGTTTTCCTTTCATTAAAGCATTTTATTTTATCTTATTTCATTATTGCTTTTGTGGTGCATTGGGGTTTGAATATGATCCTCTCAGTTATTATCAGAGCGAGGTTTACTCCTTTGAACCATTTTGAGTGTGTGATCCTTGTTGTCAAGGCAGAATCTCAATCTTTGACTATTTCTCCATATTTTGATAGGAATAATTGCTCATATTGAAAGATGCGTATGAGGGCTTTTCTTAAGTCCTTGGATGAGAATGTATGGGCTTTTGTTGTGATGGGATGGGAAACATTCTGAAAAGGCCTTGGCAGAAAGGTGGTCCAAGGAGGTAAAGAGGCTCAAAAGAATGTACAAAATCCTCTGCATTATGTCCGGAACATTATGTCCTTCCGGAGACCTTCCTCCCCCTAACCAACCTCTCGCAGGATCCTGATTTCTGGATCTTTGGGTTTCCTAAGGAGGTTTCAGATTGGAGGAGTTGCTTTTCTGCTTTGTCATCTGATGTTTCTAGAAGAGCTCGTGTTTGATTCATTGTTTTTAAAAAGCCAGTTTTAACTTTATTTGAAAAGCCAGAGAAATTCCAAACTTCCTTATAATTCCCTTCACTTTCAACATATGTTCTGATACACATCTAGACATGAAATTTTGATTTACCATCCGATTGAGCACTTTCCTTGAATCATCAACAAATTTATTCGCCACACACACTAGCATTAAAGCCAACCCCACTAGAGTAACACAAGAATGCAATTGTTGCCCAAGGGACAACAATTCTAACTCCACCCAAGCTGATAAAAATGCACTTAGAGTAAACCAATTAAGATGGTACCTAACCACTCAAAATTGTATCCAAATGCAAATCTATTGCCTTTCTTGAGTACCCCAATTGCATGAATTAAGTTCTCATCAAAGTCCAAGTAACCTCATTCTCTTTTCGGTGTTTTCTCAAACATCTTATATGCTAAAATTTAAAGATTGGCACAAGCATATTAATCAATGCACACCCAACAGATACATCAGATCCAAAGCTTTCTAGGGCGACTTTAAACTTTTAACCATTGTTTAAACATTCTATACTTCCAAACTTTGAAAACACAGCTGCTTCATTAGCTCGTTCTCTTCAAAGTTTAAAACATAAACTTATGAATTGTGATATGCCAAATTTACAATGCAGGGGATGACTAACGGAGAACGAAGAATTGCATCATACCTTCTCAAACTGAAACTGAATTCATTGGTTAAATATGAGAAAATAGACTTCAAAAAAAATAAATGATGTAATAAGGCAAGTTATCATGAATCAAAGGAACTGATCTTATTTACTACACATAAATATAAAGCATCTTTGTGCCATCAAATATAGATGAGAACACTAATTGCCCCCATTTAATGGGAATGTAATTGAGGAGATTCATATCAATTAATTGCATTCAAAACTGAGTTGGTTGACTTGATTCTTCTGATTGAATTGATGAGCAAATTTGATTTCAATCTTCTCCAGCATCCCTCGTGGGGCTCTTTATTGATGATAAGAAAGGTTTGGAAGGCATTTGTAAGCTTTCAACTTCTCCTTCAAGCATTTCTACGACTTTGTTCATTGAAGGGCGATCACTAGGCTTCATTTGTATACACCATAACGCAACCATGATCATCTTCTTAGCTATTTTCTTTTCCTCCTTTGTAACATCTTCCATTTCTATGTCTTCTCCATCATGCAATTGGTTATAAACCCAAGTAGGAAAATAAATTTGGCTTGAATGGTCTGCAAGTGCATTTAAATTCCTTCTTCTACCTGCCATTTCCATCAATAACATTCCAAAACTATAAACATTAGCTCTGTATGAAATGCCTCCAAGGTTTTTGTAGAACAACTCAGGAGCCATGTATCCTAACGTTCCTCTTGCAGTAGTCAAAGAGACAATCTTATCGTCTATTGAATATAGCTTTGCCAAGCCAAAGTCAGACACCTTGGGAGCCAAATTCTCATCAAGAAGAATGTTGTGAGGCTTGATATCAAAGTGCAAAATCTGCATGGCACATCCTTGATGTAGATATTCAATTCCACGAGCCACTCCTAGAGCTATATCATACATTTTGTCGTAGCTTAGGAGGGTACTTACTTTTGAGGAAAATATGTATTTATTCAAAGAGCCATTAGGCATGAACTTATATACTAGAGCTCGCTTTGATCCTTCAACACAAAAACCAATGAATTGAACTATATTAATGTGGTGAATCCTTCCAATGGTTGCAACTTTATTGATAAAATCTTGTCCATTAGCTTTGGACTTACCCAACATCTTTATAGCTACGAGTCGGCCACTTCGAAGTGTTCCTTTAAATACAGTGCCATAGCCTCTTTCGCCTAATTTGTCCTTGAAATTTATGGTCATCTTTCTCGGAGTAAGAGTATCTTATTGGTATGAGGTTATTGTGGCTTTGCAAAAATTCTTCAACAACATCGTACATAGATAAATGTCTTCTTCGCCATTTATATATCAAAAATGCAATCACGCAGGGAGCACTACAAGAAATTTGGTCATTAGCAACCAAATTATTAGCGGCGACCCAAAAGTTGCCGCTAATGAGGGGTTATTAGCGGCAACTACTAAAAGTTGCCGCTAATGAGAGGCCATTAGCGGCGACTTTATTGTCGCCGCTAATCGCGGACGCTAAATACCAAAAAATACGATATTTAGCAGCAACACTAATAGCGGCGACTCTTGTTGCCTCTATTTACTACCCATCAGCGGCAACATTGACAAGTTGCCGCTGTTAGGCACTCAATAGCGGCGATTTCAGTTGCCGCTATTTAAACACAATTAGTGGCAACAATCTAGTGCCGCTATTAGGAGCGCAACAGCGGCAACTTTAAAAGTTGCCGCTATTAGAGGATCAATAGCGGCAACTTTGGTAGTTGCCGCTAATCGTCAAGACAAAAAAACAAATAAAAAAATACTTGGCCTAATAGCGGCAACATAATGTTGCCGCTATTGAGGGCCTAATAGCGGCAACGTTTAAAGTTGCCGCTATTAGAGGATCAATAGCGGCCACTTTGGTAGTTGCCGCTAATTGTCAAGACAAAAACAAATAAAAAAATACTTGGCCTAATAGCGGCCACATAAAGTTGCCGCTATTGAGGGCCTAATAGCGGCAACTTTAAACGTTGCCGCTATTAGAGGATCAATAGCGGCAACTTTAGTAGTTGCCGCTAATCGTCAAGACAAAAAGAAAATAAAAAATACTTGGCCTAATAGCGGCAACATAAAGTTGCCGCTATTGAGGGCCTAATAGCGGCAACGTTGACAGTTGCCGCTATTAGAGGATCAATAGCGGCGACTTTAGTAGTTGCCGCTAATCGTCAAGACAAAAAACAAATAAAAAAAATACTTGGCCTAATAGCGGCAACTTAAAGTGGCCGCTATTGAGGGCCTAATAGCGGCAACGTTGAAAGTTGCCGCTATTAGAGAATCAATAGCGGCAACTTTCAAAGTTGCCGCTAATCGTCCAGACAAAAATCAAATAAGAAAATACTTGGCCTAATAGCGGCAACTTTAAGTTGCCGCTATTAGAGAATCAATAGCGGCAACTTTCGTAGTTGCCGCTAATCGTCCAAACAAAAATCAAATAAGAAAATACTTGGCCTAATAGCGGCAACGTTCTATGTTGCCGCTATTGGAGTATCAATAGCGGCAACTTTGATAGTTGCCGCTAATCGTCCAGACAAAAAAAATAAAAAAATACTTGGCCTAGTAGCGGCAACATGAAGTTGCCGCTATTGAGGACCTAATAGCGGCAACTTTAAAAGTTGCCGCTATTGGAGGATCAATAGCAACAATGTTTGTAGTTGCCGCTAATCGTCCAGACAAAAAACAAATAAAAAAATACTTGGCCTATTAGCGGCGATATAAAGTTGCCGCTATTTACCACTGAAAAAAAAAATAATAATAAAAAAAAATTAATTAATTAAATTATAAATATTAGGGCAATGCTATTGACCTTACATATATAATAGAAAATATTATTTACCAAAAATTCACCTCCAATAATATGTCATTATTTCTTTTATATTAATTATTGGTGAATTTTTTCTTTTTTCTATTCGTATTTTTTATAAAAAAATCAATATTTATTTTTTCCTTTTAAAGAGAACAAATTCTCCTATTAATTATTATTGAAGTTTTCTATTTCTTATTCTTATTCTTATTTAAATGTTTGATCAAACAATCGAGGGATCTTGGTGAATTAATTCAATTGATCGTGGTAGGATCAAATGATCGATCGATCCAGGTGAATTAGTTCGATTGATCGTGATATGATCTTAATGAATTAGTTCGATTGATCGTGATAAGAACAAATGATTGATCGAACATCCGATTGATCCTAATGAATTAGTTCGATTGATCATGATAAGAACAAATGATTGATTGAACATCCGATTGATCCTAATGAATTAGTTCGATTGATCATGATAAGATCAAATGTTCGATCAAACATCCGATCGATCTAAATGAATTAGTTTGATTGATCGTGATATGTTGAAATGATCGATTAAACATTCGATCGATCCTAATGAATTAGTTCGATTAATCGTGATAGGATCAGATGTTCGATCAAACATCTGATCGATCCTAATGAATTAGCTCGATTGATCTTGATAGAATCAAATGTTTAATCGATTTTACTAAATTAATTCGATTGATCGTGATAGGATCAAATTATTGATCAAACATCCGATTGATCCTACTGAATTAATTTGATTGATCGTGATAAGATCAAATGATCGATCAAACATCCGATCGATCCAGGTAAATTAGTTCGATTGATCGTGATAGGATCAAACGATCGATCAAACATCTGATCGATCCTAAGGAATTAGTTCGATTGATCACGATATGATCAAATGATCGGTCAAACATTTCATCGATCCTTGTGAATTAGTTCGATTGATCGTGATAGCATCAAATGATCAATTAAACATCCGATCGATCCTAATGAATTAGTTCGATTGATCGTGATAGGATTAAATGTTCGATCAAACATCCGATCGATCCCAGTGAATTAGTTCGACTGATCGTGATATGAATAATTTGATAGTTCAAACTGGATATAATTGAAGGTTTGTAAGCTTTTTGTATTATCTTAGTGTCTTAGTTATATTGATCTTATATTATATTTGGATTTTGTATTATTTTATAATTAATTATAAGATAACTATCAACTTAAAGATCTTTATCATAAAAATTTATTAAACAGAAATTTTTAGTTAATATTATAATAATAAAAACATATTACAAGAGAAAAATTAAAAAAACAAACATCCGATCGATCCTAATAAATTAGTTCGATTGATCATGATATGATCAATTGATAGATCAAATTGGATACAATTCTAGGTTCGATCGAACATTCAACTAAACTGTAAGCTTTTTATATTATCTTAGTGCCATAGTTATATTGATCTTATATTATCTTTGGATTTTGTATTATTTTATAATTAATTATTTATTTATAATATAATCTAATATCTAATCTAATATAATCTAATATCTAATATCTAATATAATATAATATAGAGAAATGCTTGGCTTCATTAAAAAGTCTATCTTTTGGCCATTTTAATCCTAGGTGGCATAGTCCATTTTAAAATTAATAGACTTTAAACAATAAATTAATATATTTTTGAAAAATTGACCATGTCGCCTAGGATTAAAATGGCCAGAGGATGAACTTTTTAATAAAATCAAGCATTTGTCTATAATATAATATAATATAATATAATTGGAGAGCTTTAAGTAGGATGGCATATCAAAATAAAATTTGATATTAAAACCATCGTTTTAAGTGAAACACTAAAATTTTAAAATTTTAAACCATCGGATGGCATATCTGAAGGAAATTAAACCATCATTATATTATATTATATTATAATATAATATAATATAGATCTAGGATGGCATATTTTAAACCATCGGATGGTTTAAAATTTAATTTTAAACCATCATTTATTCTTTCTTCTCTATTTTCCTTTTCTTTCTCTAACGCAGGTTCTCTATCTCTCCATCTGTCTCTGTTTTTGGTTTTAGCAATTCTCTGTTTGTTCTTTTTGGCTTGCTGCACAATTGAAATTAAATTGCTGCACAATTCTCTGTCTCTGCCGTTTCTATTATTGCTGCACAATTGTTCTTTTTAGCAATTCTCTGTTTTTGGTTTTAACGCTGATTTGGCTCCTTCTCTTCCGCTCGGAACCAAAAGAAATTAAAGCACAACCAAATGGCGTTAACGCTGATTTGGGTCTTTCTCTTCGGTGGCCAGTGTTAGCGTCGTGAATCTGTTGTTATTTTGTTATGATGGATTATTTCCCTGTTTGTTTTCTTTTGTAGACAGAGTTGGCATTACAATTGTGCTGGGCCAGTGGGTATAAATTTACGAAAACGTTTCATCGCCGCAGAACAAAAATTGTAAGTATAATTTGCTTATTAAAAAAAAATACCTAAATAGCGGCGACATATTGCATCGCCGCTATTTGAGATAATTAGCGGCGACAACATGGTTGTACCAAATGCAATTAGCGCCATCTCTGAAATTGGCGCTAATTTTCTAAAATTTTATGAAATTTTCATACCAATTTTTTTTTGGCTTTCTGACTCAAAGTCCCAAAAACAGTCTGACTCAAAATAAAATCACTCTCTCTCACTCTCACTCTCTCTCTCGATCTCACTCCGAGAAACAACGAAATCAACAAGACAGGAAGAGGAAGAAGAAGAAGGAGAAGGAGAAGATAGACGGACCTAGATCGAATCGAATCGGATCCGACCCACATACGCACATCCTCTTGGTATGTACGTGGGTCTTTGTGTATTTTCGTGTTTTGGGGCTGTTTATGGATCTGGGTCTTTGTTTTCGTCCCCTGTAATTTTGAGTTGAGCTTGCATATGTTGTTTTCTTTTCTGTGAACATTGGCTTTGATGGTGAAATGATGTCTTTTTATATCATGAAACTAAAGTTTCATGATATAAATTTTTTTTTTTTTTTTTTGTTTTGTTTTCTTTCTTCCTGGACAACTTCACCGCATACTTTGCTTTCAAACCCAGCTGAAAGTACTTCTCAAATGCTATTTATCTTATTTCTTAGGTTGTCAATTTGATAGCTTGACGACCCAGAAAGTAGTTTTTTAGCATTGGAAACGTATTCGTGACCTCCAATATTTGTTATATAGTGAGGAAAACGTATTCATTTTGTTCATTTTTGTGATTGATGTATCTCTATAAATCTTCTCAGTAACGTGGTGGTGTAGCACTGTAGCTTTTTTCTATGAAATTGGCACGATAATGTCGTTGAGGGACACTCTTTACTTAGTGTTTGAGGCTGCCGCTGAGACATCTTAAACACTGTTGATAAAAACATTCTGGATAATCTGTGGGAATTAGGGAAGACCCTTCAAATCTTTTGCGCTGCTTAAGGAAATTCAAAACTTTATGTGCAGCCGTGCAGTGCAGGATGTCTATAAGGAATTTAAATGTGTATGCTATGCTTCTTTGTTTGCTCTGGGTTTCATCTTTTGTTCTTTTAATATGATTCTATTAATAATTCAAAGAAACTTGTGCTATTAAACGTTGCTTGCTTCTACACTTGCTTGTTGCACAATTTGAGAGTTGATAACTCAAGTTATCTGCAGTTACTGAGCAACAAATAGCCGTAATGGTTTTTACTGCACCTCTCAAGCCTCTCCAGTCTCAAATTTCTAACTCACTATTAATCGCTTATTGTTTACTTCACAAACTTGTATGTTCAGGGTTGTGCGTTGTTCCACAGGTACTGGCTTTAAGAAGACCCTTCCTCCACAGGGTGTTAGACTATGAAGATGAATTCTTTGCTTTGCTGATGCTGGTTCTTGAAACTCATAGTTTACGAACAACAGGTTTCTTTATTTGTATTCCTCCACTTTTTTCTTTTTCTTATTTTTTATTTTTTTATTTTTTTTTTTGGGTGCTTGAACCTTCTGTATTTGTCAGCATACTTTTTCTTGTTCAATCATCTACCATGTTATAATTTGTAATACAATTTGTACTAAGGGCATAGATGTTGCCAAATTTATCCTTTTTTCCCCTCTCCAAAAAGGAGGTGACTGACCAATGAGCTCTAGTTCAAGTGGCACATCTTTTGCCCTTAAGATTGGAGTAGAAGATATAGTTTTGTATTAGTCGCTAATTTGAATTCAATGAGATGCTTTTCATATTCTTTCTTTTGCTTTTGGTGATTTTCTAGGTGGTGTACGTATTTGATTAATCTCCCATTTGTTCTATTGTTGTAAACGTTGTTCTTGCATGTAGGACTTCTTCTTTCTTTATTTATGCTAGATTGAACTCACTGAGATGCGTTAAGACCGGAGAGAGCCCATTGAGATATATTTAATTTGTTTAGATATTGGGATTTCAAGGGTAGGTCCTTAGATTTTATTGTTGATTCTAATTGAATTTCATGAATCAATTATAAAATATATGGAATCTTACTTTATTTGTGGGAGGAATGATTCATGTGTGTACTGTATCTGGTAATTTCTCAATGCTTTCTGCTCTAATCTTTGGAGATGGTTGTTCTTTTGCAAACGTGAGAGATAATAATGTTTCACCATCCTTACTTTGATGGGGCTACGTAAAAAATATGAATCGGAAGCACATGATGGTTTTCCTTTTCCTAAATGGAGGTATAAGAACCCAAGGGATACAAAGTTCCTCATGGGCGTCTGACTGTATGGAATGACATTGCCAAGTTGTGTTTTGACGGTTTTTGATGAAATAGGCTGTTGCTGATACTCGATGTGTATCACATCTAAAGCTCTTTTTGTGTTCTCATCATGCAAATTTGTCTACTGGCAAGGTGCAGTATTGATTTACAGAAATCCTACCAGTTTTTTTATATAGCTTAGGCTCTTATTTCATACTTGCTTGGTAAAGTCCAACATAATCATCATAATGCTGTAATGTTGTTGTACAGCATGACATTTGAGCCACCTTTGAGCACCTAATTTTGTTTCATAGGTGAGCAATGTCGATGGCCTAGATTTAGCTGCCCAATTGCATGACCAATAAGGATCAATCATGTAGAGAAAAGGTAAGCTATGGAATTCACCTTTATTTTTTTATTTTTTTTTAAGAATTTAGTAGGTCAGGTTGGTGCCACTTTGGCAACAACGAAAAGAAAATAAAAGAATTTAAGAATTTAGTTTGGAAGCAAATAAAATAACTCTTAAGAATAAAAAGGAAATGAAATATTTATCTTTTGGAGGCATAAAAATTGCTTGATATCCACTCAAATAAAGACTTGGAGGCGCTAGGGAAGACCAATGCCACTTTTGTTCCTCAGCTGCTCTATTGCGTCTTGGGTTCTTTCAAGATGCTATGTGTTAAGTCCAGCAATATCTGAGGCAACGCTGGCACTTTTTCTGGTAGCAAATCAGGGGTAGCTGCAAGAATAGGCTGGTCTCACACTCATACGATCACATAGTTGACATATCCATTTGTATTTTGTTTAAGACTTTGTTTTGATATTATAATGATTATAACAATTTTGGTTTGTATTAGAGGGTAAGAACTTCAAATAGTTTTTTGTTTAAGAACTTGGAGAGAGCTCTTGTATATACTTTGTTAAGAAGTTGTCTTAATATTATAAAAATTATAACAAATTTGGTTTGTGTTAGAAGGTAACAACTTCAACTAGTTTTTTGTTTAAAAACTTTGAGTTAGTGAACCTCTCTTGACATGTTTATCAAGTTGAGTAAACATTGCAAGAGAGTAATATTGTTATATAACAATATTTCATTTTTAAGTGTATACAGGATGGCACGAGTGGAAGATGTGTAAGGAGTTGTGGCGCTAAAGGGCTCAAATAACAATGGGTAAGTTAAATTCAATTTAAGACTAGAATAGTTCATAACTTATGGTTTCAGGTAACAATTTAATTCTATTTCTCCTATGCTTGGATCCTGGGGAAGAGTAACAATTTGTTGTTCTCCTATGCTTAGTTTAAGGTAATATTTTTTTTTTTGTTTTTTTGATTTTCACTGCAATCATACAGGGGGGGAGATTTGATGCTATTGCTTCAACTCAGTTATTATTTATTTTTTATTTTTAAATTTATTCCTAGGATTTGGGAGGAAGAAGTCATTTGTGTTGTTTTGTGAATTTTGAAATGATCTCTGAGTTGATCACAGAGTATGAATTTCTATGTTGCTACCAAGGATTGGTGATAATTGTCAACATGCTTGCTGAAGTGGGATAGGAGCACAAGCTTTGAATAAGATAAACATGTTCAATAAAGCATTCTAGTGTGAGATAAAAGAGGATTATGATTTATTAGATATTCTTAAAAAATCCCAAAGAAAGGACTGAATTTGTTCTTGTGGAATTTGTCAAATATATGTTGAGGAGATTCTTGCTTTTGTTGAACACGGTTTGCAATTGTAGTGTACATGTTATTTTTATTGGAGATGGGGAGGAAGGACGGTCTTGGAGATATATAACGAAGAAATTTTTGATCTTTTGTCCAGCAACGGTGGAGGAGGATTAGGCCTTGGATGGCCTAAAGGCAGTGCATCCAAGGTAATAGTCTGTTCTCTATTTTCTTGGCTTCTTGACTTTATTTGAGATAATTTGATTCTTGGTGATTTTTGGGGAAATAAGTGTTGTCGTCTTTAAAGGTTTAGTTGCTTCCTGATTTATGGAGTTTTGGTTTTGGATTTGTTTTGTTGGGTTCTCTATGGGTGCGTATTGCAATCTAAGTTATCTTTTTCGTAGTATGTATTGTATAATTAAGTTATTTTCTTTCGACAAAGAAGGGTTTCATGGTTAATTATCTGGAAAATATATATATATATATATATATATATATATATATATATATATATATATAGCATGAAAGTAGTCAATTGGCTACTGTTGTTTGAGGTTTTAAAAATACAGGGTGTATTTTGGTTGTAATTTGCCAAACAAAATGAGATCAGGGGTACAAAGTGTGTGCATATATGATATGAGATTAGCCGACTCTGCAATTTTGGGTTCAAATGAGTACACCTAGTGTTTGTTTGTTTTTTTGTTTTTTACTTTATCTGTTTGGAACCAATAATTAAGGAGTAGGCTGATGTTCAAATTGGTTTTATACTTTGAACAGATTTGCATGTAAAGCAATTGTATTTATTATCAACTTTTGTGGATCATGCAGAGAGGAGATAGAGAAACAGAAAGCTCATGAGCGATATATGAAATTGCAAGAACAGGGGAAAACAGAACAAGCTAAGAAAGATTTAGGTAATAAATCATGTCTTTTAGAATTTCTAATGACCTTTTCTTTAGTGGATAAGTAAAGGGCTTCTTATAACCTTTTGGGCTGCTTTGGTTCTTTACATCTTGGTTAGCTTCCAAAATTTTGGGCATTCAAGTTGTTACCTGCATGTTTTCTTCAAATTATATGCTTGATATCATCTGAACATCAGTTACGTGACTAATCCCTCACCGTCTACTCCCATCTCTTTCTTGGTCTATTATAAACTAGTTGACAAGCCTTGTGATTTAGCAGTTAATATGTACCTTGGTATATAATTGAAAAGCTTAAGTAATTTTATATTTTGGATTGTGTATTACCATGGCAGTCAAATTCTTAGCCAAAGTCATGTAACCTTTGCCAAAGAAACTTCTGTCTGCCTACCCCTGTCAAATGTAGAACAGTATTTAGGTAATAAATCATGATAAATTACTCCTTTTCACTTTTAATTGTCGGTTCTAAGTGGTGGTGTGTGTAATGTAGGTTATGGATATTATTTTTAAAGATACAGATAAAACTTGGCTTGTAAAATTATTTTTTTCATCAAATTACAAATACTTTTATTACCTCCTCCTTTCATGCTTCTATGTTGCTTAAAATTGACTGAATCTTGATTGCTGATTGACTAAGATTAAATAGAAAGTTGCACTCTTCTACTCCATGAGGAGGTATATAGTTGTTTGAACAGGACCTTTTTTAAGTAATGTATTTTTCTTGTATTCTTGCTTTTGAATAATGTTATTTTGCAGTTTTTTCTTTCCTGGTTCAAGTGTGTAGTGTTTGCATATGAATATATATATATATATATATATATATATATATATATATATATATATATATATATGTGTGTGTGTGTGTGTGTGTGTATTTTTCTTGTATTCTTGCTTTTGAATAATGTTATTTTGCAGTTTTTTCTTTCCTGGTTCAAGTGTGTAGTGTTTGCATATGTATGTATATATATATATATATATATATATGTGTTTTTTTTTTTTTTTTTTTTTTTTTTTTTTTTTAAATAGCGGCGACCCGTAGGTCGCCGCTATTAAGTTTATATTTTTTAATTCATTAGCAGCAACATCTAAGTTGCCGCTAATTACAGACAAATAGCGGCAACTTCATGTTGCCGCTATTGACCTTTTCCAATTTATTTTTTTTTAATTTTCTTATTACAAATATAGTTGCCGATAATATTGTTTAAATAGCGGCAACTCTGGGTTGCCGCTAATGATAGAGCAATAGCGGCAACTTCAAGTTGCCGCTATTGACGTTTTCCAATTTTTTTTTTTAATTTTCTTATTATGTCGCCGGTAATGCTGGATAAATAGCGGCAACTATGAGTTGCCGCTAATGATAGAGCAATAGCGGCAACTCTAAGTTGCCGCTATTGACTTTTTTTATTTTTATTTTTTCAATTTTCTTTTATCATTAGCGGCGACTCTATGTCGCCGCTAATGACATACAAATAGCGGCAACTTCTAGGTCGCCGCTAATGATATACAATAGCGGCAACCTTCGAACCATTTTGAACCATTTTTTCCGACCAAAAAAAAGGTATTAGCGGCAACTCTATGTTGCCGCTGTTGACATACAAATAGCGGCAACTTTGAGAGTCGCCGGTATTTAGCTTCACCGTCCACTTACTACCAACCACCAAATAGCAGCCACGGGTCGCCGGTATTTGTGAATAGCGGCAACTTTTTCCTTATTAGCGGCAACTTGGAGTCGCCGCTAATGACCATAATTTTTGTAGTGGAGTCAACAATACAGCTTTTGCTGCAAGGTATGATCCTATGAAAGAACATTGTCAAAATAAATTATAAGAAAACAAACGTGTAGATGACCTACTGTCAGGATCTTAATTATTTATTACAACTCAACCCACTACCTTTCTAAATCCTAGTAATTAATCACAATTTTTGTTTTCTTTTTCATGTGAATAATATTTTCATCCTGCATGCATTTCCAAATATTTCATGTTTCACGGTCGAATGAATTATCTGCTAATTAAAAAGGGAAAAAATTAAAGAAGATCAGATGAGAGATATAATTAGGTTCTTACCGCCATAGGTGGTCATGATTATCACAAGTTTTTCCGCAGGTTCTGCAAGAAATATGCAAAATATAAATTACTTAATTAAAATCAAGAAAGTGACTTGACTAATTTGAGAAGTTTATGGTCTAATAAAATTCCATAAACAACTTTCCCATTGACCATGCTTAAAGAATAAATATAAGAGAAATTCTAGGGGTACCACATTTTTTACCAAGAGATGCGCATCTCTTGGTAAAAAATGTGGTATACACATCAATTGGGTAAGCATGCTTACCAAATTGATGTGTAATTCATTCATTGGAGAGAAACAAAATAATTAATTAAAAAAAAAATGTAACAGATACCAATGAATGAGCTACACATTAATTTAGTAAGTTTCTATTAGTAATTACCAAGATTTGGTACCTATAACATTTCTCTAAATCTAAATAACTATATAAACGTCTAGACTTTACATGTCTGGGATTTAAGTGGGGTTGAGCTCGATTCCATTCCTTCCCAATGTTTGATTTAGATGCATTATTTGCCAATTGAGGATTGCAAGTGAGGTTTTAGTTAGGTTATAATAGTTTTTTTTTTTTCCTTTCCTTTTAAAGAGAAGGTTATAATATAAGAGAGTCCTTACTGTGCGGTCATACTGCAAAAGGGGTGTTTTGCAGCATCCACTCTTGTGATGACACATCACCAAGCTCATTTTGACAAATGAAATCAAAACAGCAAACTAAAACACAAACTGGCGCCAACAAACCCACCCCCCACTGGCGACGAAGAGCATACAACTGGCCAGCATGCCGGCCGGTAAACCAGCTTTCCGGTCGGAAAAATAGCATCACTGGCCAGCTTTCTTTCTCCCAAACTGAGCGTAACTGGCCCGAAAAAACCAAAAAAAAGCCTCTTTTCTTTCTCCCAAACCCTCTTTTCTTCTTGTTACAAAAAAAAAAAAAAAAAAAAAAAAAAAAAACCACCCTCTTTTCTTCTTTCTATTTTCTTCATCTAGAAAAAAACGGCCTCAAAAATCGGTCACCTCTCTGGCGACTTTTTTGCCAAACTCAGTCTCAAAAATCGATTATAATGCCTCAAAAATTGATTCTAATGCCTCAAAACCTGTTTCTAATGCCTCAAAAATCGATTCTAATGCTACAAAACTAGTTTCTAATGCCTCAAAGTTCAATTTTGGATTCATAACTAAAACCTAGAGGGGAAGGTTAACCCTTTTTGAGATTTTATCACCCTAAAACTGGAGCTATGCTATCACTAACGGCGCTAGAGTCATGTGAAAAACCAAAAAACCAAACCCAAACTGGAGCAAGACCCATAAGAAAAAACCAAAAAATCAGACCCATCGGAGCAAGACCCACGTGGCCAGCATTTTGGCAGAGCCACGGCTAGCGAGACCCAGCTGTGGGTCTCGGTGGCTGGCCAGATCCAGGCTGGCCGTGGGTCTGCATCGTGGGTCTGCAGACCCACGGTCTTCTTCTTTCTCTCTTCATTCTCTTCTTTATTTTTCTTTCTTCTTTAGTTGAAAATCAGGTGGATTAGGGTGTAGGTTTTTTTTTTTTTTTTTTTTTTTGCATTTTTTTCCTTTTATGTGAGGTGTCCTTTTATTGGGTGCTACAAAACCCTCCTTTTGCAGCATGACCGCATAGGAGGGTTTTTCATAATATAATTGATGAGAAGACATGCATAGAATACTGAACCGTTGTTATCCCCAAAATAATGGGGTCAAAGAAAGGAAAATTTTAAATAAAGAGAAAAAGCTAATTTCTTAAGAAATTTGATATTTTTCCTTTCATTTTCCTCATTGTTTCTAATGTCTAAACAAAGCCTAAAAATTTGAGATCACCCATCGCCTAAACACATAGTCCCTCCTCTGTCTCATCATCTGCTCCAACTCATTCTACTACATTGTGTCACTCTATATTATCCTTCAAACAAATTGTTGGGTGGTTCCTCCTATGTAAGTAGTAAAAGTAAATGGGTAGCAACCCTTTGCCTTTTGTGGTCAAGAGAAAAAGAAATGAAATTTAATTATTGTTTGGTGTTGATTGATAGTTTTCCTCTTCAATTGCTTGGTTGCGCATACCCACTTAATGTGATATTTCTTTGTTGTTCTTGTTGAAATCTATTCTTCAAGTGACGAATTTATATTATGATCCAAGAATGTATGTATTCTTGATGTGGTAGAAGCCTCTTGATATTGTTCTAGAGAAGACATGTTTAATTTCATTATTGTTGATAGTAGAAGATTTAACTAGAATAGTGTTGAAAGAATAGGTGTTTTGGCTCATATTGGTGTTTGTCAAAGATATGGGCCCACATGTTTTGTTAAAAGAGAAACAAAATCCTGGATTTGTTTTTTCTTTTTTCGGCACATTCAATACACTTTCGGTGGAGTTTTTTAAATGGAGAGGTATTCTTGGCCTACTTATATATAACCATTCGGCCATTTTGGTAAAAGGGGGTTGCTGCAGCTTTGTGTGTGAGGAAATTGAGAGAGCTCGGCAGCAGCTCCATGTGAGGGAGAAAATGTGAAAGGGCAGCTAGCTCTTAGAGAATTAAGAGATTAATTTCTCTTTTGTTTTTTTAATTCTCTTTTATGTGAATGTGAGCTTGGGTGTATTGAGGCTTTTGGGTTTGAGTGGTTTTGTTTGTACTACTCTTTGTACTCTACTTTTGTTAGTGAATTTCTTCTGGATCGTCTCCGCCAGTAGATGTAGACTTGTTGGGCCGAACCATTTAAATCTTGATGTCGTCTGCGGTTGTGTTATTTTTTTATTCTGCATTTTTCTACTTCTCCTGTGATCTTGGGATTTGCATTTGGCACAACAAATAGGTCCCATGATTTTTACTTCACATTGAATAGTTTTCCATGTACAAATCTTAGTTTTTTCTTGCTTGTGTGTGGTTTGATTTATTTCTCTACATTGTTGGTGAGTTGTTTTGGTGCTAGTTTGACTATTGATGAATAGATAAATTTCTGCTAGCTGGGTATGTCTTTGATTGGCATTTACCCCACCACCCTCACACACAAATTTTCGGGATAGAAACCTTACCATGGTATGGCCCATCTCCTATGGAAAGCCGATCTAATGCGGAAATCCCCCATAATTTGTCCTCTGCTTTGGCAAGGAAAGAATAACATCAGCATTTGATAACTTGAAATTAAAAATCTGCATATTTATTTTAGTTGGAAATATAGTTACAATGTATAACTAATTGTCTTTTTTCTTGTAAATGCCATTTCAATTCATCTTGTTTGCACGTTGAAAACTAGAAAAGATCTGCTAAAAGAAAACAAAAGAGAGATACAGTATCTTACTGATGATCCACGGTACCAATATGTTGTAAAGAGCTCCAATAACTAAAAAATAGATAAATTTTATTAATTAATTGAAAAGGTGGATGAAATAATTTCAAAAGTCTCTCAGCTGCAAAAAAATAGAAACCTCACCTTTTCCAAACATCCGAGATAGTTTATCATATTCTGCTCCACAGAGAAAGAATAACATCAATGATTGTAAACCTGAAGAAAGAAAAAAAAAAAAACATCCAGTCATTATTAATGTAAACAGCCAAGATGTTTCGTCTTAAAGACATTTTAAGTTCAATAATCGTTGGGATAATGTTGCTCATCAAAATATGGCATAAGGGGAGAATGAAACTGAAAAATGTCTTTGTTTGTCGGATTCTGTACGCACCAAGTGTTGGATTGTAGCATTGAACAGGAAAAGTCGCGTTTTTGAGGACGCTGTTAAAGCACAAGTCATATTGAAGTCAACCTCTCAAGAGAAGATAGAGTTAGAATCAAAGACTTAGTAATTGTGATAAGATTGTATTTATCTTATAGATAACTCATCTGTAGAGAATAGTTTAAATCTCTTTAATTCTATACATGAGTTTGTATATAACTCAATTTCCTTTGATTCTATAAATATGAATGAAGATATCTCAACCAATTACGGTGAGAAAATTATCATCAGAGATATTTTTTAGTTTTGTTATGGTATCAGAGCAAAATATTGACTAGCGTTGTTTTTGTTTTGATTCCTGGTTTCTTTGTTTTTTCTTTCATTTTATTTGCTGCTCCCGTCAGATTTTTTTTTTTTTTTTTTCTTCACAATCAAACATGGTCATTGGTTCCACTTACTACTGCTCGGAATATAGTAGGGTGCAAATGGGTTTTCAAACTTAAACGTAAAGCTGATGGAACAATAGAAAGACACAAAGCACGTCTTGTCGCCAAGGGCTACCACCAACAACCGGGTCTTGACTATGGAAAAACTTTTAGCCCGGTAGTGAAACCGACGACCATCCGAATTGTCCTCTCTATAGCATATTCTGCTGGCTGGTCCATAAAGCAAATTGACATTCAAAATGCCTTCCTCCATGGTTTTCTCTCTGAAGAAGTATACCCGGGTTTACGCATCCTTCTAAACCACATCATCTATGCAAATTGCACAAGGCATTGCATGGACTCAAGCAAGCACCTAGAGCTTGGTTTTCGCGTCTTAGCACCCAGCTTATTGAACTTGGATTTGTTGGTTCAAAAGCTGATTCTTCCTTATTTATGTTTATATCAGATTCAGTTACCATGTTTATTTTAATATATGTTGATGACATTATAATTACAGCCTCTCATGACTTTGCCATTGATGATCTACTACAAAATCTCAAGGTTACTTTTGCTGTCAAAGAGCTTGGGGACATAAACTATTTTCTTGGAGATGAAGTAATACGGTTGAATTCTGGACTCTTGCTATCTCAACAACGATATATTCTTGATCTCTTAAAGAAAACGAATATGTTGGAGGCAAAACCAATCTCTTCACCTATGTTGTCGTCGAGTTCTCTCTCCACAACTGTGGGGGATCCTATGGAAGATACAACTCTATTTTGAAGCACAGTGGGCTTTCTTCAATATCTCTCACTCACAAGACCAGATTTAGCATTCTCCGTCAACCGGGTTTGTCAGTTCATGCATCGTCCAACCAAGACTCATTGGCAAGCTGTTAAAAGAATTCTTCGGTACTTAAAGCACACAATCACTCATGGTCTTCTTCTGACACGCACAAGCTCTCACCAACTTCAAACTTTTTCGGATGCAGATTGGGCAGGTTGTTCGGATGATCGAAAATCGACTGGAGCTTATTGTGTATTTCTTGGAGTAAATCTCGTCTCATGGAGCTCTAGGAAACAACGTACGGTCTCTAGATCAAGCACTGAAGCAGAATACAAGTCCGTTGCCAACACAGTTGCTGAACTTCTATGGATTCAAGCTTTACTTCGTGATCTTGGAATTTCTAAAATCCCTCTGCCAAAACTATGGTGTGATAATATTGTGCTACATAACTTTCGGTCAACCCTATTTTCCATGCACGAACAAAGCATGTCGAAATTGACTTTCATTTCGTTCGGGATCGTGTTGCGATAAATCTCTCCAAGTTCTGTATATTCCAAGTAAAGATCAACTTGCAGATGTATTGACGAAACCAATTGTCGCAACTCGTTTTCAAGACTTTTGCTACAAGCTCAACGTGCGTTGTCCCCCGTTGAACTTGAAAGAGGGTGTTAAAGCACAAGTCATAATCTTCTCACCGTAATTGGTTGAGATATCTTCATTCATATTTATAGAATCAAAGGAAATTGAGTTATATACAAACTCATGTATAGAATTAAAGAGATTTAAACTATTCTCTACAGATGAGTTATCTATAAATAAATACAATCTTATCATAAGTACTAAGTCTTTGATTCTAACTCTATCTTCTCTTGAGAGCTTGACTTCAATATGACTTGTGCTTTAACAGACGCAAAAGTCATCTCTAGAGAAGTTATCGCACAAAACATGGAACCATGAAAGCTTAAAACCATAGGCCACTTGATCGTAAACGTCTGAACACGTCCTTGGGTACTCATCATATACCCACGGCGCTGTCGGAAACATTTGCTCTATTTGGCACAAGTCCCCCAAACCCCATAGAGATATAGAGTCGGAAGATAAAACATATCGATAGCCCTTGGAATGGAGAAGAGAAGAGTTGGAAGAATTCACTCCATTACCAAAGCATGTAGACGTGTCCAAATACATATCAGAAATCACTGGCTTTTCGCACTTCACCCAAACCACACCCTTTTCTGGCATAAACCCACTATCCTAAAGCCCCCCCGGGTACTGAACACTATAACAATTGCCATATATGGTACCTGGATAACGTAGGCTATATGGATCCCCTGAACTGAAATTGTAGCGGTTTAGAAAATAGCGAGGGATGAAGGAGAAATTGTCCTTCTCAATGCCTGGGTCTACAACTCGGATTGTGTAGGCACTGTGATCAATTTCCTGTACGTAGTATTTTCCAGCATATAAGTATAACATTGTTTGGTTATCCTCACAAGACAGATTATACCTTTGATCTCCGCAGTTTGGTGGATAGCCTTCCACCCGAAACGGATAGCTTATATTCTGGATATTGCCACAGGAAGAAGGAGGACATGAGTGATGATGACTATCGTTGGCACTTCAAGCTTCATGGACGAGCACAAGAACAACAATTACAACCGTGAATCCAGCAGGGAAGAACATTCCTCTTGCCATGGATGGAGAGAGAGAGAGAGAGGCTGGTTTGAAAAAGATTTCCTTTAGAAAATTTGTGCCCTTTGCGATAATAATGGGAGTAGGAGGGAAAGAAATAATTTCAGCCGTGCTTCTTGACTTTAGCAATTCTTTGCAACTATTGAAATGGGAATGGAAACTTTGTAACAGCCGGATTAATTGAAAGACATTTGGGAAGCTGACTTTTCTTGGGTTCATACAGTCACCAATACTACAGAAGTCCAAGTCCAAGTCCAAGAGAAGTTCATCCGAAATTTCCTGGAGAAAGCCTACATAGCATATATCTCTGAGAAGCATTCCAGAGCAGAGAGATTGGATCTTTTGCTTAGAAATGGAATTCTCATACTTCTTGTTGTTTGTGGCTTTCATCATAGACCTTGGAGGATGCCAAAGTAATGGGTGTGCTGAATGCAGGTGTGGAGGCCATGGCCCATTCATCCGATTTTCCTTCCGAGTTAACAGCCAGCCAGAGCACTGTGGGTATCCTGGGTTTACTCTCTCCTGCATCGATACAAATGATACAGTGGTTGAGCTGCCGATTTCAGTCAAGCTTTTTGTCAAACGGATTGACTACAAATCTCAGTTCAATTATACGATCCAAATCATTGCATTCCAAGGCAGCTTCGTAAACTCAATTTATCTTCCTCGCCTTTCCAATTCGAAGAAGATTCCCCTATAGAACCTTCTGATTATGGCCATTCAGGCGTTGGCTTATTCAATTGTTCCCCAAGAGAAGTAAAATTCAAGTTTATCCATTGTCTTAGTAGCCCAAACCACCAGGTTTATGCTTTCGATACGCGTGGTTACATCATGGACTACCCCCTATCATCTTGTACAAAGATTTATACTCTTCCATCAATTCCAAATACTACAATACTCGGTGCCGATGAGAAAATTCTTGAATTGAAGTTGTCCAGACGAGTATGTGGACACTGTGAAGCAAAAGGCAAGAAATGCAGATTGAAGAAACATAGCTCGAAATTAGAAAGCGAATGCTTCCTCGAAGGTGCATTATCAAAGTTAGCGATCACTGGTGAGTTGTCTTGATCATTGGAAATTCTTTTATTTGTGAGATTTAAACTATTGACTCACACATGTTTATGACGCAGGTATCACCTTAGGTTCATTACTATTACTACTAGTTATCTTTGCTCTCTACCGTTTATATACTTATGACAAAGTAGAAAAAGAACATCAAGCAGATCAAAAAGTTTTTGGAAGATTGCAGAAATTTCAAACCCACAAGATACTCGTATGTCGACAATAAAAGGATTACAAATCAATTTTCTGAGAAGTTAGGCGAAGGAGCATGTGGAACAGTATTCAAAAGAAAGCTTTCTTATGAAATTCATGTTGCGATGAAGATTCTCAACACTTTCGAGGGAAATGGGGCAGAATTCCTAAACAAAGTAGGAACAATGGGTACAATCCATCATGTGAACGTGGTTTGTTTGGTTGGCTTTTGTGCTGATGGATTTAGACGACCTCTAGTTTATGAGTTTTTACCAAATGATTCACTAGAGATGCTCATATCTTCAATGGCCGTCAAGAACCCCATCCTTAATTTGGGTAAGCTGAAAGATATTTCTCTTGGCGTAGCAAAGGGAATCGAATATCTTCATCAAGGATGTGACCAATGAATCCTTCATTTTGATATCAAACCTCACAATATTTTGTTAGACCAGAACTTCAATCAAAAAATTTCTAATTTTGGTCTTGCCAAGTTGTGTTCAAAAGATCAAAGTGTAGTGTCCATGACCATATCCAGGGGGACTACGGATTACATTGCACCCGAAGTGTTCTCTAGAAATTTTGGAAATGTGCCTTCTAAAGCAAATGTTTATAGCTTTGGAATATTGTCACTTGAAATAGTCGGAGAGAGGAAAACTGTTGATGTTACAATTGAGAACTTTAGCCAAGTCTACTTTCCATAATGGATCTACAATATCTTGGAACAAAAAGAAGACATACAAATCTTTGTTGAGAATGATAAAGATGCTAAAATTGCAAAGAAACTTGTAACTGTAGAACTCTAGTGCATCCAATGGCACCTAGTGGATTGTCCTTCCATGAAAGATGTGGTTCAAATGTTGGAAGGAGAAGGAGATATATTAATTATGCATCTTAATCCCTTTGCCTCTGCTGGCAATGTAAAAAAATAATGCAAATATACCAACAAAACGTAAAAATCAGGAGTTAGAGGTTATCCCATAATTAGATAATTGTATGTATACTTAGCGTATGTGATAATAATATTGGTTTGCAATGATCTTGTACTCTTAATACTAATTCATCCTCTCAATGTAAGGACTTCATGTTTTTTCTTGTATCAAACCTTAAAACATTTAAAGCTAGATGTTGAAAGCTAGAAACACTATGATCTTCTGTGAACCTAAATGAATATTAAGTCATTGGAGGCCTAGACTCAAACCACATAATCACGAAAAGAGTTCCCACAACATTTTACATTTGTTTCGAATCCTTATAATGTTTAGATAATTCGAAATTGCAAATTTGATTTTCTTCAAATGGAGTAATTTGTAATTCTTTTCGTCACCCTATTATCTAGCTAGGGGTGTACAACCTGTAGCCTTTTTTCCCTTATTCAATTAAAAAAAAAAAAAAATCATAACCGCAATTACTTTAGGTGGTTAGTAGTTTTGAAATAATTGTCAGTTAGTGGTTATTGAAACCGAAAACCACTTCACATAAACGCTTTTTAGGTTGGACCTATTTTAGTGTTTTGGCACACCTTAAACCTCTTTTTAGGACCTATTTTGTTTTTGGACTATTTAGGGCCTATTTAAAATGGTATTAAAAACCAAAATGATGTCGTTTTGGTATTTTATTATTTTATAGATTTAATATATATTATATTTAAGGGTAGGTGGTTAATAGTTACCAACCATCTTCGACTACCTCTAAAATCGTTAACCGTAAACAAAAGTTGATAGTGGTTATTAAACCGCTTGCTTGTACCCTACTATTATCCCCCTTTCATCCCCATAGCTGATGTGGCGTGATCTTCAAAAAAAAAACAAATGTTAGAACTTCTTTGGATGTGTTTTAATAAAAATAGCAAAAAAATTCCCTTCAATTACCATTCATTTAAAAAAATAAAAAAAAAACCTACGAAGTGACAAGCATGACACTTTGATACCCACGCTTTGGCAACTGAAGAAACCAAATTTATCCTTTTTAATTATTAATACTGAATTAATTATTTTTTTTAACAAAAAAAAAAAAAAAAAAAAAAGAAGAAAAATTTAAGGTGGCTGAACCATCCCGTGAGGGGGTGGTTCGGCCACCCAAATGAATAGGGGGCAGCCCAAGCTGCTGGGGGTGGCCACGAGCCAACCCCAAACCCTCTGCTATAGTCACCCCAAAAAAATGTTTTCAAGAATTGACTATCTTTGATAGCAACTAATCCACATTGGACAAAAATTTCCTATAAATTTATTTATAAGAAATTTCATACAAATTAACTTTTAAAAGTGACATGTGTCTTTAGCATGTGAGAAACTAATATTTTATTTTTATTTTTTTTAATAATTTAAAGAATAAATATTGCGTGTAGAGTCAGAGTAGTAGAAAATTTGTGTCGGTGAAATTAATAAGTTTTTGGCCTACCAAATTGCCGAATAATTCACAATAAAACACTTGACCAAACATGCTTTACCTATCATAATTTATTGATTCAACCTTCATTACGTTCTTCAAACTTGGAGATTTATTTAGAATCAATTATGCTTATGAATTCATTAATATGTTGAAAAGCCATAGTAAATTATAGCTTTTCAAAGAAAATTCATGTGGAAGAATGGGTTATTTATTATCCAACACTTCAAAGGAATTAACGAGGAGATGCACCTTCGGTGCTGATTTTTCTAGTCAATAGACTACTACACGGGATCTACATATATGCCCCATGGAAGGATGATCGATGCTTAGTTAATAGGTTTGAATATCCTTATAATTGATTACTTGATCAATTTTTCGAGTTAATTGGTCTACATTATATTAATTATTAACCATCATTATTAATGTTGGTGGTCCTCCAGGACCTTCTTCTTCAATAAACTAGCAAGTGATCCTTCTCACACCATTTATTTTGATAAACGTAGGCCTAGGGCCACCCTATAAAAACAAGAACAAAAAAACAAAAAGAAAACGCATGCACCAACGGCAGGAAGCACGCCGGAGAAAAATTACTTTCTTTACCTTGGCGTCTTGTTTGAGTCGGATACCCCATGTCGGAAAGAAAAAAAAAAAAAAAAAAAAAAGAAAAAAAGAAAGAAAGATTATATATATATATATATATATATATATACCACATGCACGACATCAATTGTGGAGGGATAGGATGAGGATAATAGGGTGATGTTTCATGTACATAGCATGACTCCAAATGTTGGAACTTGTTTGGATGTGTAATAAAAATATAGCAAAAAAAGTCCCTTCAATTACCACTCATTTTCAAAAAAACCCTACAAAGTGACAAGCATAACACTTTGATACATCAAACTACCATTTTTATGGCAAAAGGCCAATCTACTGGCATTTGACCACTAGAATAAATGGTAAAACAAAGTTTGATCATAATCTTTCAAAAATACCCATGCTTTGGCAATTGAAAAACCAAATGTATTCTTTTTAATTATTAATACTAAATTTAAACTTAAAAAAAAAAAAAAAAAAAAAAAAAAAAAAGGGAAAGAAAAAACATTTAAGATGCATGGCTGAACCATCCCATGAGGAGGGGTGTACATCAATTGTGGAGGGATAGGATGAGGATAATAGGGTGATGTTTCATGTACATAGCATGACTCCAAATGTTGGAACTTGTTTGGATGTGTAATAAAAATATAGCAAAAAAAGTCCCTTCAATTACCACTCATTTTCAAAAAAACCCTACAAAGTGACAAGCATAACACTTTGATACATCAAACTACCATTTTTATGGCAAAAGGCCAATCTACTGGCATTTGACCACTAGAATAAATGGTAAAACAAAGTTTGATCATAATCTTTCAAAAATACCCATGCTTTGGCAATTGAAAAACCAAATGTATTCTTTTTAATTATTAATACTAAATTTAAACTTAAAAAAAAAAAAAAAAAAAAAAAAAAAAAAAAAAGGGAAAGAAAAAACATTTAAGATGCATGGCTGAACCATCCCATGAGGAGGGGTGTACATCAATTGTGGAGGGATAGGATGAGGATAATAGGGTGATGTTTCATGTACATAGCATGACTCCAAATGTTGGAACTTGTTTGGATGTGTAATAAAAATATAGCAAAAAAAGTCCCTTCAATTACCACTCATTTTCAAAAAAACCCTACAAAGTGACAAGCATAACACTTTGATACATCAAACTACCATTTTTATGGCAAAAGGCCAATCTACTGGCATTTGACCACTAGAATAAATGGTAAAACAAAGTTTGATCATAATCTTTCAAAAATACCCATGCTTTGGCAATTGAAAAACCAAATGTATTCTTTTTAATTATTAATACTAAATTTAAACTTAAAAAAAAAAAAAAAAAAAAAAAAAAAAGGGAAAGAAAAAACATTTAAGATGCATGGCTGAACCATCCCATGAGGAGGGGTGGTCGATTACGGGATGGTTCAGCCACCCGAATGAAAAGGGGGTACCCCAAGCTGCTGGGGGTGGCTTTAGCTATGTTAGTCACCCTAAAAAATGTTTTCAAGAATTGACTATATATCTTTGATGGCAACTAGTCTACATTGGACAAAAATTTCCTATAAATTGATTTGTAAGAAATTTCATACAAATTAACTTTTAAAAGTAACATGTATTTTTAGTATCTGAGAAGCACATTTTTTTTTTAATATTTTAAAGAATAAATATTGCGTGTAGAGTCAAAGTAGTAGAAAATTAGTGTCCGTGAAATTAATAAGTTGTAGGCCTACGAAATTGACGAAAAATTCACAATAAAACTCTTCACCAAACATGCTTTACCTATCATAATTTATTGATCCAACCTTCATTACTTGAACTATAAGTCTATGGGTATCCCTATACTCAATAGACCACTACAACACGGTCTGTATGCCCAATGGAAGGATGATGGATGCTTAGTTAATAGATTTGAATATCCTTATAATTGATGAAATAGGATGCTCTCCGGTCTATTTTGGAGCGAAGAATATCCAGTTCATAGTTATGATTTTTTCTTAGAAATTCGAGCCACAAATAAGACACATGTCCTATTAACAAAAAATAATAATAAAATATTATTTTATATTAAAAAAAAATTAAAAAAAAATCAAAAAATATTAAGGGGTGGTTGGGGTGAAAGCCACCCCATAGCCCTTGGAGGTGGTAAGGCCAACCCCCAAGGAACGAATTTTTTTATTTTTTTATTTTTTTTATTTTTTTATTTTAGATTTGGCCTTTGGGGTCATGGGGTGGCTTCGGCCACCCCAGACCGCCAGTCTGGGTGACCGAAGCCACCCTAGCCCCCAACTGGGGTGGTTCGGCCACCCCCAATGGAGTGGCTAGCCAACCCTTAATATTTTATAATTTTTTTTGTAATATAAAATAATATTTTATTATTATTTTTTGTTTGTGGGACTTATTTATGGCTTTAGGATTTCTAAAAGAAATCTAGCCATGAACTACTGAATATTCTCTAGTCCATTTTAGATTGGAGAAGATCCTATTCCATAATTAATTACTTGTACTATGAGTCTATGGCCATGAGGTACATTAAAAGTATTTTCAAATGGTTATTTTTTTTAATAAATTTAAAAGTATTTTAATGAAAAAAATACAAAAATGTCTAATTTGACACATAGTTAATTGATTACTTGACCTATGAGTCTATGACCATGAGGTACTCAACACGTTTTCATTACGGTCTACATTATCTTAACCATCATTATTAATGTTGGTGGTTGATTACTTGTCCTATGAATTCATTAATATATTGGAAAGCCATGGTAAATTATAGCTTTCAAAGAAATTAATGTGGAAGAATGGGCTATTTATTATCCACCACTTTAAAGGAAGGAGGAGATGCTCCTTCGGTGCTGATTTTTCAAGTCAATAGGTCTACATACTTGCCCCATGGAAGGATGATGGATGCTTTTATAATTGATTACTTGAGTCTAAGACGTTTCCATTACAGTCTACATTATCTTAATCATCACTATTAATAAACTAGCAAGTGATCCTTCTCACACCATTTATTTTGATAAAAACAAGAACAAAAAAAACAAAAAGAAAACGCATGCACCAACGGCAGGAAGCACGCCGGAGAAAACTTACTTTCTTTACCTTCGCGCGCGTCTTGTTTGAGTCGGATACCCTATGTCGGAAAGAAAAAAAAAAAAAAGATTATATATATACCCAATGAAGTTTCTGAAGTGTTGTTTCGATGCTGACGGTGAATGGAAACTATCTGAATGGGCCTGGTACACTATTAAAACAAGAACAAAAAAATAAAAGAAAACGCACCAACGGCAGGAAGCACGCCGAAGAAAACGAATCCACACATACAGCCTCAACCAGTCAAACCTCAATCTTGTCTTAATATGTATTAGTCTGTTTTCCTTTGCTTTAATCTACTGCTTTTGTTTGTTTAACAAGCTAGTATCATGTGTATTCTAAAGACATTCAAGTATATTTCATTTGGATTTTCCAATAATCATGCACGGATTAGCTAAACTTTCAAAAAGCTATAAACTTGCTCAAACGTTACTTGCTTGTTATGTCACGTTATTATGGTTTGTTGTTTCTTTTTACGGATGTTAGGAATCTTGGTTAAGTTGGGAAAATGATTTTAAGAGGTAGTTTTGGGTTTCTCATGCATCCTCACAAGTCATCGAACGTTTCATTGTTTTACCAAACGTTTGCTTTTTGTTCACGAATGATCGACCTCTATAAGTACATGACAGTATGCGGCAATATTCAGGATACTGGTATTGAATTACAGATCCCACGGAACAACATCAACCCAAGCAGAAAGGAGTTAAGGATCCGAGCAGACCATATGGAGAATTTCTATGACTATTAAGATTTGTATGTGTCTAACACATTATTTCTTGCATTAAAACATGAGTGACTTATCACCGGAATTATGCCACCCCTTTTTAAAAGTAAATCATATTTCAATGGTGTAATAACTTAAAATTTAGTAATTACATAATAATTTACTTACTAAATCATTAATTTACATAGACTAATTTCACCGTAGTAACACATTTTTATTAGGGCTCATTACATAGACCAATTTCATAATAATTTACTTAATAAGTCATGGATTTACACAATTACTTTCTTTCACTTGTGGAACACTTTGGTATTTTGCATATTAGCATGTTGTCAGGCTGTATAATGAAAAATTCGCTGGAATGAAGATGCCGAGAAAATGACTCACACTATCAAGTTTGCTTAGACAGGTGTTAGTTATTATCGTTATAGCAATGTTGTTTGGAGGCTTCGAGTCTATATTGATGATACATGATGTTATTTAAGGAAGATCATATGATTAGTTGCCTCATATCACTTATTTTCATTTTTTGCTATAGTATACTCTGATATTTAGTATAGCGTGATGAATTCAGCTAATTATCAGTTAATTAGTTTGATAACACTATGAGTCACACTCCAAGTTAAGTAAAATTAATTATTTAATTTTGAAGACGTTACAACCCCAACCCTTTTGGGGTGGACGCGAACCAACCCGAAACCATAGTAGCATGCGTCTTTACTTATGTTGACACCAAGTCAATTTCAATATCTAGCCATCTTTCATTAATTATATTGAAAAGCCATAGTAAATCAAACCCATAGGCTTAAGCTTTTGGGTTGTGTGGTGTTTTAACATGCTATGTTATGGCTCACTAAAATCCCTAAAGTATCAATCTCCCTAAAAAAATTAATTAATCAATTTATTGAGAAGTTAGGCCACAAAGTCTATGGAACACTATTTAAAAGAAAATAATTTCAATAAATTCATGTTTCAGTAAAGATCTAAACCCTACAAGAGAAATAGTAAGAATTCATAAATGATGTGTGAACAATGGGTAGGATCCACCATGTTAATGTGTGTTAGGTTTTAGATATTGGCCCATTTTGGTGATCAAAACATGGGTTGTAAACTTTTTATCACCTAAATGTTTTGGTGTAAAAAGTTAGGCTTAGATTGAAAATTTTAAGCTACTGTCAGAAAGACCATCATATATCGTTCTCACATGGTATGTGGTAATAGAACTTTTGCCTATCCTAGAAGACTATCAGAAAAACATGCCAACACTATACATGTAAAAAAAAAAATTTCAGAGCCTACCCAATTGTACCCTCAAAAGGTCCATCAGAAGAATGTCATAATGCTATTCGTGGAAGATGAATTCTAGAGCCCACTCGAGATGGTAATCTATTTTTATAGTTTGTTATGAAGAAATCATAAGGACATCCTAACGTTGCTTGTAAAAGGATATTTTCATAGCCTACCCGAGAGCATTGCTAGAAGTACCATAAAAAAAATTGTCCTGACGCTACTTATGGAAGATTAATTATAGAGCCTACCAGAGGCCATCGTCAACAAGCTGTCCTGATACTTTTCTATATTCATGGCTTTTTATAAAGAAACCCTAGAGGTATCTTGACAGTGCATTTACACATCCTAACATTGAAAGATTTTCTACACAATGTTGAAGCATTTTTCACACAAAAGGATTAGGGTTTTCTATCCTTTATCTTTATAAGGATGATGATAGTCTACTATAGACCAAGTCTAAGCCCCTAGAACGTTTTGTAAAGTTGTTTAGCTTCACCTTGTTGTCTGCCAAGAGAGCTATTGTTGAAAGCTTTTGTTGCTTCATCTCTCTTGGAATTTTGTTTCAAACCACAAGCCTTTATCATATCTTTCAATCGTTGAAGTGTACCAGTGGGTTGGTAAGTAACTTATGTATAGAATTGGCCAATGAGAAGCTGAAGCTGCTAAGGAGGCAAAAGGGTAAGCAAAGAGTTTGTCTATGTACATAGAAGTCACTTTGAATTTTCTATAGTGAATGATTTTTTTGAGTTTGACTGCCTTGTAGTTTTGAGATGCTCAAAGGATTTTCATTTCGTCACCAAAAATGTGGTGTTGATTGTTTGGGTGATTATCCTTGTAGTTTTCCTTTAACTGTAGCATTTTATTTTATCTTATTTCATTATTGCTTGTGTGGTGCATTGGGGTTTGAATATGATCCTCTCAATTATTATCAAGGTTCACTCCTTTTGAACTAACATTTTGAGTGTATTTTTGACCCTTGTTGTCAAGGCACAATCTCAATCTTTTCTCAAGTCATTGGATGAGAATGTGTGGGCTTTTGTTGTGATGGGATGGAAACATTCTAAAATGGCCCTGGCCGAATATTGGTCCAATGAATTATTTTTTTAAAATCTTTTTTCTTAAATTTATGATCAATAATTTTATTAAAAGTGTCATCTGCTGATTGAGTATGACATTGTAGTAGCACTAAAAATTTAACAGGTGGATTAAGTATCTACTTGATATCAGTTTTAACCAAAGCGATTTGATAAAAGTTCAGCTTGCTGCCAACAATGATAACTCATTAGCAAACAAAATTCCTTAGAAAATTCTTTTATTAAGAATAACAAGTCATATCTGATCTCGAGCAACTGCAACTTCTTAGATAAAGAGGCTCAAAAGAATATACAAAGTCCAAGAAAACTAAAAGGAAAAAAGAAAATCGAAATCTTCATTTGGATCAGTTTCTCATTAATTACATTGTGTCCTTTCGATCACCAACTCTAGAAACCGTCCCTTTTCTTTCTTCTTTTTTTGTTTTTTTTTAATGAATGAAATTTTCATTTCAACACAAGCAAAACACTAAAACACACCAACAATAAAGCTGGAACTTAGTTCTTTACATCAAACAACAAGAAACCAAACCCAAATGAAAACAATTACAAATGGTCTCATACACAAAAAAAAAAAAAAAAAAAAAAAAAAAAAAAAAATCACAAGCTAAAAAAAATACGACTACCTATCAAAGAAAAAAAAAAGACCTTTGTCACCCTTTTTGAACCAACATTCTCAAATGAATGCTCTAATTCTCACAAATCTTGGCATTTTCAATAGTATGCTTGAATTTTCGTTTCCTCTATCCCATGATTCTTGTACTAATCTCCCAACAAATAAGTTATATTATTTGCTTCTCAGAATTCACTCTATTATCAAAATTGAATACTATTCCGGTGCTTCCGTATGTGATACACAATTGCCCCAAAAGCCAATTTACACATAGTGCATTGCAAATTTTTCCCCTTTCATGCCTTCATGCCTTCCCTCACCACCTCATCCCAATCCAGCCAAATAGGATTAACCAAACTTTTAAGCATCACTTCTCTCTCTAACCACTTACTCCAATCACACTAAAAAAATAAATGCTCCCTACTTTCAATAGTATGGTGACAAAATAAGCATTTCATATCCCCTACCATACCCCAACTTAGCAACGTATCCCTAGTATATAAGCCCCCTCTATTCCCTTTTCCCCCCCTCTTCCGCTTTGATTAAAAAAAAAAAAGCGCCCCCTCTAATAGTTAGCCATAGGAAGAAAGAGTGTTTAGGAATAGGAAAAGAAAACCATACTAGTTTATGCCACCCAACTTTAGGAAACTTTTCTCTAAGAGCCTCCCATGTGTCCCTACAAGAATATTTGCAGTTCATTGAAGGCTGCCAAATAGACATATTATGAACACCCAAATCCACTAGAGACAAATGGCTTTGAATTGCAACCAGCTCTTTTGACTTAGTTGGCATCCAATTCAAATCTCTATTTTTCATCACACTAGAGAGCTTTGCATCTATACGGCTTCTAGAGTCATATATCATGACCCTAAAAACATATTTATTGAGAAACTGTCTCTTCAAATATTGTTGAATTTTAAAAGTTTTCATTCTCCTGAAAAACACCAAAAGGGCTTTCACTATTAATTTTGTAGCATCCTCTGCATTATTTGCTTTGTCATATGATCATATGATCATATGACATCCTTTTAGACAAATGATCATATGCCTAAAAAATGATCGTATGATAATATGCCTGAAAAATGTGGTATCCACACACAAATCTTTGTTGACATTCTGTTTTAGTGTCAAGTAAGTCACGAAGCCTGTATTTTCTTCAATCTCCTCATTTTTTTGTAAAAGAATTTTTAAATTCTTTATTTTTTTACATTTTTAAATTGCAATTACATTTCCAAATGATACATTTTCTGTAATTAGATTTAAAATTACACTTTTAGTATGTAAAATCCTAACACCTAAATCATGTTGGTAGAATTATATGCTCTCAAAAAACAAAAATTCTATATAATCCATTTATAAGTGGATTTCAAAACATGGAAAGCAGATTCTATCTTTCCACGCCTACAACACATGGAGAACAAAGCCTTACAAATGCATTCGCTTTACACAAACCCTGTTTTTGGTACCCTGGCATGAATTTGCTTGCTCTTACCAATCACAACCATACTAGCAGCTCCACTCGAGAGGCTACCAAATGGGAAAGCTCTCGCCTTGATTTCTGTATCCTCTAATTTCATGAAGAAGGTTAAAGGCTTTTTCAGTGTACAAACTTTTAGCATAACTATGAACAATCCTATTATAAGAAATAAAACTCTTCTCAAGCAGCATCAAAAGCTTTTCAAGCATCTTCCATTATGTCAGACCGTGCATATATGCTAATAAGAGAATTTCAAGACAAATTGCCGTAAGAAGTAGTTTCACTATGTGGGTATAAACTTGCTCCCTCATACACAAATCAGAAAGATTTTGTATACAACTCAAGGACACTAGAAAGGGTGGTTTGCCAAAAAATGGTCCTTGATCATTTTAAATAGAAGTTCCAAACTTCCTTATAATTCCCTTCACTTTCAACATATGCTCTGATACATATCTAGACATGAAATTTTGATCTACCATCCGATTGGGCACTTTCTTGAATCACAACAAATTTATTCGCCACACACGCAAGCATTAAAGCCAACCCCACTAGAGTAACCCAAGAATGCAATCATTGCCCAAGGACAACAATTCTGACTCCACCCAAGCTGATAAAAATGCACTTAGAGTAAACCAATTAAGATGGTACCTAACCACTCAAAATTGTATCCAAATGAAAATCTATTGCCTTTCTTAATTGGGTACCCCAAATGCAAAGTCCAAGTAAAATTATCTTCTCCGGTGTTTTCTCAAGCATGTTATATGCTAAAATTTAAATATTGTCACAAGCATATTAATCAATGCACACCCAACACATACATCAGATCCAAAGCTTTTTTGGGTGACTTTAAACATTAATTAACCTTTGTTTAAACACTCTATACTTCCAAAGCTTTGAAAACACAGTTGCTCGATTAGTTCATTCTCTTCAACGTTTAGAACAAAAACTTATGAATTGTGATATGCCAATTTTACAACGCAGGGGATGAGAAGAATAGCACCATACCTTCTCAAACTGAAACTGAATTCATTGGTTAAATATGAGAAAAATATACTTCAAACAAAAGAAATGATGTTGTTAGGTTAGGATTTGGCACATTCGGTTTGCATGTAAGTTGTTGAAAATGAGCACCTCAATATGTCCAGGAAGCAGATTCTAGAAGGCAGGTCCGGACCCCCAGAAGTAGGGTTCGGACCCCATTTCCATCAACCAGAAACAAGGTTTTGAAGGAAGGGTCCGGACCGCCAGAAGCAGGGTCCGGACCCCATTTCCAGAAACTGTCTTTTGAAGGAGGGATCCGGACCCCATTTCCCGAAAGTTCATTTTATGAGGCCTGTCCGAACCTCAAATTTGCAGGGTCCGGACCTGGCTGACTTATTAGGGTTATTTTCTATTTAAACACGATTTTGCTACATTTATAAGTACGTATTTTGGAGAGCAAAATTAGAGAGCTTAGAGAGAGATATTGTTCTAGCTTATTTGAGAAGAGATTAAATACGTGAAGTCAATCCGAGTTCCGGTGAAAGGAAATCTTATAGAAGAATTGTGCCAGATGTTCTGGAAAGGGCTACTGCGGTAGAAGTCAAGTGGGTCGCTTGTCGTGTACAAGGAAGAGTAAATTGCAAAGGTTTTGTAATTCTTCTTGTATTCCTTATTCTTCTTATAGTGGATTGATTTCCTAGGTTTGGCTGCCCCGGAGAGGTTTTACATTTAGAGAGTTCTCTAAATGGTTTCCTCTTCGTAACCAAATATCTGTATTCTTGATTTTCATTACATATATGTATTTGGTTGATTATTGATTGTTAGGTTAGATCTTATTCCGCTTAATATTTGTGAATCACCTAGACATTTGAATAGGTGTCGTTTGGAGTCGTTTTTAGAATTTTCAATTGGTATCAGAGCAGGTTCACTCTGTGAAGGAATTTTTTTCCTGAGTGTGATCCAAGATTCCATATCAAATGTCTCTTACGGTTGCTCCTAATTCTCTTCCCGTCTTTGACGGAACAAATTATACGCTTTGGAAAATTCGTATGAGAGCTTATTTTAAATCCATTAATGTTTGGCATATTGTTGAATCTGGATGGACATGTCCAGACAAAGCAATAGCTGAATGGACAACGGAAGAAAAAACTAATGCTACTGCGAATGACAAAGCTATAAATGCTATTTACATCTCTGTTTCAAATGAGGAATTTTCTAGAATTTCTAGATGTGAAATAGCTAAGGAAGCTTGGGAAACGTTAGAAATCACACATGAAGGAACTAAGGTTGTTAGAACCTCAAAAATTCAAATGTTGGTTTCTCAGTTTGAGGAGATTAGAATGCAGGAAGATGAAACTTTTGATGAATTCTATTCAAAGCTTAGTGCCATTAGAAACTCTACCATTAATTTGGGAAAGAAAATGGATGATGCTAAAGTAGTGAAAAAAAATCTTAAGATCCTTGCCTGAGAGGTTTATTCCCCAAATTGCTGCTATACAACAGAGCAAAAACTTAGACACTATGAGAGTAGAAGAACTTGTAGGTTCCCTTCAGACCTTTGAGCTAATTCTTCCTAAACACAAGAACACCAAAAATATTGCTTTTAAGGCAAAAAATGTTAAGGTTGACTCTTGTGGTTCATCTGATGAGGATTCTGGAAATGAGGAAGAAATTGCTATGTTTGCTAAGAAGTTTAGGAAATTCTTTAGAGCCAACAAAGGAAATTTTAGAAATAGCAATTCACAATTTTCTGAGAAATCTAGAAATGAGAATGTTGAGAAAGGAAAGTCACCTAGAGGTATTAAGTGTCACGAATGTGGAGGACATGGGCACATTCGTGTTGACTGTGCTAACTTGAGAAAGTCAAATGGCAAGGCATTTAATGTGACTCAAAGTGATGAGTCAGACAAGGACGATGCTGAACAGGGAGTTAATTACTTAGCATTTGGAGTTAGTTATGAGAGTGAGCATGAGAATAGTGAGTGTAATTCTCAAGACAAACAAGGTGTGTCCGATAATGATTCGGAAGAAGAAGATGATTTGCAAAATGCTTATAATAATCTCTTTGTGGAATACACTAAACTGAAAAAGCTGAATAAGCAGCAATTAAAGAAACTCAATGAGGTTAATCTTGAAAATGATCAACTTTCTGTCACTTTAACTGATTCTCTTGCTACTCATAATACTTTGATGTCTGAAAATCAAATGCTAATTGCCAAAGTGAAATCCTTAGAGAATGAACTGAATGAATCAAAGAATCATTTAACAAAATTCTCTAGTGAAAAGCTAAATCAAATGCTACATAATCAGAAACATTCGTTTGATAGAACTGGATTGGGTTTTGATAAATCTGCTATTTTATCTACTAATGTTGCTTCTTCTTCAAAGATGATTTTTGTGAAACCAGTGAACAAAGAAGATAGCTTGGCTGAAAAGAAGGTAATTTCTCCTCAAATTTCCAAAGGTGGAAAAGGTAAGGGAACTCTAACTGATTCCTATATGTCTAGATCTAAGTCGAGAAATATGCACATGTTAAGGAACCAACCTTCTCAAAGGTTTATTCCTACGTGTCATAACTGTGGTAAGTTTGGACATATTCGTCCTAAGTGTTTTCAGCTTAACAGTCATGGGCCTAAAAGAGAATATTTCCATTCTAGAAATAGTTATGAGAAATTATTCAACATGATGAGAGACCTAGTAACACGGTTAGATGTCTTGGATAAGAGTCACACAGTTGTCCCTGATGTGAAGAAAGTTTGGGTCAAGAAGATTAATACCATTCACCCATTGAGGGGGAGTGGTAATGGACTCACCTAGATTAGGTGGGCACATAGACCATGCCTAGAAATTGAGCATATTGATATTTGTCTATAGCTGTTCTAGGGCATTTTTGTTTCTTTTTGAATTTTTGTTTGCTTTGTTTTTATTTTCTTTGATTATTTTTTTTATTCTTTTAGATTGTTTTAATTGTTGGATACTCAGTTTCTCATTTCTTGTGCTCAAATGAATATTTTACATATGAGTGGGGTCAATATTTCTGCAATTTACATCTATTGCTTCATATGTTTCTGATAAACCTTGTTTTTCTGAAGACTGTTAAAGGAGTAAGAGTCAGTTTTTCTCATGTTCGAAATTGTACACTTTTTGCCCCCATTAGGTTTAGATTTTTGTTATGTGTTTGGGAATTTGGAGCAAACATTTTGCTTGGAAGATAGGTTGTGTCAGTTCTATCCACTTGACCAACTCGTTAGTTGAACCTAGCTCCTAAAAATTCCAACATTTTCCAAAAAAAAAAAAAAAAAAAAAAAAAAAGGGCATAAAATAAGCTCAAATGACTTAGTTTTGCTTCTGGCTGTCCCTAAAGAAAGAATCAGTGATCAAATCATTGCGGAAATAGATGATTACTAAAGGACATGGTAAAAGCGAATGATTAGTCTCAGGGGGAGTGTATCAGATGAGGGAATCTAGGTCCTAACATTATAAGGTTTTACTGTGGCTTGAATCAGACTGTTTGTCTTTCATTTAAAAAATGTCTGCCTAGATTTCCTTTCCACTGATGAAATCTTATTTAATGGGAGTTTTTACACACTACACATTCACATGAGATTTATGATTATTGCCTACTTGACTGCATTCACAGAACAAGGTTGTGTCATGCATATGGTACATTTAAGGTGTAAGTGTAGTTTGTTGATCACTCTGGATGGTTAAGATATTCATAAGGGTATGCATGATTTATTCGATATCTATACAAGTTGTGTTTTTCTTTAAAAATTAAAAAATTAAAAAAAAAAAAAAAAAAAAAAGTTTTATTGTTTATTTTGTTTTTATATTAAGGGGGAGGATCAATTTTTTTGTGTGTTATTATTTTTTTTTTTTTTTCTTTCTCTGTGATTCCATCTTTTCAACTTAAAGGATCAAGATTCAATCCTTCAAGGTATGTTTTCTTTCTTCATTCTTTTCAGATTTGATTTCAAATCAAATTCTAGAATTTGATTGTTTGTAGTTTCAGTTTGAGGGGGAGAAATTTTTTTTCTTCATGATCTTGCATTTCACTCATTATGCATTCATAGCACCATAGATAGAACACCATAGATGATTTTGATTTTGATATACTTGTTGCATCTATAAGTGATATTTGTTTGGTTTTCTAACAGATTTGGTGAGCTATTCATGATTATATTCTATTCAAATTTGTTATATTATTGGTCATTGTTTATTCCTGTTCCACATATGCTTTGATGAATTTTGTGAGTGTTTCAGGAACCATGGAGACCTTTTGTCCTTCTATGACAAAAAGGGGGAGTTGATTTTTTTTTTATTTTCTGATGTGTCATTTTCATGTACAAATTATTTTTGTCCCCGAATGGCCAAAAGGGGGAGTTTGTTAGGTTAGGATTTGGCACATTCGGTTTGCATGTAAGTTGTTGAAAATGAGCACCTCAATATGTCTAGGAAGCAGATTCTAGAAGGCAGGTCCGGACCCCCAGAAGTAGGGTTCGGACCCCATTTCCATCAACCAGAAACAAGGTTTTGAAGGAAGGGTCCGGACCGCCAGAAGCAGGGTCCGGACCCCATTTCCAGAAACTGTCTTTTGAAGGAGGGGTCCGGACCCCATTTCCCGAAAGTTCATTTTATGAGGCCTGTCCGGACCTCAGATTTGCAGGGTCCGGACCTGGCTGACTTATTAGGGTTATTTTCTATTTAAACACGATTTTGCTACATTTATAAGTACGTATTTTGGAGAGCAAAATTAGAGAGCTTAGAGAGAGATATTGTTCTAGCTTATTTGAGAAGGGATTAAATACGTGAAGCCAATCCGAGTTCCGGTGAAAGGAAATCTTATAGAAGAATTGTGCCAGATGTTCTGGAAAGGGCTACTGCGGTAGAAGTCAAGTGGGTCGCTTGTCGTGTACAAGGAAGAGTAAATTGCAAAGGTTTTGTAATTCTTCTTGTATTCCTTATTCTTCTTAGGGGTGCAAAGGCGGTTACGGTTAGCGGTTAGTGGCAATAACCGCTAACCGTAACCGCCCTAGCGGTTAGTAAATTTCACTAACCGCAACCGCTAACCGCCTAGCGGTTAACGGTTAGCGGTTAGTGGCCGGTTAGCGGTTAGTGAAATAGATAACCGCCCGCTAACCGCTTTTTTAAAATTAGGCTTTTTTTTTTTGGGCTTTTTTTTACCCTCATTTTTTTTTCTTGTATTTTTAATATCTTATTGGGCCAAATTGCTATAAATATTTGAATTGTCATTGGATCATATGATTAAATGTTGATCTTATAAACTTACAAACAAACAAAAATACTTCAATTGTAGTTATAAATAACACATTGTTTAATCCAATGTCAATTACTTAATTTGATATTATATGAATCACATTGTCATTGTCATTGTACATGAATAATTGATTAAGTATTGGAATTGTAATTGGATCATATAGTTAAATATTTATCTTATACATTTATATTATTCAATATGCATATAATATAACTATAAGCAATTATATATATATATATATATATATATATATATATATATATATATATATATAATTCAAAATTGTTCAAAATTGTTAATTTTCTTTTTTTTTTCTTTCAAAAAATGGTTAAATTTCTTTTTCTGAAAAATGTTCAAAAAATACATTAATACTTCAATTGTGATTATAAGTAACACATTGTTGAATCTAATGTCAATTACTTAATTTGATATTATATAATCATATAGTCTCATTAAATTATATTATATGATTCATATGATTAATTATTTAAATTCTTATCATATTTACTTATAATCTTTTTTCTTTGAATTGAACTTAATATCTAATGGTAAATGGTAATGTTCAAAATCCTAAATCCTAAATTCCTAAAGTATCTAATAATGCTTTAATTAAATTGTAGACTTGTAGTTATAAGTAACATATTGTTTAATTCAATTGAATCAATTGTGATTATCATTATACATGAATCATATGATTAACTTGTAGACTTATGACTTATGAGTTATGTCATATTATATATGTATTATTTATTATTATATAATCATATGATTTAATGATCAAGTCATCATGTGATATAATCATATCAATTATAGTGATAATATATAAATTACTAAAATTATAATGATAATACATTAATACTTAAATTATGTTTATAAGTAACACATTGGTCATTGTTTAATCCAATGTCAATTACTTAATTTGATATTATACGAATCATATCATCATTGTACATTAATAATATGATTCACTTGAAGTCTTGAATAAAGTATTTGAATTGTCATTGAATCATATGATTAACTATTGATATTATACATTTATATTATTCATATACATATGTAGACTTATATAGACTTATAGGTTTATAACATACACTGGAAATAAGTCTCTAGATATTTAATTGTTGTATTAGTATGAATTAGTATACTTATGAGTTATGTCATATTATATATGTATACTTTGTTATTATATAATCAAATGATTTAATAATCAATCTCATGTGATATAATCATATAAATTATAGTGATAATATATTAATACTCAAATTGTGATTTAATTTTTTTTTAAAAAAAATTGTGATTTAATGATCAAGTGATTATATGATATAATCATATAAATTATAGTGATAATATATTAATACTCAAATTGTGATTTAATTATTTTTAAAAAAAATTGTGATTTAATGATCAAGTGATTATGTTATATGTATAATTATAAAAATATATTATATAAAATGGCGGTTAGCGGTTAGCGGTTACGGTTAGTAGACCCAATAACCGCTAACCGCTAACTGCTAGGCGGTTATGGCGGTTAGGCGGTTAGCGGTTAATGTGGTTAAACGGTTAGGCGGTTAGGCGGTTGGCGGTTATAGCGGTTAGCGGTTAGCTGGCGGTTAAAAACCGCCCGCCTTTGCACCCCTAATTCTTCTTATAGTGGATTGATTTCCTGGGTTTGGCTGCCCCGGAGAGGTTTTACATTTAGAGAGTTCTCTAAATGGTTTCCTCTTCGTAACCAAATATCTGTATTCTTGATTTTCATTACATATCTGTATTTGGTTGATTATTGATTGTTAGGTTAGATCTTATTCCGCTTAATATTTGTGAATCACCTAGACATTTGAATAGGTGTCGTTTGGAGTCGTTTTTAGAATTTTCAGATGTAATAAGGCAAATTATCATAAATCAAAGAAACTGATCTTATTTACTACACAAAAACATCAAGCATCTTTATCCTATCAAATATAGATGAGAACACTAATTGCCCTATTTAATGGGAATGTAATTGAGGAGACTCATATCACTTAATTTGCATTTAAAACTAAGTTGTTTGACTTGATTCTTCTGATTGAATTGATGAGCAAGTTTGATTTGAATCCTCTCCAGCATCCCTCATGGGGCTCTCTATTGATGATAAGAAAGGCTTGGAAGGCATTTGTAAGCTTTCAACTTCTTCTTCAAGCATTTCTATGACCCTGTTCATTGAAGGGCGATTACTAGGCTTCATCTGTATACACCATAAGGCGACCATGGTCATCTTCTTAACTATTTTCTTTTCCTCTTCAATAACATCTTCCATTTGTATGTCCTTTCCGTCGTGCAATTGGTCATACACCCAAGTAGGGAAATAAATTTGGCTTGAATGGTCTGCAAATGCATTCACATTCCTTCTTCTACCCGCCATTTCCATCAATAACATTCCAAAACTATAAACATCAGCTTTGTATGAAATGCCTCCAATGTTTTTGTAGAACAACTCAGGAGCCATGTATCCTAACGTCCCTCTTGCAGCAGTCAAAGAGACAATGCTATCATCTACTTGATATAGCTTTGCCAAGCCAAAGTCAGAAACCTTGGGAGCAAAATTCTCATCAAGAAGAATGTTGTGAGGCTTGATATCAAAGTGCAAAATCTGCATGGCACATCCTTGATGTAGATATTCAATTCCACGAGCCACTCCTAAAGCTATATTAAACATTTGGTCATAGCTTAGGAGGGTACTTTCTTCTGGGGAAAATATGTATTTATTCAGGGAGCCATTAGGCATGAACTCATATACTAGAGCACGCTTTGATCCTTCAACACAAAAACCAATGAGTTGCACTACATTAACATGGTGAATCTTTCCAATAGTTGCAACTTCATTGATAAAATCTTGTCCATTAGTTTTGGACCTACCCAACATCTTTATAGCTACGAGTCGGCCACTTCGAAGTGTTCCTTTAAATACAGTGCCATAACCTCCTTCGCCTAGTTTGTCCTTGAAATTTTTGGTCATCTTCCTAATTTCAAAATAAGAGTACCTTATTGGCATGAGGTTATTGTGGCTTTGCAAGAATTCTTCAACAACATCATACATCGATAAATGCCTTCTACGCCATTTATATATCAAAAACGTAACGACGCAGGGAATCAACAATACAACTCTTGCTGCAAGGTACAGTCCTATGAAAGAACATTGTCAAGATAAATTATAAGAAAACAAAATGTAGATGACCTACTGTCAGCATCTTATTTATTTCAGCTCAACCCACTGCCTTTCGAAATCCTCGTAATTAATCACAATTTTGTTTTCTTTCCATGTGAATAATATTTTCATTTTGCCTTCATTTCAAAATATTTCATGTTTCACAGTCGAACGAATTATCTGCTAATCAAGTAAAAAGGGAAAAAAAATTAAAGAAGATCAATGAGAGATAAAAGGTTCTTACCGCCATAGGTGATCATGATTATCAATAGTTTTCCCAAACTGACTGCAATAAATATGAAAAATATAAATTACTTAATTAATGAAGAAAGTGACTTAAATAATTTGAAAAGTTTAAGGTCTAATAAAATCCCATAAACAACTTTCCCCTTGGCCATGCTTATGCTTAAAGAATAAACAAGTATAAACGTTAGAATTTACATGTTTGGGATTTAAGTTGGGTTGAGCTAGTTTGACTATTTAATTTGCACGCGCGCCCACACACACACACACATATATATATATATATATATATATATATATATGCTGCGATTGGCATTAACCCCATCACTCACATACAAATTTTTGAGATAGAAACCTTACGATCATAGTCTGGCCAACCTGCTTTGGCAAAAAATTTGTCTTCTGCTTTGGCAAAGAAAGAATAACATTAGCATTTGAAAACTCGAAAAAAAAAAATAGTATTTTTATTTTAGTTGGAAATATAGTAACAATGTATAATTAATTGTCCTTTTCTTGTAAATGCCATTAATATTCATCTTGTTTGCACGTTGAAACTATTTGCATGCTTCACAGTCAAGAAATGATATTCTAAAAGAAAACAAAAGAGAGATATAGGATCTTACCAATGATCTGCGGTAGCAGTATTTTGGTAACAACTTCAATAGCTATAAAAATAAAAAATAAAAAAAATTAATAATTAATTGAAAGGTGAATTAAATAATTTTCTGAAACAATTTTGTGAGATAGAAACCTTACCTTTTTCAAGTATCTCGGATAGTTTAGAACTGGGATAGAGGCACTGAGCAGGGAAATTCGCGTGATTGAGGTAGCATCTGTCATCTCTGAAGTTATCACACAGAACTTGCACCCATGAAAGCTTAAAACCATCGGCCACTTGATCGTACACGTCTGAACACGTTCTTGGGTAATCTACTGGCCACGCTGTCGGAAACATTTGTTCTATTTGGCACAAGTCTCCCAAACCCCATAGAGATATAGAGTGGGAAAATAAAACATATCGATAGTTCTTGGAATGGAATAGAGAAGAGTTGGAAGAATTCACTCCATTACTCAAGCAACTAGACATGTCCAAATACAGCTCAGAAATCATTGGCTTTTCGCACTTCACCCAAACCACACCCGTTTCTCGCATACCGACATTGTACCAAGTCAAAAGGTCCCCTACCGGCCCTACCGGCCAGTACTGACCACTATCACAAAGGACATGCATTTTATGTGGATAACGAAAGGTATATGGATCTCCTGAACTGAAATTGTAGTGGTTTAGAAAATAGCGAGGGGTGAAGGAGGTTTTGTCTTTCTTCATAGCTGCGTCTACAACTCGGATTGTGTACATACGGTAATCGATTTCCTGTACGTAGTATTTTCCAGCATATAAATATACCACTGTTTGGTTATTCTCACAAGACAGATTATACCTTTGATCTCCGCACATTGGTGGATCGCCTTCCAACCGAAACGGATAGCTTATATTCTGGATATTGCCGCAGGAAGAAGGAGGACATGAGTGATGATGACTATCCTTGGCACTGCAAATTTCATGGGCTAGGACAAGAACAACAATTAGGACCGTGAGTCCAGGAGGGAAGAGCATTCCTCTAACCATGGATATGGAGATCCTAGCATAGAGTGAGAGAGCAGAGAGGCCGGTTCTGTAAATAATTTGTGGGAGGGAAAGAAATAATTGCCCTTCTGAATAAAGAAATAATTGCAGCCGTACTTTTTCAGAATGGTGTCGAAAAAACAAAATACAAAAGCCTGCATGTTCACGTGAAGAGTGGTGCTGCTGTACTCTGCCTCTCTTTTTCCATCAGCTACAGAAGGATCCGCTACTGAAACCGTCCAAGAAATCCCTCTTCCGTCAGTTGCCAAACGGGACCACAGCCGGATTTATTGAAAAACATTTGGGACCACAGTCGGTTCATACGTGGCTGTGTTTGGCAATAGAAAGAAAAAGGGGAGTAAGTAAATTTAATTAATATAAAATAAAAAATAAGAATATTTTATATAAAAAATAAAAAAAATTTATTCTTTAATAATTTTTTTTATTTAAATAATAATAAAAAATATTGATATAATGTAAAAAATAAAAATATTAATATTAATTTTGAGAAATTTTTTTAAAATTTTTGAGCGTTCAGCCTCTGCCAAACACAGCCCACCATTAATTCATAAGTCCAAGACTCCAAGTCCAAGAGAAGTTCATCCGAACTTTACTGGAGAAAGCCTAGCTATATATCTCTGGGAAGCATTCCAGAGCAGAGAGATTGGATATTTTGCTTAGAAATGGAATTCTCATACTTCTTGTTGTTGTTTGTGGCTTTCATAATAGACCTTGGAGAATGCCAAAGTAATGGGTGTGCTAAATTGCCGTGTGGAGCTCGTGGCCCAGTCATCCGATTTCCCTTCCGGGTTAACAGTCAGCCAGAGCACTGTGGGTATCCTGGGTTTAATCTCTCCTGCACTGATACAAACGATGCAGTGGTTGAGCTGCCAAATTCAGTCAAGCTTTTTGTCAAACGGATTGACTACAAATCTCAGGTACTTCAATTATATGATCCAGCTCATTGTATTCCAAAGCAGCTTAGGAGACTCAATTTATCTTCCTCGCCTTTCCAATTCGAAGAAGATTCCCCTGAAGACCAGACTTTGTCTTCAGGGGAATCTTCTTCAACTGGCCTTACAGACTTTGTCTTCTTCAATTGTTCCCAAAGAGAAGTAAAATTCAGGTTTATCCGCTGTCTTAGTAGCCAAAAACACCAGGTTTATGCCTTCGATAAACGTGATGACCTCATGGACTTACCCCTATCATCTTGTACAAAGATGTATTCTCTTCGATCAATTCCAAATACTAGAGTGCTCGGTGATGATGAGAAAAATCTTCAACTGAAATGGTCCAGACCAGTATGTGTACACTGTGAAGCAAAAGGCAAGAAATGCAGATTGAAGAATAATAGCACTGCATTAGAAACCGAATGCTTCCTCGAAGGTATTGTCTTCTCTCCAATTTCCACCTTTGTACTCAATTTCTTCATGTACAGTTTTCAAGCCTACGTGCATTCATTTCCACCCAAAAATAAAATGTTTGATAAACATATATTAACTCACTGCACAGTACCTTTAGCCCTCTTGACCTCAGGGGGTCTAAATTCAATATAACTTGGCTATTAGCAAGAAAATTTTAGGCGAAAGATATATTTTCTTTTGGAAACGTAGAATCAGAAGCTAATTATGTTAAATCTTTAACAGGTGCATTATCAAAGTTAGCAATCACGGGTGAGTTGTCTTGGTCATACAAAATTCTTTTTATTTGGGAGATGTAAACTATTGACTCACACATGTTTATTACACAGGTGTCACCTTAGGTTCATTTCTATTGCTACTTCCTGTCTTTGCTCTCTACCGTTTCTATACTTATGATAAAGTAGAAAAAGAACATCAAGTGAAGATTGAGAAGTTTTTAGAAGACTACAGAAATTTCAAACCCACAAGATACTCGTATGTCGACATTAAAAAGATTACAAATCAATTTTCTGAGAAGTTAGGTGAAGGAGCATATGGAACAGTATTTAAAGGAAAGCTTTCCCATGAAATCTATGTTGCAGTGAAGATCCTTAACACTTCCAAGGGAAATGGGGAAGAATTCATAAACGAAGTTGGAACAATTGGTACAATCCATCATGTTAACGTGGTTCGCTTGGTTGGCTTCTGCGCCGATGGATTTAGACGAGCTCTAGTTTATGAGTTTTTATCAAATAATTCACTAGAAAAGTTCATATCTTCATCGGATGCCAAGAATTGTATTCTTAATTTGGATAAGATGCAAGATATTGCTCTTGGGGTAGCAAAAGGAATCGAATATCTTCACCAAGGATGTGACCAACGAATCCTCCATTTTGATATTAAACCTCAAAATGTTTTGCTAGACCAGAACTTCAATCCAAAAATTTCTGATTTTGGTCTTGCAAAGTTGTGTTCAAAGGATCATAGTGCAATGTCCATGACTACAGTTAGGGGGACTATGGGTTACATTGCACCCGAAGTATTCTCCAGAAATTTTGGGAATGTGTCTTCTAAAGCAGATGTTTATAGTTTTGGAATATTGTTACTTGAAATAGCCAAAGGGAGGAAAAATGTTGACATTACAGTTGAAAACACTAGCCAAGTCTACTTTCCAGAATGGATCTACAATATCCTGGAACAAAAAGAAGACATAAGAATCTTTGTTGAGGATGATGGAGATGATAAAATCGCAAAGAAACTTGCAACTGTTGGACTCTGGTGCATCCAATGGAACCCAGTGGATCGCCCTTTCATAAAAGATGTGGTTAAAATGTTGGAAGGAGAAGGAGATAAATTAATTATGCCTCCCAATCCCTTTGCCTCTACTGGCCATGTAAAAAATAATGCAAATATGCCTACAAAACGTCAAAACCTAGAGTTGGAGGTCATCCCAGAATCAAAATAATTGTATGTAAACTTAGCGTATGTGATAATAATTTAGGTTGCAATGATCTTGTACTCTTAAACCCTATCATCTAGTTCTTTTTTCTTTTTTCTTTTTTTTTTTTATTCAAAGATGGAGAGTGGGAAAAGGGGAAAACCTTATTCATCTTGTCAATGTAAGGACTTCAAGTTTTTTCTTGTATCAAACCTTAAAACATTTAAAAATAGATGTTGGAAAGCTAGAGAAACTATAATCAATTGTGAACCTAAATAAAGAATTATTCATTGGAGGCCTAGGGTCAACTCACATAATCACGTCAAGAATTTCTACAACTACATTTGTTTCGAACCTTATAATGTTTAGAAAATTTAAAATTTAAAATTTGATTATCTTTAAATTGAGTACTTCTATTCATCACCTTATTATTTAGAGATGTACAAGTGGTTACGGTTAAGGGTTATTGCATCTAATTACAACTGCTTGAGGTGGTTAGTAGTTTTGAAATAATAGTTGGTTAGTGGTTATTGATACCCAAAACTGTCTTGCATAACCGCTTTTAAGGTTGGACCTTTTGTGCCTTTTTTTTTTTTTTTTTTGGGACACCTTGGGCTTCTTTTTAGAACCTATTTTGAATGGTTTTTGGACTATTTAGAGCCTATTTAACATGGCAGCAAACACCAAAACGATCTTTTGGTATATTATTATTTTTATATCTACATAATATAATATATTATATTTAAGGGTAGACGATTAGCGGTTATTAAACGTCTCCACTTACCTCTAAAACCGATAACCGTAAATAAATGCGGTTAGCAGTTATTAGACAGTTAATAACCGTTTGCTTGTACACTCCTACTATTGTCCCCCTTTCATCTTCATTGCCATAGCTGATATGGCATGGTCTCCCAACCAAAAAAATTAATCTTCATGCATCAAATATTATGGAGACCACATCACATTAGTTGTAAAGGGATAAGAGGAGGATAATAGGGAAATGTATATATAATTACTCCAAATATTAGAACTTGTTTGGATGTGTTTTAAAAAATAGGGGAAAAAAGCTCTCTCGACTACAACTCACTTTCAAAAAACCCCCACAAAGTGACAGGCATAAAACTTTGATATATTAAACTACCATTTTTGTCACAAAAATGAACATTTGTTAGCCTTGACTGTTAGAATGGATGCCGCAACAAAATTTGGCCATAATCTTTCGAAAATACCCTCGCTTTGGCAATTGAAAAACCAAATTTATTATTTTTAATTATTAATGCTAAATTTAAATTAAAAGAGAAAATAAAATAAAATTTAAGGTGGTTGAACCATTCCATGAGGCGTAGTTTGGCCACCCAAACGAAAAGGGGGCAGCCCAAGTTACTAGAAGTGGCTCACGGCCTCCCCTAGAGGGTTTGGGGATGACCCGAAAACCACCCCTAGTCACCTCTAGGAGTGACTTAAAAAAAAAAAAAAACCTTGACACTTTGCAAATTCTTCACTTTCGAAGGTTGAACAATCAAGATTTTCTTTCCTCGAATGTTTGAAGTGTCACCCAAACATTCGAACTTGTCTGAAAACATTTTTAGCCACCTTGGCCCTTTGAACATGCAAGGATCCTTATAAAGCCATGCTTATCGCCATAAGAATACAATTTTGTCATTTCTTCACACCAACCACCCTAAAGGAGAGAGAGGTCCTAGAGAGAGAAAATGTGGTTTTTGTGAGGCTTCATTCTTAAGAGGAGGTAACCCCTAAACCTCAATCTTGTTATTAGTTTGCATGTTTTCCTTAATTGGTTTTAATCTACCGCTTTTGTTGTCTAACAAATAGCATGTGGGTTTTAAAGACATCCAAGTATATTACATTAGGATTTTTCAATAATCATGCATGGGTTAGCTAAGCTTTCAAAAAGTAATAAACTTGTTCGTATGTTCAATGTTATGCCATGTAATTATGGTTTGTTGTGCCTTTTTAGCGTTGTTAAGAGTCTTGGTTAAGTTGGAAAATGGGTTTTAGAGGTCGTTTTTGGGTTTCTCGTGCATTTAGGCTGTCATTAAACATTTCATTGTTTCACAACATTCGATGTTTGGTCTCCTCAGTCCACCCTTTTATTTTATTTTATTTATTTATTGATAAAAAAAGTTATAAGGAACAGGGAAAGGGATTGAATGTTTTCTCCTTGTCAATATCTAACAATTTTTCCAACCTCTGCTTTTTAAGAGTGAGATATCATAATTTATTGATTAAACCTTCATTATTTCGAATCAATTATGCTTATGAGTTCATTAATATTTTGAATAGCCATAGTCAATTGTAATTTTCAAAGAAAATTAATGTTGAATGGTTCATTTATTATACACTTGAAGGTCCAAATCCTCTCCAGTATATTTTAGATTAGAAAATATTTAATTCATAGCTAAAATTTCTTCTCAAAAATTAAAAGAAATCCATCCTAAAGCCACAAATAAGATACTTATGTATCTTACTAATAAAAAAAATAATAAAATATTATTTATTATTAAAAAAATAAAAAATGAATGGGGTGCTCACCCCATCTTAGCCATAAGTCACCCCATTTTAGTTAAAGGTAGCTTGAGTCGGATTGACCAACTTGCAAAATGGGATGATTGTATTACCCCAAGAACTAAAAAATTAAAAATAAAAAAAAGGAAATTTTTTGCGAAGAACTTGCAAAATGGGGCCAAAAAAATAAAATAAAAAAATAAAAGAGTAGGGAATTTTCCGTGAAGCTTCAGTGTTATACACAGCATTGGAAACAAGAACCACATGTTGCCGACAAGAACACTGTAGCGAACCTGCACCATTAAAGCTATACAAGCCAGTGTTGTCGTTGTTGTCGGTGGCACTCAGTCAACAAACGTCATTACTCAATTCACATGGCACGCTACATTGCCAAACTACAGCCATCCGATTTTGCAAACTACATTGCCAAACCTAAGGCTCTACGGGGCAATTGACTGGGAAAAAGACGAGTCTTTGGACGAGCCAAAACGTGTAAAAACACACATAAGCCCTCAGGTACGAAATTATCAAAATGCTTGTGTGAAAGTGAACAGAGGAAAAAAGTTGAACCCACCGTGTTTAGGGACAATATAGTAATTTTATTTGACTCTTTTCTTTAAACGCGGCTCTTTTTTTTTTTCCTTCCCTGCAACCATTTATGTCAAGGTTTCGTATCGAATGCATCTCGCCAACCCATGCTTTGCCTTTGACAGCAAATAGTGCAACGGTTCGCCAACCCATGCTTTGCCTTTGACAGCAAATAGTGCAACGTTTCGCCAACCCATGCTTTGCCTTTGACAGCAAATAGTGCAACGTTTGGCCAACCCATGCTTTGTCTTTGACAGCAAATAGTGCAACGTTTCGCCAACCCATGCTTTGCCTTTGACAGCAAATAGTGCAACGGTTCGCCAACCCATGCTTTGCCTTTGACAGCAAATAGGCAACGTTTCGCCAACCCATGCTTTGCCTTTGAGCCAACCCATGCTTTGCCTTTGACAGCAAATAGTGCAACGTTGCGTTGGGTTTGGCAACTTTAGTTACCAAACAACGCCCTCATTGTTGCCGGTGACACAAAGTCAACGAACACCACAGAGAAAATAACTCCAAGTCACATGGCACGAATTTACATCGTTGTTATAAGCTTTTTTTTTTTTTTTTTTTTTTTTAAGAGTTGTTATCAGTTGTTTGTTCGTGTATCTTTTGTTCTTTGTTTTTCTGGGAAAGTTAATTCAAAAATAAAAATAAAAAATAAAGGAGAAAAAAAATTGGTTGAGAAAAAAACAAAAGAAAGTCGAAGTTGTCTAGCTATATTTGGCCAAGTAGCTAATCTTTTTGACCTTATTGGTCTTGTTTGATGGCTCAAGTTTATAATGGCCTCACAGTTGACCAATTTTCAACCCAAATTATAGTTGGCCTTGCACCACTGCCAACTGCCACCGACTCCAATTTTCTTTTGATGCTGATTTTTCCGGTTAATAGACCATTACAACAAGCTTTTTGATGGGAGAAAGGGAAGCTCTGTCTTCTCTTTAGAATTATTTTTTTTCTTTTTCTTTAAGTAACACTAAAAAAAAGGGGAAAAACTTCATTCTAGCCATCTGAACTTTCACTCAATTTTATAAACCCCTTGAACTTTCAAATCTCTCATTTTGGATCCCTGAACTTTCAATTACTCTCAATGTAGACCCCTCTGTCAGATTTTAAATGTTACATGACGTTTATACCCCTGACTTTTGTATAAAATTTCAACTTCCAAAACATTTTTTATTTTTTTAAAAAAATGAAAATCAAGGACATTTTGGTATTTTTTTTTTTTTTTTTAATGGCTAAAATTAACGGAAATGTTCTAATTGAGAGTAATTGAAAGTTCAAGGGTCCAAAATAAGAGATTTAGAAATTCATGGGGGATTTGTAAAATCGGGTGCAAGTTCAGGAGACCAAAATGAAGTTTCCCAAAAAAAAAAAGGAAATCATAAAGGAGGCGTTCTTCCCTCCTCCCCTGATAGCAGTGGTCAGTGTCTTCACTGTAGTATCTTTTGGCTCCCGTTTCTGGTGGTTTTGATTTAGATATAGTTTGTAAATCTAGATCTAGATCTAGGTTTTCAAACTCAGATTTACTCGTCTTCACCAGCCAAGGTGTGTCTTTTCAGAATGTCTACGATGTCGCGCTCCTCCACTACTGCTGTGTTTGGGGTTTTTATTGTTTTTTAGTTTTTAGCTTTGATTTTTTTAGTTTTTTTTTGTCTTGGCCTTTGGGTTGATGACATGAGTTCTCTCCTGGCCTTTTGGGTCGAGGAGGAGTAGATCGGTGTAGGAGATTATCTCTCACGGCCGAAATAGGTGCAAACCATGTCCTAGATCAAGTTTGCTTAAAGCAGATATGCTACAGATGTGATTCATAAATGCATTTGTTAGCGGAAGCAGAAGGCATAGATAATACTTGATTGTAAAAATTTTTGATTGAATCCATGACTTTGTAACCTAGTCATAGCATCTGGCTATGTTTTATCAAAGGTTACGCTCTGTGATGTAAGAGCTTTGTGCTATGTATTGTAAGACCTTTATACTCTTCATATTTTATCAATGAAATTTAATATTTCCATTTTAAAAAAATAAATAAATAAAAAGAGACCATTACTACAAGAATAATGCTACATTTACTTACTTTTTTACATAATTTTTCAATACCTATAGGTGTGGAAAAATTATGTAAAAAAGTGGGAGTAAGTGTAGCATTATTCAACTAGTATGCAAGACTTCTCATACCATTTATTTTGCTAAATGTAGGCTTAGGGCACCCTATAATAATAAATAAATTAAAAAAAAAAAACTCATTCCAAGCTTTTTTTTAACGAACTATGATTCTCTTCAGTTTTTTAAGCACGAATTAAATGCGAAGAAAACTTTCTTAACCTTTAATTCTTGACATCTCGTTTGGGTCAGCGTACCCAATGTCGGAAAAAAGGAAAAAAAAACTGTCGAGCGTTTTTTATTCGTAGGAAGCGTAAATTAAATGCCAAGAAAACTTTCATGACCTTTTATTCTTGGTGTCTCATTTGGGTTAGGATACTCGAATGTCAGGAAAAAAAAAATAATAATAAGCACCTTCTGAGCCTTTTTTTAACGACAAAAAGTACAAAATAAATGCCAATAAAACTTTCTTGACGTTTATTTCCGGGTGTCTTGTTTTGGGTCGAGAAGAATAGAGGGGTAAAATTGTCATTTTAATTATTTGGACAATTTTCCCTTTTAAAATATACTAACTAGATACCTTCTATTTCATCTCTATTTCAAATGAAATGGCACTACAAAAAAATTATCAATTTCTGACGTGGCTACAGTACACGAATTTTTGCCACGTCACTAATTACTATTAGTAAATATTTTCCTAACGTGGCAAAGTTGGCAGGTCAATAATTAGTGACCTACCAATATCCATACGTCAATAAATTCTGACCTGTTAGACATTGCCACGTCAATAAATTTTTTAAGATTTTAAAACTTTAAAAATTATATATTTTACTAACGTGTTAAATTTTCACACATCAATAAATATTGACATGTCAAATTACCATGTCAAAAAATTTTGACGTGGCAATTTTACATGTCAAAAATTACTGACGTGTTTAATTGCCACATCAATAATTTCTGATGTGGTAGTTTAATACGTCAGTAATTACTGACGTGTTTAACTGCCATGTCAATAATTTCTGATGTGATAGTTTAACACGTCAGTAATTTTTGACGCGTAAAATTGGTACATCAGAAATTTGTTGACATGGTAATTTTACATGTCAATAAAAATTTTCACCAGGCCAAAATTTCCTAACCTAGTAATTTCAAAGGTCATGATTTCTTGATGTGTGAAATTGCCACGTCAATAAATTATTGACTTGCCAATTTCACACGTCAATATTTTATGACGTGTGAAATTTCACAGGTCAATAAATAATGAGAGGTGAATAATTTTATTTAATAATTAATTAAATTTTATACAAACAATATGGTAATTCATAATTTATGAATTTAAGTTAAATTTTGTGCGAACTAATTAATTAATTAATTAATATATATATATATATATATATATATATATATATATATATATATAGTCAAAAAACTTTTCTGATGTGTTAATTAATTAATTAAACTTTTCTAATTATATATAGTTAGAAAAGTTTAATTAATTAATTAACACATCAGAAAAGTTTTCTGACGTGTCAGACATCATGACACTTTAGAAAACGCTAGTCAAGAAAAAATAGTTATTTTGTAGTGTGGAGAGAATCCTTTACCGGGTCGGGATATCCAGTGACAAAAATAGGACTTTTTTTTTTAGCATATTTTATACACCAAGAAAACTTCCTGGCATTAGAATTTAACACTAGACTTTCCTGGCGTGTCACATAATTAATTTGAGAAATATAAGTTAATTTCGTTCTTCATTCCCATTTTCTTTACCCACATTATCAACTCTGAAATCTCAACGTAGACCCAACGAAGTTTCTGAATTGTTGTTCAAAAAAATGAATCCACACAGCCTCAGCCAGTCAAATCCCCATATTGAAGAAATACAAATTTCTAAACAAAGTTAGCTTATCTAAATATGTTCCACACTCTTAAAAACGCTAAGGGCTTGTTTGGGGTTGTGTTTGACTGGCCTAAAAGTAATTTTAATACTCAAAAAATCCGTTTGAAGAGAAAAGTACTCGTTTAATATAAAAATTAAAAGCGCTTTTAAAGGTCCAAAAAGTTTAAAAATGACCAAAACGCGCTTTTGACAAAAGCTTAAAAATGAAGCTTTTGCCCAAAAGCTCTTTTGACTTAAAAGCTTTATTTCTCAAACGCAATCCCAAACATGCTCTAAATATAGTTTCATTTATTTATATATGGGTTAACATGCTTAAAAATAATATTTCTTAATTAGTTTTAATTTCCATGTAGCCTATATATATAACCTACTCTCAAAGAAGTATTTTAGTCTGTAATTTGTGAGTTGGTCAGACCATCTAAGTTCTTATTATGTACAGACAACTACATAATATTGTCTCAAAAAGTAATGATAGACATCACCTTTCTCGCCATTCAAAATTGATGTGACTTTTAAAATTACTATTAAATTTATGATAAATTATTATTAAACGTTGATCCATTAATAATTTTAAAAGCCACATCAATTTTGAGTAGACATAAAGATAACTCCATAAGGAAAAACTCAATGCTCACACCACACACTTAAAAAAGTGCTCAAGAAGCAATCACCAAATGAAAAGCTATAAAAAATGAAAAATGTTAAGCTAACACTTAAGAAGTCTGTTTGAATAACAAAGTACCAGTTTGGTTAAAAATATTGAAAGCACTTTTAAGGGTTCAAAAAGCCTAAAAATAACCAAAACTCACTTTTGACAAAAGCTTAAAAATGAATAAACTACTAAGCAAGACTTTTCACACCATTTATTTTGCTAAAAGTAGGCCTAGGCCCACACTATAGAAACAAAAAGAAAACGCACCAATGGCAAGAAACACGTTGGAGACATTGTCTCAATTAAAATTTTGGGAGGACATTATCAATGGAGTGGTAGTTTAAAGGGGTATATAGACTTCCCCACCCTAACTCCCCCCAAAAAAAAAAAAAAAAAAACCAAGAAAAGATAGAAAAGTTTTTAGAGTATCACTTTAAGTACACAAGATACTCGGATGCCAATATTAAAAATGATTATGAATTAATTTATTGAGAAATTAGGCCAAGGAGTTTATGGAATGGTATTTAAAAGAAAATAATTTCAATAAAATTTATGTTGGAATGAAGATCCTAAACGCTACAAGGGAAATAGTAAGAATTCATAAATGAAGTGTGAATAATGGGTAGGATCCACCATGTTAATGTGTGTTAGGTCATAGATATTGGCCCATTTCGGTAATGAAAACAAGGGTTATAATTTTTTTTATCATCTAAATGTTTTGCTGTAAAAAGTTAAGCTTAGAATTAAAGTTTTTAAACTATTGTAAGAAACACCGTCAAATATCGTCCTCACATGGTGTGTGATAATAGAACTTCTGTCTACATACCCTAGAAGATCGTCAGAAAAACATCTCGACTCTGCTTGCAAAAGGAAAATTTTAGAGCCTACCTAATTGCACCCTTAAAAGGTCCATCAGAAGAATGTCATAACACTACTCGTAGAAGATGAATTCTAGAGCCCACCCAAGACCGTAGTCAGCAGATTGTCTTGATCGACGTTGCTCTATTTTTATGGGTTTTTATGAAGAAATTATAGGGATATCTTGACGCTGCTTGTAAAAGGAGATTTTCAGAGCCTATCCGAGAGCACTTTTAGAACTAGCATAAAAAAAATGTCATGACGCTACTCGTGGAAGATTAATTAGAGAGCCTACCCGCCGAGAGAACCATTAGCAAGTTATCTTGATACCTCTCTATTTTAATGGCTTTTTATGAAGAAACCCTAGAGGTGTCTTGACAGTGCATTTACACATCCTGACACCGAACGATTTTCTACACAATGTTGAAGCATTTTTCACACAAAAGTGTTAGGGTTTTCTATTAGTTATCTTTATACGGATGATGATAGTCTACTATAGACCAAGTCTAAGCACCTAGAACGTTTTATAACATTGTTTAGCTTCACCTTTGTTGTGTGCTAAGAGAGCTATTGTTGAAAGCTTTTGTACATTGCTTTATCTCTCTTGGAATTTAGTTTCAAACCACAAACCTTTATCATATCTTTCAACCATTGAAGTGTACTAGTGGGTCGGTAAGGAACTTACGTATAGATTTGGCCAGTGAGGAGCTGAGGCAAAAAGGTAAGCAAAGAGTTTGTCTGTGCATAGAAGTCTTAATAGACTACAAGGGTTGTACATTTTACTATGCATGTAGTTTGAATTTTTTATAGTGATTGATTTTTTTGGGTTTAACTGCCTTTGAGTGGTTTTACTATTGAGGTGTTCAAAGCTTTTTCATTTCGTCATCCAAAATATGGTGTTGATTGTTTGGGTGATTGTCGGTATCCTTGTAGTTTTCCTTTCACTACAACATTTTATTTTATCGTATTTCATTATTGCTTGTGTGGTGCGTTGGGGTTTGAATATGATCCCTTCAATTATTATCAGAGCAACTAACATTTTGAGTGTGTTTTTGAGCCTTGTTGCCAAGGCACAATCTCAATCTTTGATGGGAATAATTGCCCATATTGAAGATGCGTATGAGGGCTTTTTTTTAAGTCTTTGGATAAGAATATGTGGGCTTTTGTTGTGATGGGATGGAAACACTCAACAAAGGCCCAGGCTGAATGGTGGTCCAAGGAATTATTATTTTTAATCTTTTTTCTTATATTTATAATTTAATAATTTTATTAAAAGTGTCATCTTCTAATTGAGTATGACAATGGAATTTATATTAGTTTTAACCAAAGCGATTTGATAAAAGTTCAGCTAGCTGCCAACAATGATAACTCATTAGCAAACAAAATTCACCAGAAAATTCTCTTATTATGATAACAAGTCATCTCTGATCTCGAGCAACTGCAACTTCTTAAATAAAGAGGCTCAAAAGAATATACAAATCCAGGAAAAAAAAATTAAAATATTCATGAGGCAATGAACTCGAACCATAAAAATGTTCTAGACATCAGTTTTTCATTACATTGTGTCCTTTCAATGACCAACTCAGAAACCGTGTCTTCCATTGTTGAATTTCAAAAGTCTTCCTTCTCTTGAGAAACACCAAAAGGGCTCTCACTGTTAGTTTTATAGCATCCTCTGCATTATGTCCTTCCGGAGACCTCCCTCCCTCCCTCCAACCAACCTCTTGTAGAATTTGATTTCAACATTTCAAGGCCAGAGAAGTGCCTAAACTGGGTCATACTCCCACCAGGCTCCCAGCATGCTTTGGTGGCTGCATCATCATCGAAATGATTGGAAAAGGCTTGGGCCAAATATTTCTGGACGAGGTAAACAGGTGCCTAGCAGAATCCTGATTTCTGGATCTTTGGGTTTCCCAATTAGGTTTCAGATTTGGGGAGTTGCTTTTCTGCTTTGTCATCTGATATTTCCAGAAGAGCTCGTGTTTGATTCATTGTTTTAAAAAGCCAGTTTTAACTTTATTTGAAAAGCCAAAGAAGTTACAAACTTCCTTATAATTCCCTTCACTTTCAACATATGCTCTGATACATATCTAGACATGAAATTTTGATCTACCATCCGATTGAGCAAATTTATTCCTTGAATCATCATCAAGTTTTCAACATATTCCTTGAATCATCAACACATTTATTCAACACACACACAAGCATTAAAGTCAACACCACTAGCGTAACCCAAGAATGCATTTGTTGCCCAAGGGACAACTATTCTAACTCCACCCAAGCTGATAAAAATGCACTTAGAGTGAACCAATTAAGATGGTACCTAACAAGTGGTATCCAAATGCAAATCTATTGCCTTTCTTGGATACCCCAATTGCATGAACTAAGTTCTCATCAAAGTCCAAGTAACCTCATTGTTTCTTTGGAGTTTTTTCAAACATCTTATATGCTAAAATTTAGCTCCAAGGGGTAGTTCAATTAGTTAGGACCATGTCTAATGAAGCGGAGGTCACTAGTTCGAATTCTCTTCCCTCTCTTGTGCATACATATCAAAAAAAAAAAAAAATGCTAAAATTTAAAGATTTTCACAAGCATATTAATCAATAATCAATGCACACCCAACACATACATCAGATCCAAAGCTTTCTAGGGCAATTTCAAACATTTAATCATTGTTTAAACATTCTATACTTCCAAAGCTTTGAAAACACAGCTGCTTGATTAGCTCGTTCTCTTCAATGCTTAAAACATAAACTTATGATATGTTTATAAGTTTATGCCAAATTTACAAAGCAGGGGATGACTAATGGAGAACAAAGAATAGCACCATACCTTCTCAAACTGAAAATAAAAAAATAAAATAAAATAAAAAAATAAAATAAAATAAAAATTCATTGGTTATCATAAATCAAAGGAACTGATCTTATGTACTACACATAAACATCAAGCATCTTTGTGCTATCAAATATAGATGAGAACACTAATTGCCCCATATAATGGGAATGTAACTGATGAGACTCATACAAATTAATTTGCATTTAAAACTGAGTTGCTTGACTTGATTCTTCTGATTGAATTGATGAGCAAGTTTGATTTGAATCCACCCGAGCATCTCTCATGGGGCTCTCTATTGATGATAAGAAAGGTTTCGAAGGCATTTGTATGCTTTCAACTTCTCCTTCAAGCATTTCTATGACTCTATTCATTGAAGGGCGATCATTAGGCTTCATCTGTATACACCATAAGGCAACCATGATCATCTTCTTAGCTATTTTCTTTTCCTCTTCGGTAACATCTTCCACTTCTATGTCTTTTCTATCATGCAATTGGTTATAAACCCAACTAGGAAAATAAATCTGGCTTGAATGGTCTGCAAGTGCATTTAAATTCCTTCTTCTACCCGCCTTTTCCATTAATAACATTCCAAAACTATAAACATCAGCTCTGTATGAAATGCCTCCAATGTTTTTGTAGAACAACTCAGGAGCCATGTATCCTAACGTCCCTTTTGCAGCAGTCAAAGAGACAATGTTATCATCTACTGAATATAGCTTTGCCAAGCCAAAGTCAGACACCTTGGGAGCCAAACTCTCATCAAGAAGAATGTTGTGAGGCTTGATATCAAAGTGTAAAATCTGCATGGCACATCCTTGATGTAGATATTCAATTCCACGAGCCACTCCTAGAGCTATATCATACATTTTGTCGTAGCTTAGGAGGGTACTTACTTCTGTGGAAAATATGTATTTATTCAAAGAGCCATTAGGCATGAACTCATATACTAGAGCTCGCTTTGATCCTTCAACACAAAAACCAATCAGTTGAACTATATTAACATGGTGAATCCTTCCAATGGTTGCAACTTCATTGATAAAATCTTGTCCATTAGCTTTGGACTTACCCAACATCTTTATAGCTACGAGTCGGTCACTTCGAAGTACTCCTTTAAATACAGTGCCATAGCCTCCTTCACCTAATTTGTCTTTAAAATTTTTGGTCATCTTCCTAATTTCAAAGTAAGAGTACCTTATTGGCATGAGGTTATTGTGGCTTTGCAAGAATTCTTCAACAACATCGTACATAGACAAATGCCTTCTTCGCCATTTATATATTAAAAACGCAATCACGCAGGGAGTTAACAATACCGCTTTTGCTGCAAGGTATGATCCTATGAAAGAAGATCGTCAAAATAAATTATAAGAAAACAAACATGTAGATGACCAGCTGTCAGCATCTTATTTATTACAACTCAACCCACTGCATTTCTAAATCCTAGCAATTAATCACAATTTTTGTTTTATTTTTTATTTGAGTAATATTTTCATCTTGCCTGCATTCACAGTGGAACGAATTATCTGCTAATTAAAAAGGAAAAAAAAAAAAAAAAGAAGGTCAAATGAGAGAGATAAGGTTCTTACCGCTACAGGTGATCATTATTATCACTAGTCGTTCCAAAGGGACTGCAAGAAATATGAAAAAATATAAATTAATTAATTAATCAAGAAAGTGACTTAAAATAATTTTAATTACATATTACATGTATGTCTCGCCTATTAAAAATAAGTTTGAACCCGCACATGAGGAGAGTGTTAAAGTACTAACTATATGATTAAATTTACCTATTTCTACAAGTGAAATAGGTCCCGTGATTTTTCCTTTTCATTAGATATTTGGATGGTTTTCCTTATGTAAATCTTGGTTTTCTTGCTTGTGGGTAGTTTGATTTTTTTCTTTACATTGTTGGCGAGCTGTTTAATTTGGTGCTAGTTTGACTAATTAATTTACAAATATTATTAGATGAATAGATAAATTTATGCTGGGTATGTCTTTGATTGGCATTTACCCCACCACCCTCACACAAATTTTCGAGATAGAAACCTTACCATGTAATGGCCCATTTGATATGGAAATCCATTCTGATAGGGTAATCCCCCATAATTTGTCTTCTGCTTTGGCAAAGAAAGAACAAAATCAGCATTTGAAAACTTGGAACTAAAAATCTTCATTTTTATTTCAGTTGGAAATATAATTACAATGGATAACTAATTGTCTTTTTCTTGTAAATGCCATTAATATTCATCTTGTTTGCAGGTTGAAACTATTTTCATGCTTCACAGTCTAATAATTGATCTGCTAAAAGAAAACAAATGAGAGATACAGGATCTTACCGATGAACCGCGGCACCGGTATTTTGCTAAGAGCTCCAATAACTATAAAAAAAAAAGATAAATTTTAATAATTAATTGAAAAGGTGAATTAAATAATTAAAAAAGTCTCTGGGCTGCATAAACAACTTTTGTCTTGGGCCATGCTTAACAAGAAAATATAATCTACCCATTTTATATGGGGTACTATTCATCTTCCCAAAATAAAATTTGGGTGTTACATTAATTACTTGTGTCATCATCAGGCACAACTCATCCATTCTGTATTATCCTTCAAACAATTTTTTGAAATAGAAACCTCACCTTTTCCAAATATCGATGAATCTGCTCCACAGAGAAAGAATAACATCAGCGTTTGTAAAATTGAAAAAAAAAAAAACATGAAGTCTTTATTAATGAAAATCTAGTGTGAATAGTATCTACTGAAAAATGTATTTGTTTGTCAGATTCTGTACGCACCTTGTGGATCGTAGCAATAGTCAAACGTGAAATTCACGTTATCGATGTTGCAATCGTCATCTCCAGTGAAGTTATCACACAAAACCTGGAGCCATTTAAGCTCAAAACCATAGACCACTTGATGGTAAACGTCTGAACACGTAATTGGTTCATATAATGGATCAGCTGACGGAAACATTTGCTCTATTTGGCACAAGTCCCCCAAACCCCATAGAGATATAGAGTAGGAAGATAAAACATATCGATAGCCCTTGGAATGGAGTAGAGAAGAGTTGGAAGAATTCACTCCATTACTAAAGCATGTAGACGTGTCCAAATACATATCAGAAATCACTGGCTTTTCGCACTTCACCCAAACTACACCTGTTGCTCGCATTCTGTCATACCCTATCCTGTACCGCTCATTACCATTACAAAGGACATACACGTTATCCGGATAATATAGGGTATATGGATCCCCTGAACTGAAATTGTAGTTGTTGAGAAAATAGCGAGGGATGAAGGAGATATTGTCCTTCTCAATACCTGCGTCTACAACTCGGATTGTGTAGTTACGGTAAATGATTTCCAGTACGTGGTATTTTCGAGCATATAAGTATAACACTGTTCGGTTATCCTCACAAGATAGATTATACCTTTGATCTCCGCAGTTTGGTGGATCGTCTTTCAACTGAAACGGATAGCTTATGTTGTGGATATTGCCGCAGGAAGAATGACATGAATGATGATGACTATCGTTGGCACTGCAAGCTTCATGGACTAGGACAAGAACAACAATTAGGACGGTGAATCCAGCAGGGAAGAGCATTCCTTTCGCCATGGATGGAGAGAGAGAGAGAGAGAGAGAGAGAGAGATATGATATTGAGAGGGGGTATAGCTTCCACAATCCACAGCAAAGCCTATAGACAAAGCATATAATGTAGATTTATAAGGCGTAAGCACCTATGTCATATATATTTATGGAAAGGACTGAAATATCCGGCAAACACGGGTTGCAGGAGTTCTTACAATTCATCTTCTAAAAAAGGACACGCGTGCGTCTCTTACCACGTGTGGAATACAAGTAATGTTAAAAGGAAAATTCATATCACCTTTAAATGCTAATTTGAAGAAAATTTAATATAAACCAGTTTATAGAAAATTGTGATAATGATGGGGGTTGGTACTGGTCATCATCGCCATACAGACTATAGTCCAAGTCCAAGGGAAGTTCACCCGAAATTTACAAGTGAGAGGTAATTGTGAAAACCCAGCTAATATATTTAAGAGGATGAGACGCATTCCAGAGCAGAGACAGAGAGATTGGATATTTTGCTTAGAAATGGAATTTTCATATTTCTTGTTGTTTGTGGCTTTCATCATACACCTTGGAGAATGCCAAAGTAATGGGTGTGCTGAATTGCCGTGTGGAGGCCATGGCCCAGTCATCCGATTTCCCTTCCGAGTTAACAGCCAGCCAGAGCACTGTGGGTATCCTGGGTTTAATCTCTCCTGCACTGATACAAATGATACAGTGATTGAGCTGCCGAATTCAGTCAAGCTTTTTGTCAAACGAATTGACTACAAATCTCAGATACTTCAATTATATGATCCAGATCATTGCATTCCAAGGCAACTTCAGATACTCAATTTATCTTCCTCGCCTTTCCAATTCGAAGAAGATTCCCCTGAAGACCCTTCTTATTATGGCCCTGATCCAGGCGTTGGCTTATTCAATTGTTCCCCAAGAGAAGTAAAATTCAGGGTTATCCATTGTCTTAGTAGCCCAAACCACCAGATTTATGCTTTCGATATGAGTGGTGGCCTCATGGACTACCCCCTATCATCTTGTACAAAGATGTATACTCTTCCATCAATTCCAAATACTACAATATTCGGTGCCGATGAGAAAAGTCTTGAATTGAAGTGGTCCAGACGAGTATGTGGACACTGTGAAGCAAAAGGCAAGAAATGCAGATTGAAGAAACATAGCACTGAATTGAAAACCGAATGCTTCCTCGAAGGTGCATTATCAAAGTTAGCGATCACTGGTGAGTTGTCTTGACCATTGCAAATTCTTTTATTAGGGAGATTTAAACTATTGACTCACACATGTTTATTATGCAGGTATCACCTTAGGTTCATTTCTATTACTACTAGCTATCTTTGCTCTCTACCGTCTATATACTTATGATAAAGTAGAAAAAGAACATCAAGCAAAGATCAAAAAGTTTTTGGAAGATTACAAAAATTTCAAACCCACGAGATACTCGTATGTTGACATTAAAAGGATTACAAATCAATTTTCTGAGAAGTTAGGTGAAGGAGCATATGGAACAGTATTCAAAGGAAAGCTTTCTCATGAAATTCATGTTGCAGTGAAGATCCTCAACACTTCCAAGGGAAATGGGGAAGAATTCATAAATGAAGTAGGAACAATGGGTACAATCCATCATGTGAACGTGGTTCGTTTGGTTGGCTTCTGTGCTGATGGATTTAGACGAGCTCTAGTATATGAGTTTTTACCAAATGATTCACTAGAAAAGTTCATATCTTCAACGGCTGCCAAGAACCCCATCCTTAATTTGGATAAGCTGCAAGATATTTCTCTTGGCATAGCAAAGGGAATTGAATATCTTCACCAAGGATGTGACCAACGAATCCTCCATTTTGATATCAAACCTCACAATGTTTTGCTAGACCAGAACTTCAATCCAAAAATTTCTGATTTTGGTCTTGCCAAGTTGTGCGCAAAAGATCAAAGTGCAGTGTCCATGACTACAGCTAGGGGGACCATGGGCTACATTGCACCCGAAGTGTTATCTAGAAATTTTGGGAATGTATCTTCTAAAGCAGATGTTTATAGCTTTGGAATACTATTACTTGAAATAGTCGGAGGGAGGAAAAATGTTGATGTTACAGTTGAAAATACTAGCCAAGTCTACTTTCCAGAATGGATCTACAATGTCTTGGAACAAAAAGAAGACATACGAATCTTTGTTGAGGATGATGGAGAGGCTAAAATTGCAAAGAAGCTTGCAACTGTAGGACTCTGGTGCATCCAATGGCACCCTGTGGATCGTCCTTCCATGAAAGATGTGGTTAAAATGTTGGAAGGAAAAGAAGATAAATTAATTATGCCTCCTAATCCCTTTGCAACTGCTGGCCATGTAAAAAATAATGCAAATGTGGTAACGAAACGTCAAAACCAGGAGTTAGAGGTCATCCCAGAATCAGAATAATTGTATGTAAATTTAGCGTATGTGATAATAATATATGTTGCAATGATCTTGTACTCTTAAAACTTATTCATCTTGTTAATGTAAGGACTTCAAATTTTTTTCTTTTATCAAACCTTAAAACATTTAAAAATATCATCCCCACAGTTGATGTGACATGGTCTCCCAACAAAAAAATCAATCTTCATGCACCAAATATTATGGAGACCACATCACATCAACTGTGAAGGGATAAGAGGAGGATAATAAGGTAATATATATAGCATTACTCCAAATGTTAGAACTTGTTTGCATGTGTTTTAAAAAATAAGGGAAAAAAGCCCCCTTGACTACCACTCATTTACAAAAAGCCCCACAAAGCAACAGGCGTGACACTTTGATACATCAAACTAGCATTTTTTTTGGCAAAAATGTTCGTTTGTTAGCCTTGACAATTAGAATGGATATAAAAACAAAATTTGGCCATAATCTTTCAAAAATGCCCTCGCTTTAGCAATTGAAAAACCAAATTTATCCTAGTTCAAAAGCCCTTCTTTTTCTTGCATTCAATGGTGTAAGTGAAATTTAACCAAATTTATCCTTGTACTTTCAAGAATGGTTTGGCAATCGGCTGGGGACTATGCCTCATAAAGCGGAGAACACTAGTTCAAATCTCCCTTCTTATGTGGACATTCAAAAAATATATATCTATATGCCCCCTCCCCTAAAAAAAGGAGGGGTTAAAGATCGTACATATAGTTAGTAACGGAGTTAGGATTTTAGTTTATAGTGGGTAAGTTTAAAAAATAAAGTTGAACAAAATTGTTACTCTATCATTAGGATGTAACCAAAAATTTTATTGAATCATTAACACATTTGCACACAAACAAGGTAAAACTCAATGCTCACACCGCACTTGAAAGTACTCAAAAAGCAATCACCAAATGAAAAACTATAAAACAAAAAAGGCACCTTTCGGGTGTTTTTTAAACGGCAAGAAGCGCGAATTAAATGCGAAGAATGCTTTCTTGACCATTAATTTCTCGCGTCTCGTTTGGGACGAGATACCCAATCTCAAAAAAAAAAAAAAAAAAACTTTTCTTACGTTTTTTAAATGGCAAGAAGCACGAATTAATATTTTCTACACAAGAAATTAGTAAGTTGTTGGCCTACCAAATTGCTGAATAATTGTGAACTTTATATTTTCATAATTTGTTTAGGTTCCACGGCATTTACTAGGGGTTAAAAGGCGATTAATAAATTTTACTAACTGTCTCTGCTAATCGCCTAGACGGTTAACCGGCAGTTAGTAACTCTAATAACTGCTAACCGTTTTTTAAAAGAAAAAAAAAAAAAAACCAAAACAATGTTGTTTCTATGGTAATATGATAATATCATACTATATACGACATCGTTTCATATATATATATATATATTGGCGGTTAACGGTTAGCGGTTTTGAAAAAACCTAAAACCGTTAACTGTAACCGTCTATGCAGTTAGTAATTTTTCCTAACTGCCTTCAAAAGCGGTTAGCAATTTGTCGCCTTTACACCCCTAGCATTTACTCATCAATCATGAACCATGGAAAGGGGTACTTGTCATTTGTCAGTATCTAACAATTTTTCCAACCTCAGCTTTTCCTTGAATGTTCGGCAGCAATCTCCTCTTTTTATTTTATATGTTTTTTTTTTTTCCTTATTACTAAATAATATATTTTTTAAACTGTTCTCTTACAAAAAATTATAATTCCTTTTCTACTTGTATATCACATTAATTATTATTTTTTTATTATTCAAATAAGAATTTCACAACAAAACTCAATATATTGATTCAAGTTTCAACCTTCATTATCTTCTCCAAACTTTGAGATTTATTTCGAATCAATTATGCTTATGAATTGTGTTAGGTTATGTTTTGGCACATTCGGTTTACATGTAAAGTGTTGAAAATGAAGCATCTCAGTATGTCCAGAAAGTTGATTCTAGAAGGCCCTGTCCGAACCGCCAGAAGCCAGGTCCGGACCCAAGATCCAGAAAACTCAATCTGAAGGGCCTGTCCGGACCGTCAGAAGCCAGGTCCGGACACAAATACCAGTAAGCTTATTTTGAGAGGTAGGTCCGGACTGCCAGAAGCTGGGACCGGACCCCATTTCCAGGAAACTGATTTTATATGGCCTGTCCGGACACAAGACTTGGATGTCCGGACACCACGAGGTTACGCATATGTAACCCTAGCCATGTCCGGACACCCACTTATCCCTGTCCGGACATGGCTGCTGAATTGTTATTTTATTCTCTATTTAAACAAACTATTTTGTTTATGATATGTACGTATTTTGGAGAGCAAAATCAGAGAGCTTGGAGAGACATATTGTTCTAGCTTATTTGAGAAAAGATTAAATACGTGAAGCCAATTGGAGTCCCAGTGAAAGGAAATATTATAGAAGAATTGTGCCAGATGTTCTGGAAAAGGCTACTGCGGTAGAAGTCAAGTGAGTCGCTTGTCGTGTGCAAGGAAGAGTTAATTGCAAAGGTTTTGTAATTCTTCTTGTATTCCTTATTCTTCTTATAGTGGATTGATTTCCTAGGTTTGGCTGCCCCAGAGAGGTTTTACATTTAGAGAGTTCTCTAAATAGTTTCCTCTTCGTAACCAAAATATATGTGTTCTTGTTTTTCATTACATATCTGTATTTGGTTGATTATTAATTGTTAGGTCAAATCTTATTCCCCTTAATATTTGTGAATAACCTAGACATTTGAATAGGTGTCGTTTGGAGTCATATTTAGGTTTTTCAATTGGTATCAAAGCAGGTTCGCTCTGTGAAGGAATTATTTCCTGAGTGTGATCCAAGACTCCATATCAAATGTCGCATACTGTTGCTGCTAATTCCCTTCCCGTCTTTGACGAAACTAATTATACGCTTTGGAAAATATGTATGAGAGCATACTTTAAATCCATTCGCGTTTGGCATATTGTTGAATCTGGATGGACTCGTCCAGACAAAGCAATAGCTGAATGGATAACGGAGGAAAAGAATAGTGCTACTGCTAATGACAACGCTATAAATGCTATTTACATATCTGTTTCAAATGAGGAATTTTCAAGAATTTCTAGATGTGAGATAGCTAAAGAAGCTTGGGAAACTTTAGAAATCACACATGAAGGAACTAAGGTTGTCAGAACTTCAAAAATTCAAATGTTAGTTTCTCAGTTTGAGGAGATTAGAATGCAAGAAGATGAAACATTTGATGAATTCTACTCAAAACTTAGTGTCATTAGAAACTCTACTATCAATTTAGGAAAGAAAATGGATGATGCTAAAGTTGTGAAGAAAATCTTAAGGTCTTTACCTGAGCGGTTTATACCTCAAATTGCTGTCATACAACAGAGCAAAGACCTAGACTCAATGAGAGTAGAAGAACTTGTAGGTTCACTTCAGACTTTTGACCTAATTCTTCCTAAACACAAGAACACCAAGAATATTGCTCTTAAGGCAAAAAAATGTTAAGGTTGACTCTTGTGGTTCATCTGATGAGGATTCTGGAAATGAGGAAGAAATTGCTATGTTTGCTAAGAAGTTTAGGAAATTCATTAGATCTAAGAAAGGAAATTTTAGAAATAGCAATTCACAATTTTCTGAGAAATCTAGAATTGAAAATGTTGAGAAAGGAAAGTCACCTAAAGGTATCAAGTATCACGAATGTGGAGGACATGGGCACATTCGTGTTGACTGTGCTAACTTGAGAAAGTCAAATGGCAAGGCATTTAATGTGACTCAAAGTGATGAGTCAGACAAGGACAATGCTGAACAGGGAGTTAATTAATTAGCATTTGGAGTTAGTTATGAGAGTGAGCATGAGAATAGTGAGTGTAATTCTCAAGACAAACAAGGTGTGTCCGATAATGATTCAGAAGAAGAAGATGATCTGCAAAATGTTTATAATAATCTCTTTGTGGAATGCACTAAACTGAAAAGGCTGAATAAGCAGCAATTGAAAAAACTCAAAGAGGTTAATCTTGAAAATAATCAACTTTCTGTCACCTTAACTGATTCTCTTGCTACTCATAATACTTTGATGTCTGAAAATCAAATGCTAATTGCCAAAGTGAAATCCTTAGAGAATGAATTGAATGAATCAAAGAATCATTTAACAAAATTCTCTAGTGAAAAGCTAAATCAAATGCTACATAATCAGAAACATTCGTTTGATAGAACTGGATTGGGTTTTGATAAATCTACTATTTTATCTACTAATGTTGCTTCTTCTTCAAAGATGATTTTTGTGAAACCAATGAACAAAGGAGATAGCTTGGCTGAAAAGAAGGTAATTTCTTCCAAAATTTCCAAAGGTGGAAAAGGTAAGGGAACTCTAACTGATTCCTATATGTCTAGTTCTAAGTCGAGAAGTGTGCATATGTTAAGGAACCAACCTTCTCAAAGGTTTATTCCTACGTGTCATAACTGTGATAAGATTGGACATATTCGTCCTAAGTGTTTTCAGCTTAACAGTCATGAGCCTAAAAGAGAATATTTCCATTCTAGAAATAGTTATGAGAAATTATTCAACATGATGAAAGACGTAATAACACGGTTAGATGTCTTGGATAAGAGCCACACAGTTGTCCCTGATGTGAAGAAAGTTTGGGTCAAGTTAAGACCATTCACCCATTGAGGGGGAGTGGTAATGGACTCACCTAGATTAGGTAGGCACATGACATGCCTGGAATTTATGCATATTTTATTTCTCTTTGGTATTCTGAGGCATTTTTTTTTGTGTTATTTTTGTGATATTTTTTTCTTTTCTCTCTTTCCTGTTCGGTGGTCAATTTCTCATGCATTGTTTCAAAATGCATATTGTATATATGAGTGGGGTCAATAATTCTGCAATATACATCTAATGATTCATATGTTTTCTGATCTACCTTGTTCTTCTAAAAACTGTTACAGAAGTAAGAGTCAGTTTTTTTCTCATGCTCGAATTTGTGCACTATTTGCCCCCATTAAGTTTGTATTTTTCATATGTGTTTGGGAATTCGGATCAACCATTTTTTGGAAGATAGGTAGTGTCATTTCTATCCACTTGACCAACTCGTTAGTTGAACCTACCTCCTAAAAAATCTGACATTTTCTTCAATAAAAATAATTTTTTTTTTTTTAAAAAAAAAAGGCATAAAATATGTTCAAATGACTTAGTTTTGCTTCTATATGTCCCTATAGAAAGAATCAGTGATCAAATCATTACAGAAATAGATGATTACTAAAGGACATGGTAAAAGCGAATGATTAGTCTCAGGGGGAGTATATTGGAAACATTATAAGGTTTTACTGTGGCTTGAATCAGATTGTTTGTCTTTCATTTACAAAATGTCTACCTAGATTTACCTTGCACTGATGAAATCTTATTTAATGGGAGTTTTCACACACTACACCTTTTGCATGAGTTTTCTGAGTTATTGCTCACTTTGCTGAATTCTCAGAATAAGGGTGCTTCATGCATATGGTACATTTATGGTGTGTGTAGTATGTTGATCACTCCAGATTGATAAGATATTCATAAGGACATGCATGAGATATTGGGTATCCATACAAGTTGCGTTTTTTTTTATTATTTTTAAAAAAAAAAAATCAGATTTTTTTTGTTTTTATGTTTTGCTTTAAATTTGAGGGGGAGGATGTCTGGACACATCACTTACCTGTCCATGCCATTATGTCATGGAATTTTATTTTTGTTGTTTATTGTGGCTACTTATTTCAGATTTAATGGGTTGTTTTTCTGTTTAAACTCTAGAATCCCATTTTATTTTGTGTTTCCTTTTGTCCTTCAGAGACACAAAAGGGGAGTTGATGTGTCATTTTCATGTACAATTATTTTTGTCCCTGAATGGCCAAAGGGGGAGTTTGTTAGGTTATGTTTTGGCACATTCGGTTTACATGTAAAGTGTTGAAAATGAAGCATCTCAGCATGTCCAAAAAGTTGATTCTAGAAGGCCCTGTCCGGACCGCCTGAAGTCAGGTCCAGACTCAAGATCCAGAAAACTCAATCTGAAGGGCCTGTTCGGACCGTCAGAAGCCGGGTCGGACGCAAAAACCAGCAAGCTTATCTTGAGAGGTAGGTTCGAACCGCCAGAAGCTGGGTTTGGACTCAAGTTCCAGAAAGCTGCATTTGAGAGTCAGGTCCGGACCACCAGAAGCTGGGTCTGAACCCCATTTCCAGCAAACTGATTTTATATGGCCTGTCCAGACACAAGACTTGGATGTCCGAAAACCACGAGTCTTGGATGGTTCATTTATTATACATATACAGTTTTAGTAAATGAACCATCCAAGACTTGGATGTCCAGCAAACTGATTTTTTAAATTGATTAATATTTTGAAAAGCCATAGACAGTTATAATTTTCAAAGAAAATTCTTGTTAAATGGTTCATTTATTATACATCACTTCAATGGAAGGAGGAGCTGCTCCTTCGGTGCTTATTTTTCTGGTCAATAGACCACTACTACACGGTATACACCCCCATTTCCTGATAATTGATTACTTGAGTCTATGAGTCTAAGACGTTTTCATTACGGTCTACCGTATCTCAACCACCATTATTAATATTGGTGGTCCACTTGGTGTTTAATTCTTAGCGTCTTGTTTGGGTCGAGATATGAGGTGTCGGAAAGAGGACTTTTCTTGTGCATATTTTATACGCAAGGAAATTAGAATTTTCTGAAAGGCCTGGTTTAAGAAAATGAATCCATACAGCCTCAACCAGTCAAATCCTCATATTAAAGAGTGATAAATTTTAAAACAAATGTCTAAACAAACTTATCTTATCTAAAGACGTTGAACACTCTTGAAAACACTACATATAGTTTCATTTATTTATATATTCGTTAACATGCTTTAAAATATTTCTTAAATGGTTTTAATTTCTATATAATCCATATGACCTACGTTTTTAAAAATAAATCATATTTCAGTGGCATAATAACAAAGACAACACATATCTTTCCATCAAAACTCACGTTTAATAATTGAAGGTTATGGACTATTCCTTAAGGGTCATTACATGGCGACATAATAACGCATGTTAATTTAGATCATTTTGTTTTCTGTAATTTTTATCTTTCTTTTCTAACATTACTTAGATTATTCTTGTAGGCTTGTTTTTCCTTAGGGTTTTTACCTTTTAGCCTCATTTTTTCTTAGGGTTTTCTCTCTCTCTCTCTCTCTCTCTCTCTCTCTATATATATATATAAAATCAAAGTTGATGAGTGGGGCGAACCTTTCATTGATATAATCCTTTTCTATTCCAAATTGAGAACAAAAGGATGGTTGTTCTTAATTTGGAAATAAGCAAAACTCAGTGAGTGAATTTCTATAATTACACAATTACTTTCTTCCACTTATGGAAAACTTCGTTATTTTGCATATTAACAGATTGTCATGCTGTAGAATGAGAAATTCGTTGGGATAAAGATGCTGAGAGAATGATTCACACTGTTAGGTTTGCTTAGATATTTGTTAATTATTATCGTTATAGCCATGTTGTTTGGAAACTCTAAGTTTATATTGATGATACATGATTAGTTGCCTCAGATCACTTATATTTGCTTTCCGCTATAGTATACTTTGATATTTAGTCTAGCGTGGTGTATTTAGCTAACATCAGTTACTTAGTTTAATGAAACTACGAGCAACACTCCAAATTAAGTAAAATTAATTATTTAATTTTGGCGGCGTTATAACTCCCAATCCTGTAAGGGTGGCCGTAACTTGCAAGCCACCCCTAAAGGGTTTACAGCTCTAGGAGCCACCTAGAAAGGTGACTGGGAGTGGCTCATGCATGACCATTTTTTCATCCAATCTAATTGCTAATCCTAGCAAAGTTGCTTGTTTGCCACAAAATGATAGTTTGATCAAGGTATTATGCGTGCCACTTTGTGAGATTTTTTTTATTTTTTATTTTTTGACATGTATGCACAAGAGGAGGAATGAGAATTCGAACTAATGACCTTCGCTTCATTGAACATGATCCTAACCAATTGAGCTACCTCTAGAGAACTATTAGATAAATTTGTATAAATTATAAAATTAACTACAAACCAATTTAAAACTAATGTAGTGTTAGAGTTGTTGAAAATTTGTCCCGGTCTAAGTTAATATGGTCAGCAAGAAATTAATAAGCTGTAGCCCTACCAAATTGACGAATAATTGTTTCACTTTATCTTCTCATAAATTTTTAGGCCCCATGGCATTTACTCATGGTGACACCAAGTCACTACAAGAAATTTGCTCATTAGCGGCGACCCAAAGTCGCCGCTAATGAGCTAAATGTCGCCGCTATTGATCAATAGCGGCGACCCTTGGCCGCTATTCATTTGCTGGTATTAATCAGCCACTGATGATCAATAGCGGCGACATTTGGAGTCGCCGCTATTGATGGGTCAATAGCGGCGACTAATGACCTTTTTTTTTTGCCGCAAAAAAAGGTTGAAATGGGTCGTGTGTCGCCGCTGATGATGGTCAATAGCGGCGACATTTTTGTCGCCGCTACTGATGTTTTTAAATAGCGGCGACCCTCTTGCTTGCCGCTATTGATGGACAGTAGCGGCAACCATAAAGTCGCCGCTATTGACTATCAATAGCGGCGACATCGTAGTTGCCGCTATTGACTGTTAATAGCGGCGACCACGATGTCCCGCTAATGATGATCAATAGCGGCGACATCGTGGTCGCCGCTAATGATGATCAATAGCGGCGACATCGTGGTCGCCGCTATTGATACTCGTCAGAATAAAAAAATCATTAGCGGCGACCTTGCTAATGATTTAAAAAAAAAAAAAAAAAAAACCTGCTTAGAATAGATGTTATATATCAGTTATGAGAAATGAGAATTACATCAAGCCTATTTATAGTCAAATTGATAGAGATAACTAAAGTTAATTGGTGCAAGCATTGCATATATATGGAAGGACAAGTGGATTCTAGGATTCACTTCTCTTATCATGAAACAAAAAGTGAGAGAGGGAAACAATAACACAAAATAATGACATGTTGGTGACGTTCGGACAATAAGGTTATAATCAAAAGTAAACCCATGCCAAGTCAATCAAACTAAACCACCCAATCCAAGGCTTGCCTTTGAATTGTAAACCCTAAGAGCAACAAGCCTTATATATATTGAAGGGTTAGTCCTCACCTATGAGCACAAACTATGTCCAAAAAAAAGTAAAGGACTTCATCTCATCAAGCAAAGGAATAATAGCTAAACCATTAAAACAACTAAACCACCCAATCCAAGGCTTGCCTTTGAATTGTGGACCCTAAGAGCAACAAACCATACATATATTGAAGGGTTTGAGTCCTCACCTATGAGCACAAACTAAGTCCAAAAAAAACATAAAGGACTTCATCTCATCAAGCAAAGGAATAATAGCTAAACCATTAAAACAAGTTGGTGCAAGCATTGCATATGGAAGGACAAGTGGATTCAAGGATTCACTTCTTATCATGAAACAAAAAGTGAAAGAGGGAAACAATTACACAAAATAATGACACGTTGGGGACGTCCGGACAATAAGGTTATAATCAAAAGTAAACTCATACCAAGTCAATCAAACTAAACCACCCAATCCAAGGCTTGCCTTTGAATTGTGGACCCTAAGAGCAACAAACCATACATATATTGAAGGGTTAGTCCTCACCTATGAGCACAAACTATGTCCAAAAAAAAATAAAGGAATAACAGCTAAACCATTAAAACAAGTTGGTGCAAGCATTGCATATGGAAGGACAAGTGGATTCAAGGATTCACTTCTTATCATGAAACAAAAAGTGTTGCAAACTAAAACAAAACAATCACATGAACAAACTAAAACAAAAATAAAAAAGAATTAACTAAGACTAAAACAATAAGGTTATAATCAAAACAATCCGATTTTATAAATTTACAAACTAAAAAGAATTACAAACAATCATCAAAACAATCAGGTTATAATCAAAACAATAAGGTTATAATCAAAACAACCCGATTTTATAAATTTACAAACTAAAACAAAAATAAAAAAGAATTAACTAAGACTAAACGCAATTCTTTTTTCCTGAAACAAATAACTTAAAACAAAAAAAAGATCGTCGGCCTTAATTACCACAATCAAACACAAACACAAACTTATATGATTAATGAGGTCACAAACGCAAACCAACAAACAAATATAATCAAAAACCAAACACTCCAATTCACATTCTACTCATCCTTATAACTCCATGCAAGCCTCCCGCTTGCTACATTTCACAGTACTTCCACCAACAAGTGAGTGACAATAAGTTTGAAATAACTTACCATCAATTGAGTCCTTTAGTGCAACAATTTCTTGCCTATCTTTGTCTCATGCCATTCTACATACACTAAAAAAAAGAAAATAGTGCTATATACTTGTATTAAATGGAATTAACTTCCACCAACAAGTGAATGACAATGGGATTGAAATATCTTACCCATTGTTATTTGAGTCCTTTAGCGCCACAACTCCTTGCACATCTTCCACTCATGCCATCCTGTATACACTTAAAAAGGAAATATTGTTACATAATATTACTCTCTTGCATTGTTTAATCAACTTGATAAACATGTCAAGAGAGGTTCACTAACTCAAAGTTCTTAAACAAAAAAACTGTTTGAAGTTCTTACCTTCTAACACAAACCAAATTTGTTATAATCTTTGTAATATTAAAACTTCTTCAACAAAGTACAACTAAAGCACCATCCAAGTTCTTAAACATTAAAACTATTTGTTATAATCATTGTCGTTGGATTGAGGCAGAAAACAACCACATGTGATTAGTGTAACATACACAGTTACCCTAAATTCTCAAGTTGTGCAAAATTCTGTTTTTTTTGTCAAGTCTCCAAATGTCTCTTTGCAATATGAATCTTGATAGGAGAGACAACTATATGATAGTATTGAACAATTGTAAAAAAAGGTTCTCTTGTTAATGATCATTAAGCATTTATGTGTCTAATTTATCATAGTGATGTCTAAGTGCAGTTTGTGGGCACTTTAGAAACTTAATTTTAAAACATCTAAACCCTTGCTTAACATGAGATCGATTTTTCCTTCTATCCAATTACTCAAAGTCAAGTCTAGCACCCTTGTTCGTAGGCACCTCCATTTCACCAACAGTGAAGGTACTAGGTATATTAAAAGGACATAAGCCCTTAATTAAGATGAGATTAATAATTTGTCCATTAATCAAAGTTTCTCTGCTACTGGGGCAAGGTAGGAGTGATTCCATCCAATAAAAGAATAGGAAGAAAAATTATTTATAGAAAGTCTATTAAAGATCAATGACAAAAATGCTTATACATAGCTAAAGAATATAAATTTGTTCAGACTAGCTACAATCTGTCTAAAATCAACTTAGGATAAAGTACAAAATGGGGAATTTCAGCTGGGTTTGTTCTAATTTTATCAAAACCACAACTTTTCAGACGTGAGTTCATGGGTATGTCGGGAAAGCTTCCAATTTTCTCAATAGAAACAGATTAAAGTAAAATATGGTGAGTTGGAGTACAAAATTTCAATTTTCCTAACAGAAACAAATTCATGTAGAATATTGTTAAAATAAAATATAAAATATAAAAAGAGAATGCGGCTACATTTTGTTTATATTAATTTATTGTTTACATTGGTAAGGTGTAACAAAAAAGGCAAGAAGTGGAAAACAGGGCAATGTGTAAATAAGGTAAAGGTGGGATGTGCTGAACAACGCAACGTAACAAGAACAATATAAATGAATTCTTTTAACAAATAGTGTGAACGGAGTATAAACTGCTGCTGAAAACAAAGTGGGGTAACATATAAAGAGAAAGAAACAGACCCACCCGGTCAGCGAGAATCCGAGCTTTATTAGGAGTGCCAACACCAACAGCAACTAATTTCACACCCGCTGCATCAAATCTCTGTTTGCATTCTTTCAAAGCAGAAGCAAGTTCCCAACTTTGAAAGAAGAAGAAGCAAAGCAAATGAAATATCAAAACAAAGTCCAGTTTTTCTGATAACAAATTAGAATAATACTAATGCAATCCACAATTACCAGCAAGGACACCCAAAGTGCCTCAAAAGTGCAACAACAGCTATTCCCTGGAAGAAAAATGGATTCATAAGCAACAATCTTAGGGTTTCAAAAAAAAAAAAAAATGAAAAAGAAAAGAATAAAGGTCGAAGGAGGAAATTAAGGGAGTGAGAGAGGTACGCCGGAGAGAGATCGAGCTACCAGAGAGAGTTGAGTGCGCCAGAGAGAGAGAGGTGCGCCGGGAAGAGAGCAGCCGGAGAGAGAGAAACGTTTGCCGGAGAGAGAGAGAGAGAGAGTGAGAGTGAGAGAGTACTGATGAGGGAGGTCTGAAAAATAAAAAATACAAGTGATGAGGGATTTTGGTCGAAAAAAAAAAAGAAAACAGGTCTGAAAATTTAAGAAATCGCGCCAATAGATGGCGCCAAGTTTTTATGAGCACTCAATAGCGGCGACCTTAGTCGCCGCTAATGAGCTCAATTATTTTTTTTATTTTTTATTTTTTTTAAAATTATACTTACAATTTTTTAATTTTTATTTATTTAGGGTTTTTTTAAAATAAATTTCTCTTGTAATATGTTTTTATTATTATAATATTAACTAAAAATTTCCGTTTAATAAATTTTTATGATAAAGATCATTAAGTTGATATTTATCTTATAATTAATTATAAAATAATACAAAATTCAAAAATAATATAAAATCAATATAACTAAGGCACTAAGATAATGTAAAAAGCTTACAGTTCAATTGAGTATTCGATTGAACCTTTAATTGTATCCAGTTTGATCTATCAATTGATTATATCACAATCAATCAAACTAATTCACTAGGATCGATCGGATGTTTGATCGAACATTTAATCATATCACGATCAATCGAACTAATTCATTAGGATCGATCGGATGTTTAATCGATCATTTGATTCTATCACGATCAATGGAACTAATTCATTAGGATCGATCAGACGTTTGATCGATCATTTGATCATATCACGATCAATCGAACTAATTCACCTGGATCGATCGGATGTTTCATCGATCGATCATTTGATCCTATCACTATCAATCGAACTAATTCACCTAGATCGATCGGATGTTTGATTGATCGATCATTTCATCCTATCACGATCAATCTAACTAATTCATTAAGAGCGATCGGATGCTTGATCGATCATTTGATCATATCACGATCAATAGAATTAATTCAGTAGGATCGATCGGATGTTTGATCGATAATTTGATTCTATCACGATCAATTGAATTAATTCAGTAGGATCGATCGGACCTTTGATTCTATCACGATCAATCGAACTAATTCATTAGGATCAATAAGATGTTTGACTGAACATTTGATCCTATCATGATCAATCGAACTAATTCATTATGATCGATCGTTTGATCCTATCACGATCAATTGAACTAATTCATTAGGATCGATCGAAGGATTCGATCGGATGTTTGATCGATCATTTGATCCTATCACGATCAATCGAACTAATTCATTAGGATCAATCGGATGTTCGATCAATCATTTGTTTTTATCACGATCAATCGAACTAATTCACCAGGATCGATTGGATGCTTGATCAAACATTTGATCCCATCACGATCAATCGAACTAATTCATAGGATCGATGTTTGATCGATCATTTGATCATATCACGATCAATCGAACTAATTCACCTGGATCGATCGGATGTTTGATCGATCATTTGATCCTATCACGACCAATCGAATTAATTCACCAAGATCGGTCGATTGTTCGATCAAACGTTTAAATAAGAATAAGAAATAGAAAAGTTCAATAATAATTAATAGGAGAATTTGTTTTTTTTTAAAACAAAAAAATAAATATTGATTTTTTATAGAAAATAGAAAAATAGAAAAAATTCACCAATAATTAATATAAAAGAAATAATGACATATTATCGGAGGATTCGAGCTGAATTTTTGGTAAATAATTTTTTCTATTATATATGTAGGGTCAATAGCATCGCCCCAATATTTATAAATTTATTTTATTTTATTTTATTTTATTTTTTTTCAGGTGTAAATAGCGGCGACCCAATAGTCGCCGCTATTGAGGGGTCTTTAGCGACGACCTATTTAGTCGCCGCTAATGACCCATTAATAGCGGCAACTTTTGGGTCGCCGCTAATTAATTTTAATTACTTTTTCCCGTGTCAATAGCGGCAACCCAAAAGTCGCCGCTATTGAGGGGTCATTCGCGGCAACTTCTGTAGTCGCCGCTAATGACCCATTAATAGCGGCCACTCTTCGGTCGCCGCTAATTAATTTTAATTACTTTTTTCTCGTGTCAATAGCGGCGACCCAAAAGTCGCCGCTATTGAGGGGTCATTAGCGGCAACTTCTGTAGTCGCCGCTAATGACCCATTAATAGCGGCCACTCTTGGGTCGCCGCTAATTAATTTTAATTACTTTTTTCTCGTGTCAATAACGGCGACCCAAAAGTCGCCGCTATTGAGGGGTCATTAGCGGCAACATTTGTAGTCGCCGCTAATGAGCCATTAATAGCGGCCACTCTTGGGTCGCCGCTAATTAATTTTAATTACTTTTTTCTTGTGTCAATAGCGGCGACTTTGGAGTCGCCGCTATTGAGGGGTCATTAGCGGCAACATTTTATAGTCGCCGCTAATGACCCATTAATAGCGGCCACATTTGAGTCGCCGCTAATTATTTGTTAATTTTTTCTTATGTCAATAGCGGCGACGGTACCGCCGCCGCTAATGACCACTCATCAGCGGCGACTCTGAAGAGTCGCCGCTGTTGACTCTCATCAGCGGCAACTTATGGGTTGCCGCTGTTTGAAGTATTATTAGTGGCGACCCTTGCCGCCGCTATTGTTGTTTAATAGCGGCGACCCACGGGTATCGCCGCTAATGATGCTTAATAGCGGCGACTTATGGTCGCCGCTATTGTTGTTGCTGCTAAATAATTTTTTTTGGGGTTTTAAGCGTCCACTATTAGCGGCGACCCAAAAGTCGCCGCTATTAATTGGTCATTAGCGGCGACTTTGGGGTCGCCGCTATTTGTTTGGTCGCTAAAGACCATATTGCTTGTAGTGAGTCAACGGTGATCCATTAGGAGCAGCGTAAATAGGGTAACGATGGAAAGGGATACGCGTCATTTGTCAATATCTAACCATTTTTCCAATCATCTAAAAAAAAAAATAATAATTAAAAAATTAAAATAAAACAAAAACAAAAACAAATTTTCCAACCTCTGTTTTTCCTGAAACTACCACTTTCCTTCTGATGAGTAAGATGCGACTGTCTTTGATAACACTCTTTTCTTAAAAAAAAAAAATATATACATATATATATATATATATATATATATATATATATATATATATATATATTTTAATTTCTATTTTTAAATAATATTTATTCACTTTTCTTTAACAAAAAAAAAATAAAAATTAAAGCTGTGTTTGGCAATGGAATCGAAAAAGGGAGTGGAACTGTAGCAAATATGATTGATATGAAAGAAAAAAGTAAAAATGTTTTGTATAAAAAAGTAAAAAAAATTTATTGTGTAGTGATTTTTTTATTTAAATAGTAATAAAAAGTTATTGATGTGATGTAAAAAGTAGGAATGTTGGGGTTGATTTTGAAAAGAATTTTTTGAGTTTTTGGGTCTGGTCCGGTCAGGCCCTTTGCCAAACACGAAACAGGATCCTCTTCAGTCCATAATGGACTGAAGAATATCCAGTTCATGGGTAGGATTTCTTCTCAAAAATTCTATGGCCACAAATGAAACACATATTCCACTATTAAAAATAATAATAAAATATTATTTAAAAAAAAAAAAAAAAAAGAAAAAAAAAAGGGTGGCTGGCCACCCCCATTTTGGGTAGGGGTGGCGTCGCCCAATGGCCGGCCAGGGGGTGGCGAACCACCCCCATCTTGCAAAAAGGGAGTGACCGAACCACCTCCAAGAACCTTGGGGGTGGCTTGGCCACCCCCTTTGGGCCAAGGGGTGGCTTCAGCCACCCCATGGCCCTTGGAGGTGGTTCGGCCACCCCTAAGGTTTGGCCACCCCTTTTTGTAAGATGGGGGTGGTCGAAGCACCCCCATAGGCCATGGGGGTGGTTCGGCCACCCCCTACCCAAAATGGGGGTGGCCGACCACCCCCTATGGTGTCCAGCCACTCTCTTCTCTTTCTTTTTCTTTTTATTAATTTGTTTTTTTTTTTAATTTTTTTGTAATTGAAAATAATATTTTTTTATTATTATTATTAGTGGGATTTGTATCTCATTTGTGGCCATAGAATTTCTAAGAAGAAATCATAACCATGAACTAAATATTCTCCGATCCATAATGGACTAGAGAGGATCCTATTCTGCTAAACACAGCCTAAATATGACATCAATTACATTTTAGTATTATTCAAACAAAAAAAATCACAACAAAACTCTTTACCAAACAGGTTTAAGTTCTGCCTATCATAATTTATTAGTTCAACCTTCATTTTCTTCTTCAAACTTTGAGATTTATTTCGAATCAATTATGCTTATGAATTCATTAATATATTGAAAAGCCATAGTAAATTATCATTTTCAAATAAACTTCATGTTGAAGAATAGTTTATTTATTAAACAAAGGAAGGAAGGAGGTGCTCCTTTGGTGCAGATTTTTCTAGTCAATAGACCATTACTACATAGAAGGATGATGGATTCTTTTAGTTAATAGGTGTGAATTTCCCGATAATTGATTACTTGAGTCAATGAATTATGAGGCGAAGACATTTTCATTACGGTCTACATTATCTCAACCACCATTATTAATGTTTTTTTTTTTTTTGACATGTTCGCACAAGAGGGGGATGAGAATTCGAACTAATGACCTTCGCTTTATTAGGCATGGTCCTAACCGTTATTAATGTTGGTGGTCCATTTACATCGAGAAAACTTTCTTGACCTTTAATTCCTGGCATCTCGTTTGGGTCGAGAATATATCCGGTGTGGAGAAGAGGACTTTTCTTGCGTATATTTTATATGCCAGGAAATTAGAATTTAATGCGAGGAAAGAACTTTCCTGGCATGTTCCAAAATTAATTTGAGAACTACAAGTTAATTTCGTTATGTGTGGTGAATTGGGTTGGAAGATGATCATTTAAATTATTATCATAGCGTGTTTTTTTCCCTTGTTGTCCGGGCACAATCTCAATCTTTGACTATTCCTCCCTATTTTAATAGGAATAAGTACGCATATTGGAAAGTGTGTAGTCATTGGAACTGAGTTGTTGTGATAGGGTGGAAATGTCCCAAAAAAGCCTTGGCGGAATTAGTCCAAAGAGTTGTTTTTTATTTATTTTTTTCCTTTTAATTTTATATTAAAAATGTCATCTTCTCATTGAGTACGGCGTTGCAACAGCGTTAAAAAAAAATAATGGAATATAGATGTAAATAACTGATTGATATCGATTCTAACCTTAAGAGTAAATTAATAACGTTTTAACCTTACAGATTTGATATCAATTCAAACCTTATGAAGTAAATTGATAACTTTTTAACCTTACGGAGCGATTTGATAAGCCATACCACATAGACCACTAGAGCCTTAGCTTTTTCCCTAAGCATAAAATAAAGCATTCATGGTAGCAAGTGAAATTAAAATGATCGGGCTTTTTTAGTGCAAGTAGCCGCCAACAATGATAACTAATCAGGAAACAAATTCATCATCAAAAAAAAAAAAAAAGCCTTCTCTTATTATGAATAACAAGCACTCATCCATGATCTCGAACAACCGCAAGTTCTTTGATAAAGAGGCTCGAAGTTACTATCGTCAAGCACAATTCATTGTGAAACAAATTCTGCAAATTTATTATGTACTTTATTCTTGCAGGTTACACAGATTTCCACGCCATCAGGATTGATGAACAATTTTTTGATCATGCAGGGGCTGATTAGTTTTTTTTAGGATTAATTATCTTTTGCCCCGTGAACTACAACGCTTTGACATTTTTCTTCTATGAACTATCAACTATGACACCTGAGCCTATCAAACTACCATCTTATGACAAAAAGCCCAATTCCATTAGTCAAAGGGGTTAAAATTGATGGTCAACCGTTATGTGCAAGTCATATGCCATTTTAAATTTTTTTTTCCTCCACTTTTGACCTCACTTCAAACAAATAAAGTTAATATGTTTGTTTCTGGTGAGTCATGAAGCCTGTATTTTCTTCGGTCTCCCCATTTCTTGGTTAAAGACATTTTTTTTTTTTTTTTTTTTTGAATTAGTTGATTAGTTTCATGCCGTTCGGTTTATGAAATATTGCCCATTTTCCAATATTGGTGTTGGAATTTCTTCGTTTGTTGATTCAAATTAACATATAATTAGGACCGAGGTGATCAAATGGCCTTACTACGTATATAAAGCACAATGGTCGGAACATTTATCTAGTGATAATTGATTTACATTTCATGAAATGTCAATGTAGCTCTTTTTTTTCTTTTTTCTTTTTTCTTTTTTTTTTTTTTTCAAAATGTCTCTGTAGAACAATGGTCATTTGTTAGGGCATATTTGGGTTTACGATTTCAAAATGTGCTATTTAAAAAATAGTGATTTTAAAAATGAAGTTACACATCTTCTGTAAAATTGCAGTTTGACATTTTAAATCGCACTTTAACCATCTAAAATTATGCATTTTTAAAAAATGAGTGCATAGCTTGTAATTTGAAAATATGTATTTTTATATGTTTTCAAATCTCAATACCAAACACGCACTAAATCATGTTGGTAGAATTATATACTCTTCAAAAACAAAAATTCTAAATAATCCATTTATAAATAATACATCAGATCCAAAGCTTTCTAGGACGACTTTAAAGTTTAAACGTGTAACCATTGTTTAAACATTCTGTACTTCCAAAGCTTTGAAAACACAGCTGCTTGATTAGCTTGTTCTCTTCAACATTTAAAAGTAAATAATATTTTTTTAAAACTGTTCTCTTACAAAAAATTATAATTCCATTTCTACTTGAATATCACATTAATTATTATTTTTATTATTATTCAAATAAAAATTTCACAACAAAACTCAATATATTGATTCAAGTTTCAACCTTCATTATCTTCTCCAAACTTTGAGATTTATTTCGAATCAATTATGCTTATAAATTGATTAATATTTTGAAAAGCCATAGACAATTATAATTAATTTTCAAAGAAAATTCTTTTTGAATGGTTCATTTACTATACATCACTTCAAAGGAAGGAGGAGATGCTCCTTCGGCGATTTTTCTGGTCAATAGACCACTACTACATCTCACCCCCATTGAAGGATGATGAATGCTTTTAGTGAATAGGTGTGAATTTCCTTATAATTGATTCCTTGAGTCTATGAGTCTAAGACGTTTCATTATCTCAACCACCATTATTAATATTGGTGGTCCATTTATATCGAGAAAACTTTTTTAGCCTTTAATTTCTGGCGTCTTGTTTGGGTCGGGATATCAGGTGTCGGGAAGAGGACTTTTCTTGTGCCTATTTTATACGCCAGGAAATTAGAATTTTCTGAATGGGCCTAGTTCAAGAAAATGAATCCACACAGCCTCAACCAGTCAAATCCCCATATTGAAGAATGATAAATTTCAAAACAAATGTCTAAACAAAGTTATCTTATCTTATCTAAAGAAGTTCAACACTGTTAAAAACACTACATATAGTTTCATTTATTTATATATTGGTTAACATGCTTAAAAATGTTTCTTAATTGGTTTTAATTTTTATATAACCCATAGGGGTTGGCAGATTAACCAATTTTCAATTACTGACCGCCTACCGAATTTGACCGAAGCGATATTAACCGCAACCGATAGTTTTCGGTCGGTAATCGGTACTTAAAAATTTGGGTCAAAATTCACTTTACCCCCTAAAATTTCAGGAGTTTTTCAATTCGAACCCCAATGTTTAAAAATTGGCAATGTGCTCCCTAATGTTTCAAAAAAATTCAATTCAGAAATTCTGTTACTAATTTCCGTCTAATTTGATATAAATCTATGAAATTACGTAAATACCCTTAAGGCTTTTTTTAAAAAAAAATTTCGTCCAATTAGACGGAAATTAGTAACAGAGGGTCTAAATTGAAAATTTTTGAAACATGAGGGAATAGATTGCCAATTTTTAAACATTAGGGTTCGAATTGAAAAACCCTTAAACTTCAGGGGTAAAGTGAATCTAACTCTAAAAAATTTATATCGATTAACTTATCGGTTAAAAATTCTGCTTACTCTTTAATCTTTATTAATTGATCACCCTTTATATAGGGGACTACAAAACTACATCGAATCAAAATAAAAGACTTGGAGATAAACACTGACTCTAACTTAAAGATAAACTCCTATCCCTATTATGAGATAAACTATATTAGAGATATGTTGCCATAAAAACACTGTAACTTAATGCTAAAGACTCAAACTCTTAAAGAAAATAGATAATTGTCAACATGACGTATCCACATAATGTATATTATGTATTATCATAACAGTGATCAAAACCAGTCCACCAAGAGAGACAAAGAGCCTCTGAAAAACTCTCGAAGAAAGAAGAGAGGTTTTCTTTCTCGAGAGGGGTACTGAAATAAATATTGTCTGTTGGTCACTTGAATATCCATTATTGGGAAATAGAAGTTCTTAACTCATGAACGTTTTAACATGCAAGTATAATCTTAAGTTAAATTCTGTTAGTACTAGCAGACTTTGTCTTTATTAATGTATCTATAGCTATTTTAAAATAGAAGAAAAAAAAAACCAAGAAAAGATTGAAAAGTTTTTAGAGTATCACAAAAATTTGAAGTCCACAAGATATTTGTGTATGTCAATATTAAAAACGATTATAAATTAATTTATTGAGGACTTAGGCCAAGGAGTTTATGGAACACTATTTAAAAGAAAATCATTTCAATAAAATTCATGTTACAATGAAGATCCTAAACTCTATAAGGGAAGCTACAAGGGAAATAGTAAGAATTCATAAATGAAGTGGAAACAATGGATAGGATCCACCATGTTAATGTGTGTTATGTTTTAGATATTGGCTCATTTTGGTAATCAAAATATGGATTGTAAACTTTTTATCACCCAAGTATTTTGATGTAAAAAGTTAGGCTTAAAATTTAAGTTTTTGAACTACCGCGCGTAAAAACAATCATCAGATATATATATCATCGTGACATGGTGTGTGATAATAGAACTTCTACAGCCTACCCAAGATGACCTCATAAAACATCCTAACGCTGGTTGTAAAGAGAAACTTTCATAGCCAACTCGATAGTACCATCAAAAGGATTGTCAAGAGAACATCCTAACACTACCCGTAGAAGATAAATTCTAGTGCCCACTTGAGAGCATTGTCAACAAGTTCTCTTAACGATGCTCTATTTTCATGGCTTTTTATGAAGAAACCCTAGAGTCGTCCTGACAGTACATTTACATGTCCTGACACCATGAGATTTCTTACACAATGCTGAAGCATTTTTCATGTGAAAACCATTAGGGTTTTCTATCATTGCTCTTCATAAGGATGATGATAGTCTATTGTAGACTAAGTCTAAGCCCCTAGAACATTTTGTAAAGCTATTTAGCTTCACCTTTGTTGTGTGCCAAGAGAGCTTTCGTTGCTTTATCTCTCTTGGAGTTTTGCTTCAAACCACAAAACTTCATTATATCTTTCAACTGTTTAAGTGTACTAGTGGGTCGATAAGGAAGTCATGTATAGAAGATTGACCAATGATGAGCTAGAGCTGCTGAGGAGGCAAGGAGGTAAGCAAGGAGTTTGTCTACATGCAGAAGTCTTATTAGATTACAAGGGTTTGTAAATTTTACATGCATGTACTTTGAATTTCCTATAGTGACTGATTTCTTAGGTTTGATTGCCTTTGAGAGGGTTTTCATTTCGTCATCAAAAATTTGGTGTTGATTGTTTGGGTCATTATCCTTGTACTATGCCTTTGTTTAATTTTCTGCAGCAGTGTATTTGATCTTATTCTTGCATTATTGCTTGTGTGGTGCATTGGGGTTGGAATCTAATCCCCTTTCAACTATTATCAGAGCGAGGTTCACTCCTTTTGGAGTAACCTTTCAAGTGTGTTTTACCCATGTTATGACACAATCTCAATCTTCCCTATTTTGATGGGAATAGTTATGCAAATGTTATGACACAATCTCAATCTTCCCTATTTTGATGAGAATAGTTATGCATATTGGAAGATGCGTATGAGGGCTTCTCAAGTCCTTAGATGAGAATGCGTGGGCTGTTGTTATGATGGGATGAAAATGTCCCGAAAGGCCTTGGCTGAAGGGTCCAACCAATTTTTTTTAATATTTTTTTATAAAATATTGGAAGTGTCATCTTCTGACTAAATATGACGTTGCAGCAGATCAAGTTAAAAATTTAACAGAAGGTAGATTGAAGTATCAATTTAATATCAATTCTAACATGAAGAAATAAATTAATTACTTTTTAACCTTATGGAGTGATTTGATAAAAGTTCATACCTCTAGAACATTTTTCCCTTAAATTATAAAATAAATAATTCATGCTAGCAAGTAAAATTAAAATGATCTGTTATGAAAAATTTAACCTACATCCTGAGGAGTAATAGCAGGGTTGTACATTCGGACTGCACTACAACTGGTTCTGGTTGTTCCATGGTCGGCCTGTTTTAGTGCAGCTAGCTGCCAACAATGATAACAATCCTTCTCTTATTATGAATAACAACTCATCTTTAATCTCGAGCAACTGCAAGTTCTTAGATAAAAAGGCTCAAAAGAATATACAAAATCCTGGAAAATTAAAAGGAAAAAAGAAAATCAAAATCTTCGTGAGGCAATGAACCATAAAAATTGTTGTTGCCGTCTGTTTCTCATTACATTGTGTCCTTTCAATCACCAACTCAGAACCATCTCTTTCATTGTTGACTTTCAAAAGTCTTCCTTCTTTTTACTGAGAAACACCGAAAGGGCTTTCACTGTTAGTTTTGTAGCATCCTCTGCATTATGTGCTTCCAGAGACCTCCCTCCAACCAACCTCTTGTAGATTTTATTTCAACATTCCAGGGCCAGAGATGTGCCTGTACTGGGTCATAGTCCCAGCAGGCTTTGGTGGCTGCATCAGCATCGAAATGGTTGGAAAAGACTTGGGCCAAATATTTCTGGACGAGGTAAACATATGCCTAGCAGAATCCTCATTTCTGGATATTTGGGTTTCCCAAGGAGGTTTCAGATTGGAGGAGTTGCTTATCTGCTTAGTCATGCTCAACCCTGAGCTAGCACTATTGGGGGATTTTCCAGGAGAGGAACCAGCAATCTGAGCTAATGGTTTCATTCGGTCAAGCCACCACAAAATCCAGTTACCAAGATTCCGACCAACTTCTATATCCCTCTCTTGAATGTTCCGGTGAACCTTTAGTGCTACATCAAATATAGCATGTGTTCGTCTGCGAAAGGATGGAGTGCAAAACAAATTTTGGAGTCCTGCTTCTTTTTTTGGTTAAGTATAAAACAAAAGGTCCTGCTTGTCATTACAAGTGAAATAAATACTTTTCAAAAATAAAAATAATACCAATAGCCGTAGTTCAAAACTAGTAATAAATACATAAACACTTATGCCAGTATGAATTGGCCAATGGACATCATCGTTTAAGGTTTTCGAAGAGAGTTTTAGTTTAGTGACTCCCTGGATATCCAAAAATTGCTCACCCTGACAATTTTTTTGTGCAGTGGAATTAATATAGATGGTATCATAATTTTATCAGCATACCACAATCATGCTCGTGATTAAAAAAAAAAGGTACTTGAATACTTTTCCAGAAGACAAAGAAAAAATAAATCTCCCAAATCAAGGCAATAATAATGGATATAGCTTTCTAATATAACTCATAGCATGAAAGAGATTGATGAAAGTAAGGTACATTTAAATTCAAGGACTTGTCTTCTGAGCAACCCCATAAAGTAAATTCTTTACTTACTACCAACATTTTTTATTTATAAATAACTCAATATCATTAGAAAGTGTAGAAGAGCTGTGACAATAACTCGAAAATAGTAATTTGGACTTTTAAGGGAAATTGGGAGTTTATCGATGGGTAGGTAATTTAGGGTTTCTATTTTAGGGATTTTAGGCTTTGAAAGGGGATAAGAAGAAGACAGATAACCTAGTCATTGCACTTAGGCCCTTTTTGTTTCGGCATAAAATATTTTTTGGAAAAAAGGTTTTTCCTATTTTGAAGTGTTTGGTGCAACGTAAAATATTAATTAACTTGAAAATGTTTTTTAAGTTGGTCAAGAAAAATAAGATTCATGAGGCATAAAATGTTTTGCGCTTTTCATCTGCGTAAATTAATTTCCACCACTTTCACACACCCTCTTGTAGGCAATTGTGACAAGGGCCTTAACACAATTGTATATTCAAATTGCAAGCAATATGGGTAGGCAATTGTACTAGATCTCAATCCCACTCCAAAAGACATTTTATTCTAACACATTATCTTCCTCCGTAGCTCCTCTTTGTCCGCTCTCTCTTCCACACAACTCTTCAGATTATATGAAAATATAAGAAATATTTGGCAATTTTCCATACGAGCCAAAGTCGAAATGTTTTTCAAACTATTTTCAAGGTTGCAAACAAACAACAGAAAATAACAACTTTTTCCAAAAATTATTTTCAGTTGAAAATATTTTATTCCAAAACAAACGGGGATTTAGTTTTCATAAGCATCATTCTTGAGGTTTCCTCAACATCACACCATAAAAAAGGGTCAAGTCACAAACCTCAAGAGCATAATTGCTGCAAAACTCTCATAAAAGTTCTCCCTTGAATTGAAAGCATTACGTCATATATCTAAGGAAAACTAAACCGAACCCGAAAAAAACTTGGGCTCTATGGGCTTTTGACTAATAAGCCTGAGCTAGCTAACAATTAGAAACCTAAAATAAAAAAAATAAAAAAACTCAACAAGATATGAAACCCATAGTATAACCCAATGTACAAAAACTACAACCCATTTTAGAAAGGGAAATGCTAGATACTATAATTTTATCCAACATTCATCCAACAAGGCTGATATAGCACTCACAACTTACCATTGAATTAATCATTGTTAATTTTTTAAAAAAAAATAAAAAATAAATAAATAATCAAATGTTTGATTTAGAGTGTCACGTCAACATTGTTGGACAGTTGTAGGGTAAAATATAATATCTAACATTACTCTTTCAAAAATATAAAAATCACAAAAATATCCTAGACTCCTAAAATCAAATAAAACCAATAACTTAAAATAAAACCATATCCTTGCTGCCTTCATTTGAGATCAAACGAGGCTAACGAGCAACAGAATTGGTAAGTCAAGACTGTCAAGTCACTAATGCAAAGACACAGCTTTTTACAAGGATGAGTGATTGTGATTTTCCAAAATTTGTAGCTCCAGAAGAGAACACTTGAGGTAATTTGCATAGATATAGGAATTAAAAAGATGGAATTTTATTATATGTGTCCTATACCTTGACATCTTGCAGTAGTGGTTGGTGTAAAAGGGTTTTCCCAAAATAGATTCCCAAATTGGAGCCTGACATCATGTTAAAAGTGTATGAGCAGCTGGCATACTGATGGGATTCATTAAATAGACTTTGTATGAGACCAATAAAAATGTCCTTAATCCTCCATTTAATGGTTTGACATCAGCAAATTACAGACATAACTTAAGATCACGGTCGTCTTAGGACATAGATAAACCTAACTGCGATTTCTCTATAAGCAATCATATGCTATCTGTTCTAGCTCTAGATCGAGGATTTCTAATTGTCAATTTTGGATGTGCAAGTGGATCAACCAGTCTAACATTGATCCTTCATTGGGTGACACTTCTGTGAAATGAGTTGTCATTGTTGAATGGGAGATATATTCACAATTCTGAGCAACTAACTTCACTGCATATGTTTTTCCAGTCTTAAAGAGTGGAATTATTGTGATATGTGTAGTTGTACTAAGTCAGGTATGGAGACCTGGGGCTTTCTACAGATAGAAACATGTGGCCTTTATCACTAATTATCCAAATGACATTAGAGCAAAGGTCATGAGTTAATTTTTTTTAAAAAAAAAAAACAAAAGTTAATCTTTTTTTTTTTTCTTATTATTACTAAACAATTTTTTTTAAAAAAAAAAAACTGTTCTCTCACAAAAAAAAAAAAAAAAAAAAAAGAATAAAGAATTAATTCATTTTTTACTTGTATATCACATTAATTATTATTCAAATAAAAATTTCACAACAAAACTCTTTACCAAACAGCCTTTTAATTTCTGTTTGAGATTTATTTCGAATCAATTATGCTTACGAATTGATTAACATATTGAAATGCCATACACAATTATAATTTTCGAAGAAAATTCTTGTTGAATGGTACATTTATTAAACATCACTTCAAAGGAAGGAGGAGGTGCTCCTTCGGTGCTGATTTTTCTGGTCAATAGAGCACGACCACAAGGTCTACACCCCCATGGAAGGAAGGATGCTTTTAGTTAATAGGTGTGAATATCCTGATAATTGATTACTTGACCATGAGGCTAAGACGTTTCCATTACGCTCTACATTATCTCAACCTCCAGGACCTTTTTCTTCAACGAAATAGCAGGTGAAACTTCTCACACCATTTATTTTGCAAACGTCGGACTAGAGCCACAGTAAAAAACAAAACCATCTTCCAGTCGTTTTTTTAACGGCAAAAAATATTTTACTTAAATGAAAAAAAAAAAAAAAAAAAAAAAAAAAAAAAACTTTTTTTTGACCTTTAATTCGTGACGTTTCGTTTAGGTCAGGATACCGATAAAAAAGAGGACTTTCCTTACGCATATTTTATACGCCAAGAAAACTTCATGGCATTAGAATTTAACGCGTTATTCTTGTTTCCCATTATTTTACCCACATGTGATCTAATCTGAAATCTGAATGTAGACTCAACGAATTTACTGAATTGTTCCAACATATTAATGGGGTCTGGTTCAAGAAAATGAGTCCACACAGCCTCAACCAGTCAAATCCCCATATTGAAGAATGATACATTTCAATGAAGTATATCACTATATATTATAGCCTACTCTCAATGAAGTATATTTAGTCGTATACTTTGTGAGCTTTATAAGAAAAATTCTTAAAAATTTACCTAAAACAGACTCCCTTGGATATCAAGTTCTTTAAACCGATTTAGGGTAGCACTTTTGCTTTTATTGACATTATTTTAATATAATATATTTTTTTTCAACATTTATTTGAAACAATATTTAAATGATTTCTCTTTCTTCTCTCTTTTTCCCATCATCTAGTTTAAAGAGTATTTGAATACTATAAGAGAAGAAATTGTATTGTTTATTTGAACAGAAAAATAAAAAAGTAATTTTATTCTCTACATTTAAGAAAAATTTAAGAGAAGTGCTGTAAGTTCTTGCCCAACCCACAGGACACACATTATTACACCGAACATCTATTCTACACTTACGTACAGCACACATATATAATTTCTTCCATAATGAAAAGGAATTTTTTAAACTAATTATGATTTACACCTCAAGTTGTTAAACACTCAATTATCAAAACAATTTTCACAGTAATCAAAACCAAAATCCAAGAAAGTAGGTAAAACAATTAACACAAACATTTTGATAATGAAGTAAAAATATTTTGAAGAACTCTTCTTTTTTTGATAAGTCTTTTTTTTTTTTTTAAGAACTCTTTAAAAATAAAATCAATATAAGGGTCAACTAACCTCAAAGACATCTCCTAAAGACGTATGTTATCGATTGTTCTAATTCATAAAAATTTTATAACTCCGAAGACCCAATCTTAAAAACCTAATAACTATTGTGGATGGGCCAAGTGAGTGGCCCAATCCAATAGGTTATTGACTCAAAGAACAAGATTGAGGCTGCCTTAAATGACTGTTTGAACGGGCAAGCTTAGGAACTGCTAGAAAAACCTAGTGCATCAACAACTCTTGAGAACCACAGCAAGTGGAGTGTTGAAGCTCGCTGAACCAAAATTGCCGTATGGAACACCACCGTGGCATCCAGTGAAGTAGGTATTTGGAGAAGTATGTTTGGTGGACACCATGGCCTTGTTTGTTAAACATAGCTTTTTCACCGCACTGTCTACAGGAAAAAAAAAAAAATTTAAAAAAAAAATATAAAAAAGCCTCTCAAACAAACAACTGTTTTTTAAAGAGTCTCATGATGTTCAAAATGTGCTAAAGTTGCCCATCAAACTACCAAAGTGTGTGAAAATGCTACATCTTTTTTTATATTCCTGTCATACCCTTATTCTTTTAAAAACTAAAACAAAAAAAATAATAATAAAATTAATAAATTAATTTTTTTTTTTTTTTTTAAAAAAAAAAAGGAAGAAAAAAGGAAAGGGGTGGCTGCCAATTGAGCCAACCACAAGGTTTGATTTTGCATTTATCCATATTTTGTATACTGCACGAGTGATTTGTAATTTAAGCCAATTATATAGTGACTAATTTTTTATTCATCCCAAAAAAAAATATTTTGTATTTATTTGCCCCTTGTTTTTTTTTTTTTTTTTTCCCTTCTTTTCCTTAAAATATATATATATATATATAGTTTAGTTTATTTTTTCTTTTATTAAATTTTTATTTAGTTTTTAAAAGAATAGGGGTATTATATGAATATAATAATAATAATAATAAAAAAGATGTGGCCTTTTTGACACACTTTGGTAGGTTGATAGGTTACTTTAGTACCTTTTGAATATTATGGGGCTCTATCGCAAACGGCTTTTAGTTTGAGGGGTTTTTTTTTTTTTATATTTTGCCCATAAAAAAATAATAGTGATTGGTAGAGAAAAGTAAAAAAATGGTATTGAAAAGTAGAAAAATTTTGTTTTGTTGAGATTTTTTTTATTTGAATAGTATGAAAAAATAAATGATGTGATATAAAAAGTGAATGATGTGATATAAAAATTAAAAATGTTTTGATGTTAATTTTTTTTTGAAAAAATGAGATGAATAGTGTTTAGTGGAATGATGGTGTTTAGTGGCGTTTGTTATATGAGTCTCTAATATAATTTGTAAGTCTCCATCAACAAAAAGAGGGTACCACCAATACAGAACCAAATACGAATTGAAGAGCAAGCCGTTGATCTGACTCGTGGCCAAAAAAGGAGTAATTGAGATGTGCTTGCATGCGTTGGTGTGGATAGAAGGAACATGATTCTCTCCAGTTCATTTGAACTGAAGTGTATCCAATTAATTATGTTATAGTAGTATTTTTGTCTTTTCATTTTTTGAAAATACAAAAATACCCTTTCAATATAACTAATTGGATATTATCCAGTTCATTAGAGGATCCTAATTCGGATAGGGGTGTAAAAGCTGGCAATTATTATTTTGCAAAACGTAGGACTATGGCCACACTAAATAAAACACATTCCAAGCGTTTCTGTAACGGCAGGAAGCACGAATTAAATGCAAAAAAAAAAAAAAAAATCTTGATCTTTAGGTTATAGCTTCTCGTTTGGGTCGGAATACCCAATGTCAAAAAGAAGAAGAAAAAAAAAAAGCATCTTACAGGCATTTTTTAAACGGCAAGAAGCACGAAAAAAAAAAAAAAAAAACTATCTTGACCATTAATTTCCATGAACCACCACTTTCCTTGTGACGAGTCAGATACGGCTATGTCCGGCAACAATCTCCTCTTCTTTTATATATATATATATTAAAAAAAAGTTAATTTATTTTGTTAAATGAAGGCCTAGGACACACTACGAAACAAACAATGCAAATGCACCTTCCAGGCGTTTTTTTAACCGCAGGAAGCAGGAATTAAATGCCGATAAAACTATCTTGGCCTTCAATTCTTCTCGTCTGCTTGTTTGGGTCGAGGGATACCAGGTGTCGGGTAGAGGAATTTTCTTTTGCATATTTTATACGCTAGGAATTTAGAATTTATTAACGATTGAAAAGAACTTTCTTGGCATGCCACTGTCACATAATTAATTTGAGAACTACAAGTCAAATTCGATCTTGTTTCCCATTTTTCTACCCACATTATCTACTCGGGAATCTTAATGTCGACCCAACGAAGTTTTTGAATTGTTGTACACGATGTTGACAGTGAATGGCAAAATTCAAGTTTCCAATAGGATACAAGTCAATTACGTGTGCATTGGGGGGGTTGGAAGATGCCCCAAGTGGCCTTTCAATTATTATTGTTTTTATTATTCAATATGGCCCTTTCAATTATTATCAGAGTGTGGTTCACTCCGTAATTCTCCCTTTTCCTCCTTTTCCACACTGAATAAAAAAAAAAAAAAAATTTAAAAAAAAGAAGTGAGGTTAACTTCTTTTGGACTAACTTATTGGGTGTGTTTTTGACCCTTGTTGTCACGGCACAATCTCAATCTATAACTATGTATTTTGATAAGAATAATTATGCATACTGAAAAGCGTGTATGATATGAGGGCTTCTCTTAAGTATATCATACGCAATTTTCGCATAATTAAGTGCTTGAATGAGAATGTGTGAGTTGTTGTTGTGACCGGATGAAAATGTCCCGAAAAGGCCTTGTCTGAATAGTCTAAGGAGTTGTTTTTTTATTTTTTATTTTTTATTAAAAATGTCATCTTCTCATTGAGTACGACGTTGCACCAGCATTAAAAATTTAATGAAAAATGGATGTAAATAACCAATTGATATCGATTATAACCTTAAGGAGTAAATTAACAACGTTTTAACCTTACAGATTTGATAGCAATTCTAAATTTAAGGAGTAAATTGATAACTTTTTAACCTTATGGAGCAACTTTATAAACCATACCACATACACCACTAGAGCATTTTTTTTCCTGAGCATAAAATAAAGAATTCATGCTAGCAAGTAAAATTAAAATGATCGGCCGGGCTGGTTTGCCAACAATGATAACTAATTAGGAAACAAAATTCATCAGAAAATAACTTCCACGCCAGCAGATTAATGAACAATTTTTCCACAGAGCTACAATTTTTTTGAACATACAGGGGCTGATTAGTTTCCTTCATGAACCATACTTTGCTTGACAAATGTGGGATGCACACACAGATCCTGTGTTAGTGTGTCAGGTGAGTCATGAATCATGTATTTTCTTCAATCTCCCCTTTGGTTTTTGAAATATTGCCCATTTTCCAACATTGGTGTCGCTGATCACCAGACTCCAGTGTTGGAATTTCTTCCTTTTGTTGAATCAAACATATTGGATAACTGATAATTAGGACCAAGGTGATCAAATGACCTTGCTATGTATATAAAGCATAATGGTCGGAACATTTAGGGTTCATTTGGTTTTCGACTTTAAAATGTACTATTTACAAAATAGCAATTTTAAAAAGTGCGATTTTAAAATACGGGTTTTAAAAACTCAATTAAGCATTTGATAGCATCTTAGTTTGGCTTTTTAAATTACAGTTTAGTTTTTTAAATCGTAAGTTTTTTTTAAAAAAACTATAATTTTGCTTTGATCATTTCAAATAGAAGTTCCAAACTTCCTTATAATTCCCTTCACTTTCAACATATGCTCTGATAAATATCTAAACATGAAATTTTGATCTACCATCCGATTAGTTTCATTCATGAACCATATTCTACTTGACAAATGTGGCATGCACACACAAATCCTTGTTGACATTCTGTGTCAGTTTGTCATAGTGTGCAGGTGAGTCATGAAGCCTGTATTTTCTTCAATCTCCTCATTTCTTTGTAAAATAATTTTTTCAAAAAGATTCTTAGATATCCGATTGAGCACTTTCCTTGAATCATCAACAAATTTATTCGCCACACACGCAAGCATTAAAGCAACCCCACTAGAGTAACCCAAGAATGCAATTGTTGCCCAAGGGACAACGATTCTAACTTCACCCAAGCTGATAAAAGTGCACTTAGAGTAAACCAAGATGGCACCTAACTCCTAAGCACTCAAAATCGTATCCAAATGCAAATCTATTGCCTTTCTTAGGTACCCCAATTGCATGAACTAAGTTCTCATCAAAGTCCAAGTAACCTCATTCTTTTTTCGGTGTTTTCTCAAACATCTTATATGCTAAAATTTAAATATTGTCACAAGCATATTAATCAATGCACACCCAAAACATATATCACACCCAAAGCATTCTAGGGTGACGTTAAACATTTAACCAATATTGTTTAAACATTCTGTACTTCCAAAACTTTGAAAACACAGCTGCTCGATTAGCTTGTTCTCTTCAACGTTTAAAACAAAAACTTACGAAGTGTGATATGCCAAATTTACAAAGCATGGGATGACTAATGGAGAACGAAGAATCGCACCATACCTTCTCAAACTGAAACAGAATTCATTGGTTAAATTTGAGAAAATAGACTTCAAAGAAACGAAATGATGTAATAAGGCAAATTATCTTAAATCAAAGGAACTGATCTTATTTACTACACAGAAACATCGAGCATCTTTGTGCTATCAAATATAGATGAGAACACTAATTGCCCCCATTTAATGGGAATGTAATTGAGGAGACTCATATCAATTAATTTGCATTTGAGAGTGAGTTGTTTGACTTGATTCTTCTGATTGAATTGATGAGCAAGTTTCATTTGAATCCTCTCCAGCATCCCTCATGGGGCTCTCTATTGATGATAAGAAAGGTTTGGAAGGCATTTGTAAGCTTTCAACTTCTCCTTCAAGCATTTCTATGACTCTATTCATTGAAGGGCGATCACTAGGCTTCATCTGTATACACCATAAGGCAACCATGATCATCTTCTTAGCTATTTTCTTTTCCTCTTCGGTAACATCTTCCATTTCTATGTCTTTTCCATCATGCAATTGGTTATAAACCCAAGTAGGAAAATAAATTTGGCTTGAATGGTCTGCAAGTGCATTTAAGTTCCTTCTTCTACCCGTCATTTCCATCAATAACATTCCAAAACTATAAACATCAGCTCTGTATGAAATGCCTCCAAGGTTTTTGTAGAACAATTCAGGAGCCATGTATCCTAACGTCCCTCTTGCAGCAGTCAAAGAGACAATGCTATCATTTACTGAATATAGCTTTGCCAAGCCAAAGTCAGACACCTTGGGAGCCAAATTCTCATCAAGAAGAATGTTGTGAGGCTTGATATCAAAGTGCAAAATCTGCATGGCACATCCTTGATGTAGATATTCAATTCCACGAGCCACTCCTAGAGCTATATCATACATTTTGTCATAGCTTAGGAGGGTACTTACTTCTGAGGAAAATATGTATTTATTCAAAGAGCCATTAGGCATGAACTCATATACTAGAGCTCGCTTTGATCTTTCAACACAAAAACCAACGAGTTGAACTATATTAACATGGTGAATCCGTCCAATGGTTGTAACTTCATTGATAAAATCTTGTCCATTAGCTTTGGACTTACCCAACATCTTTATAGCTACAAGTCGGCCACTTCGAAGTGTTCCTTTAAATACAGTGCCATAGCCTCCTTCGCCTAATTTGTCTTTGAAATTTTTGGTCATCTTCCTAATTTCGAAGTAAGAGTACCTTACTGGCATGAGGTTATTGTGGCTTTGCAAGAATTCTTCAACAACATCGTACATAGATAAATGCCTTCTACGCCATTTGTATATCAAAAACGCAATCACACATGGACCCAACAATACAGCTTTTGCTCCAAGGTATAGTCCTATGAAAGAACATCGTCAAAATAAATTATGAGAAAACAAACATGTAGATGACCCAGTACTGTGAGCATCTTATTTATTACAACGCAACCCCCTTTCTAAATCCTTGTAATTAATCACAATTTTTGTTTTTTTTTTTTTTTTCTTTACGTGAATAATATTTTCATCTTGCCTGCATTTTAAAAGATTTCATGCTTCACAGTCGAAGGAATTATCTGCTAATTAAAAAGGAAAAAATAAAAATAAAGAAGATTAAATGAGAGATATAAGGTTCTTACCGACATAGGAGATCATGAGTATCGTTGGGACTGCAAGAAATATGAAAAATATAAATTACTTATTCAATCAAGAAAGTGACTTAAATAATTTGAAAAGTTTAGGGTCTAGTAAAATCCCACTTAATATGGCATCCACGACGTCATCTGGGTAAATCCCACTTAATATGTCGTCTGCATTGGCAAAGAAACAATAACATCAGCATTTGAAAACTTGGAATTAAAAATATGCATTTTTATTTTAGTTGGAAATATAGTTACAATGTATAACTAATTGTCTTTTTTCTTGTAAATGCCACTAATATTGATCTTGTTGGCACGTTGAAACTATTTTCATGCTTCACAATAAGAAATGATCTGCTAAAAGAAAACAAATGAGAGATATAGGATATTCTTACAGCCGATCTGCGGTACTGCCAGCAGTATGTTGAGAAGAGCTCCAGCAACTAAAAAATAAAAAATAAAAAGGTAAATTTTAATAATTAATTGAAAGGTGAATTAAATAATTTCAAAAGTCTCTGGGCTGCATAATCTACCCATTTTATATGATTATTATTCATCTTCCCAATAAAAAAAAAATTAAAAATATTGGGAGTCAATATTTTTATTAATTAATTGAAAAAGGTGGATTAAATAATTTCAAAAGTCCCTGGGCTGCATAAACAACTTTTGTCTTGGGATACGCTTAACAAGAAACATAATCTACCCATTTTATGTGATTATTATTCATCTTCCCAATATAAAATTTGGGTTGTTACATTAATTACTCCTCTACTAGTGTCATCATCGGGCACAACTCATTCAGTTCCATGTCACTGCTCCAGTCTGTATTATCCTTCAAACAATTTTTTGAGAAAGAAGCCTTACCTTTTCCAAATATCTCGGATAGTTTGTTTTTATCCGATGAACCTGCTCCACAGAGAAAGAATAACATCAACGTTAGCAAGCTTGAAAAAAAAAAAAAAAAAAAAAAATTATTAATGTAAACAAAAAGATATAAGCTGGCCATTATGTGATCATAACCCAGTAAGCAATATCACATTGTTATGGTACAGGGGACAGAGGTCTGGTGCAATTCCTACGATATTACACCGTGCAATAAATTATATTTGGATGGTCTATTTTCAAATAAATGCTCCAAATCAAACAAGAAATTTAAGATTTAAGATTTTTTTTTTTAAAATGATGGTTCAGCTCATGTGGGGGAGGTCGCCATCACCCTAGTAGCTAAAAGGGTCCTTCTCGGTGGCCGAATCACTAGTGAAAAGTTTGGCCACCAAACATCCCAAATAATACTGACACTTTTTCTATTTTAGCTTCGACGTCATGATTTGGAGCGTTCATTTAAAATGAACGGTCATGACTCATGCAATACCTATGTATTGTATGGGATCTCAATCAACTAAGATGTTTTGTCTCAAAAGCCATTATAAGTTCAATAATGGTTGGGATAATGTTGTTGATCAAATATGGCATATATAAGAGGGGAAAGAAACGTGCACAAGGAAAATAATGGTGAAAATATAAGATATTTCACTACTCTTTATACTAGATTTTCGAATCAGTATTTTAAGTAGCCACTTAAAACAAAACACGATACATCAATTAAAATATGGCACATTCGCTTGTGTGAAACTGAAAAATGTGTTTGTTTGTCAGATTCTGTACGCACCAAGTCTTAGACTACGCCGGTCGCACTGAACGCGGAAATTCCCGTCATCGAGGTAGCAAAAGTCATCTCCAGTGAAGTTATCACACAAAACTTGGACCCATGAAAGCTGAAAACCATAGGCCACTTGATGGTAAAGGTCTGAACAGTTAGTTGGGTACGCTCCTTGCCTCGCTGTCAGAAACATTTGCTCTATTTGGCAAGAGTCCCCCAAAGCCCATAGAGGCATATTGCGTGAAGATGAAACATATCGATAGCTCTTGGAATGGAATAGAGAAGAGTTGGTAGAATTCACTCCATTACTCAAGCAACTAGACCTATCCAAATACTTTTCTTTTTTTATTTGATAAGTAGACGTATCCAAATACTCATAAGAAATCATTGGCTTTTCGCACTTCATCCAAACCACACCCATTACTCCCATAGTCGCATCGTACAAAAGATTCCCTACCCCTATCTGCTGGTCCCGACGACTATTACAACGGACATATATGTTATCTGGATAAGATAGGGTATATGGATCCCCTGAACTGAAATTGTAGTTGTTTAGTAAATAGCGAGGGATGGAGGAGAAATTGTACTTCTGAATACCTGGGTCTACAACTCGAATTGTGTAGGTACTGTAATTGATTTCCTGTACATAGTATTTTCCAGCATATAAGTATAACACTGTTTGATTATTTTCACAAGACAGATTATACCTTTGATCTCCGCAGATTGGTGGATCACCTTTCAACCGAAACGGATAGCTTATATTCTGGATATTGCCGCAGGAAGAAGGAGGGCATGAGTGATGATAACTATCGTTGCCACTGCAAGCTTCATGGACTAGGACAATAACAACAATTAGGACCGTGAATACAGCACGGAAGAGCATTCCTCTTGCCATGGAGGGAGAGAGAGAGAGGGGCTAGTTTGAAAAAGATTTCCTGTAAGCCAGCTTTAGAAAATTTGTGTCCTTTGCGATTACAGTGGGAGTGGGAGGGAAAGAAATAATTGCCCTTCTGAATAAAGAAATAATTGCAGCCATACTTTTTTACTTTAGCAATTCTTTGAGTGGTCACTGTAGCTGATGGGAAGAGCTAGCCCAGTCTTCACGTGAAGATGCTGGCTTTTCTATGTTTTTTCTTTTCAAAAACAGAACGCCAACGTCCACTTTTCTGGCTTTTTATTTATTTATTTCTTTCCTTTTCTTTTCTGCACTGCACGAGAGCTGCTGCATCGTTTGGCAACGGCCAACAGCCGCTAATTATTCATAAAAAAAAATCCTCTGCACACAACATGAAAACTGGCGCTACTGTACTAAGCTTCTCTTTTTCCATCAGCTACAGTAACCGTCCAAAAAACCTCCTTTATTTCGGTTGTCCCCAGAGTTAAATTGATGGGCTTGAATTCCACCGCGACCATTAATTCAAATTCCTTTTTTCATCTTGTGAGGATATATCCAACCAAAGAAAAAAAAAATCATTTAGGTTATGTTTGGCAAGAGACAATAAGACCCATGACCCAAAACTCGACAAAAAAATTTACTTTTTTTTTCTTAAAATTAACTTCAACATTTTTATTTTTTACATTAAATTAATTATATTTTACTATATTCAAATTAAAAAATCATTACAAAGCAAAATTTTTTTATTTTTTCTACAGGACATTCTTACTTATTAACTCATATCAATCAAATTTGTTACCATATATTTCACTTCCAAAGTTCATTCCATTGCCAAACATAGCCTTGGGAAGCTGACTGTTCTTGGGTTCATACAGTCACCAACATAAGTCCAAGTCCAAGAGAAGTTCATCCGAAATTTACTGGAGAAAGCCTAGCTATATATCTCTGAGAAGCATTCCAGAGCAGAGAGATTGGATATTTTGCTTAGAAATGGATTTCTCATACTTCTTGTTGTTTGTGGCTTTCATCATAGACCTTGGAGAATGCCAAAGTAATGGGTGTGCTGAATTGCCGTGTGGAGCTCATGGCCCAGTCATCCGATTTCCCTTCCGGGTTAACAGTCAGCCAGAGCACTGTGGGTATCCTGGGTTTCATCTCTCCTGCACTGATACAAACGATACAGTGGTTGAGCTGCCGAATTCAGTCAAGCTTTTTGTCAAACGGATTAACTACAAATCTCAGGTACTTCAATTATATGATCCAGCTCATTGTATTCCAAAGCAGCTTAGGAGACTCAATTTATCTTCCTCGCCTTTCCAATTCGAAGAAGATTTCCCGTATTACAGCCTTCCAGACTTTGCCTTCTTCAATTGTTCCCCAAGAAAAGTAAAATTCGAGTTTATCCGTTGTCTTAGTAGCCCAAACCACCAGGTTTATGCCTTTAATGAACGTGATGACCTCATGGACTTACCCCTATCATCTTGTACAAAGATGTATACTCTTCCATCAATTCCAAATACTACAGTACTCGGTGACGATGAGAAAAATCTTGAACTGCAATGGTCCAGACCAGTATGTGGACACTGTGAAGCAAAAGGCAAGAAATGCAGATTGAAGAAACATAGCACTGAATTAGAAACCGAATGCTTCCTCGAAGGTATTGTCTTCTCTCCAATTTCCACCTTTGTACTCAATTTCTTCATGTACAGTTTTCAAGCCAACGTGCATTCATTTCCACGCAAAAATAAAATAACTCGGGGAAAATCACTGCACAGTACCTTTAGCCCTCTTAGACGCCTGCAACTTGACCTCAAGGGGTCTAAATTCAATATAACTCGGCTATTAGCAAGAAAATTTTAGCGAAAAATATTTATTTTTTTGGAAATATAGAATGAGAAGCTAATTATGTTAAATCTTTAACAGGTGCATTATCAAAGTTAGCGATCACTGGTGAGTTGTCTTGGCCATTCAAAATTGTTTTTTATTGAGGAGATGTAAACTATTGACTCACACATGTTTATTACGCAGGTATCACCTTAGGTTCATTACTATTACTACTAGCTATCTTTGCTCTCTACCGGTTATATACTTATGATAAAGTAGAAAAAGAACATCAAGCAAAGATCAACAAGTTTTTGGAAGACTACAGAAATTTCAAACCCACAAGATACTCCTATGTCGACATTAAAAGGATTACAAGTCAATTTTCTGAAAAGTTAGGTGAAGGAGCCTATGGAATAGTATTCAAAGGAAAGCTTTCTCATGAAATTTACGTTGCAGTGAAGATCCTCAACACTTCTAAGGGAAATGGGGAAGAATTTATAAACGAAGTAAGAACAATGGGTACAATCCATCATGTGAATGTAGTTCGTTTGATTGGCTTCTGTGCTGATGGATTTAGACGAGCTCTTGTTTATGAGTTCTTGCCAAATGATTCACTAGAGAAGTTCATATCTTCAACGGCCGCCAAGAACCCCATCCTTAATCTGGATAAGCTGCAAGATATTTCTCTTGGCGTAGCTAAAGGAATTGAATATCTTCATCAAGGATGTGACCAACGAATCCTCCATTTTGATATCAAACCTCACAATGTTTTGTTAGACCAAAACTTCAATCCAAAAATTTCTGATTTTGGTCTTGTCAAGTTGTGTGCAAAGGATCAAAGTGCAGTGTCTATGACCACGGCCAGGGGGACCATGGGTTACATTGCACCTGAAGTGTTCTCTAAAAATTTTGGAAATGTGTCTTCTAAAGCTGATGTTTATAGCTTTGGAATATTGTTACTTGAAATAGTCGGAGGGAGGAAAAATGTTGACGTTACTGTTGAAAATGGTAGCCAAATCTATTTTCCAGAATGGATCTACAATGTCTTGGAACAAAAAGAAGATATACGAATCTTTGTTGAGGATGATGAAGACGCTAAAATTGCAAAGAAGCTTGCAACTGTAGGACTCTGGTGCATCCAATGGCATCCAATGGATCGTCCTTCCATAAAAGATGTTGTTAAAATGCTGGAAGGAGATGGAGATAAATTAATTATGCCTCCTAATCCCTTTGCTTCTGCTGGCCATGTAAAAAATAATGCAAATATACTAACAAAACGTCAAAACCAGGAGTTAGAGGTTATCCCAGAATCAGAATAATTGTTTGTATTCTTGGTGTATATGATAATAATATTTTGCAATGATCTTGTACTCTTAAAACTTATTCATCTTGTCAATGTAAGGACTTCAAGTGTTTTCTTTTATCAAACCTTAAAACATTTAAAAATAGATGTTGAAAAACTATAATCAATCGTGAACCTAAATAAATGATTAATTCATTTGAGGCCTAGGGTCAAACCACGTAATCACGTTAAGAATTTCTATAACTTCTTACTTTTGCTTCATATAAATTGATATGTGAGAAATTTCATACAAATTAGCTTTTAAGACATGAATCTTTTGCATGTGATCATGTTTTTTTAGCAGTTTAAAAGAATTTGAAAAGTGGTATTTACTGATATTTACTGACATATCATTATAGTTGACACATAATCATATTTATTTGACTTTTTTACTATTGTCATTCAATTATGATGATGTAACAGTGAATATCAATCATTGATTTTTATTTTTACAAGTATCTTGTTGAGCTAAAAGTTAATTTTCACTACCACATCATTATAGTTGTTTGACAATCGTATGAAAGTGTACTAAATAATATTAATCTAGTTAATATCTGTAAATTAATATCCTGATAATTGAGTACTTGACCTATATATGACCATGCGGTTAACACGTTTCCACTATCGTCTACATTATCTTAACCATCATTATTATTGATTCTGGTCCACCACTTCGTTCGGGGAACTTTTTCTTCAACAAACTAAAAAAAAAAAAGAAAAAAAAAGAAGTCCTTTTTGTAGAGTCAAATTGGTAACAAAATTTTTGTCGGTCTAGCTTATATGGTCTGCAAGAAATTAATTAGTCGTAGGCCCACCAAATTGCCGGATATTTGTTTCACTTTATCTTTTCATAAACTTTTTAGCTCCCGTGGCATTTACTCATGTTGACACCAAGTCAATGGTCATCCATTAGGACAGCGTGATGATGGAAAGGGATACTTGTGGAGTTGTGAATATATTGAAAAGCCATGGTAAATTATAATTTTCAAAGAAAATTCGTATGGAAGAATGGTTTGTTTATTGTCCACCACTTAAAAGGAAGGAGGAGGGGCATCTTCGGTGCTGATTTTTCTACAACCCGGCCCATGAAAGGATCGACGATGGATGCTTTTAGTTAACAGGTGTGTGTGAATATCATGATAATTGATTACTTGACCATGCGGTCAACACGTTTCCAGGTCTACATTATCTTAACCATCAATATATTATTGAACTTTGTCTTTAATAAACTAGCAAAGCATACTTTTTACACCATTTATTTTGCTAAAAGTAGGCCTAGGCCCACACTAAGAAAACAAAAAGAAACGCACCAATGGCACGAAATACGTCGGAGATATTGTTTTAATTAAAATTTTATGATGATATTATTAATTAAGTAGTAGTTTTAGGAAGTATGTGGACTTTTTTAAAAGAGCAAAACCTAAAAAAAGATTGAAAAGTTTTTAGATGATAAATTTCAAAACAAATGTCTAAACAAAGTTATGTTATCTAAAGATGTTCAACACTCTTAAAAACACTACATATAGTTTCATTTATTTATATATTGGTTAACATGCTTTAAAATATTTCTTAAATGGTTTTAATTTCTATATAACCCATATAGCCTACCTTTTTAAAATATATCATATTTCAATGGCGTAGAAATGAGACAACACTTTGTGAAAACTCACGTTTAATAATTGAAGCTTATGGAATGTTCCTTAATTAAGGCTCATTACATGGACCAATTTCATAATAATTTACTTACTAAATTTTGGACTTACGCAATTACTTTTTTTCACTTATGGAGCACTTCGGTATTTTGTAGATTAGCAAGTTGCCGGGATGTAGAATAAGAAATTCGCTGGGATGAAGATGCTAAGAAAATGACTCACACTATCAGGTTTGCTTAGATAGTTGTTAGTTATTATCATTATAGCAATGTTGTTTGGAAACTTTGAGTTTATAATGATGATACATGATTGATTAGTTGCCTCATACCACTTATTTTTGCTTTCCGCTATAGTATACTCTAATATTTAGTGTAGCATGGTGTATTCAGCTAATCATCAGTTACTTAGTTTAATGAAACTGCGAAGTTGAGAAATAATATTTTTTTATGGGTTAAATATCTTTCCAATATCTGTGGTTTGCACCAAAATCAAATAGCTACTTGAGTTTTCAAAAATGTCACAAATGATACATGTGGTAAGCAAATAAACCTACTTAGTACCTCCGTCAAGATTTTATTGGGGTTTTTAAAGGAGCACCATGTCACCCTTATACGTGGCGTGGTACTTGTGGTTTCAAGGCACCACATAGCGTGGTACCTAGGTTTTTTGGTGCTACATCATATTTTTTTTTAAAAAAAAAAAAGAGAACTGGGAGTGGTTAGTCCACCCCCAACCGGCCCTTGGGGGCGGATTGTCCATCCCAAAGGGCTAAAGCCAATAATTTTTTTTTTTTTTGGCCCTTCGGCCACACTAGACCGCCGAAGCCACCCCTAACCTCTCAACAGGGGTGGACGGCCACCACTTGGGGTGGCATGTGTTTTAAATATTTTTTAAATTATTTTATTAATTTATTTTGATTTTGATTTTGATTTATTTTTTAAATATAAATAATTTTTTAAATATATTTTAGTAGTGGCCTAATCTAGACCATTAGATACAAATTAATGGTCCATATTAGAAATTTAATACCTCGAATTCGAGGGGATCCGATCCCTTTCCATCACCACCATTACCTTGCATACTATGAGGGGATCCGATCCCTTTCCATCACCATTACCTTGTCATACTGTCTATCGCCTTTAAGATAAAGCAAGACCATTATTGTGCTCGTGGAAAGGACGTTGCTACTTATAGTAGCATGTTTTAAACCAAAACACGACTCTTGCTTTTTGACTGAGAAGCCAGAGCATTCATTCGGCTCAACAAATAGCTAAAAATTTGAGATAAAGCAAGACCATTAATGTGGTTGTGGAAAGGACGTTGCTGCCTAGTACTGTGTTTTCAAACCAAAACGCATCTATTGATAAAGCAAAATTGTTAATAATTTAGGTACTAATTACGAGAGAGTTTATATATAATTCATTTATCTAAATAAATTTTAAGAATAAGAAAAATGATATTTAGTCTACTAAATAGCATTGCTTTAGGAATAATGCTACACTTACTCTCTTACTTTTTTATACAATTTTTCTACACCTATAGGTAGTTTTTAAAATCATCATTTAATATGAGATGGTTTATTTACTTACTTGGACATGTAGGTCTCTTAAAAATTGTCTCTAAGAAGTAGCTCAATCGACTGTGGATCACGCCTCATAAAGCGAAGGTTACTTGTTCGAATTCTCCCTCCCCCTTCCCTTGTCTGGACACATAAAAAAATTAAGTTAAATTAAATTTTTTTTTTTTTTTAAAAAAAAAAAGGTCTCATAAAAATTCTTTTAAATTTCAATAAAAGCACATATGTTGTTACCAAACTAAAAAATATAAATAATTATCACATTTCACATTCTCTAATCCCAAGTAATAATTATTCACTTTTTTTTTTAATGAAATAGTTATTTTACGAACTAAATAAGCCCTAAGTAATAAAGAAAAAACCATTATTGTTGTGCTGACTACTTTTGAAAATTTTGTAAAAGGAAAAATAAATGGATAAGCGCCCTAGCATCAACTTTTTAAAATCTTTTTACTTTTTTTAAATGTAGGAAAACTCTTAAAAATAACTTTTACCTTTAAGAAAAAAGCATAACCATTATTGTGGTCGTGTTTTCAACCAAAACGCGTCTATGGCTTTTTGATTGAGAAGTCACGTTAAGCTTTTTCTATTGCTTTTTGATTGAGAAGTCTCAAGTCACATTAAGATAAAGCAAAAGTTGCAAAACCATTATTGTGGGCTTTCCCTCTTGTTTGTCATCATCCCAAACGTGAAACATGCTTGTGGGCATGTGGATTGCTTTTAAGAGCACTAGCACCAACTTTTTAAAATCTCTTTACTTTTCTTAAATGTAGGAAAACTCTTAAAAATAACTTTCACCTTTAAGAAAAAAGCATTACCATTATTGTGGTCGTGTTTTCAACCAAAACGCGTCTATTGCTTTTTGATTGAGAAGTCACGTTAAGCTTTTTCTATTGCTTTTTGATTGAGAAGTCTCAAGTCACATTAAGATAAAGCAAAAGTTGCAAAACCATTATTGTGGGCTTTCCCTCTTGTTTGTCATCATCCCAAACGTGAAACATGCTTGTGGGCCTGTGGATTGCTTTTAAGAGCACTAGCACCAACTTTTTAAAATGTCTTTACTTTTTCTTAAATGTAGGAAAACTCTTAAAAATAACTTTCACCTTTAAGAAAAAAGCATAACCATTATTGTGGTCGTGTTTTCAACCAAAACGCGTCTATTGCTTTTTGATTGAGAAGTCACGTTAAGCTTTTTCTATTGCTTTTTGATTGAGAAGTCTCAAGTCACGTTAAGATAAAGCAAAAGCTGCAAAACCATTATTGTGGGCTCTCCCTCTTGTTTGTCATCATCCCAAACGTGAAACATGCTTGTGGGCATGTGGATTGCTTTTAAGAACACTAGCATCTACTTTTCAAAATCTCTTAACTTTTCTTAAATGTAGGGAAACTCTTAAAAATAACTTTAACCTTTAAGAAAAATGCATAACCATTATTGTTTTCGTGTTTTCAACCAAAACGCGTCTATTGTTTTTTTTTTTTTTTTAAATGTCCACACAATAGAGAGAGAGAAGATTCGAACTAGTGACTTCCGTTTAAGAAGTTTCAAGTCACGTTAAGATAAAGCAAAAGCTGCAAAACCATTATTGTGGGCTTTCCCTCTTGTTTGTCATCATCCCAAACATGAAAAATGCTTGTGGGCTTTATCTTCAAGCCCATGTGGATTGCTTTTATTATTTTTGTGATTGCAAACAAAACTTATTATATATGATTGTATAATGACATATATAATAAACTCATTTCTAAAAAAATACTTCAAATTCTGCAGCTTAGATGGCTTTAATAAATCTTTTTCATGGTTGAGAGTTTTGACATTGACACCCTTTTAATTTGCTCAACTTGCTAAGTCGCGGTCACTTGGTCAAGAAAGTATTGGACCCAATTCATTACCATGTTTCATGTTTGGGATGACGACAAAACCCTCACATTTCTTACTGTTGGAACGAGTGGCTCATATTCTACTACTGGCCCATTTGGTGTAATTAGTTTATGTGGGCCTTGT